>NC_140081.1:56283894-57483894 GCF_964194135.1 Talpa europaea | reverse complement strand
AAAGAGGAGAAATTACAGTAGTCATTTTATAAAGTCAGAGGGTTATAAGAGATTACTGTGAACATCTATATACCAGTAATTTGAATAACCTAGAAGAGATGGACAAATTATCTGAAATACACAAACATCTGCGACTGAATAGGGAAGAAACAGAAAACTTGGACATACCAATTACAAGCAAGGAAATTGAAACAGAAATCAAAAGTCCTTCAAAATACAAAAGCCCAGGACCAGATGGTTTCACAAATGAATTCTACCAAACCTTCAAAGATGAAGTAATACCTATCTTGCTCAATCTGTTTCTAAGAATTAAGAAAGAGGGAATATTTTCAAACAGATTTTATGAAGCTAATACCAAAACTAGACAAAGATGATACAGGCAGTGGGAAGAGGCAGTAAAGAACTATTTGAAAGAATAAATTAATTGAGGAAAGTGGCAAAATATAAAATCAATACAGAAGAACCAGTTGATTTCCTATAGGTAATAATGAGCTAGAAGAGATGAAATTAAGTAAACAATCATGTAATTAAACCAAAAATTATTAAATAGTAGTATCAAGCTTTAGTAATCAAATTAATATGGTACTCAAACAAAAGAAGGCACACAGACCAATGGGATAGAATTGAGAGCCTGACATAAATCCATACCTATAAGGACTGTTAATCCACAACAAAGGGGCCTATACCATTCAAGGAGAGTATGCCATCCCACAGCCGGATTTGACCAAGTTGCAACAGCCTCATTTTCTCACTACGCATGCCAACACCAGATTCAGTGCAGGTTTGGATGCATGTGCTCAGACTACTTCTCATGAACTCACAATTCTAAATTATTTGATTGGCTGCAAAATCCAGTGTCAGAGCACCAAAATCAATGAGATCGATCAGGAATCTGCGGCACAAGTCAAAATTTTGAGCCCAGTGGAAGGATCTACTGATAGGCAAGTTACCATCACTGGGTCTGCTGCCTACATTACCCTGGCTCAATATCTAATCAATGTCAGCCTTTTTTTTGGAGTCAGCCAGCATAGGGAGCAGCTAGACCAATATTGATTCATCCGTAATCTCTTTCTGCTCTTCACCACCACTCAGGATCCATCTGTGTCATTTCTGAACAATCAGCAATTCGAGGATTTAAATAGTTTGTGAATTTTCAGTTTCTATACACTATCATCCACTCGTGATTTTTTAATTAAAGCATTTTCTCTATTCAGCTTTTTTTTTTTAAAGATTTATTTATTTATTAATACAAGCACTGGGTACAGTCAGAAGTGCGGGAGGGTGAGAGAATTCACCAGAGCCAGAGCGGGGAGCAGAGCAGGCAGAAGGACCGAAGTACACTGCTGAGGGGAGCAGCGGGCGGCAGGAGAGGTCTGCGCGCCATGTAGGACCCTCCTCCGGTGGCCAGGGAGCAGCCAGGGATCGAACCGGCGCTGCAGAGGTTGCGGGCAGCTTCACAACCCAGCACTCAACCGCTGCGCCACAGGGGAGGCCCTCTATTCAGCTTTTAATGCTGGGATCCATATTTAGTTTTATAAGATTTTTCATGTTTTTTTCCTCATTTTTTTTCTGTTTGTCATGAAAATTTAAGAATAGAATATTAATATATTTCAGTTTAGTTTTGCAGTGTCAGGAATTTTTCAAAAGAAATTAAAAGATGGACTGGAGCTTTTTCTTTTAGAATGGAAAAAAAAGACCCCCCAAAACACTGCAGTAACAATATTGTAGAGAAAATGGAATCCTTTTATGCAGTTGGTGATAATGTAGACTGGTTCAGTCCCTGTGCAAAACAGTATGGATGTTCCTCAAAATATAAAAACTGGGTCTTCCATTTAATCCAGCAATTCCTTCCCTAGGAAACTGAAGAATGCAAAAACACTAATTTGAAGGGAAACTTGTACTCCCACATCATTGCAGCAGTAATTACAATAGTCAAGCTATGGAAAAAAAAAAACATTTTTCTACTTGAAGTCTCCATTTTACTATCATATTAAATATATTCAGCAGAAAGTTAGTGGGTTAAGCAATTTTACTTTTCCCACAAGTGATACTGTGGTTTTGTTTGATTTTATTTATTTGTTTATGTATTTATTTATTATTTGGGCCTTTGCTGACATCTGTATGTACTCAGATATGTTTTATTTTATCTCTACTTGGTGACAATATATTCTAAATCAGGTGGGAAATCTATTTGGAAAGGAAAGATCTCATAGGAATTGAAAATATACTATAAATCTATCAAGTGACAGCAACATGCATACCAATGGTTGAATGTTTTCCAAGCTCAGCTAAAGTAAATATAATCATGTCACATAATTTACTAAAATATATTCATGGTCCTTGAAATTAAGACATAAATTCACAATCAGCGTAAATATTCAGATCTCTTTATAGTAAAATTAATATTTTCATCTATGTGTAATCAGAATATTTCGCCACTTCAACAATTAGTTCAAGTTCAAAGCACTATCCCTTCAAATTGTTGCCTGTTTTCAATACTTTATGGCTTTTTCCATGAAAGAAGATAGTCTTTGAAGTCACAGAAGCTCACTGGGCATATGCTGAATATTTAGTCATTTAGATTTAACAAAACAGACATTACCAATGATACTATCTTAGTAAGCTTTACTGCAATTCTTTTTTTTTTTTCATTTTTAAAATTTTTTGAACTTTTTTTTTTAAAGATTTATTTATTTTTATACAAGAACTGAGGTAGAGACCGGAGGCACGAAGTGTGAGAGGATTCACCAGAGACAGATTGGGGAGCAGAACAGGCAGAAGGACTGAAAGCACTGCCTAGGGGAGCAGCGGGCGAGACAGGAGAGGTCTGCCGCGCCATGTGGGAATCTCCTTGGCCGGCCGGGAATCAAACCCATGCTGCAGAGACTGCGGACAGCTCCACAGTGCAACGCTCAACCCACTGAGCGTTTTTAATACACACTTTTTTTAATACAATTTTTACATCATCTTTCATTTTTGCACAATGTATGCATTTTCATCTTGGTTATAGTCCCCATACAATTCCCTCCCCCCTTGTTTTGATCCTACTCCCTCCTCATCCCACCCCGTAGTGTGTCTATGGTTTATAGTTTGTTGATTTTGATTTTTACTTTATTGTAATTAATCTTCTTTTTCTCAAGTATCTAAGTGGACAATCTGGTACCAACTTAACTAAACAATAGTGAATGCTGTCATGAATTGTCAGGTAGCTAAAGAAACTTTAGTGAAAAGCAAATAGAATTCTATTTTCTCCATAGGTTTAAGAGCACAGTACAATGAGTCTGTAAACATAGTCTGAGAGCTGTGTCTAACTCACCACATGACTTTAAGCAATCTATATTTTCAGGCCTCAGGGTACTCATTTGTAAAATGAAAAGTTTGGACAAGTTTATCACCAAAGTTTTTTTTCCACTTGTAATACTCTATGATGATATAGTTGAATGTATCACCTTAGTTGGAAGCCTCATGTAATAATGATAATCTCTTTCAATTCATAATTTTACCTTTTGATTATAAAATAGAACATGGTACAGAAAAAACACATGAAACAAATATATCATTTAGTGAGCTATTACAAGTGGAGTATTATCTAATCACTCCTTAGGAAAAGAAACAAACTGTGAAAAATCTCATAAGTTCCCTCCTGTACCCCATCCACACACTTAAATTAACCACTATGCTCATTTTTAAAATAACATTTCCTGGAATTCATTCAAATCAGTTATTATTTTTACTTTATAGGTCAACTGCACTGAGGTATAATTTTTTTTAGATTTATTTATGCATACAAGAACTGGGGTACAGGCCAGAGGTGTGGGGGGTGAGATGATTCATCAGAGACAGAGTTGGGAGCAGAACAGGCAGATTGACTGAAATACACTGCTGAGGGGAGCAGCGGGCAAGACAGGAGATGTCTGCTGTGCCATGTGAGCTGCTCCGTGGCCGGCTGGGAATCAAATTTATGCTACAGTGGCTGGAGATAGCTTGACAGTGCTGTGTCTTCAACCCCTGCACTACCAGGGAGGCCCCATATTTTTTTAAATAAAATACAATGACTTTAATACACTAAAATCATAAGTTTACTGTTTATTACTTTTAGCAAATGTATACACTGATGTAACCAACAGCCAAGTCAAAATACAGTGTATTTTTAATTCATTTCAAATGTTTCTTTATGTACTTTTGCAGTCAATTTACCTCCCTCTTCCATCTCAGTCTCAGGCAACCACTGTTCTTTTTGAGCATATGCAATGTGGAACTCACTGTGTTTCAGAGAATAAAATAATGGATAAATTCAGGATTTCTCATCATGAAAGACAATTTTAATAAAATTATCATTTCTGTTTTGTTCACCACTGTATTGCCCAGTATCAAACATAGCACATGGCAGTAGCAAGCAATAAATACCTATAAGATAGAAGTTTAAAGAATATACAAATAAGCAAATGTTGTGGATATTATAAGAAAGACACAAAAGTTCTACACTGAATAGGACATAAAATATAGGAAAGATTTGAGGCAAGGCTGGAAAAATTTTTGTTCCCATTATGAAGGAATTTGAGTATCATGCTAAGATATTTTCCTTCTAAGTAGTGGGAGATCATTGGAGGTTTTTTGGGTAGGGGAATCATATGATTAAAGTTGTCCATTGGGAAGATTAATATAATGGCATTGAGTAGGATAGATCAGAATGGAAGAGACAGTTGGCAAAATACATTAAGGCAACAACTTATGGTAGTTCAGACACAAGGTATTGAGGGGCTGAACCAAGTGAGTGTTGTAGGAGAGGGCTCTGTGGAACTATACTGTACAGACCCTTGTTCCTGCCATACATGAAACTTCTCCACTGACTGGCAATTTTTTTTCCTTAGGCTAAAAGAATACTGATAAAATTATTAAAATTTTGCTGATTCGGTAGTTTTTCAGCTATAGTGCATATCATATTTCACAACTAAAATATTGTCATCATCTTCTATCCTGCCTTTATATATGCCACAAACATAACATCCTTGCACAATCCCCACGGATTTTCCCTTGAACATAGTGATAGATTCTGAAAATTCTTTCTGTATTTGCCAAAAATTTTAGGTGTAACATTTCAGGAAATTGTCTTGCTCCCATCAACATATTTTTCCCAAACCTGTAAAACCTGGATAAGTTTCTTAACCTAAACAGTGTCTTTTTAAAAAAAATGTGTAAAATGTGCATATTTTCTGCCAATAGTACTATTACATAGTCAAAATTACTTTTCTAAAGTGCTGAGTGGCATGTTTTAGCCATGGGAGAAGCTCAGTTAATCCTAAGCAATTCTGATATTGTTATTGATTTTATCATTAATATTCCTGTAGCAAATATAACTCACATAGCTAATGTTAGTTAGCAAGTACAGAATTTTACACTGGTAATCTAGTGACTTTGATCTCAAAATTAAAATTCCCACCATCTGTGGGGCTATACTATACCTCATAATTATTGTCTTTTCCTTAGAGAAAGTATACTGGTAATGGTTGTTACAGTTCTTTAGAAAAAAAGAACATGATTTTATTTGAAAGAGAGAAAAAAATGACAATACTTAAATTTTTTCTCGTTGTGCTACTGGTTCCCTTTTTGTAATTTGTTCACTCTATCCTTTTGTCATAACCAGATTGAGGTCAGGGTAAATACCAAGTATTCTAGGGTCACCACTGATTTTTCATGCCCCCGGTGCTGGTTGGTTAGGTCAATTTGAAATATAAAATGGAGATCATCTGTAATTTCCACTACATATAGAGATGCTTTTTGATGAAAGAGTTATTTCCTAGAATTTTTTCCCAATCATGTTTGTAATTTTCTCTGTAAACTACAGGTATTATAGTTATGATCTATTATGGAAAGTCTTAGTAAAGGTCCGTGGCACACAGAGAAAAAAGAGAAACAAATAAATGGGAAAGCCCAGTTAGTTCAGACAGTCATTATATTTAAGATTACTAAATTGTATTTGCTTCATGAATAAAATTATAGGGAACATTTGTTATGAATAATTTAGAACAAGAGAGTAAACTGTACAAACTTTCATGTTCAATTTCAATCTTGCATATCTTAATATTAAATGCAACTTGATTTCTACACGTGTTTATTGTAATTCCTTATGATTTATGAAGCATAAAAATGAGTGATGAATTATCCTAAAAGGGAAAAATAGAAAATTAAAAAAAAGATATATACTTATATACTATTCAAAGTTAATATTAACGTCTTCTTCTTGAGATGATATAAGATAGAAAAGACAAACAAAGGGTCATACAAAGACAAACTTTAAAACCAACCCTTCGAAGCTGACCATTGACCTACGGAAGAGGTGAGAGAGTTGGGCAGGGGTGGGAGAAAGGACAGTGGACTATGGTGGAGGAGTATGGATGCTTCAGTGGTTTCCATTCTATGGTGACTATACCTGAGGGGGGAATCCTACACTGTCAAAACACTAGCAAAGTGTGAAACAATAGTACGTCAATAACAATTAAAAAAATATAAAAATCCCACAGTTAAAACTTTGTGGAACCAAATCATATTTAAATATATTAAAAGGATATGTGACCTTGTTTGGTGGAGTATTATGGTTTCTTTAGTGATAGGCATGATGTGGTAACATACATCTGAAGAAGTGTAAACCTGTACCCGTAAATCATATATTGTTACCTCAAATATTTTTTATTAAAGAATTTAATAAAATATCCTAGTGGCAAGAAATGTTTCCTCCTCCCTATTGATGTCAATTGTCAGATTAGTTCTAGATTTCAGACCAAATTTTTTTCGTACTGGTTTTGAAATTTTGTTTAAAGTTGTGAGTCTTTCTCTTTTCTTGACCTATGCTGTCGTGGATGTGATGCTTTTGATTTCCCTTCCAGCTTATATAATGGAACTTTCTTTCTGGAACCTGGTAATTTTAGGATTAGAATTCTTTGTTTGAAAGGAACAAACCATTGGCTGACCCTTACCCCTTTTCATTTTTTGATCTTAGGTTCATGTAAACCCCATGATTGGAGCAAGGTTCAAAGTTTTTAAAGACACAAATTTCTTTTATTCCTTATTCCTTTTTAGAGAAAATGACATCAACTAAAAACTTCTATCTGCAATAGCTCTTCTTTGTGCTTGAGGAAAGTGAAAATGATTCTTGAATCTCTTTATGCAAAGGTATTATTTCCATCCCTTGACCCCTGAGTCTTCAGCTTCACTTAGAGCAAGTGTATTGTTGTTAAAATAAGACTCATTCTTCAACATACATTAATTTTGGAGTTTACTATAAAATATTTTGTGTATGAAACTGTAATCAGAGGTAGAACTTCTAAAATAATGTCTATGATTCTCTATATTTTTAAAAGGAAATAACATTACAAATACAAATTTTAAGTTTTTTAAAATTATCATTGTTTTTAAATCAAAGAAGATGCTAAAAGGAGAGCAACAGTGAATCAGTGTATCAGTGAAGCAGAAGCTTGAAGCAGGTAATTCTGGAATGCAGACTATTAGAACAAAATGAAATATAAAAGAAAAGTTAATAGATATAGAACATAGAGCCACAGGTTCTGTGGATCAAGTTCCATGATCACAATAAATGACATTTTTTAAAAAAGAAACAGAAATAGGGGAAAGGAGATAAAGATTAATAAAAGAATATATACATTAATTATTGAATGAATTAGATCCACAGTTGTCCTAGGCACTGTTCCAGACTCAGGGGAACAAATGTTATGACAAAAAGCAGACAAATAACTCTACATGTACAGAGCTTACATTCTACTAAGAAAGCTCTATCCTAAGCAGTATAAATAAATATGATGTGTTAAATATGCTAAGGGATAAGAAGAAAAACAAAGAAAAGGAACTTGAAATAATTGGATAGATTTTTCATTGTAGATATGGTGGCCAAGTGAGACTTCATTGACCCAGGGACATATGTGCATTCAGTTAAAGTGAAGGAATGAGTCACGTTGCTATTTGGAGAAAGAGCATTCCACATAGAAGTAATTATAACTCTGAAGGCTCTTGAGTTAAGTGCATACCAGATATATCCAAGGAACAGCATAGAAGAGCAGTTTGGAGAGAATTAGGGAAGTGTAGGAGGAGCAGATAATGTCAGAGGAAAGGATGTGCAGCTTATGTAATTTTGTTTGTCATAGTAAGAACTTTATGACTTTTGAGAACTTTGAAGTTTTTGAGAAGAGTGACAGCTGATAGGTTTTAAAGTACCACACTTTTGTGCTGTGTGGAGAAAGGACTATACTATATTAAGAATGGAAACAAGGTTATCAATTAAAATGTTATTTTAGGGCCTCCCCTGGTGGCCCAGCAGTGAGCAGCCTCTGCATCACTGGTTCATTCCCTGGCCACCAGCGAGGGTCCCACAAAAAAAAAAAAATGTTATTTTTATTTTTTCAGAAAACAGATACTGTTGCTTTGTACCAACATTCCAGTGGCAGGAAAATAGCAGAAATGTTCAAATTCTGTATATATTTTGAAGTTTGCGCCAACATGATTTGCTGATGGAACAGAGGTGAGGTGTGAGAGAAACTGAAAATGATGGGTGATTCAAGCTTTCTGACAGAAATAACAGAAATTAACCCAGATGGGCAAGACCTTGGGAAGAAAAAGCTTTGGGGGAGAATGGTGGGAACTTAGTTCAAATGTGTGAATCTTCAGTAATTACTGGACATTGAAGTGAAGGTGTCTAATAAATAATTAGCTATCAATATCTAAAGTTCATAGAAGAGCTCTAAGCCAGAGGTAAAATTATGGGGTCATCAGGATGTAGACTATAGTTAAAGCCTTGAGTTGTATGTGATCACTAAGTGCATAAAAATAAATAAGACTGAGCTCTAGGGCAACACAGTGCTTTTTACACTAAATGTAGGAGAAAATGGCTAAAGAGCTTAAGAAGGAACAATCAGAAAGATAAGGAAAAGTAGATGAGTCTATGTTGGTGTAGGGTAAGGTAAAATATCAGGCTTTTCTGCCCTCCTGCCATTAGGATAGAGGAGGGAACCCTGTGTCCTTGAATGCATGCCTGATGGCGGGCACCTGAAGTGGGTACACCTGGGCTGAAAGACTGAGTTTATAAGGGCGGCGGCGCGGGGACACCAGCAGAAGCCAAGAATGAACGGAAGCCAAGAGAAGAGAAGCAGAGAGAAGGCTGGAGAGCCCAGATAGAGTGAGGATTTGCTGGAGGCTGGGAGGACTGCCAGCCTCCTGGCCCCCCAGCACCCCTGCCTGCCATATGCCTGGTAAATATAAATAAAAGATCTGCAAAAGCCACTGAGGGCTCTGACTCCTCCTTCATCTGGTCTGCTGGGCCAGAAAACCTGCACTGTGTCCATTCCTGCCCCTACAGTTGGGTAAATGGTTTTCAGGCTTTTCTGCCCTCCCACCATTAGGATTGCCCTGCCTGATGGGGCACCTGCAGTTTTTACATTGTTGTAAGCTGTCTTGTTTACTTCTGTGGACCATGGGAGGAGTATTGAAATGGTCACCAAGAGAAGTGAAGCAGGAGAGAGGCAGGATAGAGAAAGGGAGAAAAAAAGCCAGAGACGCCCAGAGTGAAGACTTGCGGGGGGGGGGGGGGGCTGGAGGCCTCCAACACCCCTGCCTGCCATGTCCCTGGTTGCTGCACTACATGTAAAGCTCAATAAAAGCCTGAGAAACCCACCAAGGGCTCCAGGACTCTCCTTTACCCATCTGCCGGATCGTAGAACACATGCTCAGTGGCCCATCTTGCCCCTACAGTCTAGTAGCCTGCTGTAGGGACAGGATGGGCACAGTGCAGGTTTTCTGATCCAGCAGACATGGTAAAGGAGGAGTCCTGGAGCCCTCAGTGGCTTTACCGGGTGCATGGCAGGTAGGGGTGCTGGGGGGCCGAGAGGCTGGCAGGCCTCCCAGCCCCCAGCAAGTCTTCACTCTGTCTGGGCTCTCTGGTGATCTCTGCTGCTCTGCTCTCTCATGGTTCTGCTTCTCAGCTTCTCTTCTCTTGCCTTCTGCTGGCTTCCCCAAGACGCCGCCCTTAAAAGCCCCTGTTTTAGCCCAGGTGAACCCCATCTACATATGCCCACACCCTACTCCAGGTGCCCGCCATCAGGCATGCATTCAGGATCCCAGAATTCCGTCATCTATCCTAATGGCAGGAGGGCAGAAAAGCCTGGTATTTTTTACCTTACCCTACACCTGCAAATGGAGTGACCGTGTGTTTAGGTGAGAATGATGAACTCTGACAAATGCTGCTGCTAAGTCAAATAATAAGTGAACAGAGAAAAGGCCATTGCACTTGAGGTTATTAGCAACTATGAGAGGAAGTTTCTGTGGACAGCTAGGTGCAAAAACCCAACTGGGGTGTAATGAGGAGGGGATGGGGCATGGGCAATGGAGAGGGGAATACATATTCATTATTTTTTTTTTCTATAAAGTAAAAAAGAGTTTTGGAACAGTTGCTGGAGGGGAAGTTGGGTCCATAGGGGTGAGTGTGTGTGTGTGAGTGTGTTGCCAGGAAGTGCACAGAGCAGGTTTTCTATGATTCAGCAGACCTGGTTAAAGGAGAGTCCTGGAGCCCTTGGTGGCTTTCTCAGGCTTTTATTGAGCTTTTACCTGTAGTACAGCAACCAGGTACATGGCAGGCAGGGGGGCCAGGGGGCCAGGAGGCCTCCCATCCCCTGGCAAGTCTTCACTCTGGGCTTCTCTGGTGTTCTTTCTCCCCTTCTTTGTCTCCTGCCTCTTCTCCTGTTTCTGCTTCTCTTGGCAGATACCTCAGTACTGAGCCATGGCCCTCACAAGTAAACAACACAGCTTACAACAATGTAACAACTGCAGGTGCCCCATCAGGCAGGGTGATCTTCATGGTGGGAGGGCAGAAAACCCTGAAATCCATTTACACTGCAGTGTGTAATGGGAGAAATAACAGTGTTTGTACTAATGGGAATTATTCAGTAAATAAGAGATATTTTGATGATGAAACAGGAGGATATCTGAAACAATGCCCTTGAATGATGAAGAGCTGATAGGGTCTTATAAAAATGGAGAGGCATATGGGCAGGAGCCTGGGCAGTCCTAACAGAGAGGTAGAACATATGAGTAGAAACAGGTAAGTATATGTGGTGGTACGACCATATGGACATTCTCATCTGGTTATACAGTTTTCTCAATGGTATAAGAAGCCAGTTCAACAGGAGCATGAGGATGCGAATGGAGATGCTAAATGTTTACAAAAACCAGCTGGAGAGATTTCTAACGTGGGAAAATTGCAATAAACTGAAAATTTTCAACAAGGGTGAAGACCATAAAATACAATTGTCTGTCATGTGGGAGTGCAAATTAAAAAAGTAATTATATCAGTTGCTGCTGCTGCAACCACAGCCATGGTGATGATGCCCTTGTCCTGCTCTGTGTCCAGGACATTCCGCTGCTTACTCTCCACTTTCTAGAAGGGGAATTGCCCTCTGTAGGGACAGGAATGACAAAGGGCAGGTTTTCTATGATCCAGCAGACTGGGTAAAGGAGGAGTCAGAGTCCTTAGTGGCTTTTGCAGGCCTTTTAGTGGGGTTCACCAGGCATATGGCAGGCAGGGGTGCTGGGGGGCCGGGAGGCTGGCAGTCCTCCCAGCCCCCAGCAAATCCTCACTCTGTCTGGGCTCTCTGACGTGCTCTCTGCTTGTCTGCTCTCTGTTCGTTCTGCTGCTTCTCAGCTTCTCTTTCAGCTTCTACTGGCGTCCCCGTGACGCCACCCTTAAAAAGCACAGTCTTAGCCCAGGTGAATCCCATCTACCTATGCCCACACCCTATTCCAGGTGCCCGCCATCAGGCATGCATTCAGGACCGCAAGGATCCATCATCTATCCTGATGGCGGGAGGGCAGAAAAGCCTGACATTTTTCCTTACCCTACAGCCTCTGAGGAGACATTTCCTGCCTGGGGTCTCCTTATGTCAGGAATCAGGTTATCCTGGCAGCAGGAAGATTGTCATTAGCAATAGCAGTATCTTCCCTATCCATTTCTTCAAAATTACAACTGTTTGCAAGGATGATGTGGTTTCAGTCAAAACCCCAGCATTTGCAGAATCTGTTACAGAGAGAATGTCAGTTGGAAGAAAGCTGTTGGAGACACAGTTGCAGAAAATGAAGTAGTTTGTGAGATGGAAACTGACAAGACTTCTGTGCAGGTCCCATTACCTACAAATGGTATGATTGATGCTCTTTCGGTGACTGGTAGAGGGAAGGAAGGGGGGATTCCTCTTTTCATACTCAGGAAAGCTGCTGCTCCTGTTAACGCTGAGCCAGGCTAAACTGCTGCTGCAGTTCCTCAAAAGCAGAGCCTGCAGCAACAGCAGTTGCTCAACATCCTGCAGTATCTGTACCCACTCAGATGCCACCAGTGCCCTTGCCTCATACATCCCTACTGGCAAACTGGTGTCTGCAGTAAAACCCACTGCTGTGCTTCTAGTAGCTGAGCTGAGAGTTGGCAAAGGGCTGCCTTCAGAACATCAGGAGAAAACAAACAGGATGCAGCAGCATATTCCTTAGTGTCTGAAAGACGCCCAGAATACCTGTGCAATGCTGACTACATTCAATGAGATAGATATGAGTAACGTCCAGGAAATAAAGTCTCAGCACAAAGGTGGTTTTGTGAAGAAACATAACCTCAAAGTAGTCTTCATATCGATGTTTGTGAAAGCTTCAGCGTATACCTTATTGGAGCAGCCTGTTGTAAATGCAGTGATTGACGATGCAAAGAGGTGGTGCATAGGGATTATGACAGCATCAGTGTTGCAGTGGCCACACCAAGGGGTCTGGTGGTTCCCAACATCAGGAATGTGGAAGTTATGATTTATGCAGATTTTGAGTGAACCATCAGTGAACTGGGCAGAAGACCCAAAAGAATGAACTTGCCACTGAAGATATGGATGGTAGTACTTTCACCATTAGTAATAGAGGTGTTTTTCCACTCATCCTTTGGAACACCTATTATCAACCTCCATAAGTCTGCCATCCTAGGCGTGCATAGCATCTCTGACAGGCCGGCAGTTGTGGGAAGTAAGGTGCAGATGCAACCCATAATGTACATCACACTGACCTATGATCATTGGCTGAGGATGGCAGACAGGCTGTGACTTTCCTTCACAAAAATCAAGGCGGCAGTACAGGATCCCAGAGTCCTCCTATTGGACCCTTAGGGCCATTCTGTTACATACTGACCATGCAGGAACTAAAAATCATTCTTCTCCCTGTCTTCTCATGGGTCCCAGATGGTAAACAGGCACATCTGCTGCCCTCACTCTCGGAAGCCAGGGCACTATGTAACCAGCAGTTGCATTTCTTGATCCTGCCAGGCTCCCTCCCTCTCTGCACCCCTCTGACACTCCATATATTACCTCCTTAGGCTTGAGGGAGAGCAAGCCTTAATATGTGCTCAAGAATATTCCTGCGTTTCTTTCATTTGCTCTTCCAGAGGGGATTTTGCTTCTCCCCTGTGCCAGTATATTATAGGGAAACCATCAGGGACCATGTAATCAAGTTTCTATCTTTTGAACGTCGGTTCTCCAGAGATGCCTAGGAGGATGCTGTGCCTCCCAAGTTCAGAACAGTGTCCTCCTGACTGTGTATATACTCAGTCGATTCCACTTGCAGGGATGTACTGACCACAGGCCAAGAGGTACTGTTTCACCTCTTAAATAGCACCTTCATTCTCAGCTATCACTGACTTCAAGATGTCTCTTCTACCTATTCCAGGAAGCACCACAAGAATATCTGGGCAGGAGCCAGGTAGGGTATATGTTGAGGGGAGAGAAGGCAAATTCCCCCTGAGGTTGGGTTGTATGTTCAAAACAATACCCGGGCAGAAACCAGGCCTGCCCTGCCACACTCTGTCCTAGCCTTGCACCAGGAAGACCCATTTTAGGCATAGTTACACATAGCTTCAGGCCTGCAGAACATCCTAGCTAATTGTTCTCATTTAGAGCAGATTCTAGCACATCATGGCGGTGGATCAGAGTATCGTCACGACCAAGGGCTGGGGCCTGGTAGAGATTGGAGTGAGGGAGGCTTCCTGTGGACTGACTCAGATTGACTTGAGCTTTTTAAATTTATTGGTACAAACACATGGGTTAGAGAGGCAGTTCTGTCCTCTGGCGTTGTGGCCCTTTTGGGAACGGTGTCTTAGCTCTTTCTCTGCAGATCACAGATCTGGAAGAGCATGGACTGTGGTGGAAACCAGCCCCAGGATGTTATTACACAGTGGGGAAATTGCTGATATCATCTCTAAGGTCCTTGCAATTATGTCTGGGTGTAATCACTGGAATCCCCTTGGAGCATGGTTAAATGCACATATCTTGTGAAATCCACTGCCCTTCATCACTTTGTATCTAACTATATTCAGGCCTGAGGCTGCTGACACTTACAGAGGGAGCTATTTGTTTAGTGCTAAGAGCCCCTTTGTATCTAAATAGAAGAAACAAGATCTGGGGCGTGGGAGGAAAGAGTGGGGGCCAATACTGTGCGCCTGCAGCATGTACTTTGTCTTCACTATTAAATATATTTGAAGAAACTGATTTGAATGCAAATTTAAGGGCAAATTTCTCACAAAAAGAATTTTATTTTTGGTAAGATTTTTGAGCTTCTTTTTATGATCATCTCAAATAGGAAGAGCCTTAGTATGACTGTGGTAATCTTCAGTGGTAACACTGGTTGTTATACACATTAAGTATCTGTGCCTCATAATATCTTTTCAAACTTGAGTAGAATTGTAGACTGCAAAATCAAGGCATCTATTGACCCGCTGATCATCTTCAGCCATTGTCCTTCTTCAAAACAAGAGGAACAGGATATCCTTGAGGCCTGCAAACATCAATATGTTCACTTGAGGCTTGAGATTCATTCTTACAATAAACTTTTTTAAAAAATCATTTTTATTTTTATTAATGCATACAAAAACTGTGGTGTAGGCCAGAGGTGCAGGGGGCATAGGGGATAAGAGGATTCACTAGAGACAGAGTGGGAAGCAGAACAGGCGAATCTAATGAAATACACTGCTGAGGGGAGCAGTGGGCAAGGCAGGAGAGGTCTGCTGTGCCATGTGGGTAGCTCCCTGGTAGGGGATCAAACTCATGATCATGCCGCAGTTGCTGGTGATAGCTTGATAACACTGAGACTTTAACCTCTGTGCCACCGGGGAGGCCCCCAATAGAAAGACTTTTTAACCAAGTGAACTTGCAAAACTTCCATCTAATTTATCTTTCATTGTTCCATCAGGAAAATTGTTTCAGCTATGAATCTGTTTAAATCGAAAGCCTGGCAGTCATAACATCTCAATACATGGTCCTTGTTTCCACCAACCCACTTCTTGCTGATATTCTTCTGCACCCCAAAACTGTTTTCTTCCTGCATCCATTTTTCACTCTGAGGATTATTGAAATTTCAGTTTTTAGAACTCACTGACCACTCATTATCTCCCTTCCTTCCTTAAATAGACTTGTTTAAATGCCTGAAAATTCAGTAATAAAGGAATTGCCTAAATACAGGTATAAGAACCTGCTCTTGTCCAAAAGTATTTAGTACTAGCATAACTGCTATTCTACAACTAACAAATATTAGTAATAACTTTTTTCCTCTTAATATCCTTAGGCTTTTAAATAATCAAACTTCTTGACAAAGTAATATGGTAGACAGATAATAATTGATTTCTGTAATGCTAAATGGGTAATTTCTAAGACATATCTGAGGCTCAGAGAAATTAAATCTCTTAGGCAATGCCATAAACTATCAATTGGAAAAACTCAAGTATAAAATGGGACTCAAATTTGTATAAGATAATGAGTTATTCTGTACTCTTCCTCTAGCCTACCTGATAATTAGAGACTAGTAGGCTACTAGGACCAGAAATAATATTGCTGAAACTCCAATTATAACACACCTTGACTGAATAATGGCTCATCTGAAGGTCATGCTTCTGCAAACACCCAACAAAGGAAAGAAGGTTACTGAATTCAGTCTGTGAAATGGCAATGACTGCATTCAGTAGGGTTGCTAGATAAAATATGAATACCAGTAAAATTTGAATTGCATGAGTAAGTAAGGCCCATGCAATATTTATGACATACTTATATTTAAAAAAATCCTTTGTTTATCTGAAATTAAAATTTAACTAGACTTTCTGTATTTTTATTTGACAAATGTGACAATCCAATGCATAAGCCAATTGAGTTAGAGCTACCAATTTCAGAATACCATTTAGTTATTTTTTTCCTTGATCCTTTTAGAAAAATAGCCTTGATAAAGTACATAGCAATAGGATAATGGCATCAACATTGTGCTTTGAATTAGGGAAATATTTTTTTTGTAGTTCAGAGGCTAATTAACAATATCCTGATCTTTGCTATCATTCGGTATTATTGGAAAATTTGCTACATATAGTTTCTGAAATCTGTTTCTTGTATGTTATGGCAAATACAAATTAACATTCATTGATTCTCAACTTTTAGAGAAAAATTCATTGATGGAACTAAGTTATTAGAAAAAATAGCCTTTTATGTGGCATTTTTTTTCTCTTTGATTTCATAGTGTTGTTCAAAAATGCATTGGTTTTGGCCTTGAGTTAGAGAATTTGAGTCCTACTACCGTTTCTGTTCACTTAGTATGCAACTGATTAGAAAAAATTGTCTATCGTCTCTGAACTTCATCTTTTCATGTACTAGGGATAATAATCCCCGTCTAATTTAATTCATGCAATTGCTAATAAACATAAATGAGATATAAATAAATGAGATAATATGCACTATTCTAAGTTGTAAAGCACTATTAAAAATATAAATAAATATCTTCATTTTTCCCAAAAGAGTTTTAAATGACAGCTAATTATGACCTTTAAAATACTAATAATGAATAAATTACATGCCTCTGAGAGAAATTGCTTATATTTTGATTGTTTTTGGCAGCATGAAAATGTCTATTGCTATGTAATTTACTATGTGGTATTTATTGCCTATAAATCCAATTGACATTGACTTGTTTCAAGCTAAGTAGCAGTAAATAAAATATTAGGCTGTCCTGAGAGATTATGTGAGATTGTTTGAATGTGGATTATGTGGTCACATGTAACATATATATCCTTATGGAAAGGTGAAAAACACCTTTATGGTATATGGTATATGCTGTTGATATAAGTCTGGAAAATAACGTTGAAGCAATTTTATTCAATGATTGGAAGAAGTTTTATTAAAATCTTATTAATTAAAATATAGCAGAAATTCCCAAGTTTTTATCAACTGAAGCTGTTTTATAATTAACTCTGAAAGAATTTTAATAATAGCAGTTTCAGGTCTTAGATTTAATGATATACATCTTCCTTATTACACATATGCAAAACTATATAAGTAGGTGCCAAGAAAATCATTCATATGTCATGCCAGCTGTTTCTATAATTTTTACTACCTACTGGAGTATTGCATTAAATATTTGTTGATATCATAAAGGAAACAATGCTAATAAAAGCAAGCAGAGATGGTCCAGAAAGAATTAATAAAGGATCAGTCTGTATTTAACTGAACCTTTTTTTGTAAAGCCATTGAGTATCTCTCTCTCTCTCTCTCTCTCTCTCTCTCTCTCTCCTCTCTCTCCCCCACCCCGTATCCCCATCTCTAATTTACATTAATAATCTTTTTACCACTATTAATTCTGCCTTCTCAATGTGGCTTCTAGTCGTGTTTTGAGAACTGTTCACAAATGTTTTATTTTATTTTTTTTTTAAGATTTATCTATTCATGCATACAAGAGCTGGGGTACTGGCCAGAGGTACAGGGGTGAGAGGATTCACCAGAGACAGCGGGGAACAGAACAGGCAGACTGACCGAAATACACTGCTGAGGGGAGCAGCAGGCAAGACAGGAGAAGTGTGCTTCGCCATGTGGGTTTCTCTCTGGCCGGCCGGGGATCGAACTCATGCTACAAGGCTGCAGATTGCTTCACGGCACGTTACTTAACCCCTAGAGCCACCAGGGAGACCCCCCCAAATGTTTTAATCTTTGAAAATCCATGCAATGTGTTTTTTTTTTTTCTTTGTGTTTAGTCTGGTGATATGTCAGTGATATGTAGATTTGTATTAAAAAAGTACTTCTGAAAATAAAATTTCTGTCAGAAGGAGACCAGAGTAAAAAGTAATTTTAAATGGGATTATGTGACAGGACAGCCAATGAAGTTCTCTGCCATTAAGGAAGACTTGAGTCTAAATTAATTTGTAAAAGGGGGAGGCTGGGGAGAGTGCCATCAAGAGCAGCTCTGCCTTTCACTCTCCCAGCCCAAGCTTTTATTGAAGATATGAACAAAGGAACAAGAAAATAGCACACAATTGTGTTTTTGCTTATATAGATTGATAAGTTACTACTGAAAACACGTTTTCCTGGTTAGTGAAGAACATGCACACAAGCCAGTACATCCTCAGAGAACAGGAGTCAATTCTGGGAAGAAGTTCTGTTTGCAGAACATCTCACATCCTGGAACTCCATGTGCAGAGTAAACAGGTATTCTCAGAAGACTCCGGCTCTCCTTAGGGTGACGGGCTGCCGACACTTCATTCCCATTTCTGACACAGAGCTCCTACTACCCTTGAAATTCCCAAAGAGATGAGAAGGAAAATGTGTTGTGTTATGTTCATGAAATGACTTTTGGAACGGACCTAAGGAAGGGGGCTGGTTGCCAGTAGAAGCAACTATGTGATTAGAGGTTTGGAACTTTCAGTCCCATCTCCTGAACTTTGGTGAGGGGTGAGGGCCTGTAGATTGGATCAATCACCAGTGTACAATGAGTCAGTTGTATAACTCACGATGAAACTTCCGTAAAAACCCAAAATGGATGGGGTTCAGACAGCTTCCATGTTGGTGAACATGGAGAAATGGGAGAGAAAAGATACTTTAGACATAGGCGGATATAAAGCAAGGCAGCTCTGTAGCCCTGCCCACATACCTTGCCCTATGCATCTCTTTCATCTGTCTATTCCTGAATCTTATCCATTTATAATAAACCAGCAATCTAGTAAGTAAAATGTTTCTCTGATTTCCGTGAGTGGCTCCCACAAATTAAACCCAAGGAGACCTCCCTGGTGGCGAAAGGTGTTAAGATACAACCTATGAAGCTATCTGCAGCCTCTGCAGCACGAGTTCGATCCCCTGCCAGGGAGATTCCCACATGGCAGAGCAGACCTCTCCTGTTCCCCCGCTGTGCCCCTCAGCAGTGTATTTCAGTAGATCTGCCTGTTTTGCTCCCCGCTCTGTCTCTGATGAATCCTCTCACCCCTCACACCTCTAGCCTGTACCCCAGCTTTTGTATGAATAAATAAATAAATCTTAAAAAAAAAAGGCCTTTTACCCCAATGGTCATTTTTGCATTTTCCATGCCTATCATAGTATCACAATACCTATAAAAATACTAATGTGTATTAATTTAATTATTAATCAAAAAACTTTATTAATTCACATGTCATCAACCAGAAGTAGCTACAGCGAAGATTTTAATGCATTGATTTTCAGTCATTCTCTGTTACTCCCCTCCCTCACCCTCCTTATTTCTGTGTCCATTACCATCTCTCTCTCTCTCTCTCTCTCTCTCCCTCCCTCCCTCCCTCTCTCCACACACACACACACACACACACACACACACACACTTTTTCATTGTGATGTTGTTAGCATTTTCTCCATGGTATAATATATTCTTTAAAATTTTTAACATTTCGGGTCTCCTCGGTGGCGCAGCGGTTGAGCGCTGGGTTGCGAAGCTGCCCGCAGCCTCGGTGGCGCCTGTGCGATCCCCGGCTGCTCCCCGGCCACCAGAGGAGGGTCCCACATGGCGCGCAGACCTCTCCTGCTGCCTGCCCGCTGCTCCCCTCAGCAGTGTACTTCAGTCCTTCTGCCTGCTCTGCTCCCTGCTCTGGCTCTGGTGAATTCTCTCACCCTCCTGCGCTTCTGACTGTACCCAGTGCATGTATAAACAAAAACAAAACAAACAAACAAATAAATAAATAAAACATGCCTCTATAAAAAAATTTAACATTTCTTTCTAATTATAGATATAAGTCATGCTCACTTTAAAAAATAGATAATACAGAAAAGTAATTTTTTCTTTGATCATAGTATTTGGAGAGAACTACCTTCTTTGTCACTTTTCGATTTGTTTCTCCTATATCAAAATTTAAATCGTTTTCTATATTGTTATTTTCTCTTTTCACTAATCAGATTCATTAATAGCTAAAGAGTATGCCATACTATAATTGAATATCATTTTATCTAATATGCCAGCTTGTTATTATTTCCAGTGTTTAGCTATCATAGAATGTCTCTCATTAAAACTTGTACATAAATCTTGACCTCATCACTGATTAGATTCCAAAATTTGGAATTTTTTGCTAAAATTATATATCCTTTTAAGGTTGTGAGAAAGCATGTGTGTGAATCTTATTTCAGTCTGCCCTCACTAGGATTGAATGCATTTTTAAAACGTTCTGTATATTTGACAGATTAAAATACATTACAAAGATCCCCCCTAGAAGTTTTAAATATTAGATGATCAATCAATGTTTCATTCCCTTTATGTTTTCTTCTTACTGCTTCTGTTTCAAGAGTTACCCATAAGTTGATAGCACCCTGTAGCTTCTTCTATTGAATATAGAATTTGAGGATATCCATTTGGTTTTTTGTTTTTACAAAGTATGAAGAGTTTTTAAAATTTAAAAATCATCTTTCTGCCTGTGGATGCCTCTGAGTATGCATTATAAAAGTCTCCCCTCCCATTGCCATTATGTCTAAGTGTCTCCCAAGACGCCCAAACAGCTGTGGAATCTCTTTGTTGGAGGTTTAAGCTTTGGAACAAATGATGAGAGCCTGGGAAATCATATTGAGCAATGATGAATACTCACAGGCTGTGGTAATGAGAGATCCGAACACCAAGTGATTCAGAGACTTTGGACTTGTCACTTATGGTACCATGGTGGAGATGGATGGAACCATAAATGCAAGACCGCGTGAGGTGGATGGAAGTGTTGTGGAACCAGAGAAGACTTCGGGAAGACAAGATTCTCAAAGACCCAGGGCCCACTTAACTGTGGAAAATATTTTTTTTAAATAGATTTTTTTTTTAACGAGTCACTTTTTTTTTTTAAAAGATTTATTTTTATTTATTTATACAAGCACTGGATACAGTCAGAAGCGCGGGAGGGTGAGAGAATTCACCAGAGCAGGTAGAAGGACCAAAGCACACTGCTGAGGGGAGCAGCGGGCGGCAGGAGAGGTCTGTGCGCCATGTGGGACCCTCCTCTGGTGGCCGGGGAGCAGCCAGGGATCGAACCGGCGCTGCAGAGGCTGAGGGCAGCTTCACAACCCAGCACTCAACCGCTGTGCCACTGGGGAGGCCCTGTGGAAAATATTTTTGTTGGCATTAAAGAAGACACTGAAGAACATCACCTAAGAGTTTATTTTGAACAACATGGAGAAATTAAAGTGATTGAAATCATGGCTGAAGGCATTAGCAAGAAGAGGGGCTTTGCTTTTATAAACTTTGATGACCATGTGTAGGGGCAGGATGGGCACTGAGCAGGTTTTCCATGATCCAGCAGATGGGTAAAGGAGGAGTCCTGGAGCCCTCAGCGGCTTTCTCAGGCTTTTATTGAGCTTTACATGTAGTGTGGCAAACAGGTACATGGCAGTCAGGGGTGCTGGGGAGCCAGGAGGCCTGGAGGCCTCCAAGCTGCTGACAGGTCTTCACTCTGGGCTTCTCTGGCTTCTTTTCTCCCCTTCTCTCTCCTATTTCTGCTTCTCTTGGTGACCATCTCAAGATTCCTCCCATGGCCCACAGAAGTAAATAAGACAGTTTGCAACAATGTAACAACTGCAGGTGACCCATCAGGCAGGGCAATCCTAATGGTGGGAGGGCAGAAAAGCATGAAAACCATTTACCCTACACCATGATTCTGTACACAAGATATTCATTCAGAAATACCATACTCTGAATGGCTGCAACTGTGAAGTAAGGAAAGTCCTATCAAAGCAAGAGATAGCCAGTGTTTCATTCAGCCAAAGAGGTTGGACTGGTTCTGGAAACTTTGGTGGTGGTTGTGGAGGTGGTTTTGGTGGGAATGTCAAATGTGGTCATCAAGGAAACTTCAGTGGTAGAGGTGACTTTGGTTGTAGGGGATGTAGTGGCACTGGGTTGGTAATGATGGAAGCAGTTTTGGACATAGTGGAAGTTACAATGATTTTAGCACACACCTGGCTAACTCAGAGATAGGGTTACCTGTTTTGTTTTGGAGTTGAATTGATTCTTGTTTCTTTCTTTTTTTTTTTTAATATTTATTTATTTTTATACAAGAGCTGGGGTACAGGCCAGAGGCACAGGAGGGTGAGAGAAGTCACCAGAGAGAGAGCAGGGAGCAGAACAGGCAGATTGGCTGAAATACACTGCTGAGGGGAGCAGCAGGCGAGTCAGGAGAGGTCTGCTGTGCCATGTGGGTCGCTCCCTGCCCGGGGATCGAACTCATGCTGCAGCTGTGGCTAGTTTCATAGGTTGCATCTTAACCACTTGCGCCACCAGGGAGGCCCTGGTGTACATATTTTAAACCATTCTTGCATCTCTGGGATGAATCCCAGTTAATCATGGGGAATAATCCTTGTGATATACTGTTCAATTCATTTTGCTAGTTATTTTGTTGAAAAATTTTGAATCAATGTTTATCAAGGTTACTGGTCTATAATCTTCCTTTTGCTGTTTGTCTGGTTTCAGTAATAAGGTGATGTTGACATTATGAAATATATTAGGTTGGATTCCTTCTTCTTATACTTTTAAAAACAATTTGAACAATTTGACATTATTAGTTCTTTAAAAGTTTGACAGAATTCATTTGTAAAGCCATCTGGTCCTGGACTTTTGTATTTTGGGAGATTTTTTATTACTGTTTAATTACCGTGTTTGTGATTGGTTTAAATTCATCTGTTCATTGCTGGATTAGTCTTAGTAAATTATTTTGCTATAGAAATTTATCCCTTTCTTCGAGGTTATCTAATTATTTGACAAATACATGTTCAAAGCAATGTCTTATAATTTTAATTAAATTTGTGTTACCAGTAATGATTTATCTTCTTTCATTTGTGATATTGTTTATTAAAGTTGTCTATATTTTTCTGTTAGCCTAGATAGAGGTTTATCTATTTTCTTTATCTTCTTGAAGAACCAGCTCTTCATTTCATTGGTTTTTTTTGTGTGTATAATTTTTTTCTCTAATTAATTTTATTCTACTCTTATTTTTATTATTTCCTTCCTTCTACTGACTTGGGGTCTAGTGTGTACCTCTTTTTTGTTGCTTTAGGTGTATTAAATTATTTATATGGAATTATTCTTACTATGTAATACTATGTTATTTATATGGAATTATTCTTACTACATTGCAATTATGTACCTCCATAAGTGCACATTTGCTTCATCAGGTAGATTCTGGTAATTTGTATCATAATTTTTTATTCTCAAAGTATTATATTTGGTCATAACATCATTTCTGAAATTTTTTTTAAATAAAGATTTTTTTATTTTATATCCTTATAACTTTTTTCACAATATATATTTTATCTCCTCAGGTGTGGTCACCTTAGTTTTCCAATTACCAGGAGCTCTCATAATCCTCCGCCATAGTCTGTTATGCTCTTCCCCATCCATTTTTATCTCTAATCTTTCTTTCTTTCTTTCCCCCACACTTCCTAGAGGCTTTAAATCTATGGTCTATTTTTAGGGTTCAGTTTTATACTCTTTATCCATGTTTAATTTCTCAATATTCCACACATAACCATCCAGTATTTATCTTTCTCTTTCTGGCTTATTTCATTGAGAATAGTCCCTTACAATTTCATACATGTTGCCACAAATGGCATGAGTTTATCTTTTTCTTTTTAATTACCGAGCAGTATTCCATTGGATATATAATATACCACATCTTCTTGATCCACTCATCTGTTCTGGGGCATTTAGGTTGTTTCTATATCTTAGCTATTGTAAATAGTGCTGCTATCAACATGGCAGTGCAGGTTTCCTTTCAAATCAATGGTTTTGTGTTCTATGGGCAGATACCTAGTAGTGAAATTACTAGTTCATATGATGGATCCATTTTTATTCTCCTGAGGAACCTCCAGACATCTTTCCATATGAGCTGGACCAGGGACCAGTATACATTCCCACCAGCAATGTAATAGGGTTCCTTTTTCTTTACAACCATACCAGCATTTGTTTGTGTTTTTTTTTTTGTTTGTTTGTTTTGTTTTGTTTTTTTGGTTTTTTTTTAATGGGCCATTCTGACAGGTGTGAGGTGGTATCTCATTATGGTTTTGATTTGCATTTTCTAGTGATAAATAATGAACATTTTTTCATAGGTCTGTTGGTCATCTGCATGTCTTTTCTGGAGACATGCCTATTTAACTCTTCTGCCCATCTTTTTACTGGATTCTTTTCTTTTTGTTGAGTTATATGAACTCTCTGTAGATCTTCAATATCAGTCTCTTGTCAGGTGTATGGTGTGCAAATATTTTTTCCCATTCAAGAGGGTGACTTTTTGTTTTTGTTACTGTCTCTTATGCAGCACAGAAGCTTTTTACTTTGATGTAGTTCCAATTGTTTATTTGCTCCTTTGATATCCTTGCTGCAAAAATATTTCTGAAGTTTAGAGTTATGGAGTGTTTTGCCCATGTTTTCTTCTATGGCTTTTATGGTTTCAGGTCTTACATACAAGTCTTTTATTCATTTGAGTTGTTTTTTGATATGGGGAGAGATAGTGGTCTAGTTTCATTCTTTTGCATGTGGCTGGCCAATTTTCTCAGCACCACCTTTTTCATAGTTCGTTGTCCATATATGTGTGATTTCATTTCTGGGCTCTCAATTCTACTCCATTTGTCTCTGTGTGTTTTTTGCTACAATACCATTCTCTTTTAAGTTTTATGGATTTATAGTATAGTCTGAATTCTGGGTGTTTAATACCACTGTACATCTTTTTAGTCAGGAAGGTTATGAATATATGGGGTTGTTTTTGTGACTCCATGTAAATATTTGTTCCATTTCTTTGAAGAAAGTCATTGATATTTTTATTGGAATTGAAAGAAATGGAAACACATTCCTTGCTCATACACTGGAAGAATCAACATCATCAAAATGGCCATTTGCAGATTCAATACAATTCCAATAAAGAACTCATATTATTTCTGATAATTTGTGAATCCATGTTCTTGCATTTTTAGGCATATAATAATCTACAAATATTAATAATTATGTCTCTTATTTTGAAGCACTTATAATTCACATTGATATTTCATATATGATTTAATTAGAAAAATGCATATAAATATTCTTTTATAATGGTGAAATTGACTACCTATATTTTAAAATTTAGTTTCATTTGAGCATCACTTGTATTCTTGTATCACATGTATACCTGAAACTGACTTTTTTGAGATAATATGTATGAATTCTAACATGAAAACCATATGTCTTTGTTTTTGTTGACATTCCTTTTACATAAGTTATTAGGTAACCTCTTTACCTTATAAAATGGTGGTAGTTGAAAAGAATTGGGTAATGCTTTCTATTCCATGCTTTTCAAAGTTCTCTGAATGATACTTTCAGTAGTAAAACTCATTTTTATTAAAAGTGTTTAGTTCCATTCAATAAACTTCATTACTTTTCTATACTATGCAGGACTCTTTGCCATCAGCTGAGGATTTAGACAAGTTGAGCTTCATCCTTAACCTCAAAATTTCCTTTCCACCGAGGTGAGACTGACACATAACCTATTACATGCATTACAAAATGGTTTAATCATGGTAGATTGGAAAACAAAATATGTTACAGTCAATTCTATCTATATGAGCCTTTTTTTCCCTGAGAATATGGAGAAGGTAACTCAAGATGAATCTTGAAAATTGCATGAATATTTGGAAAGCAAGCAAGAAAGAAAAGGACATTGCATGTGGAAAAGACAACATGAGTATATCTGTAGGTATGGAATGGTCCAGCACATGTGAGGCTTTATGGCAATTCATTATCACTAGCCTTAATAGTTCAGGCATCAAAGAAGCAGAACAATCAAATAAAAATGAAATATTATATTTGTATTACTTGTCACTTTTGATCTTTTGATTATTTGTGATTCTCCTCGCCTCCCAAGCTTTAGTGTAGATCATTAAGAATTGACTAATGTGCTATATAAATGAAAGGAATTACAGTGGTGGAAACTGCTAATTGTCCTTCAGTATTCATTCACCCTTGCATATGTAGGATATTTATGTTGTACACATGACCACCTAGTCACAGATGACCTTTCTCTGGCTCCTTCGCAGGTATATAAGGCTAACTGTGTGACTAAATTTTAGTAGCAGAATATGAACAGAAGTGATACACCCAAACTCTTGGGCTGTCTTTTAAAAGAATGAACATTCCCTTCCTTGTGTCTTTACATCCTTCCTTTCAGACTAGAACATAAACATGATAGCAGCAGCTATAACACTCTCTTGGACAAGTTGATGGTTGTTATGTATTTGACTTCAGATCAATATGTTAAATGGAATCAGGATCTCTGCTGATTTTGAAAGTTCCTACCCAGATTTTGATATGAAAAATAAGCCTCTTTAGTTTAATAGTTTAATGGATCTCTGTGTTACAGTAACTAAATCAGTGTTTAACATATCACCGTCACTAGAAAAAATGCTTAGTGATTAGTTTTGGATCAATCATTCAACTGATCAAAATGAAAACTCTGAATTCATAACTTTGGATAATGTTGAGGAAGCAGAGAACAGTACTATAATGTCTCGCTCCATTTGTAATGGAGATAATACTTAAGCTTTAATGTTCTTCATTTACATATCTCATGTTATACAGGAATTATTTTCATATACAGAGCATGTTAACACTGTAAGAGAACTGCAAAATTCATTATGGGGGAATTTTTCCAATATGCCGAAAATAATTCATATAATTAAATATACATCCTGATAAAGCTATTTCTTACTGATTGTTCTTGAGAAAAAGTGAAAAGAAATATAACCAACTTGACTACTGAGGAAGCTTGGTGCCATTCTAAGAACTCAGATGGAATTTTACTACATGCAAGGAGCAAAGTGATTTCTGTCCCTTATAATTTTGCTCAGAATGTTCAGTAGGAAAGAAACTGAGGTTGTGAATTTCACACATGATTTAAAAATTTTTCTTTTTGACAAGGAAAGCAAAGGAAGTTGAAGATAATACAGAAATGTTGATATATAAAGGTAATACAGCTGGGTGCCTTACAATTAAATAAATCTATGATTGTGAGATGAACTCTATTTCCCTGTGGCAAACAAAGCAGTGAATGGCTTCTGGGTTTAATTAATAAATTGAATTGAGCCTACAAGCTTTAGTCAATTTTAAAAGTTGTTCATTGTAAGCATACCAAAACCAAACATACATAGTAAAATAGAGAAAATACTTTCTATTCAATTAGTTGGTTTGGAAACATCATACTTACTTTCTGGGAAGCATCCCAGGGAGATGCTGATTAGTTAGAATGAAAGACTGATCAAAGGTATAGTTAAAGAGGGAATGTTTCTTAAAATGTCAGCTCACAAGACTGAATTAGGTTTGATAAATGATTTGGAGTGATTACTTTAGAAATGATGTCATTTAGGTCTTTTTGTATAATTGGAGATCTAAAATATCAATTGCAGTCAAATGAATCAAATTAGATTCTTTGAAACTTTGATTCTGTAAATACACCATTGAGCATATGGAGAGGTAGTGTTCGACAATAGAAAAAGACACTAAAATGTAATTCAAAAAGAAGTCTCATTCTAGCTATGCCATTAGCTAAGTGTTCCCAGAGGTCCCTTCTGAGCTCTGAATTCTGTGATTTCCAAAAGAAATTTCAGTCTTGCCAATGTTAAAAAAAATTAAGTATGCCCCTATTTCTGAAAATAAAATGGAAAAGGTTTTAGAAAATTTAATTGGCAACCCATTACGATTCAGATCTTAAAATTCAGAACTCAACCTAATGTGCGAAGGAACACTTTCTGATTAAGATTGATAAAGAGAAAAAAAAGAGAGAAAAAAAGATTGATAAAGAGCCAATTTTAAGTTTATCTACCTGATTGGGACCATTTGTAAATGCAAACAATTCTATTCTAGGAGGGCAAAGGAGGTTATATCCACTTATCATATGCACAAATGACTTGTGTTCTGGGGCCTCCCTAGTGGCACAGGGAGGGGTTAAAGACACAGCTATCAAGCTATCACCATCCATAGCAGAATGAGTTGGATCCCCTGCCAGGGAGCAATCCACATGGCACAATAGAACTCTCCTGTCTCACCTGCTGCTCCCCTCAGCAGTGTATTTTAGTAGATCTGCCTGTTCTGCTCCCCACTCTGTCTCTGGTGAATCCTCTCACTCCCCCACACCTCTGGTCTACACCCCAGCTCTTGTATGCATAAATAAATAAATATTAAAAAAAAACAAATGACTTGTGTTCTATTAAAAATTACAGCTTGCTTATAATGTTATTAGTAACATATTTGAATTTGCTTTTCTCAAGGATTTAAGAGGGAAATGGTACCTGTAATACTGGAATGGTGAAAAAGCATTTGATTAAGAGAAAATAATTTTTATGTATCAGGCTTTACAGGCTTTTGGTTTTTAGGAGAACTTCATTAAATGAATTGTAGCCATATATTCTCAACTCACAGCCCACATAATTAGAAATTCTATAAAGTCACCTCTCTTTCTGTGATTGCAAGGTATTACACAGAGTGGGCTAGTACTATTACCATATCTATTTGTTGTTATTGAACAATCTTAGTTACAGAGACCTCACTTCAGTAGTTCACTACAGAACACTAAATGAGAAAGATAGGAAGGGGCCTCCCTAGTGGCACAAGGGGTTAAGTCTCAGCGTTATCACCTCTATGACCTGAGTTCAATCCCCAGCCAGGGAGCTACCCACATGGCTCAGCAGACCTCTTCTGTCTTGCCCACTGCTCCCCTCAGCAGTGTATTTCAGTCAGTCTGCCTGTTCTGCTCCCCACTCTGTCTCTGGTGAGTCCTCTCACCCCCCCACACCTGTACCCCAGTTCTTATATGCATAAACAAATAAATCTTTGGGGAAAAAAGAAAGATAGGATGACACAATGACTTCTTCTATTTACATGAACTAATGATTTTTTAAAAAATAAGAACTGAAAGGTTTCAGCTTAAAAGTAGTCCCAGTAACAAAGTAAAAACTCCATTTATTCCTTCTAGACTCTTCTTTTATAATGACGCTAACTTGATTTCATTAGTAGAGGCGAATACCCAGAAGGTTGCCCTTGGCAACATTAAAAGTGACACCAATCAATGGCAGCTACTTTTGTCAATATTTAGAGGCAGTAATTAAATTAAAATGAATTTTCCCCAACAAATCTCATATTCCATATCAGTAGTATTGCTTATTTGCCAAAATAGTTTTTAAACTGAATTAGACAGATGGTTGGTTCTCTTTGAGTGACAAGGCAAAAAGCCAAAATAAAAATTGCCAAAATAAAATGTTTCTATTAGAAACTGAGGGTTTTCCATATATGACATATATTATCTAGAAGCCCTAAATATCTTTTTTATAGAAAAAAACAATTTACACATTGTAAACATAAAGCTCAAAGTACTATATGTGTAATAATAGTGTGAATTAGATGCTACTGTAATAGATTTAATTCAAAGTCTTATGGTTCAATTGTGAAACCTCCTCCGAAAGATAGATAAAGTCTTAACTCCCAGTACCTGTAATGTGTCTTTATTTGGAAATATGACATTTACAGATATAGTCAAGATGAGATGAAGTTATACTGGATTATAATGTGCTTGAAATCCATTGATCAGTGTCTTTATAAAAAGATAGACAGAGATTGAAAAATGACATATATTCAGAAAAGGTCATGTGAAGACAGAGGAAAAGATTGGAGTGATTCAATATAAGTCAAGAGATGCCAAGGATTTCTGTCAACCACCTGAAGCTAGGAGAGAGGCAAAGCATAGATTCTCCTACAAAGCCTCTATCAGGAAGCAATCCTATAAAATGATCAGGCTTTTAGACTCTTGAACAGTGAGAATAAATTTTTGTTGTTTTATGTTGTTTTAAACCACCTAGTTTGTGGTACATTGTAGTGCAGTGTTATAGCAGTCTTACCAAACTAATACAACAGGTATTTAGGAGAAGAATTCTAAGAAAGTGAATGATGGAAAGGAGGGAAAGAATTTACTTCAAATATCACATGTCTACATTCCTTGGAGGCAGGCAAGGTGGGCACATTGTTTATAACAGAAACAGTTCAATAGGATATAGTGTCTGGAGATAGACCTACTGGGTTCAGATTTCATTGCTTGGCACACTTTCATGTGTGACCTTTGACAAATGCTTTCATTTCCTCATGTCTACAGTGGGGATATGGGATATCTAAAAAGACCAAACTCATGGAAACAGAGATCAGATTTGTGGTTTCCAGAGTTGGAGATGGGGTAATTGGGTGAATATGCTCAAAAGATACAGTTACAAGTTAAATTTGTTTGGGGATATAGCCAACAAAATGTTTACTGTAGTCAACAATACTGTTTTGTGTATTTGGCCATTATTAAAAGAGTAGTATCTTAAAAAGTTCTCACAAGGAAACAAAGGTTTTTGCAACTTTGTGAGGTGATAAATATTGACTAAACTTATTTTGGGCATCATTTCATCAAATTATTTTGAACACTCGAAACATGTAATGTGCCAAATATCTCAACAAAACTGGAAAAGAATAAAGTAAAAAGTAAATTAATTTATAGCACATAGTTTATAAGTTTGTCATGAGTGTGAAGTAATTTGAAGTAAATGGAGTATTAAAGTAATGTTGAGGACATAGTATGTCCTCAACAAATGCCAGCTATTTTTGCTCTTGTTGCTTTTGTGATATGGAAGCAGATACTGGTATGTTCGTAAAATTGTCAATAGGGAGATGAAGCAGTTGTCAGCTGATTCTACCATTATGTCTAAGAAGAATGCAATGAGATTATCAGATTTATGGGAAAAAAGGTTGAAAATTTGAGGAGAATGGCAAAGATATTAAATGGTTATTCTCTGCTGATTAAATACATTCTTCTATCAGTGTAAAGAATCTCTAACTAGAAACCATGTATCAGTGGATTGTTATGAGAAATAAATGAGCTAATGTTTAGGAAATATTCAAAAATTATTTAATGAATGGTATTTTTATTTTGTTGAAACAACTATTTTTAAACAATTTAGGGTACACGATGCTAAAAGACACTGTGTGTGTAACTAGTTTGATTTTTCTCCCTGAATCATCACCTTATTTTTATATGTTCCATAGATACTGACTATATTAAAAGATATCTTTTCATATTCATATAGATTATAATTTTACTAAATTTGAGACAAAAAGTAAAGTCTAAATCCATAAATTTAGGTAAGAAGTGTAACACTCATAATATATAGCATATACCACGTAGTCTTTGTAGTTCTCTTATATTCCAAATTTGAGTATTTAACCGGCTAAATTTATTTTAAAACAAAATTTAGGTATTAATGTTTGCAGCAAATAAATGGCATGTAAAAATCTTGGCAAAGTTACCATTTTGACAACATGAAATTTTCCCATCCAGCTGGTCATTAGGCCTTTCCAACTGTCAGTATCTCTTGCAATCTGTTTTAATAGTAGCATATAATTAGCTCTATACAGATCAGACACATTGGGGGGTAATATTTCAATGTAAATATCAAATTCCCAAGAAAGTTAACTCAAAGAGACATATGTCTCCACCATCCTTCATGACAGTCTTTAGCTCTGAAGATCGTAGTAGTTGATTTGTGTAAGGTACTTTGAATCATAATTTGGAAATATTGTAATTAAAACCTTCTGGAGTTCTGGGAAATATATCCAGGAGAATGATATAAATAGCAATATGTCATTAATGCACATTATTTGTCTTCGTGTGTATAGTTTGTAATCACTTCAAAGAGTGTGTCAAGTAATTGGAAAATATATTTAATCATAGGGCAAATTTTTCAAGTTTTGAATTTATGGAAATATTTGAATTGGCACTTTATTTGTATGGTAATGTCTTCTGATTAATCTAAAATTTATCTACTTTAACTGTATCATACTGAATTAAGTGCATATTTCCACACTTACACATAGATTACCTAGGACAAAACTATGTTGCTTTAAAGAGGAGATGATTGTGAATTTCCAAGAGAATTTGAGGCATCTTTTTATCTCTTGACTTAAGAAATATATCTCAACACCTAATGTCTTTAATTCTCCTTTAACAAGAATCTCTCATTCCTTTGGTAGTCTACACCACCATATAAAGGTTTTTCTAAGTTCGTGAGATTTAATCTTTAGAGTATCTTATAGTTAGAAAGAAAGTCAGCTTCTCTCCACACTCTGTTTATATGGAATTATTTGCAGTTGTTCTATATGAAAGTATTGTCTAAACAGAGCACTAATAGCAGCATGTGAACATGGCAAGGCAGTACACAGGATATGAGTTTTTACTAGCTGAGAAAAGAGAGAAAACTGTATTATATGTGCCATTTCTGAGTTTCAGTTATTTTGTAACAAATTAATTTGAGACTGTATCAATAATTATCACTGAAAATGGGCTGTACCAGATTTCAAATGTAAACCTAGAGACTTGCTGTTTGACAGAGCAAATCCAAGATGCCAACTGTGTGTCTCAGCTTATAACTTGGCCAGAATCATGATACCAATTCACATGAGAGTGCAGAGTTTACTATCTACAGAAGACTCTAGTGTTAGCTTTATGATAGCTGCTAATGATGAATTGGACAATAACCAGAATCCATTCACAGTTTAAAGGAAACTGCAGTCAGGAATTTCCATGTGAACATCTTAGGTGAAAAATGTTCACTAATAAAGTCTGAACTAAATGTCAGTTGGGATTTCTTTATTCCTTTTGAGGTTTTCATAATCCCAATGCCTGCACCCCAGAGAGTTGGCAAGAAATTCCTGACTAGAGTTTTTCATTCTCTACCAATTGATTTGTTTCCCTTAATGATTATTTTCTTGTCGTAAAACCATAGTCGTTTTATGACTGGGGATCATTAAATTTTTGTTTACCAAGTCATTTGTGTTTCTGTATAAACCACATATTCTAGTTTCTGTTAAGTAGTAGAGTGGACCAAATGAAAACTTGAAGGACAAACATTCTCAGTCATTTATGATGCTTGACAGAAGCTCATTAGATCCCCAGGTGGTTTAGGATTTTAGTCATTTCAGGGCATGGAAGAATAGAGCAGTAATATCATATTAATGCCCCCATTCGATGGTTGAAAAGTTGGTGACCCAGAAAGGAGAAGTGATTTGTCCAAAGTCATATGGCAGTTTACATTCCAGCAAGCAATAGGAAAATATGTCCTATTTTTGAGTGTTTTCCAAAACTTTATTCTGCTGTTTAATATCTGGTAGAAGCATAAATACAGCCTTTATCTACCCCTGATTTTTCAGTATTAGTACTGAAGTATATTCTATGTAGAAAATATATTTCCATATTTTCAGTGATTTATAGAATATGATTATTTTGCAATAATAAACCTTAATATAAATTCACAAATACAGAAATTTGGATATCAATAAATTATTTAATATCCTCTACCATAAAGTGATTGTATGCCTATTTCAGTGATCTCACCATGACATATGTTGCCCAATTTATGATTCAGCTGATGTGCCTGATAAATTGCATGTTCCTTGCTTCCCTAAGGATTTCTATTAAAACTTCACAAGTTGCTTGTTTGGGTTATAGTTCCATATGACTTGAATAAGTGATAAGCATGTATAAATATCAGTCACATAGTACCTGAAATCCCCCAGAGATCAAAGTAATCTCATTAACTTCATCTCCATGGAACACAATTATATAGTGACTAAGTGTACAGCTTCCAGTATCAAATGGACCTGAATATGAATTGTTAGGATAGTGATTCATTAGCTATGTGACTTTGGTAAAGTTACTTCTGTTGTTTTTCATTTCTTCATCTGTAAAGTGGGGAACACTGGTACCTGCCTCAGCATGAGAAGTGGAAACTTAATTATTATAAGGGGTTTAACAAAATGCTAAGTGATTACTATGTTAGCAATATATAAATTTGATAGCTGCTATTGCTGCCACAACTGCTACAGCTATTATTGTTGTCTTAGAGGTTCATTAGAAATCCCAAAGAGGGGTCTCCCTGGTGGCACAGGCGGTTGAGTGCTACACTGTGAAGGTGTTCACAGCCTCTGCAGCACCGGTTCGATCCCTGCCGGCCTCAGAGCAACCCACATGGCGAGCAGACCTCTCCTGTCTCACCCGCTGCTCCCCTCAGCAGTGTATTTCGTCAGTCTGCCTGTTCTGTTCCTTGCTCTGTCTGTTGTGAATTCTCTCACCCTCCTGCGCATCTGGCCTGTACTCCAGTTCTTGTATAAGTAAAATAAATCTTTAATAATAATAATAAAAAAGAAATCCCATAGAAGCATATTGGGAAGGGGAAAGGGCAAGCAAAGTATAAGGAATAAATGCTATATCTCCTATGTATATAGTATTTGTAGGAGGGAATTATGACCTACTAGCTAATTTCTTAAACTTTGCCATATAATCTTGAAGAAAGTAAATTGCCCTTCCTGATTTGCCAAATGTTTCTCACTGTTTTAAAAATCAGAGTTATAAAATGAAAATCAGAGCATGATTTTGCATGCATTTTGGCTTTTTTTATAAAGTATATGCCACATGCTCACATATTCCTAAATAACCACAACTGATTTTGGAAGAGCCTTTTGATATTCAAAAGTTTTTTATTCTTGTTATAACCAAACAATCTGTCCTATGAGAAAAGCGGATTATTTATGAATTAAATGTGTTTAACATCAAAGATTTAGTTTAAAACTCTTAATTTACCAACTTTGGGGAGGAGCATTGGGGATAAAAGTGGTTGTTTTAGATATTGTAGAATGGAATTCCTATTCATTAGAAAGGATTCCAATAGAAATAGAATGGCTGAGAGTGAGGTGATTATACAACAGAAATTGATGGCCTGTTTCTTTGTTCTCTTGAACACCCACATTTTCATCTGAAAGGTATTTTAACAAACATTGGCACATAATGCCATGGCCAAACTAAGTGACAAAATAATTATAAATGGACAAAACTGCCGTAAACATGTAAAATAGCATGAATTTTAGTGTTTATGCTAAGTAACCAATACTCAAGATCATAGACAAATTTGAACAGGTTAAATATATATATATATATAATATTTATGTGTAATTTCTATGCTTTGTCGTGGACAGCATAATAGCTTTAAAAAGGAGCTTTTGATTACAAAACATTCTTTGTATTGTGTGGAAAGACATTTTTATTTATTTGCCAGAATTCTGAAACCACTTAGATGTTAAAGAATAACAGATCTAGTCCATTTATTTCCTGGGCCATCAGGCACATTCCTTCTGGCACACAATGAGGAATAAGTCTTTACCAAGATTCTGAATAAGTCTTTACCAAGATTCTGGTCCAAGCTCTTCCCAAGAAGCAACTCTGGCAGAGGATGGCTTCCCCTAATCTAGCAGCCCATATTCTTCTAAGCATTCCTAAACATAGAAATGCAGATGGTCCAAGACCTTGCTTACAAAAGTCCAATGTTAATAACACACCAAAGAAAGGTTAGTCTCTCTGAGAGCACTTGCATTTTACCAAATCATAACAGTAAAAACATAATTTATTATGTTTATTAGTTCACAGTGATTTAAAAATAAGTCACAGTTGTTGAAACACTTGAAGTCTGCATGATCAACATATTCTCTGTAGGCACACATTTGTAGTTGCTTGGTGAGAATGGAATCAAAACAAGAGACATTGATAGATTGAATTTTAAATGTTACCAAGCTAAGATAGATAATCACAATAAAATTAATCTTACCAATGGAACTAAAATTTCTTACTCTGTTAGTAACAATACTGTGTCCCTACTTAGAAATAGTGATAAATATAAAAAGATTGTGATTAAAGGTCCTTTATCTCCTGGACGCTATGTGTATGGATGCTGTCAACTTTTTCTTCTGTGATGCTCCTTTCCATTTCAGTGACACACATTTCCCCACTACCTTCTTCCTTTCCTTAGAATTCGTAATAACATCAAACACATTTGACTCAAATCCTGTGGGCATTAGAGCTGTATAAGTTAGAGATGTCACAGTAAAGAGCACACTCCAGAAAATTCTGATGGAGCTAATAACCTCCTTACTTTAGGATTTTAACATATAAAGTTGATGAGGGGCACAAACATTCAGACCATACCACATTTTATATGTATGTTCTTGTCCACTGTGTTCTGATCTTATGTATTCAAAGGAAAGTCTTGTTTATCTCACATTCAATGACTTGGTCACAGAATCTTTTACTTTAGTCCCTCAAGCACTGACCTCACAGTGTAGTGTTTGTTTATTCGATTGTTTTAATCGTTTGTTTTGCAATTTATGTTAATATTTTTATGATTAGAAAATCTTTCCTATTTAGAGTTAAATATTAAATTTTCTTTTGGATTTTACATATCAATGTTTTAAATGTTTAATAGTTGACTGTCAATTAATTTCATATATTTTGTGAGCTAAGAATCTGTAATTATTCAGATACTGATTTTTTTTTAAAGATTTATTTATTTATTTATGCAAGCACTGGGTACAGTCAGAAGCGCGGGAGGGTGAGAGAATTCACCGGAGTCAGAGTGGAGAGCAGAGCAGGCAGACTAACGAAGTACACTGCTGAGGGGAGCAGCGGATGGCAGGAGAGGTCTGTGTGCCATGTAGGACCCTCTCCCGGCTGCCGGGGATCGAAATGGCGCTGCAGAGACTGTGGGCAGCTTCGCAGCCCAGCGCTCAACCGCTGTGCCCCAGGGGAGGCCCCAGATACTGATTTTTTAAAAGATTTATTTATTTATGCATACAAGAACTGTGGTACAGGCCAGAGGTGTGGAAGGTGAGAGGATTCACCAGAGACAGAGTGGGGAACAGAACAGGCAGACGGTCTGAAATACACTGCTGAGGGGTGCAGCGGGTGAGGCAGGAGAGGTCTGCTGCATCATGTGGGTATTTCCCTGGCCAGCCTAGGATCAAACTCATCCTGCAGAGGCTGCGATAGGTTCGTAGTGCTGTGCTTAACCCCTTGAGCCACCAGGGAGGCCCATTCAGATATTGATTTTTACAGCCATATTTTTGTACTGATTCATTATTTCTCAACTGTTGGCTACATATCTTCTCTTTACTTTTTAAATTCCAGTGTATTTTGTGTTTTGTTTCAGAGTTAGATTACTCTTTACCATTAGCTTATCTTTGAGATTTATGTACCTGTACTGCATTTTAAAATTTTACTGATAATATATATTAGCATTTTGTGATTCAGATATTTGCTATTTATTTCTGATTATTCCTCAGTTTTCCTTGAAAATGAAATCATTTTGTCAACAAACAAAAAATTCCACTATGATTATTTTTGGATTTTTTTATTATTACTTTTCAGTACTATTGTATTTTTTCAGGTATAATCATAACCTCCTCCATATAACATATACTATAATCAAACTGGATTTTTGTCATTTCTTTCCTTTTTCATTCCAATACATTTACTCTTTCTGTTTTTTTTTTTCATGCTTACCTATTCTTCTACTCATCCTTCAAGGCTATTTCAATATTACCTCCTGATCTTCAAAAAAGCCCTCTCCTGATCAACCCATATGACTATTTATTCTACTCATGTAATTTACAACCGTTTGTGTTATTTCACAGTTGACTGTAAGCTTGTTGAGAGCACACTGAAAAATCTTTGAGAGCAAGTTAATTTTTGTTTCTTATGCAACAACTAGGACTTTGGTTTAGTCTTTGGAATCCTTAGATATCAATATAGTAGGTGCATATTTTTGGTAATGTAGCACCATTATTATATATGCTAACTGAAACCGTGGGAACAGATGTTCTTAGGGATAAGGATGTAAAATGTCAGTTGAGGGCCTCCCGGGTGGCGCAGAGGTTGAGCGCTGGGTTGTGAAGCTGCCTGCAGCCTCTGCAGCGGATTCCTGGCTGCTCCCCCGCCACCTGAGGAGGGTCCCACATGGCATGCAAACTCTCCTGCCGCCCGCTGCTCCCCACAGCAGTGTACTTCTGTCCTTCTGCCTGCTCTGCTTCCCGCTCTGGCTCTGGTGAATTCTCTCACCCTCCAGCGCTTCTGACTGTACCCAGTGCTTGCATAAATAAATAAATAAATCTTTAAAAAAATAAAAATAAAATAAAATGTCAGTTGATGCAGATGTTATTGCTATGGAAAAGTCTGTCTTCATCATAGGGTTGAGTTTCCTTCACAAAATATTGAAGATGTGACTCTTTTTTTTTTAATATTAAATTTTATTTTTATATTCCCCCATACAATTGCAAACGCCCCATTCTGACCCCAATCCTTTCCCTCCCGCCCCCCGCCCCCCAAAAAGTGTCTCTGGTTCGTAGTTTTTTGTTGATTTTGATTTTCACTTTCTTATATTCATTTTCCTGGTCCCTTATTTAAGTTTTCTAGATTCCTGCTATGAGTGAGACCATCCGGTATTTTTCTTTTTCTTTTTGGCTTATTTCGCTGAGCATGATCCCTTCCAGCGCCATCCATGTTGCTGCAAATTGCATGTGTTTATCGTTTTTGAATGCTGAGTAATATTCCATGGTATATATGTACCACATCTTCTTGATCCAGTCATCTATTTTTGGGCATTTGGGTTGTTTCCAAAGCTTAGCTATTGTAAACAGTGCTGCTATAAACATAGGAGTGCAGGTGCTCTTTGGAATGGATGTTTCTGTGTCCTTTGGGTAAATACCTAGGAGTGGAATTGCTGGATCATATGGAAGCTCTATGTTTAGTAGGTCCAGAAATCTCCACACAGCTCTCCATAGTGGTTGGACCAGTTTGCACTCCCACCAACAGTGCACAAGAGTTCCTTTTCTCCACATCCTCGCCAACATTTGTTGTTGCTAGTTTTTTTAATATGTGCCATTCTCACTGGTGTGAGATGGTATCTCATGGTAGTTTTGATTTGCATTTCCCTGATTACAAGTGATGTTGAACATTTTTTCATATGTCTGTTGGCCATTTGCATTTCCTCTTCAGAGAAGTTTCTTTTTAGCTCTTCTGCCCACTTTTTGACTGGATTATTTTCTTTGTTGTTGCTGAGTCTCATCAGCTCTTTGCAGATTTTTGTGATCAGTCCTTTATCATTAGTGTTGTGTGCAAAAATGTTCTCCCAGTTGGTGGGGTTTTTCTTTGTTTTTGTTATTGTCTCTTTTGCTGTGCAGAAGCTCTTTAATTTGATGTAGTCCCAGCTGTTTATCTTTGTCTTCACTATCACTGCTTTGGGTGATGTGTCTGTAAAGATGTCTTTGATGTGCAAATCCCGTAGTGTTTCGCCTATATTTCCTTCTATGTATTTTATGGTTTCAGGTCTTATGTCTAGTTCTTTAATCCATTTTGAGTTGATTTTTGTGTATGGTGTGAGGTAGTGGTCAAGCTTCATTCTTTTGCATGTAGCGACCCAGTTTTCCCAGCACCATTTATTGAACAAACTTTCTTTGCTCCAATGCATAGTCTTTGCTCCTTTGTCAAAGATTAGTTGACCATAAATCTGTGGGTTTATTTCTGGATTTTCTATTCGATTCCATTGGTCTGTATGTCTGTTCTTGTTCCAATACCATGCAGTTTTGATGATTATGGCTTTGTAGTATAGTTTGAAGTCTGGGAGTGTGATGCCTCCATTCCCTTCTTTTTTTTTCAGTAGAGCTTTGGCTATTCGGGGTTTTTGGTGATTCCATATGAATTTCATCAATAATTGTTCTATTTCTTTGAAGAATGCCATTGAGATTTTGATTGGAATAGCATTGAATCTGTATATTGCTTTTGGTAGGATGGCCATTTTAATAATGTTTATTCTTCCAATCCATGAGCAGGGGATGTCTTTCCATTTCTTTGTGTCTTCTTCTATTTCTTTTAACAGTGTTTTATAGTTTTCTTTGTATAGGTCCTTTACCTCTTTTGTTAGATTTATTCCCAAATATTTGATTTTTTTTGTTTCGATAATAAAAGGGGTGGTTTTTTTGATTTCTTCTTCTTCAGATTTATTGTTTGTGTATAGGAAGGCTACTGACTTTTGCGTGTTGATTTTGTATCCTGCCACTTTACTGAATTGATTGATGAGTTGAATTAGTTTTTCTGTGGAGATTTTGGGGTTCTCTATGTATATTATCATATCATCTGCAAATAGTGATAGTTTGACTTCTTCTTTTCCTATTTGGATTCCTTGGATGTCTTTCTCTTGTCTTATTGCTCTGGCTAGGACTTCCAGTATTATATTGAAAAGTAGTGGTGAGAGTGGACATCCTTGTCTTGTTCCAGATCTTAATGGAATTGCTGTCAGCTTTTCACCATTGAGAATGATACTGGCTGTTGGCTTGTCATAGATGGCCTTTATGATGTTGAGGTATGTTCCTTGTATCCCAAGAATTTCAAGGGCTTTTATCATGAATGCGTGTTGCACTTTGTCAAAAGCTTTCTCAGCATCTATTGATATTATCATATGGTTTTTATATTTCTTTTTGTTGATGTGTTGGATAACGTTGATTGATTTTCGGATGTTAAACCATCCTTGTGCCCCTGGAATGAATCCAACTTGGTCGTGGTGAATTATCTTATGGATACATTGTTGGATTCTGATAGCTAAAATTTTATTGAGGATTTTTGCATCAGTGTTCATTAGGGAGATTGGCCTATAGTTTTCCTTTTTTGTGTTGTCCTTATTCGGTTTTGGTATTAGTGTAATATTGGCTTCATAGAACGTGTTTGGTATTGTCCCTTCCTTCTCAATTTTTTGGAAGAGTTTGTGAAGGATAGGCACTAATTCGTCTCTGAATGTTTGGTAGAATTCATTTGTAAATCCATCAGGTCCTGGGCTTTTGTTTTTGGGGAGGTTTTTGATTACCATTTCAATTTCGCTGCTTGTAATTGGTCTGTTTAGGTGTTCTATTTCTTCTTTATCTAGCTTTGGGTGATTGTAGAGTTGTAGGAATTTGTCCATCTCCTCTAGATTGTTGAACTTGTTTCCATATAACTGTTCATAGTAGTTTCTGATTATTCTTTTGATTTCTGCTGTGTCCGTTGTGATTTCTCCTCTTTCATTTATGATCCTGTGTATTTGTGCTTTCTCCCTTTTTTCCTTTGTGAGCCTGGCTAGGGGTTTGTCTATTTTATTTATTTTTTCAAAGTACCAGCTCTTGGTTTCATTGATCTTTTGGATTGTTTTTTTAGTTTCAATTTCATTTATTTCTGCTTTGGTTTTTATTATTTCTTTTCTTCTACTGGTTTTGGGGTTTTTTTGTTGTTCTTTTTCTAGATCTTTGAGCTTCAAGATTAGGTTGTTTCTTTGAGTTCTTTCTTCTTTTTTGATGTGAGCTTCTATTGCTATATATTTTCCTCTTATTGCTGCTTTTGCTGCATCCCATACATTTAGGATATTGGTGTCCTCCTTGTCATTCAATTCAAAGAATTTTTTAATTTCTTCTTTGATCTCCTCGTTAGTCCAGTGGTCTTCCAGTAGTGTGGCTTTTAATCTCCATGAGGTAGGATAGTTCCTTGCCTTCTTTTTATGATTTATTTCTAGTTTTATGCCTTCGTGGTCAGAAAAGATGGTTGGTATGATTTCAATCTTGGTGTATCTGTTGATGTTTGTCTTGTGCCCCAGTATGTGATCGATCCTGGAGAATGATCCGTGTGCGCTTGAGAAAAATGTGTACTCCGGTTTTTTTGGGTTTAGTGTTCTATAGATGTCTGTTAAGCCCAAATGCTCTAGGTCCTTATTTAGAGCTTTAGTTTCTTTACTTATTTTTTGTCTTGTTGATCTATCCATTGTTGATAGTGGTGTGTTGAAGTCTCCCACTACGTATGTGTTTTCTCTGATGTCTGTTTTCAGAGAGGACAAGTTGTCTGATATATTTTGGTGCTCTTTCGTTTGGTGAGTATATGTTACTGAGTGTTATTTCTTCTTGAAGTATTGTCCCCTTAATCATAATGTAGTGAGCATTGGGGTCTCTTTTTATTTTTTTGAGTTTGAAGTCTGTTTTATCTGATATAAGTATAGCTGTTCCTGCTTTCTTTTTTGGCCCATTTGCTTGTAGGATTGTTTTCCATCCTTTGACTTTGAGCCTATTTTTATCTTTTGTAGCTAAATGTGTTTCTTGGAGACAGCAAAAGGTTGGGTTTTGTTTCTTAATCCAGGCTGCAACTCTGTGTCTTTTTATTGAAGAGTTTAGTCCATTTACATTTAGAGTTAATATTGATATGTTAGCATCTGTATTTGCCATTATGTTTGTCTTTCCTTTGATTTTATTTATTCTTTTAATAACTTTTTTTTTTTTTGGTCTTCTTTCGTTGTTATTCGTCCCTCTGAGGTTCTGGCTTTAGGATTCCTTGTAGTATTTTTTGGAGTGGGGGTTTATTCGTAATGAAATTCCAGAGTTTCTCTTTGTCTGGGAAGGTCCATATACTTTCTTCATGGAGGAAAGAGAGCTTTGCGGGATAGAGTATTCTTGGTTGGCATCTGTTTTCTTGGAGCCTGTTGACTATGTCCCTCCACTCTCTCCTTGCCCGTAGTGTTTCTTCAGAGAAGTCTGATGTTAGCCTGATTGGTTTTCCTTTGAATGTTATCTGTTTCTTCCCTCTTGTCAGCTTCATTATTTTTTCCTTGTCCTGGATTCTTGGGAGCTTTACTATTATGTGTCTTGCTGTGTTTTTCCTTTCGTCGTGGAAGTTTGGTGTTCTTCTTCCTTCTTGTATATCAATTTTCAGCTCCTTCTTCGCATTTGGGAAGTTCTCTTCAATTATCTCCTGGAATATTTTCTCTGTTCCTACATCTCTCTCCTCTCCTTCTGGAATTCCTATAACTCTTATATTTCCTTTCCTCATGGAGTCAGATAGTTCCCGAAGTCTTTCTTCATTCTTTTTCCTTCGTACTTCTCTTTCCTTTTCTGTTTTGGTTCTTTTTATTTCTGTGTCTTCAAGAGAACTTATTCGTTCTTCCATTTCATCTATTCTGCTTTCCTTGCTTTTCCCGGAGTTCTTTAGTTCCTACATTAATTCTTTGATCTCCTGCATTTCTTTTACTTCCCTCTTTAGGGACTCAATTTCATTCTTCTGACCATTGTTTTCCCTCTTTAGGGACTCAATTTCCTTCTTCTGATCTATCACTTTTTTAATCATGGCAATTTTAAATTCTCTTTCTGGAAGGCTCAGAAGTTCTTCCAAGTTGCTGTCGTTGCAATCTGGGGAGTGGTTTTCTTTTTGTGGTGTGCTTCTTTCCTGAGGAGTTGTTAGGTTGCGTGTGGTTCTTCTACTCCCTACTGTCTGTTTTCTAATTTGTCGTATGCGTTGGGACACTGTGTTGCTCGGACTGACTGACATCTTGGGTGAACTTCTCCGCTCCCCTCTGGCTCTTCCAGGAGCCATCTCTGTCTTCTGGGGGAGCTTTCTGCTGGTTTTAGGCAGTTTTTACTGAAGAAATGTCCCTGTTCTCAAATGGCGAAGCGGGATGCAGTCCCTGCGCCTCCGGTTTCAGGCACACTCTTCTGCACACCCGGTCTGCCCCGGACGTGGGTGCCTGCTCCCTCTGTGGGCTCAGACTGCTGGTCGGAAGGGGCCTGGCGTGGAATAACTTCCCGGCTGGCCACTGGGTCCTCCAGAAGCCTTCTGCCCTTTTCAAGCAGTCTTAAGAAATTTCCTGTTTTATGGGGTGTTAGTGACTTTTTTTCCCTGGTCGCTAGGTGGCGCCAGAGATCTCTCCTATTGTCCTTGGGGGGCTGTTTTTCGCCTCCCCCCACCCCGTGGGACAGGGAACAGAGCGGGAATGGTAGGGTACACCTCAACAGCTTTGGGGTGCTGTGTCTGCCTTGTGCCCCACCGTCGTGGAGAACCCACGCCCCGAATTTTCGTGCCCCGGGTCTCAGTTCAAAGCCCTCAGTTCCAGGAAGCGGGCTGTAGCCCAGTTCAGTGGCGCGGGAATGGCGCCTTTTGCACCGCTCCCGTGCCTGGGCGCCTGGTTCCTGCTTACTCAGGGAGGGACCTTCACCTCAGTGAGGACCTCTGCGTGTCTCCCCGCAAGCCTAGGTCGCAGGCGGGGGGACCAGGGCAGCCGCGATCCAGGTCTGCACTTGCTTTTCAAGAGCGCTGAGCGCACCGCGGAACGCGCAAGCTTACCGGCAGCCTGGGCTGTGTGCGCGTCTCCCGGGGTCTTTGTTCTTCTCTAATGGCGCCCGGAGCCGTTCGCTCACCGTTGCGGCGAATCCTGCAGGGTTCGCCTCAGATCCCGTTCGCGGGGTGTGGTGGCTGCAATAGTTCCTTTCCACTCACAGTCCCACTTGCTGCGTCCTTTGTTCTTGTTGGCCATTTTGGTTTGTTGTCTTCCTCATCTCTGCGGGTCGGAGAGTGCCGCCTCTGTGGGCGGGGGAGGGGAGCAGGGTTCTGCGCTTCCCTCCCTTCTAGTCCTCTTTTATGGCCACTTTCTTCTTCGGGTAGTTTGCTGGAGTCACCCGTTTATCTTCCGTGTCCCAGTTCTCACTGGGACCTGCCGCTTTTCCTCCCTATTAACTTTTTTTTTTTTTTTAAGAGGCATGTATTTTTATTTATGTATTTATTTATTTATTTGTTTATTTGTTTGTTTGTTCACACATGCACTGGGTACAGTCAGAAGCGCGGGAGGGTGAGAGAATTCACCAGAGCCAGAGCGGGGAGCAGAGCAGGCAGAAGGACCGAAGTACACTGCTGAGGGGAGCAGCGGGCGGCAGGAGAGGTCCGCACGCCATGTGGGACCCTCCTCTGGTGGCCGGGGAGCAGCCGGGGATCGAACCGGCGCCGCAGAGGCCGCGGGCAGCTTCGCAACCCAGCGCTCAACCGCTGCGCCAACGGGGAGGCCCCCTATTAACTTTTTTTAATGGGAGATCTTACTCGCAGTGTCTCCTCGCCGCCATGTTGCTCCGCCCCCCTCTAAGATTAGATGTGACTCTTTTTATAAGATTTTTTTATTTTTATATTCCCCCTACAATTGCACCCCCCTTATTTTGACCCCAATATCTCCTTTCCCCACCCCCGCCATAGTGTGTCTCTGGTTCATAGTTGTTTGTTGATTTTGATTTTTTCTTTCTTATAGTTATGAAGATGTGACTCTTATGAGTACTCTTTTTTTTTTTTTAATAGAGGCATGTTTTATTTATTTATTTATTTGTTTGTTCGTTTGTTTTGTTTATACATGCACTGGGTGCAGTCAGAAGCGCGGGAGGGTGAGAGAATTCACCAGAGCCAGAGCAGGGAGCAGAGCAGGCAGAAGGACCGAAGTACACTGCTGAGGGGAGCAGCGGGCGGCAGGAGAGGTCTGCGCGCCATGTGGGACCCTCCTCTGGTGGCCGGGAGCAGCCGGGAATCGAACCGGCGCTGCAGAGGCGGCGGGCATCTTCGCAACCCAGTGCTCAACTGCTGCGCCATCAGGGAGGCCCTCTTATGAGTACTCTTTAAATGAATCACCCAGTTCATGAAACTTCTTAAAAATTTGCCTTCATGTTCTATAAAAATTGAAAAAATTAAGATGCTGTTCTTTTGTAATTTGGTATTATTCACATGCATGACTCCCAGGTTGTTACTTAAACTTTTGTGGGTATTTTCTATCACAGTATCTATTTCCAAATTATAAGAGGTAATACACATTTTAACAAGATCCCTGTTATATATCTAAAAACTGCAAATTAAATAATTATTTAACATTTTACTTTTAATATTTTATCCAATTTTAATGACAAAATTCTACTTTCACATTAAAAAAAGTTCAGCACTTATCAAACCTTGTGAACATAATAATAAAGTCTAATGATATAATAAAATATGATACATAATAATGGTACAAAAATGTAAGTGGTAGTTAATTAAGAGATAATGCATATAGTACTGAATAGTGTCATCCTTTGATACAAATATTAAGGTAAAGGAAATTCATTATTTTAAGAGCAGGAAAGTAATTTATAAACATATTTATACACCGCAGTCTGATTTATTGGAATACCACTCGATGACAAAGACAAGGAAAGCTATGCAAAGAATAATGTTCTCCTCTCTCTGTTCTACTCTCTGTAACACATGCCTTTCTGTTTTTTGACAAAATACCATCGCTTGGCTTTAATTTTCTCATTTGTAAAATGGAGAAAACTCTGTTTTAATTCTTTATGTGGTTTCAATGAGCATAAAATAAAGAAAAAGATAAGAAAGAATTTTGAATGGATTGGGTCTAAAGATAACAGACAAAAAACTGAATAAAGTGTGCTATAGCTACAGGAAAAAAGGAAGAATATGTGCAAGTTATGCAGTGTTAAATAAATGTAAGAAGATTAAAATGCATACATCCAGAGAGAAAAGAGACATAAATTGCACTGGTATTTGTTTGAAGAATGAATGATTTTGTCATTCAGAAGACATAGCATGTTTTACAAAATTTTCTCAACTGCTTTTTTGGCATACATTCAAAGATACATGAATGACTGGAAGTAGGTTAAAATAGAGAAAACTTAAAGTAATGTAATGCTGAAAAATATATGAACTCACTAGATACAAGTAAAGTACTTTTCCCAGGTCATCTGTAAGATGGACTCCTTATTTAGTAGAAAGGTATTCTTTGAAATATTTCTTACAAACACAAGATTATTAAGTTTATAAGATCATATACTATAGAGATATGAGATCAATCTGATAAGGTGACCAAATATAAGACAATTAAAAATGTCATTAAATATAAGTGACTTTCAAAAATGTGCTTTGTGCTCTCCTGAAAAGAAAAGAAGGAAATGGAGGCATCACACTGCCAGACTTCACACTATACTTCACACTACGCAAAGCCGTAATCATCAAAACTGCCTGGTATTGGAACAAGAACAACACACAGACCAATGGAATGGAATAGAAAATCCAGAAATAAACCCACAGATTTATGGTCAACTAATCTTTGACAAAGGAGCAAAGAATATGCACTGGAGCAAAGAAAGTTTGTTCAATAAATGGTGCTGGGAAAACTGGGTCATTACATGCAAAAGAATGAAGCTCGGCTACTACCTCACACCATGCACAAAAAACAACTCAAAATGGATTAAAGAACTAGACATAAGACCTGAAACCATAAAATATATAGAAGGAAATATAGGCGAAACACTACATGACATGCACATCAAAGACATCTTTACAGACACCTCACCCAAAGCAGTGAGAGTGAAGGCAAAGATAAACAGCTGGGACTACATCAAATTAAAGAGCTTCTGCACAGTAAAAGAGACAATAACAAAAACAAAGAGAAACCACACCGACTGGGACAACAATTTTGCACACAACACTAATGATAAAGGACTGAACACAAAAATCTACAAAGAGCTGATGAGACTCAACAAAAACAAAGAAAATAATCCAGTCAAAAAATGGGCAGAAGAGCTAAAAAGAAACTTCTCTGAAGAGGAAACGAAAATGGCCAACAGGCATATGAAAAAATGTTCAACATCACTTGTAATCAGGGAAATGCAAATCAAAACCTCAATGAATACCATCTTACATCAGTGAGAATGGCAGACATTAAAAAAACTAGCAACAACAAATGTTGGTGAGGATGTGGAGTAAAAGGAACTCTCCTGCACTGCTGGTGGGAGTGCAAACTGGTCCAACCACTATGAAGAGTTGTGTTGAGTGGGCAGCAGAAGAGGTCTGCGTGCATTGTGGGACCCTCGCCTGGGGGCTGGGGATTGAACCGGAGCTGCAGAGGCTGCGGGCAGCTTCGCAACCCAGCGCTCAACTGCTGCACTACTGGGGAGGCCCTGGAATTTTAAATTTAATATTCAAAAGTTATTGATGGTTGTGACCCCTGGTGGCCTAGGGGTTAAGTCTCAGCACTATCACCACCACAGCCTGAGTTCTGTTCTTGCCCAGGGAGCTAACCCACATATGGCTCAGCAGACCTCTCCTGTCTCACCAGCTGCTCCCTTCAGCAGTGTATTTCAGTAGATCTGCCTGTTCTGCTCCCTACGCTATCTCTGGTGTATCCTCTCACTCCCTCAATCCTCTCTGTCCTAGACCTCAAATCTACTCAAAAAAAAAAAAAAGTTATTGAAGCAACATAAAAATCTCTAAGTTCATTTACACTTTTTGTTTAAATGTTAATTTATAATCAATATTTGATTCCCTGTAAAAGGTCTTAATATCAGCAATTACAATCTTAGAGATATTAAGTTGAATTCAAAAACAAAATGTACAAATATTTCCTTCAAACATTAAAATCATTGTCAAGTATTTAGGATATTTAAATTGGATACAACTTTCTATTTTAAGAGTGCAGATTACATCCAAAAAGCATGCAAAGGCATTTATAATTTGATCTAGGGCGGAAAATGTGTCAGTGGAAACAACCTTACAAAGATAGATCAATTTGCTGCCACAAAAGTCAATGTCATGTCATGAAAATAAATTGCCACTATAAGAAATTATTTAGGAAACAATGGCATCACCTGTCAAAATTCAATCACATATTCATTGCATGCAATCATTTGTTAAAATTCTAGTCTGTCTATTCTAATTTGCTTTTCATAAGCCACTAATATTGTCCCTATAACTATTCAAAGTACCTTATATTGATTTTTCTCTTTTGCCATTATAAATTTAACATTAATAAGGGATTTATATATGTAAAGGAAAAAAAGGCCTAAACATTTTACTGATTCATTGTTAACCAGAGTTGTCATTTAAAAGGTACATAGTATGGTGACAGATTGGAGTTGGGAAAGAAAGGAAGAACATAAACATAAATATCAGTGAACTTATTTTCCCTGTAGGAGTATTGATTTCATTCATCTTATTTGATAGATAGGATGACAAAGCAACAAATCCAAATCCAAAAGCATCAATTGAAATGGAAATAGGAGTATAGTAGAACAAGGGTGAAATGATGAATGTTAGTTTGTTAAGAGGAGAAAAAATGCAGTTATTATTCATGAGGGAGTCATCACTTTCTTCACAAGCCATCTTATATGCATTTGATAAATGTCCACTTAGCTATTAGAGAAAAATCTAGTTTAAAATCTTGGTTCACTGGTCATCTTTCAAATATTTCTTCTCAATAAAAAAAAGTTATCAGATTCCCTGTACAATTGTTTAATATCTTGGCTTTAACTTTATAATAGTCATAGAGAAATACCAAGAAATTTCATCATGAGCAATAGCAAATTTATGACAAAATAGGTTCCCTAGCAATACTGAGAAGACTTTATATGAAAATTTCACTACAGCTATTGGTCTCAGTAGATAGCACATTATTCCAACTGCATATTTGCAGACTTAAGATGAAGCTATTCTCAGAGGATACCGTGATATTAAAAATGTGGGGGGTTGTGAAAATTGTAAAAACTGGAATGAAGGTTGAGAATGCAAACATTTTCAACTCTTAATGTGCATGATAGGTGTCATACATATACATATGGAAGTGTTAAAAAAGAATTGGAAGGAATAAAAGAAAAGTTTCATTTCCTATAGAAGCTAAGCTTTCCATTTATCTCCATTGAGTACATTGTCTGTTCCAGATAGTTGTGCTAGAGGGCATTTGGCTAGCAAAATTGTGTTATATTCAGAATGAAAATAAAAGGGAAAATAAAGATTTATTGAATTTTGTGTTGGCCAGATTGGAACTATAGAATCAATTTAGGAAAAAAAGTATAATATGTGCACAAACTAACAGTTTTAATAATATCTTAACATTTTTTTGTGCTGATTGCAATAGTATAAATTTACTGTCTTAGCAAATAAGCAGTTTTTGTGTGGCTGTATTAAGAAAAAAAGAATTTGATCAGACTCCATCCATGAGAGGAAAGATATGAGGGATGAAGAAATGAATAAGCTAACTGCAAAAAAAACATTTATGATTGGGAAATTAAATGTAATTTGGATGATATTCCAGGCAAATATTAATAATTGTATTTAGTTCCTATTCTGCAGCAAGAATTTTACAATATTAGCTTCTATAATCATTGTGGTGTGTTAGTAAGGTATTATTGTTATCATTTTTATTCCATTTATAAATTATTCTACAGAAGTTCAGAAAGGTTTGTGACTTGTCCGTGGTTACATAGCTAGTAAATGGCAGAGTAGGGATTCAGACCCAGATGTTTATCACCTAGCTTAGCCTCAGAGAAAGTATGTATGTCATTTTGAAGTGATGTATAGTTCAGTGAATAGGGTTCTTCCGTTACCTCTGAGGAAAGTTTTAGTGGAGTTCCTCTTTCAGCAGCACATGGCAAGTTTACCCAGGAGATGAAGACATTTGCAGACACAAGCAGGCAGAAAGTTACCACTGCTGCTCTGCAAAGTGAAAAAAAAGTGCATGAAAAGAATCACCCGCACAGTCACAGGCAAGCTGGCGAGCTGCATTATGCCAGTGCAGACATTGAACTGATACAGTGTTCTTTTGGGGAGGGCTTCATTCCTTTTTGGAACTGTTATCATTTGTTAGATTACTTACTTCTAGTGTGTGACTAGGCTGATTTGTAAGGAAAGTGATTCTCTATAATGACCCTCAATCTCCATAACCCCACCTCTGGCCTTTGTCTCTGGATACTTCCTATTGCTGTCTGAGCCTAAAGATTTCTCATTTCTACAGCTGGCTTAATAACTATGTTAATTATCTCTACCCCCACTTCCAATTTTTGGTCCTGTGACAGATCCATCCTAAATTTTCTACTTTTAGCCTCTATCATGTAGGTCTTTCCTTGACAATGAAATGCAAATTCTGGAGAGAGACTATAATACAGCACTAGTTCACAAATAAAACAGTGAGAGGGCTTGAGGACAGCACTATTCTGAATTTTTCCACTGTTAAGGGAAATAGGGAAAAAATGTCAACCTTCCTACATGGAAATATTTATCTGAAATGAAGTAAAACCAGCAAAATTTATTAGAGTGATTTTTGCCACACAAGCTTTTTTCCTTCTGGGCTTGCCTGGCTCCTTCTGCCCCTTCCCTGTGGGTCCCCACCAGAAAGTGCCTTAGACTTGTGGCAAACTTTTGGGCCTCAGCAGACCTGCTTTGGGCCAACCCTGTTTGACCAGGCATTTACCCAGGAGGGGATGGGTAACTTTGGGTGTTTAACTAGAAACTATTTAACCTTTCTCTTCTTTTTATCATACAATAATATTATTAAAGTCATTTTCTATTGAAGGTCTTACTCACAAGTGTATGTTGTGTCTTGATGTGACATATGGCAGAACCTCTTTAGAGCAAGCAGGTTTTTAAGTCCTAGGGTGGCCCTCATCTTGCCCTGGAACAGGCTGAGAAAATCTTAGAAAAGCAACATTCAATACTTACAGATATCACCTTATCACTACTTCTTAGATGAATTCAATTCACTTGCTGGTAAATTAGGATGCCCCAGAATTCCAATTTCTCACCCAAATTAGTCCTTAAGGTAACACAACCAAATGACATGGTCCAATTTTAATAATGTGCTTATGCTCAAATTTATTTGCAATTTGTTCATTATCTTATATAGCAGGTTGGAACTGGGTAGAACCTTTTAGGTGACCTAATTACAGGGAAGGAAAATTAGGTTCAGAGAAGCGATTTACCCATGATGATAGCTAGTTTGTGACTAGGACTTGAAACAAAAATGTCTGTTTCCCAATCCAAAATGTATTCTAATGTTGTATCTCTTCAATTTTATCCACACATGCATTTAAGACATGCTCTCTTTAAAAATACTTCCGGAAAAATGTGATTTAAGAGATAACTTCCTTACAGTTAAGTATATAAGCTCATTACATTCTGAGGAAAAAGGACGTGTGAAGACTATTCATTATTTATTATAAACATTCTAGTATAATACCCTTCTGTGGTGTTAGGAAAGCTATATGTCTATTTCATTAACTTTGTTTCTTAAATATAAAATTCAGGTGCTCAATTCCTAATTTAGAAAGATTATTTGAAAGAAAATGTTTTGTTTTATTTCCATCTATGGATCAAGAAAATGATCATCAAACAAAAGTATAAAATATTTACAGAGCCTCATGCTACATTTTGGAAGGGATTAAAGACTATCAAAAAAGGAGGGGAAAAAGTACTTTTGTTGTCTGATATTGAGTAATAATATTAAATAATAATATAAATATTTTTAAAGATTTATTTATTTATGCATATAAGAACTGGGGTGTAGGCCAGAGGTACAGGAGATGAGAGGATTCACCAGAGACAGTGGGGAGCAGAACAGGCAGATGGACTGAAATACACTGTTGAGTGGAACAGTGGGCTAGACAGGAGAGGTCTGCTATGCCATGTGGGTCAGCTCCCTGGGTGGGAATCGAACTCATGCTGCGGATAGCTTCATAGTGCTTAGACTTAACCCCTTGTGCCACCAGGGAGGCCCTAAATAATATTTGTTTTATTTAACCTTGCGTCATTTTGTGCATAGCTCACACTGTCATAGTATGCCCCAGGATGCCATTTCCAATGTTTGTTGCATAAGTAAAAACAAGTTGGAACTTTGTAAATATGGATGATTGGTGTAGTAAATGTGCACCTTAGAATATGGCATTTCACCTTTTAGAGTATTCTAAATATACACATTTAAAGCTTTTCTTCTTAAAAGGTGTCTTCCTGAGCCCCATCAACACCTTTCCTTTCTTTTCCCCTCACCTATTCTCTTCTATATATGCTATTGTTTCCCTTAGTCAGTCGTGTTCAACTCCCTTTACTTCCTTCCTCTGACATTTCCTTATTGAAGATTCTCGATGCTGTGGTGATTAAGGGTTCGGAATTCATAGGATGGCTAAAATAGATAGGCTTATCACAGATTAACAGTGAAGCCAGCGATATATTCTAGTGCCTCTGAAGTGAAAAAGGCTTCTTAGTTTGGAAGTCAGAGTTGTCTTTCGAAATAGGTGCCCTTAATTTTTTTTTCAACTTAATGCAATGTGGTTTTATTGATATGACTTTCGTTTCTTTGATTCAGGTTTCTGACAGGGACACCCCAAGGGGTTCTGGATTCAAAAGGGGAAATGGAATAGGGAGATAGGAATGATTGAGGTTTTTAAAGAAGTGTTGGGAGATATGCAGAAGACAATCTTCTTATCCACTAAGGAAAGTCCATTCAACAGATAAATGATAGACCAGTAAATAGAGGTGAGAAAAAAGTTCAAGTAACACATGCATTTTTGATTATCCATAAAAAGTAAGCTTAATAATGTGAGCATGTTTTTTTTTTTTAATTTGATATTTATTTATTTATTTATTTATTTATTTATTTATTTATTTATACAAGCACTGGGTACAGTCAGAAGCTCAGGAGGGTGAGAGAATTCACCAGAGCCAGAGCGGGGAGCAGAAGAGGCAGACTGATGAAATACACTGCTGAAGGGAGCAGTGGGCGCAGCAGGAGAGGTTTGTCGTGCCATGTGGGAGCCGGGGATTGAACCGGTGCTGCCAAGGCCGCGGGCAGCTTCGCAGCCCAGTGCTCAACCACTGTGTCACCAGGGGAGGTCCACTGTCTCCTTTTCTTGTCACAAAGAAATAAATACTTGTTCTTTGTGCACTCCTCTTGGCAGCTTAGACACCTACCATTGAACCTATAGAGTTCAGTTACAGTAGCATTACTGCTCACTTCAGAGCTCTTCAACCTGTATTTAAAAAAATAAAAAATTAAAGGTTTGATTGACTTGGTCATTAACAATATGAATGAGAGCCTCCCTGGTGGCCTAGGGATTAAGTCTCAGTGATATCACTGCTACTGCCTGAGTTTGATCCCCAGCCAGGGAGCTAACCCTCATGGCACAGCAGACCTCTCCTGTCTCAACCACTGCTCCCCTCAGCAGTGTTTTTCAGTCAATCCACCTGTTTTGCTCCCCACTCTGCCTCTGGTGAATAATCTCACCCCCTGTCCCTCTCGCCTACACCCTAGTTCTTCTACGCAATAAATAAATTAATTAAGAAAAAACAATACGAATCAGCTTAAATAATACTTAATACTTAATCTGAATCCTCAGTCTCCACAAAAGGATGAAGCACTTTACAAACCCACTACTGGATATTCTTGGATAGGGCTCTTTTCTCTTAAGACTATTAGCATTGTGGGCCTCCCTGGTGGCGCAGCAGGTTGAGTGCAGGGCTGTGAAGCTGTCCAGCTGTACGCAGCCTCTGCAGTGCAGGTTCGATTCCCAGCTGGCCAGGGAGATACCCACATGGCGCAACAGACCTCTCCTGTCTCGCCTGCTGCTTCCCTCAGCATTGTTTTCTGTTGTCTGCCTGTTCTGCTCCCCAGTTTGTCTCTGTTGAATTCTCTCACCCTCCCGTGCTTCTGGCCTGTACCCCAGTTCTTGTATAAATAAATAAATTAAAAAAAACTTAGCATTGTATCTTTCTTTCAACATTCAACAAAAGATGACATTTATTAACACAGGAAACAGTCCAGAATGTCTTGTTGGTAGCCTTACAAAGCGTTCATCTTCTGACTCCTTATAAAGTCCATGCCATAAAAAACTCTTTATAGTAGACTCCCATGTTCCTTAGAAAATTGTGCCCTGATCTATTAAGGACAATCACAGGTAACATTTGGGGAAAATTTTTATTTAAAAATAGGTAGGGTAAATGGTTTTCAGGCTTTTCTGCCCTCCTGCCATTAGGATTGCCCAGCAGGATGGGGCACCTGCATTTTGTTACATTGTTATGTTATGTTGTTTACTTCTCTGGGCCATCGCAGTAGTATTGATATATCTGCAAGAGAAGCTGAAGAAGGCAAAAAAGAATAGGAGAGAGAAGGGGTGAAAGAACACCAGAGAAGCCCAGAGTGAAGACATACTGGGGGCTTAGAGGCCTAGCGGCCTCCTGGCCCCCTAGCACCCTTGCCTGCCGTGTACCTGTTTGCCACACTACATGTAAAAGTTCAATAAAAGCCTGAGAAAGCCACCAAGGGATCCAGGACTCCTCCTTTACCCTGTCTGCATTGGATCAAGGACCAGCCCTGTGACCATCCTGCCCCTACAAATACCAATATTTTTTCATATGCCTGTTGGCCATTTGCATTTCCTCTTTGGAGAAATGTTTAAGTTCTTCTGCCCAGTTCTTGACTGGATTGTTTACTTTGTTTTTGTTGAGTCGTGTGAGTTTTTTGTATATCTTTGTGATCAGTCCCTTATCAGTTGACTGGAGTGCTATGATTTTCCCCAATCAGTGGGGTGTCTCTCTGTTTGTGGTAATGTCTATTTTGCTGTGCAGAAGCTTTTCAGTTTGATGTAATGCCAGGTGTTCATCTTTTCCTTGACTTTCTTTGCTTTGGGTGATGAGTCTTTAAATATGTTTTTGAGATGTATGTCTTGTAGTGGTTTACCTATATTTTCTTCTATATATTTTAAATAAGAACAGTACAAAACACAACAAAGCAAAAACAGACAATTGTAAATCAGAGACATACTGCAGGGAAGGAAGAGGGAGAGAGATCAGAGGAAGTGAGGGAGGAGCACAGGGGAGTGAGGTGATGGTGCCCTGGTGCATTGGTGAAGAAAACTCTATGGAAACTGCACCTGAGGGGTTGGGGGAAGCAAATATTGTTTAAAAATGAACAATGATGTAAAAAATAAAAAAAATTAACTTATTAAAATAAAAAGGGAAAAAAAACTAATTTTTACTCAGTAGCCTACATTCAGGGCCCATGTGTCAAGAGCTCTTAATGGGACACTGTGCTATTTTTCAAAAGAAATAACAACATGTGATTTCTTTCAAAAAGGAATTTCCACTATAGAGATAACCATGATCCAATACAATTCAAATCCTTAAAAACACAAGGAGAATACAAAATCTGATATGCAATAATATGTATTTTGACTATACTTTGTAATAAATTGATGAAAAAATACCAATAAACACTATACTACATTGTTCTTTTAGGAATGAACTAATAATGGGCTTGTGGAAATACTAAATCAACACTTGATTTATCACCCATTAGGACTCAGATGCCAACATACAGGGAACATAGAGGCTAAGATATCTGTATTCCTTTTTTTTTTAATATATAGTATTGACTTGGTTTATTGATGATGCTTTGTTTATCATTCTCTGGGTAATTATATTACTAATCTTACTGTGTTTTATATAGTAGAACTGACCTATTCATGAGCACATTTTCAGTAATATAAAGAAAACATCCATGATAGTTGGATCTATATGTGCTTAATTGGAACGATTTAGACTAGATTTGTCTTCAGATTGCCATGCATTGTGTGCATCTTCCCATTGTACTGTTATCGACTGGAAATGTAACTCAAATATGGCATTTACACTCCCAAATTGCTATAATCAACTCAGCTTTTTAGCTGTTCATGCATGACAGTTTGTAACTTCTCTTTGAGTACTGTTTGCTTTTACTGCGGAGATGAAACTGGATGAATGTCATGTAAATAAATAAATGAACTGAGTGAAACATATCTCTATAATTTTATGCATTCTTCAAATACTTATAAAAACTCACTAAATATTTTTTGTCCTTAAAAAATGGCTCATCTTTATTCTGTGTTTTATAGGATTACATAAATATACTACAAAACAATGGTTTAGAAAAATCAACAAGCAACTATAAACCAGAGATACACTTGTGGGGGGAGGAGGGATCACAGTCAAAATAATGGGGGTGGGAATTGTATGGGACTATAACCAAGATGAAAATGCATACCTTGTGCAAAAATGAAAAATGATGTAAAAATATATAAAATAAAAAAGATAAAAAATAGAATAATAGTAGTTGCCTTGATAGCAATAGTAATATATTTTAGGTATTTTTGGGTCAGGAATTTGGCAAGAACTTGACTGGGTGGTTCAACTTGAACTGATGTGATCTGTCTAGGCAGCCAGTGCTAGATAATCTTATAAAGGCTTCTTAACACAAATATCTGATGTCATAGTGCTACTTGTTTTTCTTTTAAAATGCTATCTCTTTATCAGGACTTCTCTATGTAACTTTTACCTCCTCATAGCATGATAGTTTCATAAGAATTACATTTCTTACATTGTTACAGAGCAACCTAAGTTGAAATAGGGGAGACCTGGATGGGAGTCCTCATGCATGCACAAGACCCGAAGCATAAATAGAGTGAGAATTTTTTTTTTAAATAATGCTAATTTACAAGTAGAGTAAGAAGAGGGTGAACAGAAAGAGAGAGAAGAAAAGAGAGATCAATTGGTCAGTACATCCTACCAGCAATGCCATTTGAGCTGACACACCAGGGTAAAAGTTGAAGACAGAAAATCAAGAGAGCAAAAGCATGAATGTGTTAGGTTCTAAGCAAAGCATGTTTGCTTAACACTCTCCCCATTTTTGAGCAGCCTCTCATTCAAGAAATCAATATATAGCATGCTGGGAGTAGTAGTCATTAGCACCTGAAATCTCATCAGTGTGGATATAGGGTGGAATGTGTAAAAGATCAACGGATAAAGTTCCTTCAGAATATCCTTCATTGATTTGGAATTTGCTCCTTACTGATCCTTTATCTATTTCCCACCTTGCAATTTTTGTCACCATTTCTGTAGTGATTAAAGATCATTAAATGTTTATGTGCTGGGGTGCAGCCTCAGAAGATAGTCATTTCTAGGGTCCAGTGTATTCAAAAGACCAAACAGTAATAAGGCATTGTCCCTGATTAGTCAGTGTGAAAAGTCCTCTATTTTGAGAAAATATTTAAAAATTTAAAGAGAAATAAAACCAGAGACATTTGTCAAACAAACAGCAACAAGTATATTGTGAAATACTCATGAAAGAAAAAAATATTAAAAATGGTTCTACTATTTAAAATAATTTTCTCTCTATCTTTATCCAAATTCTACTAAATAGTACAGTGAAATACTTTTGTAAATTAAATCTAATTTCCATTCACTTGACCTGTTTATGCACACATTCACAAGGAAGAATAACTGAACAGAATTTTGGTTGACTTTGTTGGAACTTTCCATAAGCGATCTTAGACTGAGATCTCAACATTTGGCTAGTGTAGGTTTCATGGTAAGAAATTACCTGCAACATCTCTACCTTTGGGTAATTTCTCTTCTCAAGGTCCCCAAGATTTTTCTATGGGGTCTTCAGACCTGCCTATCTTCCCTGGAGTTATTTGCATCACTGCAGGCAAAGTGGCAGGCTCCTTTCTTCTTGGCAATTTTTCAATTTCAACTCCCAAAAGACATTCCTGTCAACAACTTAGTAGTGAATCATGTTTTCAATTCTCTACTTTAAGGAGAGACAAATAAAATTCTCAATTTAGTCCATTCAATTCTGTGTAGAAAATATGAAATCTTAATTTCCGTCAAGATATTGTTGAATTCTCCCATTAATTTCTTCAAATGTTTTATCTTTGAAATAACCAAAATTAAAAAATGATAAGATGATTGACATGCAATATATTAGAACACATTTAAGAAAGAAGTTACACATAACTTTAGAACACAATATTAGTATTCATATGTATGTCAAGATTAAATATTTTCCAGAGTGAAAAATGCATCTCATTAAGTTTCAATTTACCAGATAAATACCAAATAGGTTGAATTTGTCTAATGTCTTTCCCATGAGGAAAGGGAGAAATTTTATGGAGTGTCTCAGGAGTTTTACTGAGGTTCTCTTCAATCAAAAGACTAACATTTTTTCTTAACTTAGTGTCTGGTAAGTTATATCATAGATATTAGGATAAAAACAACAAAAGCATTCAGTTACAAACAAAGCTCCAACTAAATTCAGTCAGCACAATGCCTACAGCTAAACCTTAACATTTTGTTTGATTCTATAGCTGGAATTCTTAACCTTTTTATAAAAAACATAATTTCCCAACTCCTGTTTTACCCACTGTTTAAAGCAATAATACAGGTTTATAGATACTTGTTTTAAACCAAATAAATTCCAAATTAGATGTCATTAACCAAAAATTATCCCAAACCACACTTCCCAGAAGCACTTCTACCAGTTTCCATCTATACTAATTGTATATCCTCCAGAGGGCAGAACAATTAGACACAAATGGGAAGTTGTACAGTCATACAACACAAAGAGGCAGACAACACCCATGTTTTCATTTAAACCACTTGGAATATCTCATGCAATTGTAGTTTTACTCATATTCACAAAGACACAGAGCTATTTCTTTGCTTCTTTACAAAGAGATTCTTCACCACTGCCTAATAGGAAGGCAGGCCTACTAACATTGACGTCACCGGGTTGTTTGTTCACCTTAACCTTATATGAACCTGGGCCGCCCCGGTGGCGCAGGGCTGAGCGCAGGGTTGCGAAGCTGCCCGCAGCCTCTGCAGCACCGGTTTAATCCCCGGCTGCTCCCTGGCCACCAGAGGAGGGTCCCACATGGCGCGCAGACCTCTCCTGCCGCCCGCTGCTCCCCTCAGCAGTGTACTTCGGTCCTTCTGCCTGCTCTGCTCCCAGCTCTGGCTCTGGTGAATTCTCTCACCCTCCCGAGCTTCTGACTGTACCCAGTGCTTGTATAAATAAAAATAAATAAATCTTTGAAAAAAAAAGCAAACATTGTACAAAAATGAACAATGATGTAAAATATATATAAATAAATAATTAAAAAAAAAAACAACAACCGTACATGAACCTGAAAAAAACAAAGGTGAAAGGGAAAATGAAACATAGGCTAATATAAAAGAAAAACTTCAAAAAAAATTTAAAAGCTGAAATCAAAATAAAATTCTTTCCAGGGAGTCAAAATCAAATTCCAAAGCTGGGTAATGTTCACAGCACAGGTCATGTGGTTTCAGATGCCATCCCATGTACCTTAGGCTTTAGAAGGAGAAAAACAAAAGTTTCATTAGAATAATTACCAAGGGAGGCCTTGGTAATTCAAAGAGGCTTTGTTGTCTGGGGTCTTTTGTGGTTCCATAAGAATTTCAGTATTTTTTTTCCATTTCTTTGAAGAATATCATTGAAATTTGTATTGGGTTTGCTTTGAATCTATAGATTACTTTTGGTAGGACGGCCATTTTGATTATGTTGATCCTTCCGATCCATGAAGAGGGGATGTCTTTACATTTCTTTGTGTCTTCTACTATTTCCTTTAACAGTGTTTTATAGTTTATCTTGTACAAATCCTTCACCTCCTTGGTCGGGCTTACTCTTAGGTATCTCTATTTATTTTGTTATAATTGTAAATGGGGTGATTTTCTTACGTTCTTCTAGCTCATTGCTTGCATATAGGAAGGACACTTACTTTTATATATTGATTTTGTGAACTGCCACTTTGCTGAACTGGTTTATTGTTTTAATTAGTTTTTCTATGTTGTCTTTATAGTTTTCTTTGTATATAATCATACTGTCTGCAAATAATGATAATTTGACTTTTCTTTCCCAATGGGTTCATTTTATGCCTTTCTTTGTCTGATATAGTTAGGACTTCTAATACTTTGCTGACTATTAGTGGTAAGAGTAGATATCCTTGTCTTCTGCCAGATTTTAGTGGAAAGGATTTCATATTTTCACCATTAGAATGATGCCAGCTGTAGGTTTGTCCTATACTGCTTTTATTATGTCGGGATATGTTCAATTTATCCCGTGTTTTGAGGGTTTTCAACATAAATGGATGTTGCAGCATATCAAATACTTTCTCAGCAACTGTTAATATGATCATATAGGGTGTGTGATGGGAATTTTCTTTCTCTAATTTAGAGTATCTTGGTTTTGCTTCAGTAAAGCTCTGTGTCTTTTGATTTGGACACAGGTTCCACTGTTAGTTTAGGCACTTCCTTCTTTGTATGTTTAAGTTTAGTTATCTGGTAAATTATGGAAGATGATTTTGGTCTTATGGGAAGTCCTATATATATATATATATACACACACATATGAGCTTCTTTGTGTATAAACGTTTCCTGGTTTTGGTTTAAGAGGAGGTGAGCCTTCTACTTTGATGGAGAGCTTGCTTGGGAAATTTCTGAATGGTCTCCATAAACTAGGCTTAGAATCAACAGAGGCCCATTTTATGGCACAAAGAAGGTCAAAACAGTCTTCCCCTTACCCTTATAGGAGTAAATGGGAGAAGGAAGAGGAGGAAAACCACAACTAACTAGATGTTTTGAAGCCAATAAAGGAAGAATCCCTTACATGAGGCCAGTGGCCTTCCTAGGGAAGCTATAGCAGTTCTGTAGGCCTCATGGTACCCACAGGATAGGCTTGGAATGTTTTCCTTTTCTCATACCAGACAGGGCACCCAATTTGGTTAAAGGAGCTACCCTGTGGTGGGATTGTGCCCCTTTCATGGATTTCCAGTGGATGGATTAAACAAACATGAAGAACGTGTCCATTACTATTGGTCCTATAATCCCTTTTCCAATGGCTGAATTGCAGACATTCCATCGTTCCATACCGGCAGGTCCTAAATGGATGGCTAATTTTTTGTCTTTATTTTTGCCTCCCATTGATCTACCTGGGTGGGTACACAATCCATGTTACATACACTATTAATGTCGGGTGAGTGGAGAATGGTATTGGGGAAGGCTAGTGAAAAGGCTCATTATTTCTACTAGGCCGATCCAGAAATTCTGGAATTGGAAAATCAATACCTTACTGTGGTGAGCAACCAATATTAAAGGCTAAACCCTTTAAAGTCAGAAATTCAAAATCACAATATCAACTAACTAGTTTCCCAACATAGTCCTTTGCCAACCCAAAATCTGGAGAGAAAAACATAATTTCACTTTTTCTTGCCTTCATGCCTTGTGAACAGAGATTTGGAAGTTTCACTTGTGAGACATCCAAGATCTCTCTCCATGGCAGCTTTTGGAAGCAAGGAGTGCCCGGCCTGTAAAGTTTCTCCTGGCTGACTCACCAAAATAAATCATCCTATACTCCTATAAATTCTCCTTGAGCGGGGAGAACAATGAAAACAACATTATATGGATTAACAAAGAAAAAACAGTCAATTTAATAACATACGTACAGAAGATTCACATGATTGTAAATTCTAAAGTATAATGGTGCTGACCAGGAATTGGACCTGGGACATCAAGGACAAATGAGGAGACTTTGCATGACAGACGAGGGGGTGACCTCATCTTTCCTCTGAGAGTAAAAATGAGATTCTTACAGAGAACTTCTAATAAGTTTATTGATGAAGTTAAACTGGGTGAGACCCTCCCAAGCTACTTATTTCTATGTCATAAAAGGAGAGCAGTGATTACTTCTTTGATCAGAGAGAGGCAAAAGATTTAGGCAAGAACAAAAGCATCTCTTTGCTTTAAGGGTCCTCACTGCTCTCAACCCAAAACAATCTGCTTACTTTATGTAATGGTAATAGAGTTCTTGAGGCTCACAGATTTACCTCAAGTGCTCATACCAAAATGAAAAAACGCCTACTCTTGGTCTCTGGAAAAAAAACCTATTTGACCCCATGGTGTAAAACATGTTTTAATATACCTATATATAGTGAAATGACTATACTACAGTAAATTAATATATCCATATCCTTAAATAGCTATCAGTGTAAGGGGGGGAGACATGAGAACACCTGAAATCTACTCTTTTAGCAATTTTCTTGGCTTTGTTTTGAGGCTTCCATAATGAAAGCAAGGTTCATTGTGGTGATAGTTAACCATCCTTATTACTATCCATTTCCATGTTACTAGATGATTCACAGAACAATACTCACTGGGGCAAAAAAATTGTACCTCATGTTACAAGGACTTGCATTACCATGGTAATGATCCAGAGTTTATTTTTGTCAGAAGATATACAGGACTATCTTTGTATTTAATTATGAAAATACCAGAATAGCATTTCCTTTGAAATCAATCCAGATTATATATTTCTGTTTTCTCTCCTTCACCTACACAGTCCTATATGTCTAACCCATGTCACTCTCACATTTATCTCTATTCCTTCATTAGAGCCTCTCTCATCATTCTATCTCCAGTGTAGTGACCATGTCTGTTTAAGACCTTTGTATATGCTGTTTCCCCCACCTGCAACATTCTGCCCACTTTATCTGGCAAACATCTTACATTCCTTTTTGTGTCAACTTAAAATAAATGCCACTTTATTTTGGTGACCTTGCATGACCCCTTAGAATAGAGGAAAAATTCCCAGTTATCTCCTCACCCAGATTGTTTTATTTTCTTGAATACACCTCACCAAAATCATATCTATTTTGTTATGAGAATCATTCTCTAATGTCTCCTCCCTCATTAGACTCTAAATTTCAGGAAGGAAGTGCTTGTCCCTCTCTCATTCATGGGTCTATTGATGGTAGCTGACACAGCCTCTGCCACTATGGAGGTTTTCAATACTTGTTCAATGAATGGCTGAGGTTTTGTAAGAATTGTAATGTACTCCACTCTCCTTGGGCATCTACTATTTCAAAGGCACTAATGTAAATTACATTAAGGGTACTGTCTTAATAAAATATTTTCCGTCATTGTCTCTGCTCATGTGGAAAAGTCCTAATTTCACATTCATATTATGTGAGCATATGTAAGTAAGTCGAAAGGATGAATAATTTATAACAGAACAATTTTATGATGATGCTCAAAACATTTAAGACCCTTTGTTTCCATTTAGCTCAAACCCAGTTCCTATATAATTCTATATAACTATATATTGTAGTTATTATAAATACATGTATATAGTAGTTACATATTGCATAGAACACATAGTTAAATATACTTATGTATTACATATAGACATGTACAGTTATACGTTATATATATATTTATACATATATAATTCAGTATATTAATTAATTTGAAACAATAGGAAGTGGGAGACAGCTGATATATGTAAAAATAATAGGTACTTCTCTTATTACTGTGTATTTCTGTAGCATGGTTCTGTGATGCTTATTAACTTATTGAAAACTACTGCCAATTCTAAGGTATTAGCAGATAGTAGGGGAAAATAACAGGTGATAAGATACAAGGAATAAAAGCATAGGTTTTACATTCAAATTTGAGTTCAAATGAGAGAGCCTCTGTAGAGTAAATGATTGTCTGGCTTTTCTGCCCTCCTGCCATTAGGACTGATGATGGATCCCTGCGGTCCTGAATGCATGCCCCATGGTGGGCACCTGGAGTGGGGTGTGGGCATATGTAGGTGGGTACACCTGGGTACACCTCTGCCTATAAGGGCAGAGTCACAGGGATGCCAGAAGAAGTGAGAGCGGAACAGAACCAGCAGGTGATAGAGACCAAGACGATGAGAGAACGTTGGGGAGCCTAGGAAGAGTGAAGATTCGCCCTGGGCTGGGAGGCCTGCCAGCCTCCTGGCCCCCCTGCACTCCTGCCTGCCATGTACCTGGTAAAATGGCAATAAAAGCCTGAAAATAGCCACCAAGGGCTCCAGGACTTCTTTACCTATCTGCATAGGATCACAGAGATCCTGCTCTGGCCCTTCCTGCCTCTAAATCATTCATTTACTTGTTAGGTGACTCAGGAAAATTACTCAGCTTCTCTTAACATGTTTGTACATTCTAAAATGTTGCAGGGGCAGGACAGCACACCGAGCAGGTTAACTATGATCCTAGCAGACCGGGTAAAGGAGGAGTCTTGGAGCCCTTGATGGCTTTTGCAGGCTTTTATTGGGATTTACCAGGTACATGGCAGGCAGAGCTGCTGGGTTGGGGGTTGGGGAGTGGGGCCGGAGGCTGGCAGGCCACCCAGCCCCTAGCAAGTCTTCACTCTTTCTGGGCTCTCAGGCGTTCTCTCGGGGCCTCTGCTTCTCTTTCGCGCCTTTCTTTCCCTCTTGTTCTCTCTGCTTCTGCTGGCGTCCCTGTGACACCACCCTTATAAGCCCAGTCTCACCCAAGGTGAATCCCATCTACCACACACACCCCACTCCAGGTGCCCACCATCAGGCATGCATTCAGGACCGCAGGGATCCATCATCTATCCTGATGGCGGGAGGGCAGAAAAGCCTGATACTTTTTCACTTACCCTACAAATGTATTTACTAAAATTTGCCTTGCTGTTCATTGTGCGAAGTAAAATAATGATTATATGATGGACTAAAGAGCTTATCATTTTATAGAAAGCTAACAGCTCTTATTACAAATGAGGGAAAGTAGAGGAAAGGGGGAAAAAAACAAGACATGCATTTAATAAAAGGAACAGATGAACAAACAGGTGCATTTAGTTTGGAGCAATGCTGCTTATAGAGTGAGTTAAGAAGTTATTGATCTGGAAGGAGGCATAACAGGTTAATAACAAGTTAAATAATAACAGGTTAAGCTGTGGTTACTTTATAAAAAACCATGCTATGGACTGAATTGTGTTCAACTCCTGAAATTCTTATGCCTTAATTTCTGATGCCTCAGAATGTGATTGTATTTGGAATTGGCCTTCATATGAAGATGAGGTAATTAAGGTAAATGATATCATATGTGTAAATCCTAATTGAATTTGATGCTCTTATAAGAGGAGAAAATTAGGACACAGACAATACAGGCAAAGGGATGATTGTGTGAGGTCACAGTGAGAAGTTGGCCATCTGCAATCAAGGAAAGAGGCCTCATAATGAAACCAGCTCCATGGGCAATTTGACCTTGGTCTTCCAAACTCCAGACTATAAGGATATAAATGTTCAGTGTTCAAGTCACCCACTCTGATATTTTATAATGGTGGTCCGAGTAAGCTAGGCAATTTTTAAGAAGGTATCCATGCAATAGAATATATAAAAATATCTAGTACAGTGTTTAGTTCAGTGTAAATGCACCATAAATACCAGTGAAATTGTGACAAAGAGAATATTCTATGGAAAAGTTCAGTATATTGAAAGGGTCCTATTTCTTGTGTTCCTAACTAGCCTTAAGGTCTGCAATTCCCTGGGTCTCAGAACCTTCACTTGTAGCAAGTTTAGGGTAAGTGTATTTTACTTTTCCATAGAAAGTAAAACTTGAGATGAATAATAAACTTGTAGGTAAAGTCTGATTTCTTAAACATGCCACTGCAGATGAAACCTAAAATCCGTCCTACAAATTTCCAGAGAAAATTTCTTTCTTGCTGTAGGGGCAGAAACAGGACACAGTGCAGGTTTTCTGATCCAGCAGACCAGGTAAAGGAGGCGTCAGAGCCCTCAGTGGCTTTTGCAGATCTTTTATTTAGATTCACCAGGCATATGGCAGGCAGGGGTGCTGGGGGGCCAGGAGGCTGGCAGTCCTCCCAGCCCCCAGCAAATCCTCACTCTATCTGGGCTCTCCAGCCTTCTCTCTGCTTCTCCTCTTCTCTCGGCTCCTGTTCGTTCTTGGCTTCTGCTGGCGTCCCCATGACGCCACCCTTATAAACTCAGTCTCTCAGCCCAGGTGAACCCACTTCAGGTGTCCGCCATCAGGCATGCATTCAGGACCACAGGGTTCCCTCCTCTATCCTAATGGCGGGAGGGCAGAAAAGCCTGATACTTTTTACCTTACCCTACACTTGCTATAAATTATCTATAACCATGGAATTTACTTTGGAAACATCAGTGTTAAAGGGGAATATTCCAGCTTGTTTTTTTTTTAATTAAACATTCTTAATAACAGAAATTGGCCTTTAGTATTTACAATGGAATTCTGCTGATTTCCACACATACAGTGTTAGTGTTTTTAGACTATGCTACCTTAAAGATTACCTTAAAGAGGGATAATTTAAATGGAATCAACATGTAAAAGAGCAAGCCACAAGATAGTCTACTTTCTGATTAACAAATTTATCTTCTGTAATTGTATAGTCAAAGGAAAAGGGGGAGAAGTCACTACCTTAGCCTACTTCTGGCTTGGTCAGAAGCAGTAGTTTACATTTTGAATTGATGTTTTCTTGGTGATAAGGCCTCAAGGTCCAGCTCACATGCTACTGCAAGATAAATTGGTGGTCTTTGAATTTATCTAAGGAAAGGTAATGTTTACTTCAATTCTTCAATTTCATCACATAAAATAGTTTAAGGCTATATAGTAATGGGAAAGTTTTTATTTAATACAATTTTGACAGGAATAGTTGTTAATCTCTGTTTAAAACAAAAGGTAAACACTACACATAGAACACTGAAATTTATCAACTTAAAGTGGAAGTGTGGAATAATATTATGTCCTTTATAATATTTACTCCACATTGTGTGAGCTTGATTATATCTGAACTGAGTTTCTTCAGAATGGCTGTTATTGGATATTTTAATTATATTGCTTTTTAAAAATTGTAAAAATTTCTAACTTTTATATAGTATTGTCACTCAGACATTGTTCTAAATGCTTTTTCTGTACTGATTCATTAAATCTTGATAACAAAACATTTAATAATCCTCACAAGATCCTAATAAAGTAAATGCCATTATTATTCCTATTTTGCAGGTAAGAAAAGTGAAGTATGTAAATAGATGTGTCTAGTTTAAAGTCACAGAGTTTAAACTGGAAAAATTGAGATTTCAATCTAGGCAGTCTGACTCAGAGTCGATGCCTCTAATAACTGGAGAACTGTTTCCTCAAAAGAAAAATACCTATATTATCAATATCCCACATGTAGTAATCTATTCTTTTACTGATGTCTTTCATTTCACTTCCTCAAGGTTTACAATCCTCAAAGAATGCATTCAGATTTATCTTTTAAGATCAAGGTATAAGTTAGAAAGGAACATTTATTCCTAATAACTTGAAAATTGTTCTACAAAGCTGATATTTGACATGCAAACATTAATTGCCAATACTTCCAATCAGCCTCAGCTCCAGCTGGTCTGCTGTATTGCACAAATTCAGATCCAAGCCCAGATTCCATGTAAGAGAAAGTAGGAGATTTGAGATGATGTCATTTTTAACTACTTCATGGGCTCTAAATCTGATTAGCAGAGTTTGTTTCTCTTTTTTCATTTTTCTTTCCTCTTACAAATAACCCTAACATACATCTTTGAAAATGAGAAAGTCACATGTTGTCAAAAGTTATATTGTTGGTTTCATTAGATACAATTTCTTTCCAAACTCAGTTTTTTGTTTTGATTTGTATGTACCATAAAAATATTCATCAGCAGACTATTATGAAAGCTTGTATTATTTCATTAAGCTTATTAGTGCTTTATTAATTTTATTATGTACCTGTTTTTATCTTGTTTAAAAAATCTATTTCAAAAGTAGAAAAATGCAATGAAGAAATATAAATAAAATACGTAAAATAAAATATCTGGATATTTCAGGAAACTTAGATGATTTTTATGTGTATATAATATACGTATGTAAGCATTGAGTAAACATTTTTTTTCCCTTCTCCTATTGGAGGAACCATCAATTTTCAGTACAGGGTATTCTAATAAATTAGATACTTTGGGCTTGTTCAGCTTCATTGGGCAAACATCTGGATTTTTGGAGTAAGTGAATAAATCAATAAATAGCCATTATTTAGAATCACTTTCCAGATAGCTATCTAACTTTTTATTGGCTGTGTATTGGCACATTCTTTTAACTGGTTGGTTCCTAGTTAACGGCATACTGTCCAGTCAGTTTTAAATCGCATTTTATTCCCATATTCTTGGCATCTCCATACACTTCTATGTTACCAAGCCAACTATATAAATTCACAAGGTGCCAGAGAGGACCCACGGCCACTCCTAATGTGAAATCAAACCAAGGAAGAAAGTAATAACAAAGACCTTAGGTTGGAGCTTGCAATCTTATTTCTCTGAATCTGCTATGATGTGAGGCCAATATAGTCTCCAACCCTTGGGGTCTCCAACACTCACTGTTACCAAAACCCAACTTTTTTGTTGATTATATATATAGTTACCCTGCAATCTCAATTTTCCTGACTAATTTTCAGTTGTCTGTTAGGTGTATTGTGATTTAAAATAAGCTTAATTTTTATCTGGTACCTTAATATTCTATTGAGATTTTGACCACAAATAAAACTGTAATGTTTGTAACAATAGCACCCCTTAGAGCAGATTCATAATTTGATTATTGGACCATAATTAAAATGATGTAGCCATCAGCCTCCTCAGCTAATCTTTTCCAGTAAGGTTATTCAATGAGATTAATTTATCCTGTATACCAAAATTGATTAGCCTTTATACTATCAACAGATCCAAATATGTATAAATAGATGGCCAGTCACCATTGTGTCATGAATGGATTTTATTTTATTCTAGATAAATATACTTAAGAATTCTAGAGTTTGTTTTGGTTTGGTTTTGTCTGCTACTTTGTTTTGTTTCTCTACATTCCACATGTGTGTGAAATCATCCAGCATTTGTCTTTCACCTTATGATTTTTTTTGCTTAGTATTATTAATCCATGTTGTCACAAATGGCAAGATTTCATCTTTCTTATGCTTGAATAGTTTTACATTGTGTATATATATATATTGCATCTTTTTTTTTTTTTATTATAGACCACATCTTCTTAATCCACTCATCTGTCCTTGGACACTTAAGATGTTTCCATAACATGACTATTATAGATAGTGCTGTAATGAATGTAGGCATGTGTTCTTTGGTTAGATACCTAGGAGTGGAATTATTGGATCATATGGTAGATCTATTTTTAAATTTTCAAGAACTTTCATACTGTTTTCCACAGGGACTGGACCAGTTTACATTCCCACCAGCAATGTACGAGGATTCCTATTTCTTCACATCCTTGCTAAGAACTCTTGTTTCTGGTCTGTTTGATGTGTCCATTCTCACAGGTATGAGGTGATATCTTATTGTGGTTCTTATTTGCACTTCCCTGATGATAATTGATGAGTATTTTTTCATACGCATGTTGGCCTTATTTAGAAATATGTTTACTAAACTCTTCTGCTCATTTTTTTGATTGGGTTATTTGTTTTCATGTAGTGAATTGTATGAGTTCTTTATAAAATAGCCTTTGTTCCATTTTTTCTCTTTTACCCTTGTAAGATTCTCATTATGCATGTATTGGACATTTTGATGGTATTCCATAAGCCATTATGCTGTTTGCTTTTCTTTTTGTGAGCTTCTCAGACTCAATATTTTCAAATGTCCTATTTTCAGGTTCACTGAATTTTTTTCCCTTTGTCTGTACAAACATGTTCTTGATCCCCTCTAGTGAATTTTTCAATTCAGTTGTTATATTTTTTAACTACAGAGTTCCCATTTCCATATAGTTTTTTTAATAATAAAGATCTCATTTTATTCATGTATTATTTTCCTTTATCACTCTGTCTATATTTTTCTTTAGCTTTTTGAGCATACTTAAGGCACCTCTTTTAAAGTCTTTGTCTGGTTAGTCCAATGCCTGTGCTTTACCAGAGATAATCTCTTAAGATCCATTTTGTTCCTTTGAATGGGAAATATCTTTCTATTTTATTACATGCCTTGTGATATTTTTTTTCTTGAAAATTGGACATTTGAAAAAAAAGCTACCTCCTCAGCTTATGCAAACTGTATCTACACTAGGATAGTCCTATGTTTATTAGGTGTGCCTTGAATTTGTGAAAAACCCCAGTTGAAAGTTTAAAGTATCTTCATGTATTTTATTAGGAAATATCTTGCCCAGGCCTGTGTGCAGGTTTTTTGATTCCCTAATACGCATAGCTGCTTTTGAATAATTAAGTTTCTCAGAGTCCACCCACCCGTCTTCATTTTCCCCTGATGGGCCTAGGTGGTCTAGAGTATGCCTCTATCTGTTTTCTCTTGGCCTATATATCTGTCATTCCTTTGTAGCTTTTGTTATCAGTGCTCATTGCTTTCTATTTCTTTCCCCAGCCTGAGATCCAGGTTATTCTGCTTTACTGTACTGAGCTCTGAGTTAGATAAAACAGGAACCAGAGTGGCTAAAATAAAAATATGGAAAATACCAAATGTTAAAATGGTTATGGGGCTATCATATTTCACTAATGGAAATGGAAATTACTATAATTTCTTTTGTCAGGGTATAATAATACTAAACATAAGCCTGAGTATCACCCAATAGTTCTAATCTTAGGCATATACCCAGTACAAATTCATACTTATGTTTACAAACAGATATATATTAGAATTTTCAAAGCAGCACTACTTGTAATAGATAAAATCCAAAAAGTAGCCCAATATTCACCAAATATAAAACAGATCAGTAGAATGTGTTATAGCCACACAATGCAATGTTCTACAGAAATAAGAATAAACAATTTGTAATTATACTAAGCGATATGGATAAACCTCAGAACCACATGAAAGCGAGACACTGAAGAATAAATATTATGTGATTTCACATATATCGAGTTTAGAAACAAGCCAAACTAGCCTATACTTTATAGTCGTTGCTTGGCTATGCTTGGGGAAGCAGTGGGTTTTCAGAGTTGCAACAGAGCTGGATTTTCAGTTCCTAGTGTAGTGTTTTTCATTCATATTTCTGAAAAAGAATCAATCTATACATGTTTCTATGTTTGTCGTATTTAAATAAATACTACTACAGAATTCAAAAGAACAGTGTGAAATGACCTATATTTAAATTCCAGTCCTACCACTTGGTACTTCTATAAATTATCAAATTTCTTATTTCCACAAAAAGCCACATTATCCTACCTGTATAATGATGCAGATGGAGATGTTGATGGTAGGAAGAAACCTAATCATTTGTTGTCAATTTTATTTTCACAATAATCCTGCTCGGTAAATAACAGGTTATATTGTTATCATCAGGTAAAAAATGAAGAAAACTAGATACACAGTGTTAAATAACTAGATTAAGTTCTTCCTGATCCAGAAGTTAAAATATCAGCACCCCTGGAAATAGGGCTAATGCATAATAAAACTGTATTTAAGAGAGTTTAGAAAACTGTGCTCCAATAAACATTAATGATAAAATATTGCCTCCAGTTCTCCTTTGCATGTCTACTTTTTATAGTTATACTCTGACTGTATCCGACACACAGCATTATTTAAATCAAAATCCTAGAGTGCCCTATCTTTTTGGTAATGGATTGTTTTTAAATCTTTCAGATTTTGAGGAGGCAAACTGAAAGGTTGTATATTTCCTTCTTATACCAGTTACTTTCCACTGTTACATAGAGCATTTCTTATTTATTTCACCAGCTTGTGTCTTTGAGGGCAGGGAACATTTTAAATTCTCTATTTTCAGTGCCTGAATGAGGGATTAGAACATATTAGGTACTTAATGTTCAATTCATCATTCAAATTAAAAACATCTCAAAAAGAATAAAATGAAATCCTTCTACTCCTTGGTAACCCATAGTTATACACACATACCCCCCCCATGTATTCTTTATTCAAGACCTTTTGCAATGATGTTAAAGTAAAACTAAAAAATAGTTAATGGTTACTGGGACACAATGCAGTAGGTTCTTTGAAACAAGCAGATGTTTTGTTTGGGAAGGGGGCAACTCCAAATCATACTATTCAGTTAACTTATTTGATCTGTAAGTATAGCACAACTAAGCTAATTACTATCTTTTCAGTTCATTCCATTGGAATATATTTTTCTGACAATTGTTCTTAAATTTTATCATGGAAAACAATAGGAAAATAAGATTTGTTTTACATAGATTAGTTTTACAGCCATACTTCTGCAAACACATCTGTTTCATAAAGAGAAAGAACCTTACTTAAAACGATAACTTGCTTTGTGCAATGTGAATGATATTGTTTCTTGTGTGTTTAATGAACTTTCCCATTATCTAACTGCCAGTTGGATGTAGACATTAGCAATTTCAGATCATGACTGCAAATCTGGTCTCATTCCTATGCTGTGATATCCTTGGCTGAACATCATGTTACAGTGCAATCCATTGCATTCCTTGCCAGTAAAGATAACCACAGAGTCATTCCAATCTTTGCAATTGCTAAATTTTCTCTGTGTTAAAAGTTTTGGTAGGCTGGCTACAAGCCATCTGTCATGTGTTTTCCTGGCTACCATCAAGTGTTCCATCTGTCAGTATTTAACACTGCCCGGGTATGAACTCATAAGCTAAATAGTTCTCTCAAGTCTGTAGCTATATTATAGGGACAAAAAACTGAAGTGATCCCATTTATTTAAATCATGAAAAAATAAAGGGAGAAAATAGAAGAACCCCAATACATGCAAGTAAATGAGGTTGATAATAGAAATTATTTGTCTGCCTTATCTGAGATTTAGTAGCACTTCAGCAATAACTTGAGATGAGAGAGAAAATATCTTTTTTGGCCTTGGAATAAAACCACTGGAAAAATTAGAAGTATTGTCACAGCAAACGTAAGTTATTGTCAGTTACCATATTTTATTTATTTATTTATTTATTTATTTGTTTGTTTGTTTGTTTATTTATACAAGCACTGGGTACAGTCAGAAGCGTGGGAGGGTGAGAGAATTCACTAGAGCCAGAGAGGGGAACAGAACAGGCAGACTGACGAAATACACTGTTGAGGGGAGTAGTGGGCATGGCAGGAGAGATCTGCGTGCCTCGTGGGACCCTCGCCCGGTGGCCGGGGATCAAGCCGGCGCTGCAGAGGCTGTGGGCAGCTTCGCAGCCCAGCGCTCAACCGCTGCGCCACCAAGGGAGGCCCGGTTACCATATTTTAATATGGTTGTTCAGTTCAGGTGATTGTGTGTGTGTGTGTGTGTGTGTGTGTCTATAAGTACATTTGGAGAGGTAGTAGTTCTTCCTAGGGAAAGAAAAGCAACCATGGATGTTACAACTGAGTGGAAGTGGCAGCTATGGCTTTTAGAAACTTAACCATTAAGATTTAGAGCGGTGTCTTATAAGCAAGTGGAGAACGATTAATGGGTTATAAAATCATCTTAGCATATTTTAAAAGAATAGGATAGAACAGAATAAAAATATCAAGGCACATCACATGTAGTTAGAATAAGTATTAATTTATAGAGCCTGGTTTTATTTTTATACATGCACACATACCCTTGCAGACACACATATATGTACTAGGTCCCAATATTTAAAAAATATCTATGTGTTAAGTTTTTAAAAAAAAGAGGGCTTCTTATTTAGAGACAAATTAAAAGCCTTGTCCATCTTGTACAGTCTTGTCCATTTTCCCTTATTTGAGAGGGTAAAAAAACCCACTAGTATTAACATGTTAAAATGAATTATAAATATTCTTTTGTGATTCTGAAAATATAAAGATAATTTAAGTGGAACTGAATTATCTTTAGCTTAATAATGAGAATTTATGTCAATGTGTATTGGTAAGTTTCAAATCATTTTTCTAAGATGTTATTTTGGAAACCAACAAGCAACAAAAAACTGACTAAATTTGAAATCTCTGGGAGTACTTCATAAATCCTGGGGATTTTCCAGCCTTAAGAGCCTTCTTGAAGCATAAACAGAGCCTCTCTCTTTCCCCAACACATACACCTATATACCCCTTGCCACACAATTTAGTGACTGTGGTTACCCATAAGTTGCCAGTTCAAACCTATATCCCAGTAGGGTTTTTAGTCCTCAGGATCCTGTGATATTTCTTTGAGGCTGTTTTAACATGATGCTGGCAAAGCTACTGATAGCATACTGCAAGCTATTTTGGTCTTCAGTTATTTTCATTTCCATGAGAAATTTGAGTAGGCTATTTTATGATTCATTCATTTTTCAAGATCCCTGACCTAAAACCAACAGGTTTTTCTTGTCCGCAGAGTAGGTAATAATTAAAATGGCTATCAGTCTGCGAGCTGTCTTTTCTAACCCTCCATTCACTGGTTAAAATATACGCTCTATCTGACATCCAGATTTAGACAACTTCTAAACCAACAAATATTTTTTCTTGAATTAAGAAAAAACACTTTGATTTTATTTACATAAAGTCAGATTAGAATTCTGAGTAAAAACTATTTTTTTCAGTTAGATTTGCTCTTTTATAAAAATTGTCTGAGACATTTGAGTATGGCTATGCTTATGTGTCACCTGATTTGTCTGGCTTTGACAAAATAAAATCACATTTTGAATGGCAAAACAATTCATTTGCTAGTCTTGTTTATTCAGAGAATCAGAGGGAGTATGGCACTGTCAACATGCACCAAATAAATAGTGGTGTATAGAAAATATCAATTTAATTCATGTTGCCTCAGTGATCAATGAAAATCACCACTTGCTTCATCCAGCTGTGGGGATAAAAATTAATTAGAAAAATGCCACTACCTAAAGTTTCCAATAGTCACTCAAATGACACCCCATTTATTGTTTGTTTTGCTTTATTATTTTGGCCAATTTTACTCTTAAGATGGTGTAGGGTAAGGAAAAATGTCAGGCTTTTCTGCCCTCCCGCCATCAGGATAGATGATGGCTCCTTGTGGTCTTGAATGCATGCCTGATAGCGGGCACCTGGAGTGGGTGTGGGCATAGGTAGATGGGATTCACCTGGGCTAAGACTGTGCTTTTTAAGTGCGGCGTCATGGGGACGCCAATAGAAGCTGAAGAGAAGTTGAGAGAGAAGCAAAGAAGCAGAAACAGAGATCACTGGAGAGCCCATATAGAGTGAGGATTTGCTGGGGGCTGGGAGGACTGCCAGCCTCCCGGCCACCCCCAGCACCCCTGCCTGCTGTGTACTGGGTAAATCCCAATAAAAGACCTGCAAAAACCACTGAGGACTCTGATTCCTCCTTTACCCGGTCTGCTGGATATTAGAAAACCTGCACTGTGGTCTTCCTGACCCTACAGATGGGCATGTATTTTATAAACAAATCCATTAGTGTGGTAAATATAATCATGTAGAAGCTTCTGATTGTATCTGTAATGACAATCAAGTTTTTCTCTAATTACATTAATTATAGTATTACATACCTTTGCAATTTATACAGGATTGTTTTCAATCAGTTTCATGTTGTATTTCAATAAAACATTTTTGCTGGTCTCATAAATCTTTGGAACACTAAGTCATGGAGATAATGGCAACTAAAGATTGATCTGCAGTGTTGGAATTCAGGGGGAAATCATGTCTTGTTATTGATTACTAGGAGTCATTAATTTATGGAAGCTGGTTGGAGATTTTGGCAAGTTTAGAACTTAAAAATCATTCTCACTCTAGTCACTGCTTTTCTCAGAGAGAGAGCTGATAGAATGGAGAGGGAGAAGATGAGGAAGACGGGGAAGGAGAGAGAGACAAAGGGAATATAAATTAAAATTTTAAAATTACAAAATGATTCTATGTTGCATTTTGTTAACAGATTAAACAGATTAGGGTGACAAGTATGCAAGTGGTTGTATCAAGGTCAAACAGCCTATTACCAGGCCACAATCATGTTGAGTAATTGGTTTCTGATAGTAATCTTTATTCTCTTAGAAATGTAACTGACAGAAAAAACCTATTTAGTCTAAAAGTATATGGTTCACCATAAGATTTCAAGTACCATGTGAAAAAACAGTCCAGACAGCTCTTTTCTTGCTTTCCAAATGGTAGTATTTTAAAGGTACAGTCTTGTTTTCAGGCATTAATTTTAAAAGCATAAAAAAAAATCTAGAATTATTTTGTAAAAGGAAGGAATGCTTCATTTTTAGAGATCACTTAACTTGTTATTTAGTTAATGATACATTATTTGATTTTGGTCATGTATGCCGTTTATCTCATGGTTTCAACTTTTTATTTTATTTACCTCTCTTCATTTAGAGCTTTGAAATACCTGTGATTAAAATTATGTATGTCTTTTTCCTTCTCATTTTCAAATTCTGAAAATGTGTTTGGAATAGTATAGGTTATAATGACAGGTAACAACTGAGCTTTTACCCACAGGTGGAAAATTTGAACACCAGCAATGCAGCATGGCTGATAAAGAAAGAAACCTAGTATTACTGTTGCTAGATTTTTATTTCTATGGTAACCATGATGTCACTGTACCTGCTATACTTAAACCCTCCATCTCTAATAACCTGAGCTGATGTGGTACCACGGGCAGAAATGTAAAATAAAAAATTCTAATTAATAGAATGTAATTGCCACATGTGATGATATAGATACTGTTCGGCAATGTAAAAGGCTGATTCTTGCTGGGGATACAGTATATTGTAGCATGTAGTATATTAAAAGGGATAACACTTTTTTTGATATAATGATTATGACATGAGTATAAAGGAGATTAAAAATCAGTGGTGAAGGAGCTATCAATATACTATAGTTTGTTTTTTTTAAAGACTTATTTATTTATTTATACAAGTACTGGGTACAGTCAGAAGCGCAGGAGGGTGAGAGAATTCACCAGAGCCAGAGCGGGGAGCAGAGCAGGCAGAAGGACCGAAGTACACTGCTGAGGGGAGCAGCGGGCGGGCGGCAGGAGAGGTCTGCGCGCCATGTGGGACCCTCCTCCGGTGGCCAGGTTGCAGCCAGGGATCGAACCGGCGCCACAGAGGCTGCGGGCAGCTTCGCAACCCAGTGCTCAATCACTGCGCCACCGGGGAGGCCCTATACTATAGTTTTTTGATTGTAGCTAGGGAAGAAGAGAGACTAGATTAAACATCATGTTTTGTGAATTAAAGTTTAATTCCTGTTAAGAAACATAGAGAATAAATGACAAACATATATATAGAATCTAACCATAATATTGCTAAGAAGTATATTAGTGATTTTATGATATCACAGCTGATTGTTTGCTATTTATACTCCTTTTCCAAAACTACTTGCATTCTCTTCCCTGGAAGTTTCGTTGTTGTTTTTTTTTTTTTTTTAAATCTTTGACAATGAATAAATATCCATTTACTTGTGCAATCTAATTTATCCTTTAAGGGAGGAGTGAATTTGTTAACTACATGGGCTCAAAGAGAAGAAAAGATATATTGTGTCCATATTTTCAGGAGAAAAATATTACCACAGGTACTAATAACTAGAACATTGCCAACTCCCTTAATGAAGGGAGTTGTGAAATGACTAGGAGTGGGGCTTCAACTCCACTCTCTCTAAAGTGATCTTTATTAGGAGCTTTATATAGTCAAGTCAAGGTAATGGAGAGAGAAATCTGCAGTCAGCTGTGCTTGACTTTTTCAGTCTGAGTCCCGTGCCACCTTATCTTTTTTTTTTTTTTTTTTTTATAGAGGCATGCTTTATTTATTTGTTTGCTGGTTTGTTTGTTTGTTTTTGTTTATACATGCACTGGGTACAGTCAGAAGCACGGGAGGGTGAGAGAATTCACCAGAGCCAGAGCGGGGAGCAGAGCAGGCAGAAGGACCGAAGTACACTGCTGAGGGGAGCAGCGGGCAGCAGGAGAGGTCTGCGTTCCATGTGGGACCCTCCTCCGGTGGCCGGGGAGCAGCCGGGGATCGAACCGGCGCCGCAGAGGCCGCGGGCAGCTTCGCAACCCAGCGCTCAACCGCTGCGCCACCGGGGAAGCCCCGTGCCACCTTATCTTGATGGCCAAGAAAGTGTGGTTCCCAAGTCCAAAACAGTGGTGTCACACAGTACTGCTTCACCTATTTGCAACTGTGCTTGCCGTAGAGCTGAGATGGAGCGGCATCCTCACAGAGGGCCAGGGCACTGCCATTCCTGCCGTACATTACTTGAGTCACTTAATGGTGGAGGGTAGGGGTGGCTGCTAGGTGGGTTGAAGTTTGTGTCTGTTTTCTAGGTTGTTTTTATGAAGCCTCTCTGCTGTAGTGCTGCCTGGGTTTCCAAACTAGTGAAACTCATTGTTTTGGGTGTAATGTTTTAAATACTTCACAAGGGATGTCTTTCCCATTGGAGAGATATTGCTTGCTAACTTGATAATAAGCCTGCCAGGACTTTTACTTTTTTATTATTATATGACTGTGGGTATCAACTATATAGATACTAGATTGATAAAAATGTGTCCGGTTGACATACAAGCTGAACTCCAGTTGACTGTGAGGTCTGTAATTATCTGCCTTGTAAACACTCCCATCCTTGACACCACATTGAGAAAAAAAGATAAAATAAGAACAGCCCTTTGTTTTGTTTAAAGATTTATTTCTGCATATAAGAACTGGGGAACAGGCCAGAGTTGCAGGGGGTGAGAGTATTCACCAGAGACAGAGTAGGAACAGAACAGGAAAACTGAAATGCACTGCTGAGGGGAGCGGAGGCCAGACAGGAGAGGTCTGCTGCGCCATGTGGGTAGCTCCCTGGCTGGCCTGGGATCTAACTCATGCTGCAGAGGCTGCAGATAGCTTCACAGTGCTGTGTTTAACCCCTTGTGCCACCAGGGAGGACCAAGAATAGCTCTTTGTTCTACACTGTTAGCATTAAAGCCATTCAGCTTTCAGTAGGTAAACTGCAACATTTCCCTAAAGAAAATATGGACTTTTATTTCTATATTTGATGCAGTATCATTTAAAATTACCTCTTGTTTATTATTTGCATATTTAGGTATCCTAATGGTAGTGACATAAACTATTTTAAATGTAAAAAATTAGCAATTGTACAATGAAAAATACATTAGACCTCCAACTGATTATAGCTGACATTCATTATTCATTTGTTATGTATAAAATTATTCTTTCAAACACCAGGTGCCTGAGATTATATGGTGGGATAAGTACAGAGAAAATGATATGGACATAATCCATGTTAATACTGAGAAAGGATCTAAAGAATTTCTGGCATTATTTATATAAAGTTGTTACAGGGTAGGGAGAGGAGCACTCCAGAATTCCCAAATCTGCCTGCTATAAATAGATTCTGCCATCCACTGCATCAAGACAAAACACGTAAGAACTTTAATGGAAAGGAACTTTAATACAATTAGTGTACAATACAGAAAAGACAAAGGATATAGTTTCCAAATCATGCACCCAAAGTTACCCATCCCCTTGTGGGTAAATGTCCACTCAAATGAGATTGGCCCATAGCAAGGCCCAAAAGCCTGCCACATATCTAAAGCATCTTCTAACAGGGACCCATAAAAAGGGGAGAAAAAGAGAAAAATCAAAATCAAGACAAAAGCTGCCATTGTTAACCTCCCCACGGGTCTCTCTCACCCACATCTTTTTCAACCAGCCCAGAACCAAGAAGCAAGTGCTGCTTCTTCACATGTCTCTCTGCTCCATGTGCCTCCTCCAGGTCTCCTTCTTGCTCTCCATCTTGCTTTCTTTCTTCCCCAGTCTCCTCTAGCTTTTTTTTCTCCCTGCTCAGCTGTACCCTCCCTTGGATGTGGTAGGGAACCTGGAATCTCCCCTTTTCCTGGGGACCTCCTTATTACAAAATGTCATCTAGAAAAGAACACTAAAGCATCTCTTTCTTTCATATTGCCCTCTAGTAATACTGACACTAGACGAAGTATATTTGATGCTACAAAGCAGTATAATAGGGTAGAGTTTAAGAGAATGTCCCTTAGGGACAGACTGCTGGATTCCAATCCCACCTCCATCATATAGCAAAGACAGTTTTATCTTGGACAGTGGTCTCAACCACTTTGTGCCTCAGTTCTCTCAGGTATAAAAGGAGGACAATAGCAGTAACTACACGGCGCTTTGTTACAATGGGGTTGAATGAAATTGTTCATGTAAAGTCCCTGGGAAAGTGGCTTTTATACAGTTTATGTTCAACAACAACTACTTTTGTTATTATTTTTTCTGTTTTTTGCCCTCTTTGTCTTTTCCACTGCTCAAGATTTTCCAGAGTTTATTTTGTTTGCTATTCCAAACTTAGTCAGTTGTTCCCATATATGGCCATTGTATAGTTCACAATGGGCCTTTCCCACCTGTAATCTGCTCCAAGCAACTCTGTCCATACCTGACGGGTATATCCACCATCACTTTGTGTTATTATTGCTAGTATTCGTTTCTTATGGCATAACCTTAAAAATCACGCAGTATCATTGCTACTGTATTCAACAAAAGTGAGTCACTAAGGCTTACTCATGCTCAGGAAAGGTGATTAGTTTACATATATTGGTGGGAGGAATGTCAAAGAATATGGAGATGGCTATAGATGTTGCTACCACCACCACTATTAGTTGGCATTTAAAAAAATTGGGTACATGTCATATACAATAATGCATTATATTATTTAATCCCCACCAAAAATCTATGAGGTAAACATTGTACCCACCTTAAAGATGATGAAAATGATGTCCAGATATTAGTTTGTCAAAAGTTACATATGGAAGGCTAGAACTAAATTTGAAATCATTCTTTTCCCTTTGTCATACTTGTGTGGTGATATGAATGCATTTTATGTAAAATGGCTCTGACTGAATTTTGTGAACAAAATTCATTTAGCTTTGTTGTTCTGATAGAAGAACACATTTGATATCTTTAAGTAGATGTTGCATTATAATTGTAAGAACCTACCAGTAGTTGTCCCTAAATAAGACCCCAACTAACTCTGGTCAATAGACAACAGCACCTTTTTGATAATAAGCTTTTAATAACTTATAATTAGTGTTGCAATAGATAATGTATAACCAGATTCACCAGGCAGGAAGCCTTGGGCGCTTATGGTTTAAAGACATAGAGAAAAATATAGTTACCCAACTCCCTGGTTATTTGATGAGTTCTGTGTTTCAGTAACTTGCTTCCAAGTAGAGCAAGTGGAACCCTTTGCTGTGGAGCCACAGACATTGGATGCAGTAACTGTGATGGTTTATTCCCATGACCAGTGCTGAATTCTCCTCTTGCTTGTGATTATAGTAATTTATTCCCACTGCCATTCATCTTATAAACTCTTCCCAGCCTTGTTGATAGAGTTAACAGGATGCACACTTGTTGGCTTTGGAAAATCCCAATATGTTGGCTTTTCCTAAAATGCCTTTATTGGCAGTAGATATATCATTATTTAACTATGTAAGTGCAAGGCCCTCTGCTTTTCTTGGCTCTATCAGTTGTAGCCTTGTGGAGGGTGGTTATTATATGGAGGGGGGGTGGTAATGGCTGTAAATGGTTGTCCTTGAGTGTGGAATGAATTTCACAGGAGAAGGAGACCCAAAAAGGACACAGAGATGCATTTCTAAGGATGTTGCTTGTAATACAAAGTGTCCAGTGCATTAGGCGAAATGAGATTGATACATCATCAGTTAGTCATGGCTTTTGGGATATTCAAATTAAAAAGAATAGGAAAAAATATGGTTGTACATATACAGTTATGCATTTATATTCATATTCTTGCTTTACTCAGTTAGATTCAACCATATTGCTGCAAGGAATGTTAACTCTTTACAAATGGAATATGGGGAGACGTGACTACTTATGATAGGCAGAGTGTGAAGGCTTACATTTATAGAAGTTGGAACCTATAACCCCCTGAGCAGATGCAAAGATGTTAGCCTACTTTATCTCAATAAACATAACTTGGGAAACAAAAGATGTAAGTACAAGAATATTAATTACACCAATATTTGTATTGAAATAGATGGAAATAAAGAATATTCATCATTAACTAGGTAAATATTAGAAATAAAAATTCATATATTAAAATAAATCAAATATTTAAACTACAGTCCAGATCTTTCTTTAGTTTTATTTTTGTTTATGGTGAAGTTCAAATGAAGCAGATTAAAATTATATTATACATGAACTAAACAGCAAGTCACCTAGTCAAGGCCATTTCTTTAAGGCTGGTGTGTCTTTATAGAATGTTTACTGGAGTTTGAACAAAAGAACCCTAGAATGAAATCTTTGAGGAGAGGAAAATCGATTCATACAATTGAACTTAAGATGTTTTGGAACTTAGGATCTTAAGAACTTAAGATCTGTTACTTTTTCCTGTTGCACAAGCCTTTGTTCCCTAGAAGAGGAAAATTTAAAGTTATTTGAACTGAAAGAACAAATCCACTGTAGTTCTATATGGCTTGCTATCCTTTTTTTGCCGGCTCAGCACAGAACACTTTATAATCTGTCAAGCGAAATTTAAAGTGGGCAGTTATTCATGAGAATGACACATGCTTTTACCCCTCAGAGGCAGATATTTGATGAACATATGGATACTCAATAAACACATAATTATCTTATAAACATTAGTTTTGTGAAGTTTTCAATAAACATACTACTTTTAAAGATAGTAAGAGAAATATATTCGGTGGTTTGTCACTTTAAGTGTATTATTTCATGCCAAGATTAAAGAGGTAAAAGTTGATGCTGCACCTATCTGCTAAGCCATAACTGTTTATTTCAAGATGACTCCTGTTTTGATAGATCTTTCAAGAAACTGCATTCAATTTTCACTGTATTCCTGTAACTCCAGATATCTAAGCACTTAACTTTCGGAAGTCAGGGCCTGAAAATCCAGATGAAAGGTTTAGTATCATGGAGAATTTTGAAGTTATTAAATAGCAAGCAGATCTTAAATTTTCTCAAGGTTTATGACTATAGCAAATGAAAAATGGAGCACACATGAGGTGTTTACTAGTTTGTGCTCCCTACATAAAAACAACCAAGGTGCATAGCATCATTAAATGTTTCATCCCGCAAACTGATTGTACTAGAAAATCTATATTTTGATTAATTTAGAACTATGTAAAGAATTCATGACATTGAAATTGTGCTTCTCTGAATTCTGAATGTTTATACAAATCTTAATTCCTATATCTAGGTATAGCTAGAATGTATACTTTTTATTTTATTTTATTTTTTTAAAGATTTATTTATTTATACAAGAATTGGGGTACAAGCCAGATGCATGGGAGGGTGAGAGGATTCACCAGAGACAGAGCGGGGAACAGAACAGGAAGACTGACGAAATACATTGCTGAAGGGAGCAGCAGGCATGACAGGAGAGGTCTGCTGCACCATGTGGGACCCTCACCAGCTGCTTTTTATATGCTAGGGTAGTAGATTTGGATGTAGATTGGAAAGGATGGATATATGAATGTTCCAAATTATATGTTCACAGTCCAAATCTAATCTTCCCATTGGGTGACTGTATCTGCCCCCAAAGAGTTTTTATGTAATTATTGTATAACATTCAAATGAAAACTATGTAATCATCATCTTTCAGAGCCCACCATTTGTGCCACAAATGGTAGGAATTAGTATGGCTATCTATATAACAGCCTCAAATAATGTGACTTAATGATGATTTGGTCAACGTCAGACAACATACACATTGGTGGTCCCAATAGACTCCACTGTACAACCTAGGTGTGTAATAGGCTATCCCATCTAGGCTTGTGCAATTATACTCTATAATGTTCACATGATGACAAAACACATTTCTCAGAACATATCCTCATTGTTCAGCAACACATAAGTGTATATACTTTTCCCAAGTTCTTTTGAAAATAGAATAAATTATTTAGCCTATGATTTTTTTTTTGCTTTTCTAACGTGCTACTTTTATTCAGTTTGTCTCACTGTATTTTAATTGTGTTTGTTAATTATTTACTGATATTTTTCCCTTACTATTTTCTTTAGGACAAGAGATATTGTGCCTTTATCATCTCTATATTTTCCTTAGCACAGTGGATGATACATAAGTGCTCAATAAATGAATGAGTATGTAAGTGTGTGTGCAAATATAGATAAACACGAGTGAAAAACCTGGTCAACAGTACAGGAATGAGTATAGGGAAGTGTAAAGGAAGGAAATATTATTTCCAAACTTAGAGAAGGGAGTAGTAAGAATACCAGGGAATACATTGAGACTAAGGTAACCCTTGAGCTGGAGGGGTAGGAAGCCATTAGATCTGGTTAGTTACTTTCGAAAGCATGTTCACTGAAAAGGTTGAAAGCATATTGCAAGAGGTTGAAGATTAGGGTAGATATTTAAAAAAAGAGATATAACCTTTCTTTTCAGATCATTTTGTGATGACTATCAGGTGTCAAGAGCCATCCAGACCAAGATTTTAATTCTAGTCTTGCTTCTTATAAAATATGCAAATGTGAACACTCTACTACATCTTTTGCTGTTCCAGTTTTCTTACCTCTAAAGTAAGGGTCATGATCGTGTTACAGATGCATTTCCATGACGGGGAAGAAGCATTGCAGCACAATGAATGGACACCATTTTCCCTGCTCCCACTTACATGCAATTGCATTGGATTAAAATTCCCAATGTGCTATGAATCAGACATCTTGAATGGGAAGCAACTGGAAAGGAGTGAGGTGGATATATAAACTGATGGAGACACATGGAAGAGAAATATTTGGAGAAGAGACATGTGAGTGAGAGACATGTGGGAGGGGGCTGCTCATGGTCCCTGGCAGAGACAATGGTGGTCATTATCTTGACCATGAGGTGGATTATATGGTACATTTTAAATTTGGGTGTCTCTCCTATCCCAATTCCCTGTGACCCCCCCACCCCCAACTCTTCCTGTGGTCATCCACCAGAAGGTAACTTAGACTTGTGGCAAGCTTTCAGGTCTCAGCCTAGCCCTTTTCACTGGGCATTTACCCATGAGGAAATGGGTAATTTTCATACCAGTTTAAGATCTTTCATAGCAAGAGTGATTTCTTTTCCTTTGTGCACATGGGTGGCTGAACCCTTTTAGAACACGCAAAATAGGGCCTCCCTGGTGGCACAGTGTATTGAGCGCCACATTGTGAACCTGTCTGCAGCCTCCTCAGCACGGGTTTGAATCCTGGCCAGCCAGGGAGAAACCCACATGGCGTGGCAGACCTCTCCTGCCTCACCTGCTGCTCCCCTCAGCTGTGCCCTCAGTCCATCTGCCTGTTCTGCTCCCCCCTCTGTCTCTGGTGAATTATCTCACGCTCCCTTGCCTCTGACCAGAATCCTGGTTCTTGCATAAATAAAAATAAATCTTTGAAAAGAAAAAAAGAACATGATAAATAGGTTTTTCCCCTTAATAGTCTAAGGTCTCTGATTACCCTTAGTTGCACAGTTACAATAGTAATTGTGTTTTGTGAGTATCAAATAAGAAACTATATGTAGACAACTACATCATTTGGTACAAGCACTCAATAAATGGTCAATTAAAACATAAAACTTTGGAGAGGACAGACAGTAAAAGGCGGGAGTAGCAAGGGAGAATAAGGAATTTTTCTTTTATAAAGAATTTGGAGATGCCAAGTGAAATTTTTCCTTAAACTTTGTTTATTTTTCCCCAAGGTCTTTGTACTACTGAGCAATACCTCCTACCAATCTTTATACTCCCACAGTTATTCACATACAGTCAGCCTGTTTCTAAAATAGCATCCTTAGGAGCATTCTATAGGAATTACAAGGTAAAAATCACATTACTATCACTTTTTCAAGTAAAATATCTTCATTTCAGAAGGGTCTTATAGCAGCACAATGGTTTAAGTCATTTGCCTACTGGTAATTTATAGTCTTCCTATTTTCAAAAAGGGATTTGTCATGACAAAATATGTCAAAATGGTGAATCTCATTGGGGGTGAAAGTGTTAGGTTTGAGTCTACTCATTATTTTTTTTTTTAACACTTTAGATAGATTTGCCAGGAATTTGATGCAGGTCTGCAAGAGAGCTATTTGTTGTAAAATAGATATCTCACTGTCTCTTAAAATTCTACTCAGGTCTTCCCACTGCACTGGCCTTGTACCACAAATCAAAGGTCTACATTCTGTTTGGAAAATATACTGCTTCTAATGTTTCAATATCTTTGTATCAATGTTATTGAGATGATTTATGTATGATAACAATCATCTATTTAAAATGTGCAGTTTGATAAAATTTTGGTAGATGTTTATACCTGTGAAACCACCACCATTATCAAGACACAGAACATTTATATTATCCCAAAAGTTTCCTCATGTTTCTGCTGTTTACCCCTTCCTCTACAGCTAGCCCTAGGCAATCATTAATCTGTTTTTTTTTTTTCATTCTAGATTAATTTGCATCTTTTAGAGTTTCATATTAATGGAATAAACCAGTATGCATTATTTTGTGCCTGACTCCTTTTGATCAGCACAATTTGAGGTTTATGTGTGTCATATGACTCAGTTATTATTATTTTTTGATGAGTAAATGCTATTCTTCATTCACTTCCTGATAAGTGAGTTGTTTCCAGTTTTAGGCACTCTGAATAAAGCAACTATAAATATTCGTGTATGTGGTTTTGTGGTCATATGTTTTGATTTCTCTGGGAAAAACATCATTGGAATGGTTAAGTTATATGGTAGGTAGACATGCAGTTTTTTTTATGAAATTGTCAATTCGTTTTCCAAAGTAAATATAATATTTTACGTTCCCACTGGGAGCGAGCTTTTTGCCTCTATCCACATCCATAAAAATATGTGATACTTTCTTTTCAAAACAAAAACAAAAACAAAATAGTGCCTCCCTGGTGGAGCAAGTTTAATCCCCGGCCAGCCAGGGAGCTACCCACATGGTATAGCAGACCATTTCTGTCTCACCTGTAGCTCCCCTCAGCAGTATGTTTCAGTCAGTCTGCCTGTCTGTTCCCCATTCTGTCTCTGGTGAATCCTGTCACCCCCAGCACCTCTGTCCTGTACCCCAGTTCTTGTATGTATAAATAAATGAATCTTTTAAAAAATAAAAAAAAATAGTCTTCAAAAGATTTTACATTGGTATCTCATTGCTACTTCAATGCTTATTTCCCTTATATAGAACATCTTTTCCTGCGCTTATTAGTTACATATATGTTTGCAAAGTGTTGGCAGTTTAAATTATTTTGCTCAAGTTTTCATTGTTTTTAACTTACGGTGATTTAATTGTAAGAGTTCTTTTTATATTTGTATCATTTTCCAGAAATATGTAGTGAAAACATTTTCTCCTATTTTTTTAAGATTGATTTATTTATACATACAAGAGCTGGGGTACAGGCCAGAGATGTGCAGGGTGAGAGGATTCACCGGAGACAGAGTGGGGAACAGAAAAGGCAAATTGACTGAAGTAGATTGCTGAGGGGAGCAGCTGGTGAGTCAGGAAAGGTCTGCTGCGCCATGGGGGTTGCTCCCTGGATGGCTGCAGATCAAACTTGTGCTGCAGAGGCTGTGGATTGCTTCATAGTGTGGTGCTCAATCCCTTGCACGACCAGGGAGTCCCTAGAATTGTATTATTTTAGATCCAAATATTTTGGGTTTTCCCAAGTATCTTTGTTTTCATGGTCTAATTTCATTCCATTGTGGTCTGAAAGCATATTTCATAAGATGTCTATTCTATTAAATGTATTAGTATGTGTTATGGTACACAGAATGTGGTTTATTTTGGTGAAACTTTCGTGAGGTTTGAAAAAAAGTGTATTTTGCTGTTGTTGGATGATGTATTCTATAAATGTCAATTAGATACAGTGGATTGATTTTGCTCTCAGTTTAAGTATTTTCTTACTGATTTTATATCTAATGAATCTGTCAACTACTGGTAGAGGTATGCAGAAGTCTCTAGTTTTAATCGATTCTAAAGGTGGATTTGCTTGTTTTCCCTTTTAGATTTATCATTTCTTGCCTCACTTATTCTGATGCTCTGTAGTTAGATATATGCACAATCAGATGTGTTATGTCTTCGTGGACAATTGACCTTTGATGCACTTATTTTCCCAGCCCTGAACTCACCTTTTGTGTGAAATTAATGTAGGTACTACATCTTTCATTTGGTTAATGGTAGTATGATACATATTTTTCTATGCCTTTACTTTTAGCATATTTTGTTGAAATGCAATATTACAAAAATATGTTGAAGACAGTCATGAACTATTTTGGCAACAATAGTATATAGTTTGCAAGGTTGGCAGCTATAATTAATCCATCCCTGTATGTATGCAATTTTGCAACTTGAGTCTGGTATTCCTTCCTGTTTCCTTATAAATATAGACTGAAATTTGAACTTGTTTGTATGCATAAAATGTGATAGGAATGATTATATGGAGTGCTATGCTTAAGCTCTATGAGCTGTATTCATTGTAATGCTTCCCTGAGTCTTCGTAGTAATAAAGCCTGGAATGATCTTGTGGATGAGACCATGTTTCATTTACAGTTAATACCAACAGTCAGGTAAGTGAGTGAAAATATTTTGAATGATTCATCCTAAATTGAGTAAACAATTACTAGCTCTAGACTATTATTCCTGTTTCCTTTTCTGTAATGCCCTCTGTACATTCTTTATCATGCCTTAATAATAACATCCTCACATTATTTTTGTTGTTATCTCTTGCTATCCCTCTCTAGCTCTCTGATTTTGAATCTCTGTACTTTTTCATATTTCCCCTCCCCATCCAAAGATTTCAACCATTTCTAGCCATTTAAAACCTTTTTGAATAATTCAATAATAACTCAATTTCTTGATCTCTTTGTACCTTCAGTGGTATAATAACTCAATTTCTTGATCTCTTTGTACTTTCAATAATGCACCACAGTCATCTTTTGACATGATGATATCCTAGAAGTTATATTATATTTTTTATGTATTTGGGGAGGGTTTTGATTACATGAGGACCAATGGAACCAAATAGAAAATCCAGAAATAAACCCACAGATTTATAGTCAACTAATCTTTGGCAAAGGAGCAAAGAATATGCAATGGAGTAAAGAAAGTTTGTACAATAAATGGTGCTGGGAAAACTGGGTCACTACATGCAAAGGAATGAAGCTTGACTACTACCTCACACCATGTACAAAAATCAACTCAAAATGGATTAAAGAACCAGACATAAGACTTGAAACCATAAAATATATAGAAAGAAATATAGGTGAAACACTACATAACATACACCTCAGTAACATCTTTAAAGACACATCACCCAAAGCAGTGTTAGTGAAGGCAAAAATAAACTGCTGGGACTACATCAAATTGAAGAGCTTCTGCACAGCAAAAGAGACAATAACAAAAACAAAGAGAAACCCCACTGCTGGGACAACAATTTTGCACACAACACTAATGATAAAGGACTGATCACAAAATCTACAAAGAGCTGATGAGACTCAACAAAAACAAAGTAAATAATCTAGTCCAAAAATGGGCAGAAGAGCTAAAAAGAAACTTCTCTAAAGAGGAAATGCAAATGGCCAACAGGCATATGAAAAAATGTTCAACATCACTTGTAATCAGGGAAATGCAAATCAAAACCTCAATGAATACCATCTTACATCAGTGAGAATGGCACACATTAAAAAAACTAGCAACAACAAATGTTGGTGAGGATGTGGAGAAAAAGGAACTCTCCTGCACTGCTGGTAGGTGTGCAAACTGGTCCAGCCACTATGGAAAGCTGTGTGGAGATTCCTCAACCTGCTAAAGATGGAGCTTCCACATGATCCAGCAATTCCACTCCTAGGTATTTACCCAAAGGACATAGAAACATTAATTCAAAAGGGCACCTGCTCTCCTATGTTTATAGCAGCACTATTTACAATCGCTAAGCTTTGGAAACAACCCAAATGCCCAAAAATAGATGACTGGATCAAGAAGATATTTACACAATGGAACATTACTCAGCAATCAAAAAGATAAACAACAGGAACATGGATGGAGCTGGAAGGGATTATTATGCTCAGTGAAATAAGTCAGAAATAAAGAGAAAAATAACGGATGGTCTCACTCATAGCAGGAATTTAGAAACCCTAAATAAGGGACCAGTAAAAAGACTAATTATAATAAAGTAAAAATCAAAATCAGCAAGCAACTATAAACCAGAGACACACTACTGTGGGGGGAGGAGGGAGTAGGATCAAAACAACGGGGGTGTGAATTGTTTGGGGACTATAACCAATATGAAAATGCATACATTGTGCAAAAAATGAAAAATGATGTAAAAATATATAAAATTTAAATAATAATAATAATAATAAACTGGAATATAAAAATAAATTTTATGTATTATTTTTGCTTGACATTACTCCTCTATACAACCTCTAAAATGTTGAATAACTTGGGACACTGTCCTAGGTACTTTTCTGCAGTTCCAATCTATATTCCTTCATAAGTTGGCCTTATCATTTTTTTTATTATTTAAATGTTTTACTGGATATATACCTCCTAACCAGACATTTTCCTTGAGTTTCAGACATATATTCAATTGCTTTCATTCAAGTTCATCTCCCTACTCAGTAAATTTCTCTCTAGGGGCCTCCCTGGTGGCGCAGTGGTTGAGCGCTGGGCTGCGAAGCTGCCCGCAGCCTCTGCAATGCCAGTTCGATCCCTGGCCAGCTGGCGAGGGTCCCACATGGCGCACAGACCTCTCCTGCCACACCCGCTGCTCTGCTCAGTAGTTTATTTCGTCAGTCTGTCTGTTCTGCTCCCCGCTCTGGCTCTGGTGAATTCTCTCACCCTCTCGCACTTCTGACTGTACCCAGTGCTTGTATAAATAAATAATTATTTTTTTTTTTAAAAATCTCTGTCTATTCAGCTGCAAAAATCAGACATTAGAGTCTTCTTTATTGCTCCATTTCCCTCAAGCTTATATATAATCCTTCCATAATGATGATTTATTCTTTAAAATAGATTTTAAGTTCATACAGTAATCTACATTTATACGTAACAATGCTGGTTCAGACTAAGAATATCTCTACCTGAACTTTTAAAACCGGCATCAGGCTACTCTTTCTGCTTCAACTTGAAAACACTTGGAGTTTATCCTATGCAGAGCCAAAATGAGATACCACCTCACACCCGTGGGAATGGCCCTTATCAAATAGATGAGAAACAAGTGCTGGCAAGAATGTGGAGAAAAAGGTACCCTAGTACACTGTTGGTGGGAATGTAGACTGATCCAGCCCCTATGGAAAGAAATGTGGATATTCCTCAAAAGACTAAAAAATGGTGTTATTATATGACCCAGCAATTCCACTTCTAGGAATATATCCAAAAAGCACAAGAACACTAATTCAAAAGGAAACCTGCACCCTTATGTTTATAACAGCACTATTTTCAATAGCAAAGATATGGAAACAACCTGAATGCCCCAGAGTAGATGAGCAGATCAAGAAGATGTGGTCCATATAAACAATGGAATGCTACTCAGGAATCAAAAAGACAAACTCATGCCTTTTGAACAAAATGGATCAAACTGGAAGGTACTATTCTAAGCTAAGTGAGCCAGAGGAGAAAGATAAATGCCACACGGTTTTAATTATGTGGAACCTAGAGAAAATAAGCAATGGATCAGACAAAGACAAATTATAAAACTGACCCTTGAGATCAGAATGTAGATTTGAGACACTCAGGATGGGAGGGGGAGAGCCATAGAGAGGGGGAGAAGAGAGAACAGGAGAGGACAGCACAATGGAATATGGTTGAGGACTATGGGCACTTTGGTGGTGGAAAAAGTATGGTGACTGCACCTGAGTGGAAAAACCCTATACTGTGAAAAAATAAACAGGGATGTTTAAAAAATTAAAAATAGATATATTTTTAAAAACAAAACAAAACCCTCCAATGGATACACATTGAATTTATACAGAAGCTGTGGTCTTTATTGTGGCCTAAAGTATCCTCCCTATTGGCCCCTGTCTACCTATATGACCTTACCCACCATAATGCACATCCCTTGCTACATTCTGGTCATATTGTTCTTCTTTCAGTGCCTGAAACCTGTCAGTTTTGGCAGTCCTACAATCCTTATACTAACTAGTTTTGCTGCAAATCTGCCCCATATCCTCTACACTAAATCTTTACATGTTCTCTTTACCACAAATTTCAACTTACTTTTCCCTTTTATTATTCATTTTAGCTTTCTTTTATTCACAGTTTTATAACTTTAATTAGATATTTTAACAATTTTTTGTTTATTTTGGAATATAAACTCCATAAGAGAAGGAAGCATGTTTTGTTGTTGTTGTTGTTATTCAGTGGTCTCCTCAGTGCTTTGAACTGTGCTTCACACATAATAAGAGCTGAATAAGTATATATTAAATGAATGAATGAATAAATGAATGAATGACTTCATTACTCACTGTATTATTTCAGTATTACTTATTAGATAGATCTTAGATCATCTGAGATAGTGAAAAGATTTAATTTATCTAATAAATATGGACTAATATTATTTAACAAGGATTTTGTTAAATACAGTTAAATGTAAGAAATGAGATTTATGAGCTTATGGAAACTACAGTATGGGAAGTTTTTCAAGGAGCATTTTGTTGTCTCTTTGTATGTCAAATATTGTTCCGTACAGGGATATGAGAGGGATAGTTGATTTGTGAGTCTACAGGAAATAGCTGGGTAAAATTTGAGAAACTGAGAAAAATGGACTAGTAAAGGAAAAATAGAAGACAAAACATCATTTATTCATTCCCTTAATCTCCCAAACACAGTTCTTCTAACACACGCACACACTTTACTTTGTCCTTTAAATGCCAGGTTGCGCATTGTGAAGAGAGTAGTAAATTTATTAAAGTAGTTCAGTGAATGCCCTACAGGTTTGTAAAGTTCAGGTACTGAGACATTGGAGTTACTATTGAAAAGGTAACTGAATCGTGCACTCAGAATATACAATTATAGGGCCATGAAAAGAGTCACGAAAGGTGAGTGATATCTAATGGCATAGCTGTGTTTTGTGGGTATGTTTTTAGGTAGTGAATTTCAAGGGTTGGCGAAAAGTTTGTTCATGGCACTAAGACTTTTTTGTAATGAGTGTTTTTTATTTGCTTAAAAACAAAACAATATATATGATAAGAAATGTAATTGATTAAAAAAATAGGTAGTTTTAATTGTAGATAATATAATTATACATCTAGAAACCCAGGAAAATAAACTATAAAATTGAGGGTAAGAGATTTCTGTAAACTGTCCCATGACAAGATATATATTTAAAAATTGTTTTCTTTTTTTCATTTCAATAAATAAATAATACTAGTGGGAATAATCTCACATTCACAACAATGTAAAAAAAAAAATCCTATGCCTAAGAATAGCCCAAATGAAATAAGTAAATAAAAAATATGGCAATACTTAACTGAGATACATTTAAAAACTTTGACTAAAAGAAAAATGCCATGTTTGTCATTGGAAATATTCAATGTGATAAGCAAGTCAATTTATACAATATATAAAATCAACATAATCCTTGAAGTATTGTCCTCTTGATCATAATGTAGTGACCATTGGGGTCTCTTTTTATCTTTTTGAGTTTGAAATCTGTTTTATCTGATATAAGTATAGCTGTTCCTGCTTTCTTTTTTGGTCCGTTTGCTTGTAGGATTGTTTTCCATCCTTTAACTTTGAGCCTATTTTTTTTTTAAGATTTATTTTTATTTATTTATACAAGCACTGGGTACAGTCAGAAGCGCGGGAGGATGAGAGAATTCACCAGAGCCAGAGCGGGGAGCAGAGCAGGCAGAAGGACCGAAGTACACTGCTGAGGGGAGCAGCGGGCGGCAGGAGAGGTCTGCGCGCCATGCGGGACCCTCCTCCGGTGGCCGGGGAGCAGCCGGGGATTGAACCGGTGCTACAGAGGCTGCGGGCAGCTTCGCAAGGCCCAACTTTGAGCCTATTTTTATCTTTTGTAGCTAAATGTGTTTCCTGGAGACAGCAAAAGGTTGGGTTTTGTTTCTTAATCCAGGCTGCAACTCTGTGTCTTTTTATTGAAGAGTTTAGTCCATTTACATTTAGAGTTAATATTGATATGTTAGCATCTGTATTTGCCATTGTGTTTGTCTTTCCTTTGATTTTATTTATTTATTTATTCTTTTAATAACTTTTTTTTTTTTGGCCTTCTTTCATTGTTATTCGTCCCTCTGAGGTTCTGGCTTTAGGGCTCCTTGTAGTATTTTTTGGAGTGGCGGTTTAGTTGTAATGAAATTCCGGAGTTTCTGTTTGTCTGGGAAGGTCCATATTCTTTCTTCAAAGAGGAAGGAGAGCTTTGCAGGATAGAGTATTCTTGGTTGGCATCTGTTTTCTTGGAGTCTGTTGACTATGTCCCTCCACTCTCTCCTTGCTCGTAGTGTTTCTTCGGAGAAGTCTGATGTCAGCCTGATTGGCTTTCCTTTGAATGTTATCTGTTTCTTCCCTCTTGCCAGCTTCATTATTTTTTCCTTGTCCTGGATTCTTGGGAGCTTTACTATTATGTGTCTTGCTGTATTTTTCCTTTCGTCGTGGAAGTTTGGTGTTCTTCTTGCTTCTTGTATATCAATTTTCAGCTCCTTCTTCGCATTTTGGAAGTTCTCTTCAATTATCTCCTGGAATATTTTCTCTGTTCCTACATCTCTCTCCTCTCCTTCTGGAATTCCTATAACTCTTATATTTCCTTTCCTCATGGAGTCAGATAGTTCCCGAAGTCTTTCTTCGTTCTTTTTTCTTCGTACTTCTCTTTCCTTTTCTGTTTTGGTTCTTTTTATTTCTGTGTCTTCAAGAGTACTTATTCGTTCTTCCATTTCATCTATTCTGCTTTCATTGCTTTTCCCAGAGTTCTTTAGTTCCTCCATTAATTCTTTGATCTCTTGCATTTCTTTTACTTCCCTCTTTAGGGACTCAATTTCATTCTTCTGACCATTGTTTTCCCTCTTTAGGGACTCAATTTCCTTCTTCTGATTGTTGTTTTCCTTTATGACTTCTGCCACTTTTTTAATCAGGGCAATTTTAAATTCTCTTTCTGGAAGGCTCAGAAGTTCTTCCAAGTTACTGTCGTTGCAATCTGGAGGATGGTTTTCTTTTTGTGGTGTGCTTCTTTCCTGAGGTGTTGTTAGGTTGTGTGTGGTTCTTGTACTCCCTACTGTCTGTTTTAGGGAAACACTACGGGATTTGCACATCAAAGACATCTTTACAGACACATCACCCAAAGCAGTGATATTGAATGCAAAGATAAACAGCTGGGACTACATCAAATTAAAGAGCTTCTGCACAGCAAAAGAGACAATAACAAAAACAAAGAGAAACCCCACCAACTGGGAGAACATTTTTGCACCCAACACTAATGATAAAGGACTGATCACAAAAATCTGCAAAGAGCTGATGAGACTCAGCAACAACAAAGAAAATAATCCAGTCAAAAAATGGGCAGAAGAGCTAAAAAGAAACTTCTCTGAAGAGGAAATGCAAATGGCCAACAGACCTATGAAAAAATGTTCAACATCACTTGTAATCAGGAAAATGCAAATCAAAACTACCATGAGATACCATCTTACACCAGTGAGAATGGCACATATTAAAAAAACTAGCAACAACAAATGTTGGCGAGGTTGTGGAGAAAAAGGAACTCTTCTGCACTGTTGGTGGGAGTGCAAACTGGTCCAACCACTATGGAGAGCTGTGTGGAGATTTCTGGACCTACTAAACATAGAGCTTCCATATGATCCAGCAATTCCACACCTAGGTATTTACCCAAAAGACACAGAAACATCAATTCCAAAGAACACCTGCACCCCTATGTTTATAGCAGCACTATTTACAATAGCTAAGCTTTGGAAACAGCCCAAATGCCCAAAAATAGATGACTGGATTAAGAAGATGTGGTACATATATACCATGGAATATTACTCAGCATTCAAAAAAGATAAACACATGCAATTTGCAGCAACATGGATGGCGCTGGAAGGGATCATGCTCAGTGAAATAAGCCAAAAAGAAAAAGAAAAATACCGGATGGTCTCACTCATAGGAGGAATCTAGAAAACTTAAATAAGGGACCAGGAAAATGAATAACTATAAGAAAGTGAAAATCAAAATCAACAAAAAACTATGAACCAGAGACACTTTTTGGGGGTGGGGGCCGGGAGGGGAGGGATTGGGGTCAGAATGGGGCATGTGCAGTTGTATGGGGGAATATAAAAATAAAATTTATTATTTAAAAAAAAAAACAACAACAAAATCAACATAATCCCTAAAATTGTTCTAAAATTAATCTTGAAAAATAAATATAGAAGAAAACCTAGAGGAATTTTGAAAATTAAGAAATAAAAAGAGGTGCTAATCTAATCACATAATATAACCAATTCTTAAAATAAAATGATTAAAATTATAGTATGATAACCATGCAATCTACATTCAAATAAATTACCCTTTTGTGGGTATAGCTCAGTGGCAAAACATTCAATTGCAGGTAAATTATCCTTTTATAGACTCCAGACAAGAATCTATGACAAACGAAGCATCATAAACCAATAGTAAAAATAGATGACTGGATCAAGAAGATGTGGTACATATATACCATGGAATATTACTCAGCATTCAAAAAAGATAAACACATGCAATTTGCTGCAACATGGATGGCGCTGGAAGGGATCATGCTCAGCGAAATAAGCCAAAAAGAAAAAGAAAAATACCGGATGGTCTCACTCATAGCAGGAATCTAGAAAACTTAAATAAGGGACCAGGAAAATGAATAACTATAAGAAAGTGAAAATCAAAATCAACAAAAAACTATGAACCAGAGACACTTTTAGGGGGGCGGGGGCGGGAGGGGAGGGATTGGGTTCAGAATGGGGGGCTGCAATTGTATGGGGAATATAACAATAAAATTTATAAAAAAAAAAAAGTAAACCAATAGTAAAAATCTATAAGCCAGTCTGTAGGATTCTTTCTGAAGCAACTTATCATGGCTTAGGCCTTCAACACCAGGGCACTTTTGGACACTCTTTATAAGATATTACAATACTTTATTTGCATTTACAAAGCATTTAACTGGCGTCAGAATATTGAGTGCCATTATGTTTCATCTATTTGATTTGGTATCATAACAATAATGTTATACTGATTTAAAAAGTAATTGCCCCAAGACCAGGGCTTGTGTATTCCCTGTGTCCAAGTCTATGCAGAGTACATCTTCACAGAATTACTCAATCGACCATGGCACAGTCAACTTGGTAGTTTCTGCTATAATAATTATTGCTTATGAGGCAATCCATCAGATTGAATGTGCTTTGATCCAACTGGATTGTTACAATGGGCAAAAGCATTGGATTGGCTATGCTATAGTACATTATTTTTGGGTCATAGGAACTGTCTTGTTAAGCATTGAACATAATGTCTTGAACAATAGAGCACTCAATAAATGAATGTGATAACAACAGTAAAAAAACAGAACTACAATTGCAACATTTGTTTCTAAATGATCAGCAGCTCTACTATGAAAATTGAAGAACATATCATATTTTAAGACTCTTTAATTTACATCTTCAGAAACCTCAGCTGAAAGTATAAGTGTGGTTAACACTTAGAATTTTATTGTTTTGTTTGTTTATTTTCTCCATTATTGTGGAGACATGCTATACTGACATACTTTCATATTGTAACTTGGTCCCAATAGAGTTTTATTAAATTTCTTTTCACCATAATCTAATATAATATAGTATTTATTACATAATCACTGTAGATTCTAGGTTATGAAACTTTTATGCATTATTTGTATCAAGTGTCTGTCGTTCAAAGCTTATACTTTTGAGAAAATGTTATATAATTCTCATATTTTAATACAAATTTATTTTGCAAAAATTTTATAATGAAGTTTTAAGCCATTTAATATGGGTGAAATATTTGGATGACTATTAAAAAAGAAATATTACAGTGAGGAAAGCAGTACAATAATATTTTAGAATTGCACCTGAAATTACATATTACAGCTATAATGAGATCATTCATGATAATATAAACGGAATTGTGTCACCTCAAAATTCAAATATTGAAGCTGTAAATTAACCCCACTATGACTATATTTGAAGATAGGTCTTTAAGGAAGTAATTAAGATTAATTTACATCATAAATGTGGGGCCCTTTTTTCATAGGATTGATGTCCTTATAAGAAGAGGATAAGATTCCACAACATTCTTCTGGTCCCATTCACCTCTCCTCTCCATCCCTCCCCTCTTCTCCCTTCTCATCTACTCTTCTTTCTCTCTCATCACACAAAAGAAAGACGATGTGAGGCTACTGGAAGATGGCCTTCTGCAACCACAAAGAGTCACATTCCTTAAAGATGGGTGGAAGCATGCTAGAACAGGTCTCTGGAAGATTAGTTTTAAGGGAGCCATAAAATCCAATATTTTGCTGTCTTAAGGGGATAAAGGAAGTGATATAACTTCACAGAAAATACTCCAGTTAGCTCAAATTTAAGACATTTATTTAAATGGAAGATAATTATATATAAGGACAAATAAGAGGGGTGCTGAAGCTTTTGATAATGTTGAATGTGGAAAACACTATTTTTTTTGTTTGTGTATTTTGTACGTAGAATAGGCCTATGATTAGGTCATGCTTTGGTATAGGCGTTCTGGTTTATAGCAACTGTTCTAGACAACTATTCTGACTACCATATGGAACACTATTTTTTTTTTCAACTATAATCAATGTTAATTTTTTTAAAGATTTATTTATGCATACAAGAACTGGGGTACAGGCAAGCAGTACGAGGGCTGAGAGGATTCACCAGAGACAGAGTGGCGAACACAACAGGCAGACTGACTGAAATACACTGCTGAGGGGAGCAGCGGGTGAGACAGGAGAGGTCTGCTGCACCATGTGGGTATCCCCCTGGCTGCCCAGGGATTGAACTCCTGATGGAGGCTGAGATAGCTTCATAGTGTGGTGCTTAACCCCTTGCGCCCCCAGGGAGGCACTATAATCAATGTTTAAAGCAAGAAGAATGAAAAGATAAAGATCTGCTGAATGGTATATGGGTAACTTAACACAGAAAACTGATCTCTTAAATTCTTTTTAATTCAGTCTGTCAGAATAAATGATTACAGATAAGAAAAAAAAACAGAAGAAGAAACTTTAATACGCAAGAAATGTTCATTTTGGGGAAATTTTCAGCTTTGATATTGTTAATTTGACCTTCAATTTCAAAGTTTTGCTACTGTTTTGAGTATCCATGATAATGCTCTACAGATTAAAAGGGTAGGTCTGGAAAAGAAGATTCAAAATGAATTTAAACAGAAGAATTGTTGGTGATAATAAATGTAGAGCTCCCTACCTATGATAGTTACTTTAAAGAGAGCAACATTTATCAAAAAAAAATGAGTTGCAATGTTATCTCAATAAAAAATGGCATAATGAAAAAGTAAATGAGTTGACAATGTTTATTAAAGAAATAATCAAACTCAGTGGTTTAGCTAATTTTTTTTAGTGTACTTAATCATCCATTCAACATTTATTGAGTGATATCTAGAGTCTTAGATTAAGCACATGTGATGTTAGAGAAGACCCAATACCTGCCTGAAGGGGTTTATATTTTGTGTAGGGATGATTAAAGTATAACAATGACTTACTACTAAACAAAAGTAGGTAGTGAATGCTGCATATGCCTAGAAGATATTTACTTTCTAGATTTAGATTAACATTACAGGTACAAATCTAAACTGTTTATGCCCTTAAATATCAGAAGAAGAAATAAAACATCACTTTTCAATAGAAATATAAACACAAGCCAAAAATGCAAGTATATTTGTATAGTTTTGTTTTTTTTTAAAGATTTATTTATTTATTTATTTATTTATACAAGCACTGGGTATAGTCAGAAGCACGGGAGGGTGAGAGAATTCACTAGAGCCAGAGCAGGGAACAGAAAGGCCAACTGACAAAGAAATACACTGCTAGGGGAGCAGCGGGTGGCAGGAGAGGACTGCAGGCCATGTGGGACCCTCACCCAGTGGCCGGGGATCAAACCGGCGCTGCAGAGGCTTTGGGCAGCTTCGCAGCCCAGCGCTCAACCGCTGTGCCACCGGGGAGGCCCCCATATTTGTATAGTTTTAACTTTTCTAACAGCTACATTGAATAAAGTAAAAAGAAAATGATCAAAATAATTTTATTTATTTACCTTCTAATGAAAGAATATTATAATTTTAACATGATTATAATTTTAAAATAATAATAAAATTATTAAACATTTTTCTTTTTTTGTGCTAAGTCTTCAAAATCCTATGTGTAATTTTACACTTAATGATTATTTCTATTTCAACTAGTCATACTCGAAGTGCTTTAAGGAATAAATATCTCATGGATGCTATGTTGGACAGAAGAGGTCTACTCCATATAATCCTGAACAGCTCTGGAGTTTGAATCTATTGTATTCTTCATGAAGCTTACCTTGTAGATAGCCCCAACAATGAACTCTTTCTGAGATTCCGATTTGAACTTGTTAGCTCAATTGAGTTATGGTAATTAGATTTGATCTGAGAAAGGGCTCTCTACAATTAACTCTTATTCCAGTTATTTAGTCTGTCTACACCCTACAAACTATCTTTTTTTCCCTTACGTCATTGTTCACTTTTGTACAGTGATTGCTTTCTCCTCCCAGATATAGTCCCCGTAGTTCTCCTGCCACCATATCACCCGTGAATCATCACTATATTCCCCTGTTTTGACCTTCCTCCTACCTCTCCCTTGCTGTATGCCTCAGATCTATGGTCAGCTTGCTAGTTTTGACTTTTTCTAGACCTTTTGTTTGGTTTCTCTACATTCCATATATAAGTGAGACCATCCAATATTTATCTTTTTCTTTTTGCCTTATTTTGGCTAGCATAATCCCATCCATCTCTATCCATGTTGTCACAAATGGCATAAATTTTTCTTTTTGGGTCATTGAGTAATATTTCATTGTGTAAATTTACTACAACTTTTTTTTTTAAAGATGTTATAGCAGTTGCTCTTTTTTTTAAAAAAAAAATTATTTATACAAGAGCTGGGGTACAGGCCAGAAGTACAGGTGGTGAGAGGATCGATCACCAGAGACAGAGTGGGGAACAGAACAGGCGATTGAATGAAATGCACTGCTGAGGGGAGCAGCGGGAGAGTCAGGAGAGGTCTGCTGTGCCATGTGGGTTGCTCCCTGACAGGCCGGGGATCGAACACGTGCTACAGAGGCTGCAGATTGCTTCATAGTGCTGTACTTAACCCCTTGTGCCACCAGGGAGGCCCAACTACAACTTTTTGATCCATTCATTTATTTTGGGGAATTTTGGCTGTTTCCATATCTTGGCTATTGTAAATAGTGCTGCAATAAACACAGGAGTGCAGGTTTTCTTTTGAGTCAGTGTTTTTGTGTCCTTTGGGTAGATTCTTAGTTGTGGAATAACTAGATCATATGGTAGGTCTATTGTTAGTGTTCTGAGGAACCTCCACACAGCTCTCCATAGTGTCTCAACCAGTTTACATTCCCATCAGCAGTGTAGGAGTGTCCTTTATCTCAACATCCTTTCCAGCACTTGTTTCCAGTTTAAGAAAACATCTTTAAAATGTTCTCCTTCATGCAACTCTGGAATATTTCTCATTCAGAAAACTCTAGGGCATTTGTTAAATAAATATGTCCCATTTTATATGACATAACAAGTAGACATATTCAGTCAAATTGAACTGGGCTCTGATCTTAGATCTATCACAAAGCGTGTTCCTTAACCTCATATTTAAAACGAAAATCCTTATAGAGGGGGAGGGAGGGAGAAGGGATATGAAGGCAGTAGGGGAGAGCACAATGGACTATGATGGACATCTCTGGGCTTTGTTGGTGGGAGAGTTTAACCTGAGGGAAGAATTCCTGTATTGTCAAAATATTAACAAGGATGTGAAATAATGGTAGTCCATTAAGTAAAAAAAAAAAATGAATTTAAACAAATCTGATAATGTTCTGATTCAGAAAATGAAAGAGGAAAGCAATGAATAGTATTTTTTTAAAAAAAGTTTAATGCTGGGCCTCCGCTAGTGGCGCAGTGGTTGAGCGCTGGGCTGCGATGCTGCCCGCAACCTCTGCAGCCCCTGTTCAATTCCCAGCTGCTCCCCAGCCACCGGCGAGGGTCCCACAAGGCGCGCAGATCTCTCTTGCCGCCCGCTGCTCCCCTCAGCACTGAATTTCGTCAGTCTACCTGTTCTGTTCCCTGCTCTGGCTCTGGTGAATTCTCTCACCCTCCCATGCTTCTGACTGTACCCAGTGCTTGTATAAATAAATAAATAAATCTTTGAAAAAAAAAAAAAGTTTAGTGCCTTCAGTTTATAAGGAATTTGGTTTCCAAATACAAGAACAGTGACCAGTGCTGGCCTACGATAATATCTTTAAAAAGATTTTTATTTATATATACAAGAGTTGTATTGTAGGCCAGAGGTGTGGGGGGTGAGAGAATTCACTAGAGACAGTGGGGAGCAGAACAAGCTGATTGACTGAAATATACTGCTGAGAGGAGAAGAGGGCTAGACAGGAGAGGTCAGCTGGCCATGTGGGTTAGCTTCCTGGCTGGGGATTGAACTCCTGCTACAGTGGCTGCCAATAGCTTCATAGTGCTGAGACTTAACCCCATATGCCACCAGGGAGGCCCCTATGATAATTTTTTTTTTTAGATTTTATTCATTTATTTATACAAGCACTGGGTACAGTCAGAGGCACGGGAGGGTGAGAGAATTCACCAGAGCCAGAGTGAGGAGCAGAACAGGCAGACCGATGAAGTACACTGCTGAGGGGAGCAGCAGGCGAGGCAGGAGAGGTTTGTCGCGCCATGTGGGAGTCTTGCCGGTGGCCGGGAATCGAACTGGCGCTGCAGAGGCTGCAGGCAGCTTCGCAGCCCAGCACTCAACCGCTGCACCACCGGGGAGGCCCACCCTATGATAATTTTTTTAAAAGGATGACAATATCTACTAATAGTGTTTCTGTAAGAACTATAAAATATCTATAAATTTATATTATACAGCACATTAGTAGACATTCAATAAATAGTATCTTCTATAATTATTAATATTATTAATAAAGCAATACTCCTTTTATTTTTGTATTCTGCATGCCTAGAATAGCAGAATTTTACTATATTTTATTGAATTAATTAGTCAAGATTCACCAGATAAGAAGCTTGCTGAATTTTTTTATCTTTCCAGACAATTGAGTTGATTAGTCTTGTCTTACAGTTTAGAAAATTAGTCAGATTTTATTTCTCTTAAACTTAAAAAAAAACAATTTATGAGTTGACTTTTCCAATTCAAGTAACTAAAATATCCTAAAATTCTGTGAGCCTGCCATGATCTTAGTAGTGTATGTTCAGGAGCAACTGTAATTATTGATCTTTTTCCTGTTCTCTACAGGAAATAGAGAAGTTTCTTTGATAACCTGCTACAAAACACCAGATCAAAGCAAAAAACCTCAAAAATCAAAAATCAAAAATCAATTGTCCAACTTTAAAGTGTTGTTATTTCTTAGAAATCAAATGTAATTGAGTTTAGAATGCAAGGAAACCAAGATCTTTTTAAAAATATATATGCTATAGTCAACATATATATATATATATATATATATACACATTAATTCAAAGACATGCACAACACACAGACATACACACACACACACATAACACCCTATGTTTTATTGGCTTAAACTTCCAGGTTGCATCAAAGTTGAGTTTATTTTATTTCACTTTCTGTATATTGGCTGTTCTTCAACAATGTCTTTGTAATAGCCAACTTAAAGCTGCTATTTTCATAGGAAATAGTGTGTTAGTATATGGATAGAGTACTCTCCAATTACTCATCCAAATATGTTTAGTTTGGAAACAGTGAAGAGGCAGTTGAAAATCTAACAAAAAAACCTGACAATCATACTGGCCATTCCTAAATAGAAAAATGTGAATGTTTTAATTTTGCAGATTAAAAAGGACATTTTTAAACCTAAGATGCTGGAATTTTCCTTAGTCACAGATGCATTTTTGCTATTGAATTGTTCTTGTTCCTATATTTGTTTTACAGCTCTTGTGAGTACAAATGGAATTCCCAAGTGAAGTTCTAACCCATTGGGGATCCAATAGACTAAGGAATAAGAATCACCATATATTTTCTAAAAAGAAGTATTAGGTAATGCTTTTGATACTAACTTTTGGGTTAGACAGTTGAATTTGAATCCTGGCTATGTTGTGTCCTACCTCTGTGACCCCAGTTTTCTTTTTTTTTAATTTAAATTTTATTTTTATATTCCCCATACAATTACAACCCCCTTATTTTGACCCCAAGCCCTCCTTTCCCTGCCCCCCAATCCCCATAGAGAGTCTTTTGTTCATAGTTATTTGTTGATTTTGATATTTTCTTTCTTATAGTTATTCTTTTTCCTGGTCCCTTATTTAAGTTTTCTAGATTCCTGCTATAAGTGAGACCATCCTGTATTTTTCTTTTTCTTTCTGGCTTATTTCACTGAGCATGATCCCTTCCAGCGCCATCCATGTTGCTGCAAATTGCATGTGTTTATCTTTTTTGAATGCTGAGTAATATTCCATGGTGTATATGTACCACATCTTCTTGATCCAGTCATCTATTTTTGGGCATTTGGGTTGTTTCCAAAGCTTAGCTATTGTAAATAGTGCTGCTATAAACATAGGGGTGCAGGTGCTCTTTGAAATTGATGTTTCTGTGTCCTTTGGGTAAATACCTAGGAGTGGAATTGCTGGATCATATGGAAGCTCTATGTTTAGTAGGTCAAGAAATCTCCACACAGCTCTCCATAGTGGTTGGACCAGTTTGCACTCCCACCAACAGTGCAGGAGAGTTCCTTTTTCTCCACAACCTCAACAACATTTGTTGTTGCTAGTTTTTTTAACATGTGCCATTCTCACTGGTGTAAGATGGTATCTCATTGTAGTTTTGATTTGCATTTCCCTGATTACAAGTGATGTTGAACATTTTTTCATATGCCTGTTGGCCATTTGCATTTCCTCTTCAGAGAAGTTTCTTTTTAGCTCTTCTGCCCATTTTTTGACTGGATTATTTTCTTTGTTTGTGTTGAGTCTCATCAGCTCTTTGCAGATTTTTGTGATCAGTCCTTTATCATTAGTGTTGTGTGCAAAAATGATCTCCCTGTCGGTGGGGTTTCTCTTTGTTTTTGTTATTGTCTCTTTTGCTGTGCAGAATCCCTTTAATTTGATGTAATCCCAGCTGTTGATCATTGCCTTCACTCTCAATGCTTTGGGTGATGTGTCTGTAAAGATGTCTTTGATGTGCATATCATGGAGTGTTTCGCCTATATTTCCTTCTATGTATTTTATGGGTTCAGGTCTTATGTCGAGTTCTTTAATCCATTTTGAGTTGGTTTTTGTGCATGGTTTTAGGTAGTAGTCAAGCTTCATTCTTTTGCATGTAGTGACGCAGTTTTCCCAACACCATTTACTGAACAAACTTTCTTTGCTCCAATGCATATTCTTTGCTCCTTTGTCAAATATTAGTTGACCATAAATCTGTGGGTTTATTTCTGGATTTTCTATTCGATTCCATTGGTCTGTGTGTCTGTTCTTGTTCCAATACCATGCAGTTTTAATGATTATGGCTTTGCAGTAAAGTTTGAAGTCTGGGAGTGTGATGCCTCCATTCCCTTCTCTTTTTTTTTTTTCAGGAGAGCTTTGGCTATTCGGGGTTTCTTGTGGTTCCATATGAATTTCATCAATAATTGTTCTATTTCTTTGAAGAATGACATTGAGATTTTGATTGGAATAGCATTGAATCTGTATATTGCTTTCGGTAGGATGGCCATTTTAATAATGTTTATTCTTCCAATCCATGAGCAGGGGATGTCTTTCCATTTCTTTGTGTCTTCTTCTATTTCTTTTAACAGTGTTTTATAGTTTTCTTTATATAGGTCCTTTACCTCCTTTGTTAGGTTTATTCCCAAGTATTTGATTTTTTTTCTTTAAATAATAAAAGGGATGCTATTTTTTATTTCTTCTTCATCAGATTTATTGTTGGTGTATAGGAAGGCTACTGATTTTTGCATGTTGATTTTGTATCCTGCCAATTTGCTGAACTGATTGATTACTTGAATTAGTTTTTCTGTGGAGTTTTTGGGGTTCTCTATGTATATTATCATATCACCTGCAAATAGTGATAGTTTGACTTCTTCTTTTCCTATTTGGATTCCTTGGATGTCTTTCTCTTGTCTCATTGCTCTAGCTAGGACTTCCAGTATTGTATTGAAAAGCAGTGGTGAGAGTGGACATCCTTGTTTTGTCCCAGATTTAATGGGAATGCTTTCAGCTTTTCGCCATTGAGAAAGATACTGGCTGTTGGCTTGTCATATATGGCCTTTATGATGTTGAGGTATGTTCCTTGTATCCCAAGAATTTCAAGGGCTTTTATCATGAATGTGTGTTGCACTTTGTCGAAAGCTTTCTCAGCATCTATTGATATTATCATATGGTTTTTATATTTCATTTTGTTGATGTGTTGGATAACGTTGATTGATTTTCGAATGTTGAAGCATCCTTGTGTCCCTGGCATGAATCCTATTTGGTCGTGGTGAATTATCTTATGGATACATTGTTGAATTCTGATAGCTAAAATTTTATTGAGGATTTTTGCATCAGTGTTCATTAGGGAGGTAGGCCCATAGTTTTCTTTTTTTGTGTTGTCCTTGTTCGGTTTTGGTATAATTGTAATGTTGGCTTCATAGAATGTGTTTGGTATTATCCCTTCCTTCTCAATTGTTTGGAAGAGTTTGTGAAGGATAGGCACTAATTCGTCTCTGAACTTTGGTAGAATTCATTTGTAAATCTATCAGGTCCTGGGCTTTTGTTTTTGGGGAGGTGTTTGATTACCATTTCAATTTCACTGCTTGTAATTGTTCTGTTTAGGTGTTCTATTTCTTCTTTATCTAACTTTGGGTGATTTCCATATGTTCCTAGTATTTTCTGATTATTCTTTTGATTTCTGCTGTGCCCATTGTGATTTCTCCTCTTTCATTTATGATCCTTTTTATTTGTGCTTTCTCCCCTTTTTCCTTTGTGAGCCTGGCTAGGGGTTTGTCTAATTTATTGATTTTTTTTCAAAGAACCAGCTCTTGGTTTCATTGATCTTTTGGATTGTTTTTTAGTATCAATTTCATTTATTTCTGCTTTGGTTTTTATTATTTCTTTTCTCCTACTGGTTTTGGGAATTTGTTGTTCTTTTCTAGATCTTTGAGCTGTGAGATTAAAGTTGTTTCTTTGAGTTCTTTCTTATTTCTTGATGTGAGCCTCTATTGCTATATATTTTCCTCTTATTGCTGCTTTTGCTGCATCCCATATATTTGGAAATTGGTGTCCTCCTTGTCATTCAATTCAAAGAATTTTTTATTTTCTTCTTTGATCTACTCATTAGTCCAGTGGTCTTCCAGTAGTGTGTTTTTCAATCTCCGTGATGTAGGAGAGTTCCTTGCCTTCTTTTTATGATTTATTTCTAGTTTGATGCCTTTATGGTCAGAAAAGAGGGTTGGTATGATTTCAATCTTGGTGAATCTGTTGATGTTTGTCTTGGGTCCCAGTATGTGATCTATCCTGGAGAATGATCTGCGTGTGCTTGAGAAAAATGTGTACTCAGATTTTTTTGGGTTTAGTGTTCTATAGATGTCTGTTAAGCCCAAGCACTCTAGGTCCTTATTTAGAGCTTTAGTGTCTTTACTTATTTTTTGTCTCGATGATCCATCCATTGTTGATTGTGTGTGTTGAAGTCTCCCACTACGTATGTGTTTTCTCTGATGTCTGTTTTCAAAGATGATAATAGTTGTCTGATATATTTTGGTGCTCCTTCATTTGGTGAATATATGTTAATGAATGTTATTTCTTCTTGAAGTATTGTCCCCTTGATCATAATGTAGTGACCGTTGGAGTCTCTTTTTACCTTTTTGAGTTTGAAATCTGTTTTATCTGATATAAGTATAGCTGTTCCTGCTTTCTTTTTTGGTCCATTTGCTTTAGGATTGTTTTCCATCCTTTAACTTTGAGTCTATTTTTGTCATTTGTAGCTAAATGTGTTTCCTGGAGACAGCAAATGGTTGGGTTTTGTTTCTTGATCCAACCTGCGATTCTGTGTCTTTTTATTGAAGAGTTTAGTCCATTTACATTTAGAGTTAATATTGATATGTTAGCATCTGTATTTGCCATTGTGTTTGTCTTTCCTTTGATTTTATTTATTTATTCTTTTAATAACTTTTTTTTTTGGCCTTCTTTCATTGTTATTCGTCCCTCTGAGGTTCTGGCTTTAGGATTCCTTGTTATATTTTTTGGAGTGGGGGTTTAGTCATAATGAAATTCCAGAGTTTCTGTTTGTCTGGGAAGGTCCTAATTCTTTCTTCATAGAGGAAGGAGAGCTTTGCGGGATAGAGTATTCTTGGTTGGCATCTGTTTTCGTGGAGTCTGTTGACTATGTCCCTCCACTCTCTCCTTGCCCATAGTGTTTCTTCAGAGAAGTCTGATGTCAGTCTGATTGGTTTTCCTTTGAATGTTATCTGTTTCTTCCCTCTTGTCAGCTTCATTATTTTTTCCTTGTCTTGGATTCTTGGGAGCTTTACCATTATGTGTTTACTGTATTTTTCCTCTCGTCATGGAAGTTTGGTGTTCTTCTTGCTTCTTGTATATAAATTTTCAGCTCCTTCTTCACGTTTGGGAAGTTCTCTTCAATTATTTCCTTAAATATTTTCTCTGTTCCTACATCTCTCTCCTCTCCTTCTGGGATTCCTATAACTCTTATATTTCCTTTCCTCATGGAGTCAGATAGTTCCCGAAGTCTTTCTTTGGTCTTTTTCCTTCGTACTTCTCTTTCCTTTTCTGTTTTGGTTCTTTTTATTTCTGTGTCTTCAGGAGTACTTATTCATTCTTCCATTTCATCTATTCTGCTTTCATTGCTTTTCCCAGAGTTCTTTAGTGTCTCCATTAATTCTTTGATCTCCTGCATTTCTTTTACTTCCCACTTTAGGCACTCAATTTCATTCTTCTGAGCGTTGTTTTCCTTAATGACTTCTATCAGTTTTTCCATCATGGCAATTTTAAAGTCTTTTTCTGGAAGGCTCAGAAGTTCTTCCAAGTCACTGTAGTAGCAAGCTGGTGGGTGGTTTTTTTTTGTTTTTGTTTTTTTTGTTTTTTTTTTTTTTGTGATGTGTCTTTTTTCTGAGGTGCTGCTACTTTGCTTGTAGTTTTTCTTTTACCTGCTGCCTGTCTTCTAATTTACTTTGCTTTGGGACACTGTGCCACTGGTATTGGCTGACATTTTTTTTCGTGTGTTCTTTCGAGAGTTTCAGAAACTGGCAATCCAAACAAGTCAAAAACTGTTATGCCAGAAGTCTAGTGAGGCATGAGGCAGTGGTACTTGGAATATGTTAATGGTCACTGTCACAGAATCTCTCCTCCTTCTGTGTTTAGTTACAAATGTTTGTCTTAAAGTCCCACAGACTTCCCTGCAGGTGGGGCAGCTGGATTGAACTCTGAGTTCCAAATCTCTGGATCCTCCTCTGGGCTCTGACTTCCTGCCAGGTGGAACTGGGCTTGTGGGGGCCTTCAGCTCTCCTCTGACTGTGCAGGGAACCTTTTCCCTCTGGCTCCAGGGGAGCCTTCTGCCAGATTCAAGCAGTCATTATTGAAGAAATGTCCCTGTTCTAAAATGGTGCTTTGAAGACAGGCACAGTCTTCTGTGCACCCGGTCTGCCCCGGCTGTGGGTGCCTGCTCCCCCTCTGGGTTTGGACAGCTGGCCTGAAGGGGCCTGGCATGGGCAAACTTCACAGCTCACCTCTGGCTCCTCCGGGAGCCTTCTGCCAGTTTCAAGCAGTCTTTATTGAAGAAAGGTCCCTATTCTAAAATGGTGATTCGGAGACAGGCACACTCTCCTGTATGCTGGTCTTCCCCGGCCGTCGGTGCCCGCTCCCTCTCTGGGCTCAGACTGCTGGCCAGAAGGGGCCTGGTGTGGGCAAACTTCCCAGCTCACCTCTGGCTCCTCCGGGAGCCTTCTGCCGGTTTCAAGAAGTCTTTATTGAAGAGAGGTCCCTATTCTAAAAAGGTGATGCGGGTACGCATTCCCCTGCGCTCCCGGTCTGCCCCAGCCTTGGGTCCCCACTCCCCCTCTGGGTTTGGACTGCTGGCCAGAAGGGGCCTGGCCTGGGCGAACTTTCCAGCTCACCTCTGGCTCCTCTGGGAGACTTCTACCACTTTCAAGCAGTCTTTACTGAAGAAAGGTCCCTATTCTAAAATGGCGTTTCAGATACAGGCATACTCTTCTGTGCACCCGTTCTGCCCCGCCCTGGGTGTCCACTCCCCCTCTGGGTTCAGACTGCTGGCCAGAAGGGGCCTGGCATGGGCGAACTTCCCAGCTCACCTCTGATTCCTCCGGGAGCCTTCTGCCAGTTTCAAGTAGTCTTTATTGAAGAAAGGTCCCTATTCTAAAATGGCAATTCAGAGACAGGCACACTCTTCTGCATGCCTGGTCTGTCCCGGCCGTGGGTGCCCGCTTCCCCTCTGGGCTCGGACTGCTGGTCACAAGGGGCCTGCTGTGGGCAAACTTCCCAGCTCACCACTGGCTCCTCCGGGAGCCTTCTGCAGGTTTCAAGCAGTCTTTGCTGATGAAAGTTCCCTATTCTATGGGGTGTTGGTGATTTTTTTTTCTGGTCACTAGATGGCACCAGAGATCTCTCCTAGTATCCTTGGGGAGCTTTTTTTTTTAACCCCGTGGGACAGGGGAACAGAGTGGGAGTGGTGGGGAAAGCCTCAACGGCTTTGGGGTGCTGTGTCTGCCTTGTGCCCCACCGTCGTGGGAAACCCACGCCCCGAATTTCATGCCCCGGGTCTCAGTTCCAAAGCTCTCAGTTCCAGGACGCGGGCTGTAGCCCAGTTCAGTGTCCGCAGAAATGGCGCCTTTTGCACCCCGCTCCTGTGTCTGGGCGCCTGGTTTCTGATTACTCAGTTCACCTCAGTGAGGGCTCCCGTGTGTCTCCCCGCAAGCCTAGGTCGCAGGCGCGGGGACCTGGGCAGTCGTGATCCACGTTTGCTTTTCAAGCGTGCAGCTTTTCCGCACAAGCTTACCGGCTGGCCTGGGGCTGATTGTAGGTCACCGAGTCTTTGTTTTTCTCTAATGGCACCTGGAGCAGCTTGCTCACCTCCGCGGTGAATCCTGCAGGGTTCTCCACAGCTCCAGTTCACGGGGTGTGGTGGCTGAAATAGTTCCTTTCCACTCACAGTCCTGCTTTATGCATAGTTTGTTCTTATTGTTTGTTTTAGTTTTTTTTTTTTTTCCTCCTTTCTGTTGGTCGGAGAGTGCTGACTTTTTGGGTGGGTGAGGGTAGCAGGGTTCTGAGCTATCCTCCATTCTAGTCCTCTTTTATTGCAACTTTCTTCTTCGGGTAGTTTGCTGGAGTTGCCCGTTTATCTTCTGTGTCCCAGTTCTCACTGGGACCTGCTGCTTTTCCTCCCTATTAACTTTTTTTTAATGGGAGATCTTACTCGTAGCGTTTCCTCACCTCCATGTTGATCCACCCCTACCCCAGTTTTCTTATCTGTAACCTGATCATAATAATATGATGGGCAGATTGTGATGGGCAGATTGCTGTTATTATCACTATTATTCTATATAGATCAGCTCTGTCCCTAAGAATTAGGCAATATGTTACAATAAATTATGGTTTTAGGCAATTAGTAAATATTGGGTGATGTTTCCAAAGGTGCCTAACATGGTGAACAAATGTAGCTAATATTGACAATTGGGGCCTTTGAGTGATAGGTAAAATATATGTTAATCCGTACTATTCTTGCCATGTTTCTGCAAGTCATAATTTAATCAAAGATTTTTAAAAATTACATAAGGCATTTAAACACTTTGAATTTTCATAGTGTGTTTGCTGGTAGGCAACAGCCCAAGGATTATGGTGACCCTAGATTTGTGACATTAATTTGGCTATAATTTGTCTCAACATAGCAGCTATTTGCTATTTATGCTTGTTCTATGGGGATGAGTTCTCTAATAACGAGGAGAGGCTGATTATCTCAACATTAACAATGAACTAATTTTAAGCAAGTTTGCATGAGTACTCAGGATAGGATGATGACTTCAAGTAGGAGCCCTCTTTGTGATCCGCCCTCTTATGGGATCTGGAAATCTCTTCTATCCTGGGAAAATCTTTAGTTGATATCCTACCACACACACACACCCCGGCCCCCCGCCACTCTCCTGTTCATCCCAACATTCCTAATAAAATGACTGATCATTGCAGTGTCCTTTTCACAGTCAACTAGAAAAACATTGAAACCTTAGAAATAAATTATTTTCCATTATAAAACTCTCCAGGAAAGTTTTATAATCTGTTATAGTTTCAAGAGTAAATTTCAAACAATCATGAAAGTACCCTTACATTGGAAAGAAAGCCTTGGGTAAAATTTTTATACTCTTCCATGTTCCCTTTTGTCAATAAATCAGGTAAAGGCTGTGAATGTTCACAAACATGTCAAGGCAAACTATTTTTCAATTTTAACTTAAAGTGGGAAAATCTCTGTCCATGAAGGTCAAATTCCAGACACAAAACCCTTTGGAATATCTCCAGAAAGGTGATGTTGTATACTCGGTTACAAGAATAATAACTGAATAACATCTGTGTCAGTTTCTGTGAACAAGTCATGTAGTTGGTTGATTCATTTCCATTTGGGAGAGACAAAGAGATTTGTCCTTTGTCCTTTTCAAAATAGTTTGTAAGGACAAAGGTTGTAAAGATGTTTGGGTACTTGCTTTCAAAAATGTGTGATTCAATTTTTAAAACACCAGGGGTTTTTGAAGTCTCTGTGGGAAGCTCTTTCAATGAGGGTTGATGCAAAATGTACCTAAAGCTTTCACCACATGGTGTGGTTTCTTTTCTTTATTTATTTTTGTTTATTTAAATTTATTTATTTATTAATACAAGCACTGGGTAAAGTCAGAAGCTGGGAGGGTGAGAGAATTCACCAGAGCCAGTGCAGGGAGCAGAGAAGGCAGAAGGAACGAAGTACACTGCTGAGGGGAGCAGTGGGCAGCAGGAGAGGTCTGCGCGCCATGTAGGACCCTCCTCCAGTGGCCAGGGAGCAGCCGGGGATCGAACCAGCACTGCAGAGGCTGCGGGCAGCTTTGCAACCCAGCGCTCAACCGCTGTGCCACCGGGGAGGCCCTGGGTGTGGCTTCTTCATGAGGAAATTTCTTGGGTTTCTTTCAGGAACTTTTCACAGTTCTGATTATTTAATTTTTGCTGTTCATTCTGGGTAGAGAGAAATTCCTTAGTGTTATATATTTGGTGAACAGATCTAGGTAACTTTGATAAATCCTTGAAACTGCTGGCCATATACACCTAGCGTAAAATATGTCTTAACTAAATTAAGCTAAACCTTTCAAATGCCCTTATGAAATAACATTTCTAAAATCATAAGAGATGCACGATTTCTTTCTAAGGTTCATGTTTGTTATGTGATATTGGTAATAGAAAGCACAACAAAGTTTGGAGTCTTAGCCTCTGGGTTCTGAAGAGTTTGCTTTATATCTTATTTGGGGGGAGAATGGCACCTCAGTTTTATAATGTTCTCTGTGAAAATAATGAATATTCTATTTTAATAGCTTTTTATAGCCTCCATTTTTTACTAATGCACCCTGGATATGCTGTGCTTTTTATTGTAAATAACCAATAAAGGATGACTATAAAACTAGTCATAACCTATACTATTTCCTTCCATACATTTATCTCCTACTGTAAACTTAGATGCCTCTCAGAAATGCAATTAAAATAAAATTAACATGCATATACACATACACACACACACACACAAAAAAAAAAAACCCCACACATTTAGGGCTACAGACAACAGCTTATTCATGTCCACATGAGTCTTTTCACTGAACATATAACAATATTTGCTTGGCTTATTTCTCCATATAAACTTATTTATTTGTAATTATTTACTATCAATCAATAAAAATTGTATGTAGAAGTTAAAGATAGGCATTTATAGGAATCTTAACTCTTGGACATTTGCTGAATTTTAGAGGAATAACTCCGAGGAAAAGGTAACTGAAATAAAAATGCTTTTGAAGTGTCATTCAATCCATTGCAATACAGGAGAATTTATATTTACTTTCTAATATTTTGTTATGTTATTAATTTGCTATGACATGGTTTTCAACATTGTGTATTAGAAGTATAGGATTTTCCCCCTCACATGTTGATGCCACATCACACCAACCACCAAGACACCCATAATCCAACAGCATAGTTCATCTTGCACTTTCCACACCTTACTTGTGCCCTTCTCCTTACTTTTAACCCTATGGTAGCCTCAGTTCTATAGTCAGCTTGCTAGTGTTAGTCTTAAATTGTATCTGAACCACTGTTTAGTTTCTCTATATTACATGTATAAATGACACCATGTGTTGTCTTTCTCCTTCTAAGTTATTTTGCTTAGCATAATCCCTTCCAGATCCACCCATGTTGCCACAAATGGCAAGGGTTTATCTTTTTGATCACTGAGTAGTATTCCATTGTTTATATATACCACATCTTCTTGATCCATTCATTTGTTTGGGGCATTTAGGTTGTTTCTATATCTTGGCTATTGTAAATTGTGCTACAATAAACACAGGAGTGCACGTTTCCTTTCAAATAGTGTTTTTATGTCCTTTGGGTAGATTCCTAGCAGTAGAATCACTGTGTCATATGGTAGATCCCATTTGAGTGTTTTGAGGAACCTCCACACAGATTTCCATAGTGGCTAGACCAGTTTCTATTCCCACCCAGTAATGGAGGAGGATTCCTTTTTCACCACATCCTTGCCAGAATTTGTTGTTTCTGTTTGTTTGTTTGCTTGCTTAACATGGGCCATTCTCACTGGTGTGAGGTGGTGTCTCATTGTGGTTTTGATTTGGATTTCCCTGATAAGTTATGTTGAACATTCTTTTATATCCCTATTAGCCATTTGCATTTCTTCTTTGGAGAACTTTTTTTTTTTTTAGCTCTTTTGCCCATGTTTTTGTTTGGGTTGTTTGCTTTTTTTTTTGTTGTTGAGTTGTGTAAGCTTTGCGTAGATCTTTGGTATCAGTCCCTTATCAGATGTATGGTGTGCAAATATTTTCTCCCACTCAGTAGGGTGTCTTTGTGGTTTTTTAAAGATTTATTTTTATTTATTTATGCATACAAGAATTGGAGTGCAAGTCAGAGGTGTGGGGAGGGGTGAAAGGATTCACCAGAGACAGAGAGTGGGGAGCACAACAGGCGGATTGACTGAAATACACTGCTGAGGGGAGCTGTGGGTGAGATAGGTGAGGTGTACTGTGCTATATGTGGGTTAGCTCTCTGGCTGGGGATCTAACTGATGCCTCACTGGCTCTAGATAGTTTGATAGTGCTGAGACTCTAACCCCTGTGCCACCAGGGAAGCCCCAAGTGTGTCTCTTTGTTTTGGTTACAGATTCCTTTTCTGTACAGCGCGTTTTGTTTGATGTAGGCCCAGTTTATCTTCTCCTTTGATTTCCTTGCTTTTGGAGAGTAGTCCTCAAAGATGTTTCTGAAGTTTATGTCATGAAGTGTTTTGCCTATATTTTATTCTATATATTTTTCATTTTAGGTCTTACATTCAAGTCTTTGGACTTGAATGATTTGTGTGCATGATATGAGATGGTAGTCTAGTTTCATTCTTTTGTGTGTGGTATTCCAGGTTTTCTAGCACCATTTATTTCAGCTTTGTTTTTGTTGATCTGGTGAATGACATTGATGGGTTTACTTAATGCTGAAGCAACGTTGCATCCCTGGGAAAATGCCTATTTTATTCTGATGGATAATTCTCATAAATTATTGTACTCAGTTTGCTAACATTTGGTTGAGTATCTGTAATTTTCTTTTTTTGTATCATCTTTGTTTGGGTTTTGGGGTTAGGGTAATATCGACCTCATGAATTTGTTGTGGAGTATTCGTCCCTCTTTGAATTTTTTGATGAATTTGAGTAGGACAGATATTCTTTGAGGGTTTTGTAGAAAGCACTGGAGAAGTCACCTGGTCCTAGGCTTTTGTTCTTAGGGAGACTTTTTATTATTCTTTCAATATCAGCCTTATTATTGGGCATTTTAAGCTGTCTATTTCATCCTGATTTAATCTCGGGCTGTTGGCTGAGTCTATAAATTTGTTTTTGATTCTTTTTTTGGTCAATTTCTGGTTTCAGAGAATTTGGTCTGCGAACATGCTTGATATAATTTCTATATTTGCATATTTTCTGAGGCATATTTTATGTCCTAGTATATAATCTATTCTTGAGATTGTTTTATGGGAACTAGAGAAGTATTCACTGCTTTTGTGATAGAAAAGTCCATAAATGTCCAATAAATCCATCTGTTCTAATAAATAATTTAAAATCTTTATTTCTTTGTTAATTTTCCATCTGGGTGATCTATTCTTTGGTGTCAGTGTTCTGGTGACGTCTCCAACAATGATTGCATCTTTGTCAATATGTTGTTTTTTTTTTTTATTTTTTTAATAGGTGCTTTATGTAACTGGGTCCTCCAGTATTAGGAGCATAAATATTAATAGCAGTTATATTTCTTGGTCGATTGTTCCATCTATCATTATATAGTGTCCATCTTTGTCCCTCATTCCTTTTTGTAGATGGAAGTCATTTTCTATTATGAGAATTGCAGTTCTTATTTCACTCTTTCAGTTATTAGCATGTGTGACCTTTTACCAACCTATTATTTTTAGTTTGTTTTGAAATGGATCTCTTGAAAACAAAGTATTGATAGCTGAAATTTTTCACCCACATTGTTAGTTTATGTCTTTTTATTGGTGAATTCGGATCATTTGCATGCAGGGTAATTATTGATATGAACTATTTATTATCAGTCATTTTGTATTTGTATTTTGATGGTTTTCTTTTTCTGTTGCTTCTTTTCCCATTTTTTCTTCCTCTCTGCTCTTTCTGGATGTCTTTCCTTAGTATTTCTGTCGATTTCTATATTTCTTTGTCTGTGGGTCTTTATTCTGGATTTTTGATTAATGGTTACCTCAAGGAATTTATTTACATTCCTATCTCTTAAGTCCTTTAAGAGCTGGTGTCCAATCTCCAACTTTTAACTACACAGGTTTTGTCCATTTTTTCCTCCCCCGTAATGTTTTGTGGTTGAATTATTTTTTTTAAGATTTATTTATTTATTTATTTGTTTGTTTGTTTGTTTGTTTTTATATATATATATATACAAGCACTGGGTACAGTCAGAAGTGTGGGAGGGTGAGAGAATTCACCAGAGCCAGAGTGGAGAGCAGAACAGGCTGACTGACTAAGTACACTGCTGAGGGGAGCAGCGGGCGCCCCAGGAGAGGTCTGTGCGCCATGTGGGAGGGACCCTCACCTGGCGGCCGGGGATTGAACCGGTGCTGCAGAGGCTACGGGCAGCTTCGAAGCCCAGCACTCAACTGCTGCGCCACCAGGGAGGCCCAGTTTTGTGGTTGAATTATAATATTCTTGGTTATTCTTCTGGAGTTGTATTGCTCCTGTCAATTTGCTCAGGCAGTTGTGTTTCATTTTTTGTTTTCTTCTAAAAGAATTCCATTCTGCATTTCCAGAAGAGCTGGTATGTTGGCGACAAACTCCATTAGCTTCTGTTTGTTTGGGAAAACCTTTATTTCATCTTCATAGTTGAATGATAATTTTGCAGGATAGAGTATTCTTGGCTGGTAGTTTGTGTCTTTTAGGATTGTGAACACTTCCTTCCATGCTGTTCTTGACTAGAGAGTGGACTGGAAAATGCAAAAATCTTAAATTTCACAGCAAGCTGTACTCTGTGCTTAGGTTGTTTTAACTTCCGACCCAGCTTCCTTGCTCCTTTCTGCAGTAGGTCATGATCTATGAAGCTGAGTCTCCTGGTGGGAGGAGCGAGGTCTGGACTACCAGGCTCACACTTTGGGACTAAATTACACTTAGGAGAATGTGGTGCTGCTCCAGAGCATGGTGGGTGGGTGTGTACCAGCATGTCATTATGGGTACCAACAATGATCATTGTTACCCTCCCCTGCTTCGGTAAGGTTACAGTATCTGCAGGCCATTGGTTTATTTGCCCAAGGGATTGGATTCATGAGTTATCTCACAAGTCCTTCTCTTTGTTGTTTGGCTTTTTATAAAGTACTGTCTGGTTTCTCTTTGATATAGTCTGGGAAAGATGTGGGAACAGAACTTTTGGTATCAATGCTGACTATGGAGTTTCCAATTTCCCGTCTGTACCTGCAGAATTCCCACAGCCCTGTGCCTTCTTGCAGGTCAATAGAGTTCCTCCCTTGAATTTCACAGTGTCCCCATCATGGCTTGTGTTCTGCCAGTGGGGATATCTACGAACCCTGTCATGCTCCCCTTTGTTTACTCCTGCACTTTTCCCTCTGCAGTCATCACCCATACTTTAATATCTCTGTGGAAAAGTCCTGGGAATCTATAGATATGACAGAGCATCTGGATCTTCCTATAAGCAAATTGGTTTTAAGGAACTGAGTGATACCAACCTCTCTACTCCACCATGGTGTGGGTAGTGTCTGTTATCCTTTTAATCAATTACTGTGTAGTGTTAAATTCCAACAATTTTGCATGAAGCAGTTAACAAGACACTCCCTATATTCTTTCAATTTTAGACTACCACTTGTTTTTTTCAACATTATTATTGAGATGCAATTCATTAAAATAAAACTTTAGATGTATAGTTCAGTGCTTTTATTTTATTAACAGAGTTGCCAAAAATCACCAAAATCTATGTTTTAAACATTTTGTAGCCCTTAAAAGAAACGTCATATATATTAGCAACCTGTACCCATCTTCCTCTACTCTAACCTCTCAAAATCACTAATCTAATTTCTGTCTTTATAGACTTACTTATTCTACATATTTATATAAATCATACAATATGTGACCTTTATGAATCACTTCTTTCAATGATCACATTTTCAAATTCCTTCCATTCTATAGCATGTGTTAGTACTTCATTCCCCTTTATTGTTGACTCATTTTATTGTATGAATGTGCCACATATTATGTATCCATTCATAATGACATATTCGTTGCTTTCACTTTTTAGATATATGATCTTGTTATAGTTATCCATTTACACATTTGTTATGAGTGTATGATTTTTATTTTCTCAGATACTAAAGAAGTAGATTCCATGAGTAATATGGTAACCTTATGCTTAGCATTTGAGGTATAGTTGATCTTTTTTCCAAAGTGGGCACAACATTTTATATCTTCACCAACAGTATATGAAGGAGACAGTCTTCAAATTCTTATCAACCCTTGTTATTTTCTAAAGTTTTTTTTACTTATTATATTCACTATTGTATAAATCTATAATAATTAAAGCAACATGGTACTAGAACAAAAACAGACACACAGAACAGTGGAATAGAATTGAAAGCCTAGATTTATCCCCACCCCCAAGTTGGAGCTAAGAATATATAGTGAAACATGGACAGACTCTTTCATAAATAGTTTTGGAAAAATTGGATAGTCTGTGCAAAAGAATGGAAATAGACCATTAACTCACACTATACACAAAAAATTAACTCTAAATAGATAAAAGACTTGTATGTAAGTCTTAAAATTAAATACATATAATAAAATATAGGCCAAACAATCCATGACATATATCTGTGATGTCTTTGCAGCAAGGAAAACAAATGTGAATATAAACAATTGTGACTACTTCAAACTAAAAAACTTCTGCGCAGCACAAAGTAAAACAAAACAAAAAACCAGCTAAAACATAGATACTCTACTGAATGGGAAAAACGAATGTTTGTATTGGCACAAAACATAACTGAAAATGGACTGATATAAAGATATACAAAGAGCTCATTCAACTCAACAAAAAAGGAAAATAACCCAATCCAAAAATGAGTAGGAAACCTATATAAGCCCTTCTCAAAAGAAGACATATATATGGCCAACAGGCTCATGAGAAAATGTTTATAATCACTTATCACCAAGGAAATGCATGTCAAAACCACAATAAAAACCACTCCACACCAGTGAGAGTGGCCCATATCAAAAAGACCAGAAACAACAAGCGCTGGAGACTGTGGAGAAAGAGAAACCCTCTCATACTGTTGGTGAGAGTGTAGACTGGTCCAACCCCTGCAGAAAAAAATAATGAGGTTTCTCAAAAGACTAAAACTGGATTTGCCATATGACCCAGAAGTTTCACTTCTAGGTATCTATCCAAAGAATACAAAAACAGTAATTCAAAGGAATATATGTACTCCTGTGTTCACTGCAGTGCTATTTACAATAGCCAAGTGATGGAAACAACTTAAGTGCCCCAAAACAGATGAATGGATCAGGAAAATGTGGCATATATGTAAAGTGTGATCAAAAAAGATAAACTCATGCTATTTGCAATAACATGGTTGCAGCTGGAAGGGATTATGCTAAGCAAAATAAGCCAGAAGGAGAAAAACAAATTCTGAATGGTTTTCCTTATACGTAGAATATAGATAAAGGGTGAGACAAAGGCAAACTTTAATACAAGCCCTGAAAGATGACCATAGAACTGAATCACTAATAGGAGGATGGGTGAGAACAGGGTAGGGAGAGGGCACAATGGACTATGGGAGGGGACTGTGGGTGCTTTAGTGGTAGGTGAGCTACAGTGATTACATCTGAGGGGGGAAATTCTATATTCCCCAAAACACAAGTATGTTAACCAATAGTACTTCAAAAAAAAAAAAAAAAGAAATCCTACAATAAAATGAATGTAATTAAACCTACATAAATAAATAAACAAATGGGTTTTTTTCTTGGAACTTCTCAGATCCTATAGAAATCTAATGTATGTTGTGATACTGAATACTTTTTTTTAGTTATTTCCAAAGCATATTTGACCCAGAACTCTTTTTTAAATATATTATATATTAAACTTCTTTTCTTCTCATGTAGTATTGGAAATTCTTTAAAATATAATTCTTCACTTGCAGAATTCTGAGAATAGGGTGCTAAATGGAGTATAAGACATTTACATTTTGATAGATAGGTCAGAGGATAAGAAATAGGGAGCTAGGGCTCTTTGCAATCAGTTAATGCAGCTGTGTTTGGCCTGGTTTAGGTCTGTAAAATTGCCTTGGATTGAGTGCCTAGTAAGGGAAAGGATCATTGAAACATGGGAAAATATAAATTATTCTCTTTGGAACTATCAGTTTCGTGGTATTAGGCAACGGGTATGGATGAGGGATTAGTAGTCTTTGGATTTATATAAATCTTTTATAGTCCTCCAACTTGGAAGGCTTTTAGAAATATTCCTATTCCACTGGCATTCACTAAGTATATTTTTTCTAATTGGTAAAATTGACATGGAAATAATTCATATTATGGAACACAAATTAGGTTTTTAATCTATGAAACCATCATTTTCTCAGTAACTCAGCCTTAAGTGTTTGAAATCATCTATGACATTTATGTCTCCTTTGCCCCCATATTAAATTTTTCACTGAGCCCTGCTTCATTAATTTTCTTGCCTTCTTTCCACACTTCTAGCTCGGAACTCTCATCTCACCATTCGAAACCATTTTTCATCTTATGGTCAGCTTTATCATAAAGAAAAAAAGCCAAACTTTTTTTTTCCCTTTTTTAACAATCTTTTGTTCAAGCACATACCTTCATGGCTACAGTATTGAAACTGTCTCAAATGACAGTCAAGGGCTTCCATTTCCTAACTTACACAAACATTTCCAACCCTGTAATCCACTATCCCCTAACAGGATCCCTTTGCTGCTGTCAGAGTGATCCACTAACAATCTGTTTATAAGCATTCTCTTCCTACTCATTTCCTCCTTTCCCTCACCTCTTCTGTTATATATAATAAAATCAACCCATTCTTCAATACTCAAACATTATTGCTAAGAAGTCTTTCACAACATCAACATATAGTGATTTTTAAAAAAATTTTAATGAGCATATACTATTTGTATCATTGGGAACTATGTTTCGTGTCTTGCATTATTTATACCTTATCTCCTTTTATTAAAAAAAGATTTATTTATCTATGCATACAAGAGCTGGAGTGTAGGCCAGATGTGTAGGGGGTGAGAGGATCCACCAGAGACAGAGTGGGGACCAGAACAGGTGGACTGACTGAAATACACTGCTGAAGGGAGCAGTGGGCGAGGCAGGAGAGGTCTGCACCGCGCCATGTGGGTCACCTCCCTGAATGGGGATCGGACTTGTGCTGCAGTAGCTGTGGGTTGCTTCACAGCACTGGCTCTTAACCCCTTGTGCCATACCTTATCTCCCTGAGTAGAAGGTTAACTCCTTACAGGTAACAATTATATCAATACTTTATACTTACTTGAATCCTCTAAAACACAGAAAAAGCTGCGAAGAATTTTAATAAAACACATACAATTTACATAAATAAAAAGACTTCTAGTGACCATATCTTGATCTTTTTGTTTTTGTTTTATTTTATGTATTTTTTACATCATTCTTCATTTTTGTTCAGTGTCTGCTTTCTCATCTTGGTTATAGTCCCCGGGAAATTCCTACCACCGATTGACCCATGTACCATCACCATATACCCTTGTGCTCTTCCCACCCGTTTTGAACCTACTCCCTTCTCCCCCCTTGTAGAATGTCTCTGGTTTATAGCGCCTGTTGATTTTGATATGTACTTTATTATAATTACTTTTTTTTTCCTGATCCCTTATTTGGATCCACTACATTCCTCCAGTATTTTTCTTTTTCTTTCTGGCATATCTTAATCTTTGAAGACAAATATGAGAATAAAATATTAAAAAATAAAATAATAAAATTCAACCATTTCTCTGTATATTAATTTTATAATATTACTTAACATTACATCTTTCCCCTGAAAGATGTGTGAGAAAGCATTCATATCAAGCTCTTTAATGATTTAAAAAAATTCCCATTTTTTTCAGTGATTTTTTTTTGTTTGGTAAAATAGAATAGAAAAATATTATTTTTTCTGTCCAGTTTTGAAAAAGTATGCAATGCTTTAATGCCATACAGTATCCCAAACTGGCACTTTTCTTTCTAAGAGAACCTCATGTTTCCCTAACTGTGAAATGAATAATTCATATTTTTAATAAGCAGAGATGTTATTTTTTTGGAGGGGAGAGAGAACTCATTTTTGATGATCCTAAATTGTTTATCAAAACCACCTTGAAAGTGTTGCCTTGATTTCCTTATTGACTAATTATAATTTGAATGTGTTTTGGCACAGCTTATGGTACAGGATCTGATTGCAGATGTCTAGTAGAAAAAACTTGCCCTTTCTTTCTCATTATCTTTAAAGCAAAATCTTTTGGAAAATGCTGGCATTTAGAGTGCTGATATGAAATTTGTGTGTCACAGCAAAATTTCAAGGAAAATTAGCAGGAAACTAACGTGTGTGCGCTGATCAGGAGTAAAGTAGTAGGGCAGAGGCCTGTGAAAAGAGATGTCTAGAACCGGCAGTTCCTTTAAAATGCACGGAAAGATTTCCTCATTACTGTGTGTATGAGACATAATGGTAGTTGCCTGGAAACAAAAGGGAGTCAAATAGTGAAAAGGACTCTGATATCCCAGTGAAACAAACTGAATTTCAAAACTATTGGAAAAAGGGGTGATAACCAAATTAACTTACACAATTCAGTTTTTAAAAATGTACTTAGGGCCTCTCCTGATGGCGCAGGTGGTTGAGCCCCACACTGTGAAGCTGTCCGCAGCCTCTGCAGCGCAGGTTCAATTCCGGCTGGCTAGCGAGGGTCCCACATGGTGCAGCAGACCTCTCCTGCCTCACCCGCTGCTCCCCTCAGCATTGTATTTCGTCAGTCTGCCTGTTCTGTTCCCCACTCTGTCTCTGGTGAATCCTCTCACTCTCCCACGCATCTGGCCTGTACCCCAGTTGTTGCATAAAATAAATAAATAAATATTTTTAAAAAATAAATACATAATAATGTACTGTTAGAAAAACCCTTGTATTTAATTTTCCTGTCACCTTATGCTTTCTTGCAATAGAATACTTAGAGGTAGTATATTAATTAGCCTCTCATTGCTTGAGGAAATATAATAATAAAGGCTGAAGTAAATAAATGTTCATAGGACCATTTGAAATTTTGTAAATGATAGGGTTATCTCTGAAGACAACACCTTGCATTACACATTCACTACCCAACTCCCAAATAGGCTTCCTATAGAAGAGGGGGCTTATTAACTTGAAAATTTAAGGCAATGTTTAATAGTTTCCTGTAATGACAGTACAAAACATAAATTACCTCAGACAGTTTGCGGAAACTTACAGACTTCTCCTCTGCAGTCTTCAATGGAAGATATAGGAATATCATACAGTGAGAAGAGAGGGTTCCATTGGCTTAATGTTGCTTCTGATAAGCATGAAAGAGTTCTACATATCAAACTTGACAGCGTGAAGAGAGACAAGCACATATGCTGTTACAGAAACACCAGATTATTTAAGTTTGAGAAAAGGTATAACAGAAGACATTGACCCAGGAGTTTTAATATTTTAGCTCTAATATAATAGCTTAATATAATAGCTCTAAAATAAAATTTTGTATGATATATTTTGAATGCTATTAAATAGCATTTAACTGGAAACTTCTGTTTTAATACTAATGCATTTTTTGCTTAGTATCATAAAATGCGATAGAGTATCAATTCATCTATTCAACAAACATTTGTCAGTTATGTGCAGAGAATCTATTGTGACCAGGGTTTTGGGCAGGGGATGACATGAAGATGATAAAATTGTGATGCCTAAAATGTTTGAACTCATAGCCCGCAGTGGAAGAGAAGGTATATAGGTGAATAACTATAACAGTACAATACATACAATATTGGAATGTTGCACAAAGTTTTCCAGAAACACAGAGGAATTATTATTCTCCCTGGCAGAATTAGGAAGAGTTTAACAGAAAAAGTATTTGAGTTGAGCCTTACATGATGAATAAGAGATTTTGCTTGATATATAAAGGGGGAAGGGTCTTTCAAGCAAAATAATTTTACATAAAAGTATCACAGAAGCCTGCAAAAATGAGATAAAGAAGTATGAAAAGATATGACTGAAGTGTTGGAAGTGTCTGCTTGCAAATGTTCAAGGTTTAATTGTTTAGACTTCAAACTTCACGGATCCTAACAAATATCCTGGGAGTTTTACAGGTTAGCTTATCTCACTTGTGGAAATTTATATTTTATATATCTGGGATAGAAATATATTTTTTGACATGATTCTCAGGTTGTTATAGTGATTAGCCATTTTAGAGAAACTGCTTTATAGTTATGCTTAAATTTTAGTGCACATGGGAATTTTTTAGAAACGTTGTAAAAATCCAGATTCAAATTCAGTTGGTCTAGCATAGGAAGGATCTTTTATTCTCTATTTCTAACAGGCTCCCAGGTGAAGACATTGCTGCTAAGTTTCTGGAATATAATCGAGTAGTGATGTTGTAAGCCTTACTAAACAGATAAAGGGAAATACCAAACCATATAAATTTTTAAGCAGTAGCATGGTTGTATGTGTTTTAGAAATTGAACTCCGGCACCATTATAGAAAATGGATTTGTGTTGTGGACAAAAGTAAGACACAGGAAAAAATTAGTAGAAGGCTATTGTCATAGTTTGGTGAGAGTCAATGATGGAATATAGAAGTGGCAGTTAAAATGGAAAAGAGGATGAATTTTGGAAATAGTTTTTTTTAACTTTTTTAAATATGTTTTTATATCATTTTTCATTTTTGTACAATGTATGCATTTTCATCTTGGTTATTGGAAATAGTTTTGATGGAGACATAAGAAATTTTGACTGATTAGATGGTCTGTAGGGGTGCATGGTGAGGAAAAGGGATGTACTTCCTGGGGCATCGTGCACTGGTTTTTGATGAGGATACAGGTAAATATGATTTTCAGAAAGATAATTATCTAGGGTATATCATACTTGTATTAGTGAAGGGTTTCCAGAGAAACAGAACCAGTGGGATGTGTATGTGTCTAACAGGTCCTAGGTACTCAAAATTTTGGTATAATCTTGATGAGGGAAAAAATTCCTAGCCATTGTCTGTGTAGAATTTACACTTTCTTGCCAAGTCTGTATGGGTTTTCTCCAAGTTCTTCAGTCACCTACCACATTTGAAAGATGTGCACATTAACTTTACTAACATGTATAAATTGTCACGGTCTGAGTGAGTGTGGGTGTATGAACCCTGTAATGAAAGGATATCCTAGCAGAAAAGAATCCTGCCACCCAGGACCCTGAATTGCATTAAGCAAGTTTGAAAATGAATAGAAATTATCGTTTTGTATTAGAAGTTTTATTGTTTTTTATTTATTCGTTTTATTGACCAACAACTTAACAATCGTTTATATCAATTAATCTTTGGCAAAGTTGGTTTAGTTTCATTTAATGTTGCAATTTACAAGCACACATAGATGACATTGAATGAAAACTTAGTGTATATAGGGAGAGATTTATTTTATGGAATTTGCTCATAGAGTTGTGAAGGATTGGTGAGTACAAAATCAGATCAGGTAGGCCAACAATCTTAGAAACTCAAGGAAGAGTTATAATATGAGTCCAAATTCAGTCTGCTGGCATTATTTCTTCTTGCTCAGTCTCTGTTCTTTCAGGCCTTCTACTGATAACATGAAGCCCACCATATCAAGAATAGTAATATGATTAACTCCAAGACTGCTTATTTAAATTTAATGTCATTGAAAAATATGTTGGCAGAAACATCCAAAACAGTGTTCACCAAATATCTAGGCAGTTAACCAGCTTAATTTACACATAAAATTAAACATCATACCATTTGATTGAAGGACAGTCATGAATATTTCTGGATAGTAATTACTATTGGGCTATGGCTCGAGAGAGCTATAGATTATACTGTGACATAGTTTGTGAATTAACAACATATAAGTATCATTTGAAAGAATAGAAATGATTATTAGCTTGGAATAACATGCACAGAAAGAAAAGAGCCAAGGACAATGAGCCAGGGAACACTGATATTTAACGACAAAGAGGAAGAAAAAGCCGTAGAAGAAACTGGAAATAATCAACCACAGTTTAGTAGTGGAATACAAGGTAAGAAAGAAACTTTCAAGTCATCCTTAACCATTATCATTTCTGCTATAAACATAGGGGTGCAGGCGCCCTTTGGAATTAATGTTTCTGTGTCATTTGGGTAAATACCTACGAGTGGAATTGCTGGATCATATAGAAGATATATCTTTAGTAGGTTTAGAAATCTCCACACAGCTTTCCGTAGTGGTTGGACCAGTTTGCACTCCCACCAACGGTGCAGGAGTGTTCCTTTTTCTCCACATCCTCGCCAGCATTTGTTGTTGCTAGTTTTTTAAATATGTGCCATTCTCACTTGTGTAAGATGGTACCTCATTGTCATTTTGATTTGCATTTCCCTGATTACAAGTAATGTTGAACATTTTTTTTCATATGCCTGCTGGCCATTTGCATTTCCTCTTTGGAGAAGTTTCTTTTTTAGCTCTTCTGCCCATTTTTTGACTGGATTATTTTCTTTCTTTCTTTTTTTTGAGTCTCATCAGCTCTTTGTAGATTTTTGTGATCAGTCTTTTATCATTAGTGTTGTGTGGCATAAGCACATTTAGAAGTGGGAGAAAGACATATTGAGAAACTTAATCACTTATAGTCTTGTTTTCCAATGTAAAATAGGATGCTAGCTCATAAAAAATTGGGAGTAGTTATGCAATTTTTCTTCTGAAGTCTTTGACAAACATGTGGCAAGAGTTAGGACAACAAAGGTTAGTATTAATTTAGGATTGCAGAGTGGCAGGGTAGGTGGTATAGATCGACAAAGTAATGAACTGAGTTTGTAGTTAATATTTGTATTTATATAAATATAATAATGGTGTAATATGATAACTGCAAAGCTGATGAACTAAGGGTTCCCATATGGCAGTTTTTAAATTTTTACACTATTGTTTGCAGTTGATTTCAAAAATTCTCAAATTTTTACTAACTTTAGGAAATGGCTACCACCTAGCTTTATAGATCGCTACTCATCTTCCAATTCAATATAGACATCAAACAAAAGAACAAATAATACCACATGCAAACCTGCAAACCCTGCTTTCAGTATCACTAGAAGACAGAGCACTACAAACTTTGCTTTACCTGAAAGTAGATAAATAACTCCCAGACAGCATATATCTCTCTCAAGCTCCACCTGAAAACCTTTTCAGAAATTGAGGGGTGACTGGATAAATCATGTGGAAAAGATAAAAAAGAAGAGCTATGTTTACCCCCAGAATGAGACAGCCCATAAAACAGTGTGAAATTTCTGTAAAGATAACAAGTAGGCAAAATAATTGACCTTGAAATTGTATAAGCCTCATTTTTCAGAAAGCCTTATTTCTAATCATAAAGAAGGTTAAAAAAAAAAAGAGAGAAGGTACTCAAAAGATGGCACATCATATGTGAAAAAATAGGAGGGAAAATTTAGAATCCTGAAAACAAAATCATTAAATAATTTTAGAGACCATAACTTATTTCCTCATCATTATGACCACCAACACAAAAATCAAAGCTATTCATTTAAAGAATATTCATTTACCATACTAAAATAGAACACTTTTGAATTAGAAATCTTTCATCATACCAAACATCAATCCTTATCCATAAAATGATTATGTGAAACCAGTTTATATCCATAACAAATTACTATTACTACAAACCAGAACTTAGTTAAAAAATTTCAGTTGCGGGCCTTCCCTGGTGGCGAAGCTGCCCACAGCCTCTGTAGCGCCGGTTTGATCCCCAGCCACTGGGAGGGTCCCACATGGCACGACAGACCTCTCCTGCTGCACCCACTGCTCCCCTCAGCAGTGTATTTTGTCAGTCTGCCTGTTCTGTTCCCTGCCCTGGCTTTGGTGAATTCTCTCACCCTCCTGCACTTCTGACTGTACCCAGTGCTTGTATAAATAAATAAATTAAAAAAAAAAATTTGGTTGCTTAATCTCTTCCATCTTAATGTCCCCCACCTCCAGTAATCAACTGGGAAATGAAGGGAAATTCTCCACTTAAAGAAATGAAAATGCGCCTAGAATCTGAATTCAAAATACACAAATATAATTGGATAAATGACAGGAAGAAATGAAATGAGAATTGATTAAACTTATGAAAGAAAATAATGTGAAAGACAAATCATTTCAGAAATTGACTATATTTCAAAATTTTATGCCAGAAACAATGTGAATGTCCAATAATATGGTGTTTAAAAGTAAATTAAAAAATGGCTTTCTATTTAATAGAACATATGTGGTCATTAAGTGGATGTTGTAGAACAAGAGTTTTCTAGCTACTCTGTGCATACTTAGAAATTCTTCAATATAATTTAAAAGATTTCCAATAAAGTAGGTGAGGACAAGTCAGGTCCCTTTAGTTCCAATACAATCATTCAAACATACCACTCATGATTTGGTGTGTTTTACAGATTGTTTCATTTTGAAACTATTTTAAATAAAGAAATGATTCTAAAACCCAGACTACCCCACATTTTAAGAATGAAGCACAAAGAGGAATATTAAATATTATCCAAAAAATTTCACGAAATAATGATTAAAAAGTCATGATGTAAAGTAGAATGCACTTGCCATCTATCTGAGTTGGCCAGGTATTTATCATCTATGATCTTCATTCTCATTATTTAAAAATGGAGTTAAATTTACTATTTTTCTCATAGTATGATGTTGAAGATTACATTGTTTAGCAACTGGAATTTAGTGCTGTATAATAACAAAGATTTTCAAAGAAAGGAATGTACCAAAATACACAGAATGATTATTCAAATTATGAAATTACCCACAGTTATTCCCTGCATTTTTCCTTCAATGCCCACATATTATTTTTATTCAACAAAAGATATTCTTGAATAACACCACCTCCATCAATAAGCATTGCTATCTGGGCCTCCCCAGTGGCTCAGCGGTTGAGCGCTGGGCTGCGAAGCTGCCCACAGCCTCCGCAGCACCGGTTCGATCCCCGGCCGCTGGGGCGAGGGTCCCACATAGCGCACAGACCTCTCCTGCCGCCCGCTGCTCCCCTCAGCAGTGTATTTTGTCAGTCTGCCTATTCTGTTCCCTGCTCTGACTCTGGTGAATTCTCTCACCCTCCTGCGCTTCTGACTGTACCCAGTGTTTGTATAAATAAATAAATAAATCTTTAAAAAAAAAAAAAAGCATTGCTACCTGTACTGCACACTTACAGTGACGGTGTCCCTTATGTCTTTAATTATCATCAATAGAACATTTCACTGAAAGTTTTTCTTTCATTTGTAAGCAAATTCCCTGCCCTTAATAAATGAAATGGCCTGTTACAATAGATGATCATGCTTTTGAAGGTATGCTTCAGAGTTTGTTGGGACTCCTTTTCTCCATGTTCAATAGCAGTGACTTAATCATGTAGCATTCAGGTTTTTTTTTTTTATGTGAAGTATTGTGGTAGCATTATTTTTAGTTGAATTTGTTCAAAGATCGATCGTGCTATTCTTATCAAAAGAGTTTATGGGGAGGTAACTGTCCCTCTTCCAATTATGTTCAATATTTTCATGACTATTTTTCATTGTTATGACTCTTCCATCTCCCATTTACTATGTTTTCCTTTTGTATATTAACATATTTAGACATACCAGGAAAGCAGTATGGAGGTGTCTCTAAAGATTAAAAATGGTTCTGCCATATGACCCAATAATTCACTCCTGGGCATCTACCAATAAATAAATAAATAAATAAATAAATTGGTGCTAATTTTAAAGAAAACTTGCACTTCCATGTTTATTACAGCACTATTTACAATAGCCAGTCTATGGGAGCAACCTAATTGTGCCCAAAAATGATGAGCATATCAAATAGAGCTGATATTCATTCATAATGTATACTAAACAATCAAAAAAGATAAACTCATGCCATTTGTGGCAGTATGGATGGAGGTGGAAGGGACAATACTAAGTGAAATAAGTCAGAAGGAGAAAGATAAATACCAGATGGTGTCACTTATACGTGGAATATAGAGAGAGTAAGGGTCAGATAAAGACAAGCTTAAAAACTAATAATTGAAAGCTTACTATAGAACTGAAGCATCCTGAGGGGAGAGGGTTTGGGAAAGGGGTTTGAACAAAGATTTGCTGGCAGGTGCACTGAGGTGATGATACTGGAGAAGTGCTATTCAACATTTCCAGAATACCAACCATAATGTTACTCAATGTTAGTTCAATAACTGTCCATTGGATTGGAGCATATTAGGAAAGACTGGAGAGGGTTATGGGTGCCAAGCTGAGTGTTTAGATCATGTTTGGTATATATTTGGGGGGAAATGCAGGTCAGAATGCACAGAACTTCCCAGCCTGAAAAGCAATCCAGGGTGACAACTGAGTAGGACCAATACAGAAAATAATAGAAAAAAAAAAATAAAACAAGCAAATTAATTAAAATTTAAAAATAAAAATCTTAGGAAAAATAACTGGTAATGATTTATATTAAAGTATGCCTCTCTCTCTCTCTCTGGTTGTATAGGAGTATTTGCATATACATGCACCATTTTATTAGAAGAAGAAAAAGAATCTGGGACCAAAAATAGGATGTAATGGCACTCATCATAGTTAAAATGCAAGGAGAATTAAAAATTAACTCATTAGTAAATGAAAATGTTGATCAAGATTTACTGATTTAAAAAGATTCAATTTGTACTGACTTTCCTTTTACCTCTTTATTCAGGGGTGATTTGTTAGATCCTATCACATTAACTTATAGATATATACTATTTATTCTCAATAAATTTTATTGAATCACTTTTGAAAATTAACACTAGTGAAGAAAAAACATGAAGAACTATAATCTTCTTATCTATATTGAAAAAATAATTGATTTAACTAATTCATTTTTACCTCATAATTGCCAGACACCGCTGAAGTTTACACAAAATGAACTGCAAATCCCTGCTAACTTCCAGCTGAGTGTAACCAAGTGCCTTTTTCCCCAGTCTTGGTTTCTGAGTTAAGAAATCGACAGAAAAAGTAATTTGGCCAACCCATTCAAAATAGCTATAGGATGTAAAAAATACAGGTGTATCCCATCTTCTTGATATGGACAGGAAATACCTAGGATACAGAAACAATGTCTTTACAACACTGTATAATGCCTTACCCATGTGTTATTATCATTATTTCTTCCTGCTCCAACTTCTTTTTCATTTCTCATCTTAATTTTCATACAAGGGTACAATATTGTCTAATTTTTAATTTTACATTTTACCTACATAATGAGGCACAAAAATACATGAATTTGCTCAAGTTTTGAGGTAACTTTAAATTTTCCTTTCAAAACCTTTGTCCAAGATTTTCATTGTTAGAGAGAACATCTGATTGTCCTGCTCATGAATGCTCCTTTTTATGATGGCCTTTAAAAATTAACATCATGTGGGTTTTTTTGATGTTTATTTTTGCTTCTTGTATTTTCTATTTTTTACTAGTCAGTCATAGTACCTTGATTTGGCAGATGTTAAAAATCCTTTCTTTCATTCCTTCCTTTCCAAGCCTTTTAGCTAAGTTAATTTTAATCAGTGTTTTAGGTGACAACAATAGTACACTTCTGCATCATTTCAGCCTTTATCTTTAGTCAAGATACTTTTTTTTATATGTCTCATACACTCCTAAATCCATTTCTTGTAATTTGAAACACCTTCAATATCTAGTACCTGCATGTGGCGGAGGGGGCCAAGAAGACGTGAGTCAATTATAATCTTGCTGAGGATAGTTATTCAGTCCTAGGCTTATAATTGTCAGTGTTGATAGCATAAATGTTCATTGATTTCATAGTTTATTGAATGCATAGTGCCATTGGAGATATGTGTGTGTGTGTGTGTGTGTGTACTGTTGTTTCTCTGAAGAACCCCAAATCCTTAAAATAAATATATGCATATCTGTGTATCTATCTACATATTATATATAGTCCTTATAATAAATATATCTATATTAAGATAGTTCATAATGATATATAATAGTCCATATTTTATGTATATTTACATATTTATATGTTAAATATGTAATCATTATAATAACTATGCTTTATTACAATGATTCCATCCCTAAATCTACAAAGAAATTAGACAAGCTGGAGATCCAGAAGATTGGACAGTCTATTTCAAATTTGGGTCTGAAGGTTCAAGGACCCAGAAAGTTGACGATATAGTTCCAGTTCAAAGATCAGTAGTCTCAAGGCCCAGGAAAATCTGCTGTTTCAATTTGAGTCCAAGAGCAGATCAAAGTCCAGTGTTCCAGTTCCAAGATAGTCAAGAAGCATTCTCTCTTACTTGGAGGAAGGTCAGTTTTTGTGCTAGTCAGGCCTTTAACTGATTGGATGAGATCCACCCTTATTAGGGAGGGCAATTTAGTCAATATATAGATTTATATTTTAATCTTATCAAAAAACTCCCTTATCAACACACCTGGAATGATGATGTCTGACCAAATATCTGGGATTCTAGTAGGCCTGTAAAGATGACATATAAAATTAAACATCATAAAGGCTAGCAAACTGATGCAGATTTTTTTTTCCAGTTTTCTATTGATCCTGACTACAAAGGAGAAAGTGGACTACTACCCTACAATGAAAGTAAGCAAGAGTATTTCTGGAATACAGGAAATCCCTTAAGGTATCTCTTATGTTAACATATCTTGTCATTAAGGCCAATGAAATGCTACAACCCAAGTTTGGCAGAATTACTAACAGCCCAGACCATTCTTAAAGTTTACCCCCACTAAGCAAAGAACCATAACCAGCTGTGCTTACTGAAAGCAAAGGGAATACAGAATGGATAGTGGAAAAATGTAGCTATAACTATGAACTATGGTCATGTGACCAGTTAAAACAACTAAACTTATAATAATTGCCGTATTTATTCATTTTATTATGAATGAGTTCATATGCATCAAATATCTTTTTTTCCTTCCCCTTTTATGCACTTTTCATGAAATGTAAGGTGTATTGACTTTATATCATAATATTTAAGTATGGTTAACTTTATATCATCATATTTAATTATGTTCTATCAAGGAGAAGATTAAACATCATCCAAGATTTATATCTTCTTCTAAGGAAAGAGTTATTGCATTTTCAAGTTATATGCAGGATAGTTGTATCATATTAGGTGGAAATATAACCTTGTTATTTGGAGATTAAGTATCATTTAAAAAGGCGTGTATTGGTGCCAGTTTGACAGAGGTGAACCTGTGATAATTAATCTCAAGTGTCAATTTGGCAGGTCTACTATGCCCAGATATTTGAGCAAACATTATTTCAGATATTTTTTATGAGATTAGCATTTAAATCAGGGGACTTTTAGTATAAAAGGAAATTACCATCCATAATGTGGGTGGGTCTCATCCAATAAGTTTAAGGCTTTAATTAAACAAAGATTGACTTCTCACAAGGAAGGAGGAATTTTGTCAACAGTCTGCATTTGGACCTGAACTAATGTTCTTCCCTTAGAGCTCTAACTTGGTGTTCCACTCTGCTGATTTGGATTTGTAAATCTACGGTTGAGTAAGTCAGTTCCTTAAAATTCTCTCTTTTTTTTCTCTCTCTCTTTCCATATAGATGTATGTATATGCCGAGAGAACCAATAGGACAATATCGATGAAATGGACAAGTTTTCAATTTTTAGATTCATAAATACTTCCAAGTCTAAACCACGGTGAAATAGACACCTCAAACAGACCAATTATATATACAAATAGAGTAATTGAAAGACTTCCCAAAAACAAAATGGCAGGACCACATACTATCACAAGTAAATTCTAACAAATTTTCAAAGAAAATCTAAAACATATCGTTCTCAAACACTTCCAAAAACAGTAGGGGGAAATGCCCAAACACATTCCATGATGCCAACATTACCCAATCCCAAAACCAAAAGAAGAAGGAAAAAAAAAAAGAAAACTATAGACTGATAATCTCTGATAAACACAGAGTTAAGAATTCTCAACAAATTCTTGGCAAATCAAATGCAACAATATATTAATATTAAGGTAATTTTCCACCATGTCCAAATGAGTTTCATTTCAGGAATACAAGGCTGGTTCATCATACACAAACAATTAATCTCACTCACTGCATCAATGAAAAGAAAGATAAAAATCACACTATCAGGCCAAAAGATTCAGAAAACATATTCAAAAAGATATGATAAACATTTTTGACAAAAATCTTAAATAAAATGATAGTAAATGAAACATTTCAATATAGTGAGGACTGCATATGACAAGTTCACATCAGACATCATATTCGGTGATGCTAAACTGAAAACTTTATTTCTGGTGTCTCACTTGTATTTTATCAGTCTGTGTCTGTTCTTGTTCCAGTGCTATGGCGTTTTGATTGTTATAGCTTTATAGTATTGATTGAAGTAAAAAAGCTAATACTACCATTTTCCCCATTTTTTTGTCAAGGTTGCTTTGGCACTTTGGGGTTTCATATAAACTTCAGTAATGTTTGTTCTAACATTTTTTAAAAGAAAAACATTGAAATTTTATAGGAATTGCATTGAATCTGTATATTGGTTTGACTAGAGTTGCCATTTTGACTATTCTGATTCTTTCTATCCATGAACAGAGGATATCTTTCTATTTCTTTGTGTCTTCTATTTCTCACAGGAGGTTCTTCACCTCCTTTGTCAAGTTTACATCTAGGTATTTATTTATTTTTTGATGTGATTGTGAAGGGGATCATTTCCTTAGTTTTTCTTCTAACTCACTGTATATAGAAATGCAACTGATTTTTGTATATTGATGTTATAACCTGCCATTTTACTGAACTGACTTTTGTTTCAATGAGTTTTTCAGTGAAATCTTTGGGGTTCTCTATGTATATCATAAAGTCATAAGCAAATAATGATAGCTTTACTTCATCTTTCCCAATTTTCATTCTTTTTTATTATTTATTTGCCTAATTACTCTAGGTAGAACTTATAATATTATGTTAAATAGTAACAGTGAGAATGGATGACATTTTTTGTTTTTACCAGATTTTAGTGGAAAAATCATTCAGCTTTTCACCACTGAGAATAATGCTAGAATAATGCTAGGGTTTGTCATATATGTTTTTTTTTTAAGTCTTTTTTTTCATTTATTTATTTATTTATACAAGCACTGGGTACAGTCAGAAGCGCGGGAGGGTGAGAGAATTCACCAGATTCAGAGTGGAGAGCAGAGCAGGCAGATGGAAGAAATACACTGCTGAGGGGAGCAGCAGGCAGCAGGAGAGGTTTGCGCGCCATGTGGGACCCTCGCTGGCAGCCAGGGATTGAACCGGCGCTGCAGAGGCTGCGGGCAGCTTCACAGCCCAGCGCTCAACTGCTGCACCACCAGGGGAGGCCCATATATGGCTTTTTATGTTAAGATAAATTCCATTTATCCACAGTTTTTTGTTTGTTTGTTTGTTTGTTTTTTTTAGGTTTTCACCATAAATGGATGTGAATCTTATCATATGCTTTCTTGGCATCTATTGATGTGATCATATTTTTTTTTTCTTTGTTTTTGTTCATGTGGTGAATTACATTGATTTTTGAAAGTGGAACCACCCTTTTGTCAGTGGTATAAACCCCAATTTGTTATGGTGTAAAATCCTTTCAATGCATTGTTGGATTTGGTTTGCTAAGATTTTTTTTAAGATTTATTTATTTATTTATACAAGCACTGGGTACCATCAGGAGCAGCGGACGAGACAGGAGAGGTCTGTCGCACCATGTGGGACCCTCGCCTGCGGCCAGGGATCGAACCAGCGCTGCAGAGGCTGCACGCAGCTTCACAGCCCAGAACTCAACCGCTGCGCCACCAGGGGAGGCCCTGGTTTGCTAAGATTTTATTTAGAAGTGTTGCATCTGTGTAAGTTAGGGAGATCGGTCTGTTGTTTTCCTTGTGTTGTCTTTGTTTGGTCTTGATATTAGGGTAATATTGGTCTCATAAAATGTGTTTAGGAGTATTGATTCTTTCTCCCCTTTATTCCTTTTTTAATATCCTGTAACTCCTCTGTTTTCCTATTTAATGTTTCAATTTCTTTCTTTAATTATTTTATTTCTCATTATGTTCATTCTTTTTTTTTTCTGAATTTTCTTTTATTTCTTTGTCTTTCTTTACCACAACAGTTTTGAATTCTATTTCTGATATGAAGAACAGATCTTCCAAGTTTTTGTGATTGGCTGCTGGAGATGTTTTTTTTTTCCTTGTGGTTTTCCTCTGAGGAACCATGTTGCTGTTTGTTGCTATGTTTTTCCTTCTCCCCATTATTTGGCTTGGTTACGCTACTATGTTGGGTAAGGGGGGCTCCCAGGCAAGGCATGTCTCTGATGCCTTTTTGGGATGTCACCAGGTCAGGTGTCCTCCACACAGCGTCATGTCGTGGCCTTACCAGCATCTATGCACCAGTGCTACTGACTTGGGGCTTCAAGGTTCTGGACTGCATGAGTTTCCATTCCTCATGCAAGACTGGGGAGTGGCCATAATGTGGGCCACATGCAACTGCTTCTACTTTGGGGTGTTGAGGCTTTTGCCATTGGAATATCAGGGCTACTTCCATTCTTCTGCTTCTTTATCAGAAATGCTTTAGCTACTTGGAATCTTTTCGTCATTCCTCATAAATTTCCGTAATGTTTGTTTTATTTCTTCATGGAATGCCATTGAAGCTTTCACAGCGATTGCATTGATTCTGTATATTGCTTTTGGTAAGATGACCATTGTACCAATGTTATTTATTCCAGCCCATGTGCATGGAATAGCTTTTTTTTTTCCTTTAACAATATCTTAGTTTTATAGAATAAGTCATTCAGCTCCTTTGCTGAGTTAATCATAGGTATTTTATTCTTTTTCATATGATAGTAAGGGGGATTGATTTGTTTCTCTTCTTTCACTTACATATAGGAACACAAATTATTTATTTTATTTTATTTTATTTTTATTTTTTACATCATTGTTCATTTTAAAACAATATTTGGGGGCCTCCCTGGTGGTGCAAGGGTTAAGACGCAACCTATGAAGCAATCCACAGCCACTGCAGCATGAGTTCGATTCCCGGCCAGCCAGGGAGCAACAAACATGGTGCAGCAGACCTCTCCTGACTCACTGGCTGCTCCCCTCAGCAGTGTACTTTGGTCAAGCTGCCTGTTCTGATCCCCACTCTGTCTCTGGTGAATCCTCTCACACCCCACATCTCTGGCCTGTACCCCAGCTCTTATATGCATAAATAAATAAATCTTTAAAAAAAACAATATTTGCTTCCCCCACCCTCTCAGGTATAGTACCCATTGAATTTCCTTCACCAGTGCACCTGTGCACCATCACCACAGTGCCCTGTGCTCCTCCCGCCCTCCCTCTGATCCTTCTCCCGCCTCCTCCCTTGCAGTATGTCTCTGATTTATAGTAGTCTGTTTTTGCTTTGTTGTGTTTTGCATTGTTATTATTTTTTTACACTGATGTCTTATTTGGTTCCCCTATATTCCTGCTATAAGTGAAACCATCCAATATTTTTTTTCTTTTTCCTTCTGCGTTATTTCACTGAGCATAATTCCTTCTAGCTCCATCCACATTGGCTGCAAATGGCATGAGTTTATCTTTTTTGACTGCTGAATAATATTCCTACACTTTGAGTATATATACACCACATCTTCTTGATCCAGTTGTCTATTTTGGGGCATTTGGGTTGTTTCCAGGTTTTACCTATTGTAAATAGTGTTGCAATAAACATAGGGATACAGATGTTCTTTTGAATCACTGTTTTTGTGTCCTTTGGATAGATCCCTAGGAGTGGAATTGCTGGGTCATATTGTTAGGGGGAAATGATGTCTTGAGCTAATCCCATACAGGCTTTGTGGGCCCCACCCCCACTCCAGACTAAAGCCATCAAGACATTGGGAAAGACAAATCCCGTCACCACCAAAGGGAGGGTGGCTGGGACCTGAGGGTGGAGTTGGGCAGCCAGGTTGGATATAAAAACCAAACACATGGGCCTTGGGGGGCTCGTGATTGCTCGCCTCCTGGCTTCATGGCTCCTGGCTCGCGGCCAGCTCTCAGAGTGCCATTTTGGGATTCCTGATCGGCGGATCGGGTAGGACTCATTTAAAACTTTGTCTCCCACTTTTCTCCTGGAGCTGTACATTTCCTCATTTCCCCTTCCCTTGTAAATAATCCTTTTATTAACCTTTCGTGTGTGCCTGCAGTAGAGCATTGATAAGTCCTTTCAAGCGCGCGGGTGAGGACCCACAGTCAGGCACCCCGTTTTGTATCGGGGTTGCTCTACAACAACATGGTAGCTCAATTTTTAGTAGACTGAGGAACCTCCAGTGAGATTTCCATAGTGGTTGGACCAGTTTGCACTCCCACCAGCAATGTAGGAGAGTTCTTTTTCACCACATCTTCACTGAGATTTGTTCTTGCTTGTTTTTTTGATATGTGCCATTCTTACTGGTGTAAGATGATATCTCAATGTGGTTTTGATTTGCATTTCCCTGATGATAAGGGATGTTGAACATTTTTTTCATATGCTTGTTGGCCATTTGCCTTTCTTTGGAGAATTGTCTTTTAAATTCTTCTTCCTGTTTCTTGACTGGATAGTTTACTTTGTTTTTGTTGAGTCATTTGAGTCCTTTGTATATCATTGTGATCAAACTCTAATCAGTTGTATGGAGTAGAAAAAATTTTTTCCAATTAGTAGGGTGTCTCATAGTTTTGGCTAATGTCTCTTTTGCTGTACAGAAGCTTTTCAGTTTGATGTAATCCCAGGTGGAGCACAACATATTTTTATAGATTTTTTATAGATCCATTTTTTAACCTGACACTTTGCTATATTGTTCCATTGCTTCTAATTTTTTTAAAGCAGTTCTTCAGTTTCTCTATGTGCCTTATCTTGTCAGCTGCAAATTGTGATAGCTTTACTTCCTTTTTCCCAATTTGGATTCCTATTATATCTCACTCATTCTGAACTTCTCTAGCTAGTACTTCCAATAATATGTTGATTATTAGTAGTAAAAGTGGATATCCTTGTCTTGTACCTGATCTTAGAGGAGAGGCTTTCAGCTTTTCACCATGATGTTTGCTATGAGTTTAATAACATATATTTATTAACATATAGTTAGTAATAACATATAGTTATTATTTAGATATAGTCCTTCTACACCCTACCATATGAGTGTTTTTTATAAACTAATATTGAGTCTGTTAGGAAGAAATGATGTCCTGAGCTAATCCCATATAGGCTTTGTGGACTCCACTCCCAGTCCAGACTAAAGCCATCAAGACATTGGGAAAGACAAATCCCGTCACCACCAAAGGGAGGGTGGCTGGGACCTGAGGGTACAGTTGGGCAGCCAGGTTGGATATAAAAACCAAACACGTTGGCCTTGGGGTGGCTTGCTATCACTCGCCTCCTGGCTTCACGGCTCCTGGCTGGCGGCCAGCTCTCAGAGTGCCATTTGGGATTCCAGATCGGCGGATCGGGTAGGACTCATTTAAAACTTTGTCTCCCACTTTTCTCCTTGAGCTGTACATTTCCTCATTTCCCCTTCCTTTGTAAATAAACCTTTTATTAACCTTTCGCTTGTGCCAGCAATAGAGCACTGATAAGTCCTTTTAAGCGCTCCAGTGAGGACCCACAGTCAGGCACCCTGTTTTGTATCGGGGTTGCTCTACAACATTATCAAATGCTTTCTGAGTATCTATTGATATAATCATAATTTTCTCTCCCCTTGCTGATGTGAATTACATAGAAATTGATTTTCAAAACCATCATTGCATCTCTGCAATATATTACACGTGGTCCTGATGTATGATTCTTTTCATCCATTGTTGATTTTTCTTTGCAAAGGTTTTCTTAAGGATTTTATCATTGATACTCAATGGGGATATTGGTCTTTAATTTTCTTTAATTGTCATGCCCTTGTCTGGTTTTGGTATCAGAGTAATTTTGGCCTCATAAAATGTGTTTGGACACATTCCCTCTTCTTTGATTTTTTTTAATATTTTATTTTACATAATTCTTACATCATTTTTCATCTTTGTACAATGTATGCATTTTCATTTTGGTTATATTCCCCATACAATTGCATCCCCCCCCTTATTTTGACTCTAGTTCTTCCTCTCCCCACCCTTCCCTATCCCCCCCTCCATAGTGTGTCTCTGGTTTATAGTTGCTTGTTGATTTTTATTATTACTTTGCATTGATTAGTCTTTTTCCTGGTCTCTTATTTAGGTTTTCTAAATTCCTGCTATGAGTGAGACCATCCGGTATTTTTCTTTTTCTTTCTGACTTATTTTGCTGAGCATGATCCCTTCTAGATCCATCCATGTTGCTGCAAACTGCATGTGTTTATCTTTTTTGATTGCTGAGTAATATTTCCATTGTGTATATGTACCACATCTTCTTGATCCAGTCATCTATTTTTGGGCATTTGGATTGTTTCCATACCTTAGCTATTGTAAATAGTGCTGCTATAAAAATAGGGGTGCAGGTGCCCTTTGGAATTGATGTTTCTGTGTCCTTTGGGTAAATACCTAGGAGTGGGATTGCTGGATCAAGAAATCTCCACACAGCTCTCCATAGTGGTTGTGTTAGGGGGAAAGGATGTCCTGAGTTAATTAATTTCATACAGGCTTTGTAGACTTCACTCCCCACTTCAGACTAAAGCCATCAAGACATTGGGAAAGACAAATTTCATCACCACTAAAGGGAAGGTGGCTGGGACCTGAGGGTGGAGTTAAGTAGCCAGGTTGGATATAAAAACCAAACACGTGGGCTTTGGGCTCTGGCTCACTGTTGCTCGCCTCCTGGTTTCAGGGCTTCTGGCTTGCAGCCACCTCTTAGAGTGTCATTTGGGATTCCAGATCGGCGGATTGGGTAGGACCATTTAAAACTTTGTCTTCCACTTTTTTCCCTGAGTTGTACATTTCCTCATTTCCCCTTCCCTTGTAAATAAACCTTTTATTAAAAGAGTCAATATATTTACTGACTCCAAGTACTCTTTTATGATTCTCCACATGCATGGGGCCATTTGGAAAGTGCGGGGACTCCTTACTGCCAGTAACAAGGATGTCAAACACCCATTAGAAATCCTGGCCCTGTTAAAGGCAGTAGCTTTACCATCAGCTGTTGCCGTAATGCATTGTCCTGGCCACCAAAAGGGTGGATCTGACATGACAAAGGGCAACAGGGCAGCTGATCAGGTGGCTAAGGCCGCTGCCCGTTCTGCCCATTCTGCCCTCCAGGGGCACTCATCCCTCTTGTGCACCTGACTCAGTATGCTCCTAAATACACAGAGCAGGATGAGGAGAGAGCTCGTGCAAGGGGATTTACTGAGTTTGAACCCAGCTCCACTTGGAGAGTAAACTCCCATGGGATGATACTCCTCCCGGAGGCCCTGGTATATCCAGTGCTAAAACATCTTCATGAAGGATCTCACTATGGGAGAGATGCCTTATTAAAAACAGTGCGCCCATATTTGAAGGGCCCATATTTAAACAAAATAACACAACGGATCACCTGAAGATGTGAATTATGTGCCAGAAATAACCCCAAGACAGACTCCCACCCTAACGCCATTGGGGTTCAATATCAGGGCAAGTGTCCTTTTGAGGACTGGCAGGTGGACTTTACACAAATGCCTAGAACAACAGGCAACTTCAAATACCTATTGGTTTTTGTGGACACGTTCTCAGGATGGGTGGAAACATTTCCCACAAAGACTGAAAAAGCTTCCAAGGTTGCAAAACAGCTACTAAAAGAGATAATCCCTCACTTTGGGTTGCCAGACTCTATCCAGAGTGATAATGGGCCAGCATTTGTCTCTGACGTCACTCATGCAGTAAGCAGTGCATTACAGATTAACTGGAAATTGCATGCTGCATGGAGACCACAGTCTTCTGGACAAACAAACAAACAAAAAAATGAGCCATACCTTGCAAAAAACCTTGGCAAAACTGTGCCAAGAAACACAACTTCATTGGGACCAGGTACTATCCCTTGCCCTCCTCCACATAAGAGTGGCACCTAGAAGTGGGCTACAATTAAGCCCCTTTGAGATTGTGTTTGAAAGACATTTCCAGGCCTCAGTTCTGAAAGCCAGTCCGGAAATAGCACAAAATTGCCGAATCACACAATATGTGAAACACATCCAGGAGGTTCTGGCAGTAATTCATAACTTTGCAACCTCGAGGATCTCTATGCCCCCTAATCAACCATTGCATCCCTTCAGACCTGGAGATCAGGTCTTACTAAAGACTTGGCAGAGCAGGGATGCTGAAAACCAGCTGTCAGAAAAATGGACTGGTCCCTATGATGTTTTGTTGAGCACACATACTTCTCTAAAACTTGTAGGCATAAAACCCTGGGTACATCATTCCAGAGTTAAGAAAGCCCCAGGAGAAACTGACCCAGAGACGAAGTCCCATTGGTCTTGTGAACCCATTGAGGACTTGAAATATTTGTTTAAGAAACAGACAAAAAACTTGAATGTTACTGACTTCTTTTCCAGTTATTGTTGCAGGATACCCAAAGACTCACTTTTTCTGAAGAAACCCTGAGAAAACTAACATGTTCTAACCAATCGTCTTCCTTTCAAAGTTTAGGAGACATGAAGTAACATCTAGGATCATGCATATGCTGCCAGTATTATTTTTTTACACAGAAAGGAGTTCAATCTTAATTTTGGTATTTCTTTTTAACTTTTGCTTTTAACTTTGAGATTTTTTTTTTCTTTTCTCTGCTTGTTTTTGTTACTTTGGCCTATGAGTAAAACTGCAGTTGTGTGAGATATCCCACGCGTGATAAATGGTAACTAAAGAGCTCTTTGTGTCTATATGTTGTATGTCTGTATGTCCTTTCCCTGTGTCCTTGTCTTGACCTCCAGGGGTTGACAAATTGGTACACATGGTGCCCATAGACATTAAAGGAAAAAAAAGTCTCCAGTTATAAGGAAACACAAAGGTTATGGTTTCATTGTCAAAATTGTACTACTGAACTAAGCCGGTGCCTTCATAGAGATTGAATATTGTTGTTTCTGTTATTTTTCTGATATTTATGGCAAAGCTTCCCAAAAATCTAAATTCAAGCACAAATTTGGTAGCCTGTCATTTGGCTGATGCAAGGAAATTTTGTGGAACCTCAGTAAAGCTCCTGAGACACTCCACACAGTTTCTCCCTTTCCTCCTGGGAAAGGCATTAAATAAATTTGTTCTATTTGGTTTACCTAGTAAAGTAAAACTAGAAGGGAAACATTGTCACTTGGAAAAACGGGTAACACCTTGACCTAATATAAATGTAAATTGTCAATAATAATTGTCACCTTGCAATATTGTATATTTCAATTGTATAATATCTACAGAAATTGTTTCTGAAAACATAGGGAAAAAAGGTCTCAACAAATTCCTATTAATGAAACTGTGGAGAGTAAAACTTTCCTACTAAGGACTAAATAGACTTGCAAATACACCTAATATTTACTAAGTTTTCTTTAACATAATACTAATAATTTTCTTTTGTATTTTGTTCTGAATCCACAAAGTTTTCTTGTTTTGGTAACCAGGATCTGCAGCAAGGTTGCAATTTTTTTCCAACAAAGTTAACTTGTGTTTGCATTTTCTCTCCCCTTGATACCAACACAGCATAAAAATAGTGGTAGTAATCTTTTACTACTTATCTCAGAGTCTGTTTTTGCATAACTTCCATAGGGATTTTGTTTGCTTAAACTGAAAAAAAATTGGACATAAGTTTCATTGTGTGGCTTTGTGTGGAGCTCTTCCAGAAAGTTGAAACAGAGCTGAATCAAGAAGAGGAGAACCTGTTCGCTTTGTTCGTAGGGTTCCAGAGACCTCCAAAGAAGGTGAGGAAGCTTGCCTCCATTGGCAGGACTGGACAGCCCAGCTAACAAAAAGTCCCTGGTACCCTCAAAAAAAGAAAAGCCCAGGTGGAGTCTAATAAGACCAACCTGTTCCTAAAGCCTACACGGACTGGATGTCAACAGTTCGCTCTGAATCCTTTATGGAGTATTCCAACAAAGCCAGCTAAAATTGCTGCTTAGTTATTCTGCTTTGTAATTTTATGCAAAAATAGGCAATATGGTTTAAAAATAAATTTAGTTTGCAAACTTTTGCTATACTGTTCAAAAAATTTGGGATCAAGGTTGAGAAAATGTGTTTTTACATAAGTTAAACCATTTAAATTTTTTTTCCTGTAATTTTGATATATTTGCTGTCTTGTTCTGGCTAATGCCTCCAGATGTTTTCTTTCGGCTTGAACTAATGAACTGCTTTTCCAAAAATGGAGGACTTTTGCTTTCCACAATGGACAATACCTGAAGGGACTCGTTTTCTTTCACACTGGAACCCTGAAAAATTTTCATTTAAGACTATATCCCAGCGTCCATATGTTTAATCTTCATCACCAAGGAAATGGTGACAAAAAGTAAAAGGGGGAAATTGCTAGGGGGAAAGGATGTCCCGAGCTAATCCCATACAGGCTTTGTGGACTCCACCCCGGCTCCAGACTAAAGCCATCAGGACATTGGGAAAGACAAATCCCATCACCACCAAAGGGAAGGTGGCTGAGACCTGAAGGTGGAGTTAAGCAGCCAGGTTGGATGTAAAAACCATACACGTGGGCCTTGGGCTCTGGCTCGCTGTTGCTTGCCTCCTGGCTTCATGGCTCCTGGCTTGCAGCCAGCTCTCAGAGTGCCATTTGGGATTCCTGATCGGCGGATCAGGTAGGACCATTTAAAACTTTGTCTCCCACTTTTCTCCCTGAGCTGTACATTTCCTCATTTCCCCTTCCCTTGTAAATAAACCTTTTATTAACCTTTCGCGTGTGCCTGCAGTAGAGCATTGATAAGTCCTTTTAAGCACGCTGGTGTGGACCCACAGTCAGGCACCCCATTTTGTATCGGGGCTGCCCTATAACAGTTGGGCCAGTTTGCACTCCTACCAGCAGTACAGGAGAGTTCCTTTTTCTCCACAACCTCGCCAACATTTGTTGTTGCTAGTTTTTTTATTATGTGCCATTCTCACTGGTGTGAGATGGTATCTCATTGTAGTTTTGATTTGCATTTCCCTGATTACAAGTGATGTTGAACATTTTTTCATATGTCTGTTGGCCAATTTCATTTCCTCTCAGAGAAGTTTCTTTTTAGCTCTTCTGCCCATTTTTTGACTGGATTATTTTCTTTGTTTTTGTTGAGTCTCATCAGCTCTTTGTAGATTTTTGTGATCAGTCCTTTATCATTAGTGTGTGCAAAAATGTTCTCCCAGTCGGTGGGGTTTCTCTTTCTTTTTGTTATTGTCTCTTTTGCTGTGTAGAAGCTCTTTAATTTGATGTAGTCCCAGCTGTTTATCTTTGCCTTCACTATCACTGCTTTGGGTGATGTGTCTGTAAAGATGTCTTTGAGGTGTATGTCATGTAGTGTTTCGCCTATATTTCCTTTTATGTATTTTATGGTTTCAGGTCTTATGTCTAGTTCTTTAATCCATTTTGAGTTGGTTTTTGTGCATGGTGTTAGGTAGTAGTCGACCTTCATTCTTTTGCATGTAGCGACCCAGTTTTCCCAGCACCATTTATTGAACAAACTTTCTTTGCTCCAGTACATATTCTTTGCTCCTTTGTCAAAGATTAGTTGACCATAAATCTGTGGGTTTATTTCTGGATTTTCTATTCCATTCCATTGGTCAGTGTGTCTGTTCTTGTTCCAGTACCAGGCTGTTTTGATGATTATGGCTTTGTAGTAAATTTTGAAGTCTGGGAGTGTGATGCCTCCATTCCCTTCTTTTTTTTTTCAGGAGAGCTTTGGCTTTTTGGGGTTTTTGGTGATTCCATATGAATTTCATCAATAAATCTGAAGAAGAAGAATTAAAAAAACCTATACCTTTTATTATTGTAACAAAACAATCAAATACTTGGGAATAAATCTAACAAAAGAGGTAAAGGACCTATACAAAGAAAACTATAAAACACTGTTAAAAGAAATAGAAGAAGACACAAAGAAATGGAACGACATCCCCTGCTCATGGATTGGCAGAATAAACATTATTAAAATGGCCATCCTACCAAAAGCAATATACAGATTCAATGCTATTCCAATAAAAATCTTTGAATTTTTCAGAGTTTGAGGTTAACCTTTCTTTCAGAAGTGTGTACATCTCTAGAAAATTATTCGTTTCTTGTAGATTAATTTTTTTGGCAAAAAGATGATCATAATAGTTTCTCATGATCTTCTGTGTTTCTGAGATTTCTGTTGTTACTTCTCATTTTTCATTCCATTGAAATTTTGTTTCTCATTTTATTTGTGAGTCTTGTTAGAGGTTTCTCTCTCTATATTTTTTTCTTGTTTTTAAATAATACATTTTATTTTTATATTCCCCCATACAATTGCAAACCCCCCATTCTGACCCCAATCCCTCCCCTCCCGCCCCCCACCCTCCAAAAAGTGTCTCCGGTTCATAGTTTTTTGTTGATTTTGATTTTCACTAATATATATATATATTTTTGTGGGATCCTCGCTGGTGGCCTGGGATCGAACTGGCGCTGCAGAGGCTACGGGCAGCCTCGCGACCCAGCGCTCAACTGCTGCGCCACCACGGGAGGCCCATATATTTTTAATGCTTTTAAAGAGCAGGCTATCAGTTTCACTGATCTTTTGAAATGTCCTTTTGATTTCTTTTTTTTTTTTTTTAAAGAGGCATGTTTTATTTATTTGTTTGTTTGTTTTGTTTATACAAGCACTGGGTACAGTCAGAAGTGCAGGAGGGTGAGAGAATTCACCAGAGCCAGAGCGGGGAGCAGAGCAGGCAGAAGGACCGAAGTACACTGCTGAGGAGAGCAGCGGGCAGCAGGAGAGGTCTGCGCGCCATGTGGGACCCTCCTCTGGTGGCCGGGGAGCAGCCGGGGATCGAACCGGCACCGTAGAGGCCGCGGGCAGCTTCGCAACCCAACACTCAACTGCTGCGCTACCGGGGAGGCCCCATCCTTTTGATTTCTATCTCATTTATTTCTACTCTATATTTTTCCCCTTCTCTGGTTTTAATTTGGTTTGTAATGATGTTAGATTTTTTTTTTATTTTATTTTGAGTTGTTTCCTGTTTCTTGATGTTGGCTTATATAGTTACAAGCATCCTTCATGGTACAGCTTTTGTTGAGTCCCAAAGTTTTTTCATGTTTTATTTTTTTTCTCTAGTTATTTTAAAATTTCTTCTAAGATTTTCTCATCAATTCAATAAGCATTCACTAGTGTATGTTTTTGAGTCCCAGCATATTAGGAATTGTCCCTGCTTTCATTTTGTGTCTGATTTCTAATTTGATACCACTGTGATCAGGAAGATTCCTCATATGATTTCAATATTCATGAATTTATTGACACTTGCTTTGTTACCTAACATGTTATTTATCCTAGAGAATGTTTAATGTGCACTTGAGAATAATGTGTACTTAGCTTTTTTGTGTGCATTTCCCCTATAAGTATCTATTAAACCCATGCAGTCTAATTGATTAAGTCTATCATTTCCTTGTTTACTTTTTGTCTGGTTCATCTGTCCACTGATGAGCATGAAGTGGTTAAGTCCCCTACTACTAATATTTTTCTGCCATTTTCTATTTTCAGGTTTGTTAATAATTATCTTTATATAGTGATTCTCCTTAATTTGGTAAATATATTTTGATGAATGTTATGTCTTTCTAATATACTGCTCTTTTTATCACTATGCAATGACCAACTCAATTTGTTGTTACTTTTTATAAGATGGAAGCCTATTTTATTTGACATAAATATTGCTATGCATTTTTCCTATCTTTTTTTTATCCCAATTGGTTGTATAAATAGTTATTCAAGCATTTACTTTGCGCCTATGTTTATTTTTAGAGGTCAGATCTGTCTTCTTCAGGCAGCAGAAAGTTGGGTTTTGTCTTCTCATTCAACTAGCTACTCTGTGATTTTAATTTTTTTAGTTGAATTTTCTTTTAAAAGTATTTCATAACTTTTTTTTTGCATGAAAGAACTGGTGTGTGGGTCAGAGGTGTGGGGGCAGGGAGGTGAGAGGATTAACCAGAGACAGAGTGGGGAGTAGAACAGGCACATCTACTGAAATACACTGCTGAGGGGAACAGCAGGTGAGACAAGGGAGGTCTGCTGTGCCAATGTGGGTTAGCTCCATGGCCAAGGCTCGAACTCAGGCCATAGCATTGATAGCACTCAGACTTATTAATCCGCAGGTCACAAGGGAGAGCCTTCTACTCTGTGAATTTTGATTGGTAACTTTAGTTCATTACTTTTAGGGTGATTATCGATATATAATATATTGCTGTTTTAATGTGATAGCAACTCTTACTAATATTTCTGTATCTTTACACCAAATACCAAAGATAGTTTTTGTTAACATATTCAAGCACAAATTAACTTTTTAGAGTACAGTGTACATTTCTTATTGAATAGTTTATCTTCAGAACTTCTGTAATAACTTTTGGAAACTTGTCATGGAAATTTGTTGTTTTCTATTTCTCTTACATAAACAATTATTCCATCCACTATAAGCCAGGTGCATTCAGAGGTTTGATTGGCTTAAGTCAGTCAGTGCATGTAACACTACAGGCCATAGTGATTGGATCAAATAAGGGTAATTCAGGTCTGTGAGAAGTAACACAATTTCTACAACAAAGGAACTTGTTCTTCCCTTTAATAATATGAAGCAAGATTATGAGCCTTGCAGTTGCTGCAGCAATTTTGTGGCTAAAGGCAAGAATGAAATTTGATAAATAAAGCAGTTTCTGTCTAAAATCCAAGTATAAAAAACACTGGGATATAGATGAGAAAGATGAAGATAAATGCATTATATATGATAAAACTTTAGACAATTGATCAAATTTTGCCTGAACCAGTTCACTTCCAAGTAGTTACTAATTGAGATAATAGATTTTATTTCCTCTCATTTTTTTCTTAATTGCATAGGTGTTAGTTTACTTTTTGTCACTTGCAACCGAAAATATACAGTTATACACCCTGACTGATGTTTTCAACCAAGATGATTCTGTTTGGAGTAGGCAAAACAGGTGATTTGTACCAAATACAGAAAGAATGTGACTGGGGTTTCTGATATGTTACTCTAATACTCATGCATTATATATATATATATATATATATATATATACTCATATATATATTGTTACTCTAATATATACTCATATATATAATGTTATTCTAATGTTACTCTAATACTCATGCATTATATATATATATATATATAATTTTCCAGACTCTAAGTTTTTTAGAGTCCTTTGCTTTCCTTAAATTCAAAAAGTCGTCATTATCTTGTTTTTTAAAAGATATTAGCATAGGAGAAACTGAAAATGAGGAAGTGAAATTGAAATTGATACTTTTATAGGTTAGGCTCTATGATGGCAAATGGAAGTAATAGTGAATTTCTTTTTAAAAAAAATATTTTATATACTTATGCATACAAGAACTGGGGTATAGACCAGAGGTGCGGGGGATGAGAGGATCCACCAGAGATAGAGTGGGGAGCAGAACAAGCAGATGGACTGAAATACACTGCTGAGGGGAGCAGTGGGTGAGACAGGAGAGGTCTGCTGTGCCATGTGGGTCACCTCTCTGGCCAGCTGGGAATTGAACTCATGCAGCAGTGGTTGGCTATAGCTTTATAGTGCTGAGACTTTAACCCCTGTGCCACCAGGGAGGCCCGGTAATGAATTTTCTTATATAGCAGGCTTTTACAAGTCCTGCATGAAAAGAATGGAACTTTTTTTTTTTTAAAGATATATTTATTTATTTATACAAGCATTGGGTACAGTCAGAAGAGCGCGAGGGCGAGAGAATTCACCAGAGCCAGAGCGGGGAGCAGAGCAGGCAGAAGGGCCGAAGTACACTGCTGAGGGGAGCAGCAGGCAGCAGGAGAGGTCTGCGCGCCACGTGGGACCCTTACCCGGCATCCTGGGATCGAACTGGTGCTGCAGAGGCTGCAGAGGCTGCAGAGGCTGCAGAGGCTGCGGGCAGCTTCGCAACCCAGCTCACAACCGCTGTGCCACCGGGGAGGCCCAAGAATGGAACTTTTATCCTCTAAGCTAAGAATTCACTGGAGAGCACTGGTTGCAGTTGAAACTGCTAACACCTTATGAAAGAGATTCATGCATGAGGGAACCAGTGCTGGAAAGTACAATGTAGCCTGGATTCTCCAAGGGAGTTAGGAGATGATTTAATGTGTAAATTCACAAGATGGGTAGGAGAAGAGCATTTTCATTTATCTAGGCTGCCTCAGGAGGAGACAACTTACAAAGTCAAAGACTTCTATTATTTCAGCTTCATTAGGGCCACCCAGAATTATCAGGAAGAGTAAATATTTAGTAAAATATTTAATATCTTCTAAACATTATCTCTATCTAGGATAGTAATTTGAAATACCTATTTTGAAATAACAAGAGTTTAAAACCTAATGAATATTCTAGATGAACAATATTTTACTTATTACAATTTTTTACAATATATATTGGGTTTTATTTTTTAGGTTCTCTAGAAGACAGAAATGTTTTCGTCATATGACTATGACTAGGGTATATGTTAAAAATAATTTTTGTAACAATGCTGCCTATTTGCTAATAACTTTGCCATTGTTCCATTTTCTCTTGTGTAAGGAATTTTACCATAAATTTCATTTCCTTAGTGAAAAGAAAGAAAACATAAAATAGTACTGATTAAACAGTTTCCCAGATGAAAAAGAAAGGGCATGATATGTTTTGAAAAATACTTAAGAAAGGAAGTAATTTATAGTTGAATCTGAAAGATACTTTTTTAAAGTGCTGTTATGATAGCTGATTGCATGGGTTTTGTTTATTTGCTTTGGTTTTAGGTCAGTCCCACTTAGAACAGTGTCACAGCAGAATGCCCTTTTTAATATTCATTACTTTGAAAGTAGCCTGAATTTTTCTGAATCATAGGAGAAAATTAACTAAAATAAAAAGAAATCTTTCCTATTTTTCTTTTATTCTCCTAGTTTCTTTGTTTCTCTCATAGAAAAGGTTGTATTCTTCCCCCCCCAAAAAAAACCTGACCTTAATTCTTGAGAACTAGCTCTAAAAAGAAGAGATGCTTTGTATCAGTCATGATTTCAAGTATCATTAAGGTACTTGGGTTTCTAACATATAAGAAGATGAGGATAAATAATTTTTTATCCTCATTTTTTTAAATGTGCATATTTCGATAAATATAAATGGACATACACATTTCAGTGATAAAACTGTCTTAAAATGCCCATCAAATATTTAAAGACCAACTTCATTCACAGACACCAGCATTTTGAGAGCCAGCACAGATCCCTGTCTGACCATACAGCGGTCTGCAGTTCACTTCCTATAAAAGCCCCTGACCCCAGGTCCAAACAATAATGCTTTGGAGCTGGCATACACCATGGTCTGGACAGTGCAGGGCCTTGCCCTGTTTCCACAACCTCAGCTGCCCTATAGGAAGCACAACTGAGCACTGCGATGACTCACCAGTGCCTCAAGAACCGACACAGGCCCCAGTTTGGGACACAATTGGCCCTTCCAGAGAGCAGTGGCCACCATCCACCCTCCCATGAGTGCCCTGAACTATTGTGGGAAGGATGGAGACTGACCTAAAGCAGGGCAAACCCACACGAGTCCTGAAAAAAATGAGACAGAACAAAGCAACAAATATCCACAGCAACCTGAAGGGAATATAACAACACAGAAGTAGAACATGTTTCCTGAACCAAACCACAAAGACATGGAAAATCTGTTCCTTCCATCAGAAACAGAATTCAGCTTGCCATCATAAATTTAAAGAACTCAGAGAAGTTGCGGAAAAGTAGATGAAGGAAATGCAAGAAAATTCAGGGAAAAAAATGTCCTGAGAGAAAAATCAATGAACAGAAGAACAAAAGTTGTACTCTACAATGAAGTGCAAGAAATGAAGAAATACTTGGTGGACTATCCAACACCATGAAGAAAGACAATATAAGATGATGAATAACCCAGAAGGGGAAGATAGAAAAGTGTTCATTATGTGTGTATGCATGTATGTTTCTGATCCACTCCTCTGTCCTTGGGCACTTCCACTGTTTCATAACTTAGCTATTGTAAACGGGATTGCAATGAATATAGGAGTACATAGAGCCATTAAAATTACTTTTTTTTTTCTATTTCTCAAGAGTGGAATAGCCAGGCGAGATGGTAGATTCATTTTTAATCTTTTTTTAAAAAAGATTTATTTATTTATTTATACAAGCACTGGGTACAGTCAGAAGTGCGGGAGGGTGAGGGTGAGAGAATTCACCAGAGCCAGAGCGGGGAGCAGAGCAGGCACAAGGACCGAAATACACTGCTGAAGGGAGCAGCGGGTGGCAGGGGAGGTCTGCGCGCCATGTGGGACCCTCTTCTGGTGGCCGGGGAGCAGCCGGGGATCGAACCTGCGCTGCAGAGGCTGCGGGCAGCTTCGCAACCCAGCGCTCAACCGCTGTGCCACCGGGGAGGCCCCATTTTTAATCTTATAAAAAACCTCCATACTATTTTCCATATGGGCTAGAGAGTCTGCATTCCCAACAGTGTAAGTGTATCCCCTTTTCTCTATATCTTTGCCAACGTTTGTAGTTTGTGGTATTTTTGGTAAGGACCATTCTCACAGGTATGAGATTGATCTCATTCTGGTTTTGATTTGCATATCCCTAATGATGAGTGATAATAAACATTTTTTTCTTCTTTTTAATTTTTATATGTTTTTGGGTTTACATTTTTGCGCTCCCATATGTACACAGGTACCAATTGCTCTCAACCAAACCACGATGCCCATACCGCCTCTGCCTTTCTCCCCAGCCGCCTCTTATCTCCTCCACGTTCCCTTTGGTAACTATTATATCTTTCACTGAGTTCAAGATTTATTGCGACTCTACATTTCTTGTGTATTTTTTTTTGTTGTTATTTGCATGCTGCAGGTGAGTGAAACCTTGCAATATCTGTTTTTAACTTTTTGACTTATTTTACTTAGCATAATCACATTGAGATCCATCCATTTTGTTCCAAATGTCACTATTTCATCTTTTTTTTTCCACAACTGTATAGTACTACATTGAGTATATATGCCACAATTTCTTTTTTTTCTTTTTTAAAAAGATTTTATTTATTCATGCATACAAGAACTGGGGTACAAGCCAGATGTGTGGGAGGGTGAGAAAATTCACCAGCGACAGAGTGGGGAACAGAACAGGCAGACTGACTGAAATACACAGCTGAGGGGAGCAGTGGGCAAGACAGGAGAGGTCTGCCGCGCCATGTGTGTATCTCCGCAGCGGGCCGGGATGGAACTCGTGCTGCAAAGGCTGCGGACAGCTTCACAGCTTTGCACTCAACTGCCTGTGCCACCAGGGAGGCCCTATTCCACAATTTCTTTGTCCATTTGTTGAAGCGTAATTGGGTTGGTTCCATAATGTGACAATTTTGGACAGTGCTGTTGTGTACATAGATGTTGATAAATCTTTTCACATTAAGGAATCCATATTATTTGCATAAATGCCTAATAAAGGTATTGCCAGATCATGCAGAATTTCCATTTTTATTTGAATACTGTTCTCCACCAACTGGCATTTCCACCAACAGTGAATGAGAATTCCTTTTTCACCATAATCTCACCAAGATTTGTTGCTTCAATTCCTTTTTATATGTGCCATTCTTATAGGGTTCAGACATTATCATTTGATTTCATTTCCTGTATAATAAGGGATATTGAACAATTCTTCATATGTCTGTAGGCCATCTAAATGTCTTCTTTAGAAAAGTATCTAATTTAGGTCCTTTGCCCATTTTTTGATTGGGTAGATCATTTCTTTGTTGTTGGATTGTATAAGTGTGTAAATATTGAGGAATAGCCCCTAGTCAGATGTGTGTTATACAAATATATTTTTTTTCCTATTCTGGAGGTGGCCTTTGTGTGTGTGTGTATGTGTGTGTGTGTGTGTGTGTGTGAGAGAGAGAGAGAGAGAGAGAGATACTTTCTTTTAAGTTTGATATCTATTTTTGCTTTTTGTTTATTTTTGCTTTTGTTTTCCTGCTCTTGGGTTTGAGTCTTCAAATACATCTTTGCAATAGCTTTATATCCAGATCTCTAATCCATTTTTACTTAATTTTTGTGTACGGGGTTATGTATAGGTATATTTTTGTTTGTTTTTGGCAAGTGGCAATTCATGTTTTCAAACACCATTTTTTAAAGAGGCTGTATTTTTCTCCATTGTATGGCACTAGCACTTCTGTCAAAGGTAAATTCTCCATGTGTGTGGGATTATCTCTGGGCTTTCAATTCAGTTCCATTTATCTGAGTTTCTGATCTTGTCCCAGTACTGTATTTTGATTACTATTGTGGTATAATATAGTTTGAAGTCAAAAGTCAGAAAATGCAATATTTCCATTTTTCTTTTTTTCTTTCAGGATCATTTTAGCTATCCTAGATGTTTTGAGATTCCTTCTAAATTTGAGAATTGTTCTATTTTGTTGATATTGCATTGAATCTGTAAATTGCTTTGGATAACATGGCCGTTTTAATGTTAATTCTTCCAATCCATGAGCATGGAATATCTTTACATTTCTTTGTGTCTTCTTTTACTTACCTTAACAGACTTTTATAGTTTTCAATATGCAGGTCCTTCACATCCTTCATTAAGTTTGTTCCCAGATATCTCATTCTTTTTGGTATATTGTAAATGGCATTGTAGTCTTTATTTCCCTTTCTTTTGATACATTGTTTGAATATAGACATGCCGCTGATTTTGGTGCATTGTTTTGGGTCCTTTCACTTTAGTGTTATTCATTTTTTTATTTGTAAAAGTTTTTTTGGTAGGATCTTTTGGTTTCTCTAAGTATATTAACCTGCCATTTGAAAATAGTGACAGTTTCACTTTTTTTGTAATTTGGATTTTTTTAATGTTTATTTGATTTATTTATGCATAGAAGAACTGGGGTGTAGGCCAGTGTGGGGGTTGGTGAGAGAACCCACCAGAGACAGAGCGGGGAGCAGAACAGGCAGACTGACTGAAATTCACTGCTGAGGGGGGCAGCAGGTGAGATAGGAGAGGTCTGCTGCACCATGTGCGTCAGCTCCCTGGCTGGGGATCTAACTCATGCTACAGTGGCTTCAGATAGCTTCACAGTACTGAGACTTAACCCCTTGCACCACCAGGGAGGCCCTGGATTCTTTTTAAGTCTTTTTCCTGTCTAATTGCCTGAGCTAGAACATCTAAGACCATGTTGAATAATAGTGGTGATAGGGGCATCCCTGTCTGGTTCCTTAGTGGGAATCGTTGCAGGTTTTCATCATTGAGTATGATGTTGGCTCTGGGTTTGTCATACATGGCTTTTACAATGTTTAGATAACTTTCATTTATTCCCATTTTTTGAGTGTTAGCATAAATGAATGTTGGATCTTACTGAATGCTTTTTTGGCATCTATTCAGATAATCATGTGTTTTTGGATGCTTTTGTTCTTTTTATAGTTCCTTCAGCTGTAGAGTTTGAGTTTTAATTTGAGATTTTTCTTGATTTTTTTAATGTGGGTCATTATTGCTATAAAGTTCCCTCATAATACTGCTTAGAGAGCATCTGGTAGCTTGTCTGTCCATTTTCATTAGCCTCTAGATACTTTTTGATCTCTTCTTTGATTTGTTCATTGACACAGGATTTATTCACAATAATTTTGCTCAGTCAGCACATGTTTTGGTTTATTCCAGGGTCTTTTTTTTTTTTTTTGGCTTAATTCAGGATTCTACCTTTATAACATGGTCTGTGAAGATTCTTGATATAGTTCTATTTTTGTATATTTTCTGAGACATTTTTTATGTCCTAGAATATGATTATTCTTGAGAATGATCCATGTGCACTGAAGCAGAAATTTTATTAACTTCTTTTGGGATGGAGAGCTCTATAAATATCCAATAAATGCATCTGTTCTAAAACTTCATTTTTATTTATTTACTTTTTCAATTTAAATTTTATTTTTATATTCCCCTTACAATTACAACCCCCTTATTTTGACCCCAAACCCTCCTTTCCCTGACCCCCACCCTCCATAGTGTGTCTCTGGTTCATAGTTGTTTGTTGATTTTAATATTTTCTTTCTTATAGTTATTCTTTTTCCTGATCCCTTAATTAAGTTTTCTAGATTCCTGCTGTGAGTGAGACCATCCAGTACATTTCTTTTTCTTTCTGACTTATTTCACTGAGCATGATCCCTTCCAGCTCCATCCATGTTGCTACAAATTGCCATGTGTTTATCTTTTTTGAATGCTGAGTAATATTCCATGGTGTATATGTACCACATCTTCTTGATCCAGTCATCTATTTTTGGGCATTTGGGTTGCTTCCATAGCTTAGCTATTGTAATTAGTGCTGCTATACATAGGGGTACAGGTGCTCTTTGGAACTGATGTTTCTGTGTCCTTTGGGTAAATACCTAGGAGTGGACTTGCTGGATCATATGGAAGCTCTATGTTTAGTAGGTCAAGAAATCTCCACACAGCTCTCCATAGTGGTTGGACCAGTTTGCACTCCCACTAGCAGTGCAGGAGAGTTCCTTTTTCTCCACAACCTCGCCAACATTTGTTGTTGCTAGTTTTTTTTTTTTTTTAATATGTGCCATTCTCACTGGTGTGAGATAGTATCTCATTGTAGTTTTGATTTGCATTTCCCTGATTACAAGTGATGTTGAACATTTTTTCATGTGCCTGTTGGCCATTTGCATTTCCTCTTCAGAGAAGTTTCTTTTTAGCTCTTCTGCCCATTTTTTGACTGGATTATTTTCTTTGTTTTTGTTGAGTCTCATCAGCTCTTTGTAGATTTTTGTGATCAGTCCTTTATCATTAGTGTTGTGTGCAAAAATGTTCTCCCAGTCGGTGGGGTTTCTCTTTGTTTTGGTTATTGTCTCTTATGCTGTGCTGAAGCTCTTTAATTTGATGTAGTCCTAGCTGTTTATCTTTGCCTTCACTATCACTGCTTTGGGTGATGTGTCTGTAAAGATGTCTTTGATATGCATATCACGTAGTGTTTCGCCTATATTTCCTTTTATGTATTTTATGGTTTCAGGTCTTATGGCTAGTTCTTTAATCCATTTTGAGTTGGTTTTTGTGCATGGTGTTAGGTGGTAGTCGACCTTCATTCTTTTGCATGTAGTGACCCAGTTTTCCCAGCACCATTTATTGAACAAACTTTCTTTGCTCCAGTGTGCATATTCTTTGCTCCTTTGTCAAAGATTAGTTGACCATAAATCTGTGTATATATTTATGGATTTTCTATTCGATTCCATTGGCCTGTGTGTCTGTTCTTGTTCCAATACCATGCAGTTTTGATGATTATGGCTTTGTAGTAAAGTTTGAAGTCTGGGAGTGTGATGCCTCCATTCCCTTCTTTTTTTTTCAGGAGAGTTTTGGCTATTCGGGGTTTTTGGTAATTCCATATGAATTTCATCAATAATTGTTCAATTTCTTTGAATAATGACATTAAAATTTTTATTGGAATAGCATTGAATCTGTATATTGCTTTTGGTAGGATGGCCATTTTAATAATGTTTATTCTTCCAATCCATGAGCAGGGGATGTCTTTCCATTTCTTTGTGTCTTCTTCTATTTCTTTTAACAGTGTTTTATTGTTTTCTTTGTGTAGGTCCTTTACCTCTTTTGTCAGATTTATTCCCAAGTATTTGATTTTTTTTTGTTTCAATAATAAAAGGGATTTTTTTTTATTTCTTCTTCTTCAGATTTATTGTTTGTGTATAGGAAGGCTACTGACTTTTGCATGTTGATTTTGTTTCCTGCCAATTTGCTGAACTGATTGATTACTTGAATTAGTTTTTCTGTGGAGTTTTTGGGGTTCTCTATGTATATTATCATATCACCTGCAAATAGTGATAGTTTGACTTCTTCTTTTCCTATTTGGATTCCTTGGATGTCTTTCTCTTGTCTTATTGCTCTGGCTAGGACTTCCAGTATTATATTGGAAAGCAGTGGTGAGAGTGGACATCTTTGTCTTGTCAGTGGTGAGAGTGGACATCTTTGACTTGTCCCAGATCTTAATGGGAATGCTTTCAGCTTTTCACCATTGAGAATGTTACTGGCTTTTGGCTTGTTATATGTGGCCTTTATGATGTTGAGGTATGTTCCTTGTATCCTAAGAATTTCAAGGGCTTTTATCATGAATTGGTGTTGCACTTTGTCAAAAGCTTTCTCAGCATCTATTGTTATTATCATATGGTTTTTATATTTCTTTTTGTTGATGTGTTGGATAACGATTGATTTTCGGATGTTGACCATCCTTGTGTCCCTGGAATGAATCCTACTTGGTCGTGGTGAATTATCTTATGGATACATTGTTGGATTCTGATAGCTAAAATTTTATTGAGGATTTTTGCATCAGTGTTCATTAGGGAGATTGGCCCATAGTTTTCTTTTTTTGTGTTGTCCTTGTTTGGTTTTGGTATTAGTGTAATGTTGGCTTCATAGAACGTGTTTGGTATTATCCCTTTCTTCTCAATTTTTTGGAAGAGTTTGTGAAGGATAGGCACTAATTCATTTCTGAACATTTGGTAGAATTCATTGTAAATCCATCAGGTCCTGGGGTTTTGTTTTTGGGAAGGTTTTTGATTACCATTTCAATTTCGCTGCTTGTAATTGTTCTGTTTAGGTGTTCTATTTCTTCTTTATCTAGCTTTGGGTGATTGTAGAGTTGTAGGAATTTTTCCATCTCCTCTAGATTGTTGAACTTGTTTCCATATAACTGTTCATAGTAGTTTCTGATTATTCTTTTGATTTCTGTTGTATCCGTCGTGATTTCTCCTCTTTCATTTATGATCCTGTTTATTTGTGCTTTCTCCCCTTTTTCCTTTGTGAGCCAGGCTAGGGGTTTGTCTATTTTATTAATTTTTTTGAAAGAACCAGCTCTTGGTTTCATTGATCTTTTGGATTGTTTTTTTAGTTTCAATTTCATTTATTTCTGCTTTGGTTTTTATTATTTCTTTTCTTCTACTGGTTTTGGGTTTTTTTGGTTGTTCTTTTTCTAGATCTTTGAGCTTTGAGATTAGGTTGTTTCTTTTAGTTCCTTCTTGTTTCTTGATGCGAGCCTCTATTACTCTATATTTTCCTCTTATTCCTTCTTTTGCTGCATCCCATACATTTAGGAAATTGGTGTCCTCTTTGTCATTCAATTCAAAGAAATTTTTAAATTTCTTCTTTGATCTCCTCATTAGTTCAGTGGTCTTCCAGTAGTGTGGTTTTCAATTTCCATGAGGTGGGAGATTTCCTTGCCTTCTTTTTATGGTCTATTTCTAGTTTGATGCCTTCATGGTCAGAAAAGATGGTATTATTTCAATTTTGGTGTATCTGTTGATGTTTGTCTTGGGTCCCAGTATGTGATCGATCCTGGAGAATGATCCGTGTGTGCTTGAGAAAAATGTGTACTCAGATTTTTTTGGGTTTAGTGTTCTATAGATGTCTGTTAAGCCAAAGCACTCTAGATCCTTATTTAGAGCTTTAGTTTCTTTACTTATTTTTTGTCTCAGTGATCTATCCATTGTTGATAGTGGTATAACACTTTGTTTTTAGACCTTTATTTCTTTGTTAATTTTCTGTCTTGTGATCTGTCGATTTGTGTGAGTAGTGTATTAAGGTTTCTGACAATGATTATACTTCTATTAATATGTTGTACTAGAATGTTAATAGTTGCTTTATAGAACTTGATGCTCCTATGTTATTAGGTGCATAGATTAAAAACTAACAGTTACATTTTCTGGGCAATTGTTACATTAATCATTATATAGTGTTCATATTTATCACTGATTTCCTTTTGTGGTTGGAAGTATAGTTTATCTGATATGAGAATAGCAGCTCCTGGTTTGCTCTTTGAATTTTAGTATGTTTGTCCTTGCTCCAACCTTTTATTTTTAGTTTGTCTTTTGGTTTTAAACGGGTCTTTTGTAAACCAAACATTGATGGCTGAAATATTTTTACCCACATTGTTCATCTATGTCTTTTATTGGTGAATTCAGATCATTCATATTTAGGGTGATTATTGATCTGAACTATTTACAATGTGATAGGTACTATTGTCAGTCGTATTTGTTTTAATTTTCTGTTTGTGGTTTTTTTTTCCAATTTTTTCCTCTTTGCTTTTTCAGCATGGCTTTCTTTATTATTTCTATCATCTTCTTTGTTTCTTTATCTATGGGTCTCTAGTCTAGATTTTTGGTGAGAAGTCACTATGGGGGTTTTACTTAAATTTTTTATCTTTAGTCTTTCACGAGATAGTCTCTGCTCTTTAACATTTAAATATACTGGCTCTGTCCATCTCTTCCTTCCCCTTAGTGTTTTGTTGTTGAGTCATAATATTCTTATTCTTTTGGTGTTGTATTGCTACTGTTGTTTTCCTAAGAATTTGTGTTTTTCTTTTCTTTTCTTGTAGAACTCCACTATGCATTTTTTAAAAAGATTTATTTATTTATTTATACAAGCAATGGGTACAGTCAGAAGTGTGGGAGGGTGAGAGAATTCATTAGAGCCAGAGTGGGGAACAGAACAGGCAGACTGACGAAATACACTCCTGAGGGGAGCAGCAGGTGGCAGGAGAGGTCTGCGCACCATGTGGGACCCTCCCTAGGTGGCCGGGGATCGAACCAGTGCTGCAGAGGCTGCGGGCAGCTTCGCAACCCAGCGCTCAACCACTGTGCCACTGGGGAGGCCCTTATTTTGTCTTAACCTTCCACCCTGCCTCCCTGCTGCTTCTTTCTGCTGAGGTTCATGATCTATGAGGATTGTGTCTCCGGGTGAGAGGAGCTAGGTCTGGACCGCCAAGTTCACAATCTGGGACTAAGTTTCACTTGGCTAAAAGGTGGCATTGCATGTGCCATAGGTGGGCATTTGCCAACTTATCTCTATGGCCACCAAAAATGGCTATTGCTGCCTGCCACTGTCTCTGCTTCTGCTTCTGCATGGCTGAAATATCTACATGCCAATTGTTTATTTTCCCAAAGGATTTTTGAGTTGTCTCACAAGACCTTCTCTCTGCTGTTGGACTTTTTATGGTGTCTGGCCTGGCTTCTTTGATCTCTTCTGAAAGGGAACGTTTGGTGTCCATGCCAACCAGCCTTGGATTTCCTAATTTCCTTGTCTGCACCCACAGAGTTCCCATTGCCCTGGGTTACATCTCTGCCCACTCATGTATTAGCAGAATTCCTCCAGGGAATTTCACAATGTCCTGGGTTGCCCCCATTGTGGTTTGGGTGAGGACCCTCAGCCCAGTCATGCACCCCTTTAATTACTCTCATTCCTTCCTTTCATCAGCCGTCAACCACCAATCTCAGTATGAGATTATCTGTGGGGAAGTCCTAGAAGTCTATAGGTGGGATTTGTGTATCTAGAGCTTCCTATGAACAAATATTTTCTTTAGCATTTTTTTTTTCCCAGAGAAGGTGATCCAAATCTCTCTGCCATATGGTGTGTAGAGTCCATGAACATTTTTTCATGTGTTTGATTGCCATCTGTATGTGTTCCTTGGAAAAGTGCCTATTTAGTTCTTCTGCCCATTTTGTTTGATTAGATTGTTTACTTTTTGTTGAGTTGCATGAGTTCATTATACATTTGTATATCTGCCTTTTATCAGATGTGTTTTGTAAATATTCTTGCTGGGAACACATACTTTTTTTTTTGTTTTTTTTACAATACCTTTCCACAGATTAGATGAAGCTCACCCTCTTAATCAAAGGTAATCTGGGCCTTCCCTGGTGGCACAGTGGTTGAGCACTGGGCTGCAAAGCAGCCCACAGCCTCTGCAGCGCTGATTCGATCCCCGGCCACCCGGAGAGGGTCCCACATGGAGCGCAGACCTCTCTCCTGCCGCCTGCTGCTCCTCTCAGCAGTGTATTTCATCTAGACAGATGCTCTGTTCCCTGCTGTGGCTCTGGTGAATTCTCTCACCCTCTTGCCCTTCTGACTGCACCCAGTGCTTGTATAAATAAATAAATAAATCTTAAAAAAAAAAGGTAATCTCCTTTACTTAGAATCAACTATTTGTAGATGTTGCCCTGGTCTCAAAAAAACCTTCCTAGCAGCACCTAGATTAGTTTTTGATTAAGTGAAGTCTAGCAAAATAGATACATAAGCACAAACCTCACAATATTTTATAAGTATGTATAATTATTAATTTCAAGTTTCTTAAAATTGATCTATTTCTTAAATAATCACCCATTAGATAAGAGTAATAGCCTTTACTTTTTCCCTCTAAATTATTAAGAGAATTTTCTACATAAAGTTTTGGCTTATTATCTTTAATAATTTTCATCTTGGGAAGTTTCACTATTCTTTAGTGGTGATGTTGTAGAGCAACCCCGATACAAAACGGGGTGCCTGACTGTGGGTCCTCACCCGCGCGCTTAAAAGGACTTATCAATGCTCTACTGCAGGCACACGTGAAAGGTTAATAAAAGGTTTATTTACAAGGGAAGGGGAAATGAGGAAATGTACAGCTCTGGGAGAAAAGTGGGAGACAAAGTTTTAAATGAGTCCTACCCAATCCGCCAATAAGGAATCCCAAAATGGTGCTCTCAGAGTTGGCCGCCAGCCAGGAGCCGTGAAGCCAGGAGGCGAGCAATCGCGAGCCAGCGAGCAGCCCCCCAAGGCCCACGTGTTTGGTTTTTATATCCAACCTGGCTGCCCAACTCCACCCTCAGGTCCCAGCCACCCTCCCTTTGGTGTTGATGGGATTTGTCTTTCCCAATGTCTTGATGGCTTTAGTCTGGAGTGGGGGTGGGGTCCACAAAGCCTGTATGGGATTAACTCAGGACATCATTTCCCCCTAACAGTGAGACTGAGGGACCCCAAATATGCACACTCCAAATGGGTTTTACCATCCACCCATAAAGATAAAACATTCTCTTAGTGTGAAAGAACTTTAATAGGATAGTGTGCATGGAGAGGAAAGAAAAGAAAGAACATTTTCTCAATAAAACACCCAAGTTACCCACCCCCTCATGAATAAATACACAGTTAAACAGGGTTGATCCAAAGCAGGGCCACTGAAGCCCAAGAACTTGGTAAGCGTCTAAGGTATCTTTTAGCAGGGAACCATAGGAAAGGGGAAGAATGGGTTATGCAAGTCTGGGTAGAAAGGAGCAAAATCAAAGTACAAAGCAAGGTAAAAACTGCCATTGCCAGCCTCCCCACAGTTCTCTCACCTAGGTTTCTTCCAAGTGTCTCTGCATGTATCAACTCCACATGTCTCCTTTCATGTCCCCCAAGTTCCTGGTACAAGTGCAAATCTGAGAAGCAAGCAGGACGTCTTCACATGTCTCTCTGCTCCATGTGCCTCCTCCAGGTTTTCTCTAAGTCTTCTTACCACTCATTTCCAACCTTCACTAAGTGGGTCAGGGAACCTAGAACTTCCCCCTTCCATGGGAATTACACTGTTACACTACCACACTGGTCACTGTTAGCAAATTGTCTTTCACTGACACAACATACTCCATTTCTGGCTATGTTCACATGTTCTGGAAGATGGTGGTGGTCTTAGGAACTTCACGGCGGTTTCTTTTCTCCAAATTGGTGAAATGGTAACTTAAAAAAAAAACTCATGAGCAAGGGGTAATTTGAAATGGTTCATAATGCTTTTATGAAATGGATAAATAATTATCATAGAAGAAAACACATTCTGTTGTAGAGCAACCCCGATACAAAACGGGGTGCCTGACTGTGGGTCCTCACCCGCGCGCTTAAAAGGACTTATCAATGCTCTACTGCAGGCACACGTGAAAGGTTAATAAAAGGTTTATTTACAAGGGAAGGGGAAATGAGGAAATGTACAGCTCAGGGAGAAAAGTGGGAGACAAAGTTTTAAATGAGTCCTACCCGATTCGCCGATCAGGAATCCCAAAATGGCACTCTGAAAGGTGGCCGCCAGCCAGGAGTGGTAAAGCCAGGAGGCAAGTAATAGCAAGCCCCCCAAGGGCCACGTGTTTGGTTTTTATATCCAACCTGACTGCCCAACTCCACCCTCAGGTCCCAGCCACCTTCCCTTTGGTGGTGATGGGATTTGTCTTTTCCAATGTCTTGATAACTTTAGTCTGGAGTGGGGGTGAGGTCCACAAAGCCTGTATGGGATTAACTCAGGACATCATTTCCCCCTAACAATTCCATTTTCAAACGGGTTTAATTTATTTTCTTTTTATGGCTGTTTTTGGTACCAGCGACCCACCATAATTCATTCTAATGATGACATTATTAACAACATAGTAACTACTCAGTATTCCATTTTGTTTACTGCCCACATTTGTGAGAATATCCTGTTCCTTTGATAATGACAGTGGCAAAAATAACTATAATTTTATCTCTATTTTAGAAAACTCTTGATATCCAAAAGTCATTCTTTGTAGGAACATTTCATTTTGGATAGTGAGCTATCCAATAGATCATGCCACTTAATATAGACAAAGAAAAAAATAACTACTATTCCAGCAAATTTGTGCAATCTCAGGCCATTTGTAGCTTCTTGGGGAGATTTTATTCTCTGATTACATTGAATAAATAATTTCCCCTTGTTTTTCCTTAATCAAAAGATAGAAGCCTTTCAAATGGGCCAGACATACTTTCTCATTAGACTGATTATTAAGATTTTTAGAAAAAAGTGATCCAATAATAATGTTGGGTGTTATTAGTGCATGCAGTTACCTTCAGGAAGGAAGCACCAAATTGTCCCAAACATGTAAAAGCTTTATTTTTCTTTAAAGATTTATTTATTTATTTATACTTACAAGAACTGGGGTACAGGCCAGAGGTGTGGGGGCTGAGAGGATTCACCAGAGACAGAGTGGGGGAGCAGAACAGGCAGATGTACTGAAATACACTGCTGAGGGGAGCAGTGGGCGAGTCAGGAGAGGTCTGCTGCGCCATGTGGGTCAGCAACCTGGCCGGGGATGGAACTGGTGCTGCAGTGGCTGCAGATAGCTTCACAGGTTGCATCTTAACCCTTGCACCACCAGTGGTGGGAGGCCCCACTAATACATTTTAACATTTAATACTCCTAAAAATTCAGGTACACCATTGATACTCATTGTGACCAATTAGTTCTGATGGTATTATACCAGAAAGTGCTTGTTTTTGTGAAAAATCAACATATCTAGCAACACTTTTATTTGAAATTATTGAGCAGTACCCCATTTTTAAAGTTAGTCTTTCAGAAGATTATGCTATAGGCATTTGAAATTGCAGATCTAATGTCGTTGTTGTTAGGCTGACTGTAGAAGACATCCCAAATCAATACAAACCTTTGTTATCACTTCATACCATCTAATTAAAAAAAAACTTTTTTTAACCTGACATGTGGTTGGAAAGAGATGCTTGGTTAAAACATGGGGAATAGGGCCTCCCCTATGGGCTGCGAAGTTGCCCGCAGCCTCTGCAGCGCCAGTTTGATGCCAGGCCACCGGAGAGGGTCCCACATAGTGCGCACACCTCTCCTGCCGCCCGCTGCTCCCCTCAGCAGTGTACTTCGGTCCTTCTGCCTGCTCTGCTCCCTGCTCTGGCTCTGGTGAATTCTTTCACTCTCCAGCGCTTCTGACTGTACCCAGTGCTTATATAAATAAATAAAGAAATCTTTAAAAAAATGGGGAATATAACAAAGATGAAAATGCATACTTTGTGCAAAAATGAAAAATGCTGTAAAAATATATAAAATAATAAAAAAATGAAAAATATCTGTAGTCTATTGAGATAGTGTCTCCATTAGTGACACAGACACAGATACAGTTGTGTATTAATATATAAATTTATAACATGATGAATGATAGAGTAAACATTTGTGTAATATGACTTCATCTTAGATTCTGATTCCAAAAGAAAAATAAGCCAGCTCAAGTTACAGTTTCATCTTTAACATCTCAACTCAAATGCAGCTAGATTTCATGCATGCCACCCATATAAATAAGATTTTAATGAGGATTCAGAATTCAGGGTATTAATGACTGTGAAAAATACAGATCTAGTAGTGCTAGCAGGATAATCAAACTACCTTTAGAAAATTATACAACGGTATTCACAAAAAGGAAAAGGAAAGCATCAAAATAGGTGTTCAGCAAAGTGCTAAGATCGATTCATGTACCTTTCTATAACCTTGTCCTATGTTACTTAGAAGATCAATGATTTAAACATATCTTTGTCTTTTAACACAGCAGAAAAAACTTGTTCAAGCTTTTAGTCCACACATGCACACAAAATACTCTACAAAACAAGGAGGAAAGTAATTCATTTTCAATTTGTTTGCAAAGCCTTTGTAATGATAATAATGGAAAAAAAAAGATTACAGTGAACTTGATCCACTATAATTAGAAATGTGACCCAAATTAAGTTATTTATTAAACTAGAAATGTATTCAAGATTACACAGTTTGGAAGTAGTGCATTTCTTTCTGTTATGAAAATAAATAATCTGGCAAGTTAGCTTCTGTATTTAACATAAATGGAGACAAAATAAAATAACTCCAAATCACATAACTGTTCCAGAGATTTTCAAGGAGATGGAAAGGTGGATTTGTTCATTTTTCAGGTGTGCTATTTTATGTCATTGGGAGGAATCCAACTGAGTTTGCGTCTTTCTTTGATATGGATTCTATTGACTGTTTTGCTGATTTCATTTCGATCTTTGCACTATAAAAATATATTTTGCACAGCAAATAATAAAACTGTTCAGAATTGATTCATAGAATTTCATCAGTTCACAAAATTCTTGCACTACTTAACAGTTCACTGAAATTGAGGTTTTCTTGACTGCCCCTACAAGGGATCATTGTCCACTGTTTGATGTCAACTGAGATGTCACTGTTTGACTTTCAAGGCTACTGAGTTTAAGTTCACTCAGTTCTATAAACTGAAACGATAACATTCTGATATTCGTGCTGTGTGTAGCTTAATTGAAATACAGCAAAATTACAAAATGGGTGAGGTTTAGCTTCAATTGCCTGCTATCTCCTCCTTCCGGACATCCTTTATCCTTTTCTGGTAGCTTTCTAAGACTCAAAGGACAGTACATCTAATGGTGAAGTAGATATTTGGGGGGGCTTCAAGAGACTGCCATGTACTCCTTCTATTTCACTGAGAAACGCTCATTGCATCCAGGGTGAAAATTCCCAGAGAAAAATCATCACAGTCTCACTCTAAAATAATATGCCTTATTACTATGTGTGTAATTCACCCTAAACCCCTTGACAATTTACAAAAATATAATCAACACTTCCTTTTAGCATATAGTTTGTAATGTAAATAAGACAAGACAATCACTTAAAGAGATACACTCATTATGTTATTGCTGGGTATGCACATAGATAAAATGTGCTTATCATCAGCAATGATATGCACTCCAAAGAAACCAACTTCACTCTGGTTAAGTAATGACTCATACTCATTATTTACCATTAGAAATGGTGCTTATCTAGACTTGACAAGTGACAAAACAGGTCTCTACATGTCTTTCCTCCACATGTCTCCTTTCTTGTGCCTCTTTCCAGCACTACCAGGGTACAAGTCAAAGCCAGAAAAGCAAGAGTCTGAGAATCCCATCTTTACTCTCAGAGTAAAGATGAAGTCACCCCAAACTTATCAGACATTTGAAGTCTAGTCCTTCTCTCCTTTAACCTCAGGTCCCAAGACACAGAGAAATTATCTCTTGTCCACTCCATTATTCTTTTTTTTTTAAGATTTATTTATTTATGCATACAAGAACTGGGGTACAGGCCAGAGGTGTGGGGGGTGAGAGGATCCACCAGAGACAGAGTGGGGAACAGAACAGGCAGAATGACTGAAATACACTGCTGAGGGGAGCAGTGGGCTAGTCAGGAGAGGTCTGCTGCGCCATGTGGGTAACTTCCTGGCGGGGCTCGAACTCATGCTGCAGTGGCTACAAATAGCTTCATAGTCGCATCATAACCCCTTACGCCACCAGGGAGTCCCTCCATTCTTTAGAATGTACAACCATGTAAATTCTCTGTATGTATGTATTAAATTTTGAACTTTTCTCCTACTAATTAATGTTAGATAATTATTTGTCCATCCAGATAGCATGGAAGAATTTCCCCCTGCACCCCAACAAAAATGATTTTCATTCCTTGTGTGTTATTGTTAGCAGGCTGACTGAGGGGCATCCTAGAACCCCCAAAGTCACATGCTTTAAATGGATTCTGCCATTCACTGTATAAAGGACAAAGCATACTCTTAGCGTGAAAGATCTTTAATAGAATTATTGTGCATAAAGAGGGAAGAAAAGAAAGGATATAGTTTTGCAATGAAACACCCAAAGTTACCTATCCCCACATGGTTAAATACCCAGCCAAGCAGACCTGGCCCAAAGTGGGGCAACTTAGGCCCAAAATCTTGCCACAAGCCTAAGGCACCTTCTGTCAGGGAACCACAGCAAAGAGAGAAAGGGGCCAGGCAAGTCTGGGATAAAAGGAGCAAAATTAAAGTATAAATCAAGACAGAGGCTGCCGTTATCAGCCTCACCACAGGTCTCTTACCCACATGTCTCTTTAAAGTAGCTCTTTGTGTTTTGACTCCACATGACACTTCCATGTCCCCCAACTGCCAGGTGCAAGACTAAAGCTGAGAAGCAAGTGTATCCCCTTCACATGTCTCTCTGCTCCATGTGTCTCCTTCCATGTCTCTCAAAGTGTTCTATCTATGCACCTGGCATGTAGCTCCATCCCTCATTATGTGGCGCAGAGAACCTAGAAACTTCTCTTTTAATGGTGAGTCCTCTGTTATATTATGACCTGTGGCACACTGTTGGAAGCCAGTAAGATAATTAGGACTCTTCTATAATCAGAACATGAAATGAAACAACCAATTTTATATGAGAATTTGTTCCATGATATCGATCTTTGTAACACCATGCTGGAACTAATGAAGCAAATAAGTTCCAACTTAGGTAGAAATCTACTGTCCAAAATTATCCGCTATTGCTATGGTTTCAATTCTGAATTTATGATTTTAATTAGTGAAAAAATGGATTATACATTATAGGAAAGGCAAACAGTTTTGACTTAAAGCAAATTGAAATGTTAAACAACATGGAAACATCTTTTATTTTTACAATAATCAAAAGTTATTTAAAATGAAAATTATTAAATTACCTGAAAATGGATATGACTTAATTATCTACAAAAGCAAAGTATTGGGGCAGTTGCCTTTTTGTCTTATTACTTGAATAGCACTAAGTGTTCCTTCAAGTTCTTACACTACAGCAGAAACTCTATGATGTTACTGTAATCAATGCTTCCAGTCTCTCTGAAAGGCCATCCATATTTCATAAAATAGCAAGTGTGCTAAGCTAAAATGCTGTATGGATTTTCACCTTTATTTAACCTTATCTTAAAAATGATTCAAATGGTAATTTCAACTAGTGTGGTGCTATAACACATTTTACATAACCAGTCAGATTCACGGGCCACTTAAATTTGTGATGAAAAAATCTGCATATTCTTGCATTTGACTGAAATATGATATGATTATTCAGACCACTTAGGTTTGATAACATGAGCTTCATATCTCATCCTCACAAGAATGGTTTCCTATGTGATTTCTAGATTTTACCGTTGTCATCTTAGCTATGTGTTCTGTTGGAAGCACTTGAGTGGTACATAACACCTTATGCCAGGTAAACCTCTATTTACACATGCACTTTCTAGAACTCTATTTTTAGTCTTCACCTCTGATATGTGCATATCCTCTTGCCCAAAACTTATGTTAATTGTTAACAAGTTATTAGTTAACAGTTATTGAGACAAGTTCCTTTTCTTTTTGGAGTGATGATTATGTTACTAAGTTTATCATAGTTGTCATTAAAATCCTGGAGAGCGGAAAGAAAGTAAGTCAATAGCAGGAACAACCAACAAATTATTAAAATGCTTCTGACACAAAACACTGTTACCATTTACTGGCAATATAAGTTATATTTGTGGTAAGAGATTATAAATATCAAAATGTGGTATAGCCAAGCATGTAAAAATTATCACAAAAAGCTTAATTATTTAATTGAAAGACAGACATAGACAAGGAGCAAAATATGCTGGGAGAGCATGAAAGGCAAAGCATCCCAGTTCAAGAAAATGATAGGAGCAAAATATGAGGCTATTAAGCATGCTACCTGGCACATAAAATGTGTGCTAATAAAGGTTCTGTTGTGTTGATTTTCCTGTTAATTACATGTGTGTGTGCAATTCCATAAAATTTATAGTTAATTGATTATAATGTGGTATTATTAACATTGTTATTGTTATTCCAAATAATACCTTTTAGGTTAGAATTATTACTTCAAGTAAATTTATGATCACATGACAACCATCACTCTATGAAATTTGCCCACATATGTATTTTGCAGTGCTTGCCTTCTGCTGGGAGCAAGAAGACAGATGAGAGCTAAGCTGTAGTTGTTGGTCTGTCTAACTCTCTTAATATATTATCTTGTAGCCATTAATAACCCTCCTTGTTTGTCTTCTCAAACAGTTTCAATACCTACTCCTTGACCACTACTAAGATGTAAAAACCCAACTTCCACAAGTTCTGCTTGCCTAAAATATGTACAAAACAGCATGTAGACAAAAGATATGCAAATTCATAAAGAAAGAACATGCTGTTGGGATGGGGTAGCTATAGGTATTTCATGAAACCTGCCTTATTACCTCTTACTACCACCCTCCACACATCTTAGGTTTCCCACCATCCATGTCTAAAATGTTGATTTCATGCAAATGGCCAACAAGCATATGATAAAATGTTCAACGTCCCTCATAATCAGAGGTTTGCAAATTAAACCACAATGTGATACCACCTTACACCAGTAAGAATGGCACATATTTAAAAAAGTTAGCAAGTACAAATGTTGGTGAGGATGTGGTAAAAATGGAACTCTTCCTGCAGTGCTGGTGGGAGTGCAAACTGGTCCATTCACTATGGAAATCTGTCTGGAGGTTCCTCGGTCTAATAAAAATGGAGTTGCCATATGACCCAGCAATTCTACTCCTAAGGATCTATCCAAAGGGCACAAAAACATTAATTCTAAAGAATACATGCACCCCTATGTTGATTGCAGCATTATTTATAATAGATAAGACTTGGTATCAACCCAGTTGCCCCAAAATAGATGACTGGATCAAGAAGATGTGGTACATATACACAATGGAATACTATACAGCAATCAAAAAGATAAACTAATGGTATCCACAGCAACATGGATGGAGCGTGAAGGGATTATGCTCAGAGAAATAAGTCGGAAGGAAAAAGAAAAACACCAGATGGTTTCACTTATAGGCAGAATATAAGGGATTAAGGAAAAAATAATAATAATAACAAAAAAACAACCCACAACAAAACAAACAAAAATAAACAGACAGCTATAAATCAGAGACATTCTGCAGGGGAGACGGAGGAAGAGCAATCAAAACTAGGGTGGGGAGAGCACAAGGCACTATGGTGATGGTGCACGGGTGAATTGGTGGTGGGAATTCTATGGGGACTACACCGGAGAAAAGAAAGCAAACATTGTAAGAAAAAAATATATAAATAAATAAATTTAAAAAATAAAATGATTTCATTTATTAACTTAAAAAGAGAAAACAACTAGTCATTCGCTTCTTCGACTATTTAACAAAATATCACAACATAAAATATTTCTGAAATCTCATTTTAATAATAATGATACTTTTCTCTGCTCCCTAATGAGTATAATTGCACTCTGCACGAGGGGTTTCAGAGAGCAGCCTCCTTTTTGTCCACTGAAGCAGTGCCCTGCCTACTAGGAGCACTGAGTGGTCAGCAAAGGGCTATGCATTATGATTCGCACTGAGGCAGGCTGGGAGGGTAAGCAGGTGCTCTGCTATAGGGCTCAATAATTAGAGAACTCCATCTTTGATAACGAGCCTCTCATTCCTGACAACTTTAGCCATTTCATCTGTGCTGTGCCATTGAATTTAAAGGTCATATTTCCACTGTCAGAATGTAATATGAAGAATTGAAAAGTTCAAAAATACAACTGATGGAGACTGCATTATTTTTTATATTTTCCTAAAATTACCCAGGCAGTTATCCTATTTCGTTTTGACCTCAGAATATAATTATTGACAGGAAAATAAAGATTAAATATTTCTCTATGGCATAACTCTGTTGCCATAGATTATTATAGCCAGGTTTAAAATGTAAAATGGATATATGTGATGGAGAAAAATCTAACAAATACAAGCTGTTAAAATGTAACACTATTAAGTTTAGTATACTGTTTGCAATTGAATGAGCATAATCTTTTGGGAGCTGCATCTTATTTCATTCATAGCTATCATATTTTTATGAAGAGGCAGTTAAACACTATATCTATCCTATGTAGCTGACTGTGTAGGAAATGGGAACTTTTCACTGATCTGTCCTGAATTTGTATAAGGATTTTCTTTTTCTTGTTTGATTTAAGCCATAATGTACTGTTGTTGAATACTGATGAGACATTGGGTAAGCCTCCATTCAGATCTTCTTTTGAGTTTTTTGTTTGTTTGTTTTCATTTTGGTTAATTTATTTCAGAAAGTTAGAGGCCTCTTTTGCTCTTAATTGACAACCTCTGAGGTCAGTTGAAACAATTTCTCATAATTGTTTAAGGTGTGCTTCTTTCAATGTCTCATCAGTGAATAAGCAAAGAATTCAGTCATTGCTCCTGAGAAGTCCCCTTGCTTGAATGGGACTTGGAGAGAAAAGTGCATCAAATGCCACTGACGCTGAACTGTAGCAGCCTCTAAACTTAGTGGAATGTTTTTATCTTTTGTGATGCCAATAGTAATTTATTTCTGCCCATCAGCAGGTTAGCCATTAGGAGTTAGTTTCCATCCAAGGTGAGAGAGCTTAACCTGCTATATGCTTTTCTACAAGATTCTTATTTACAACACAATTTCTTAATGAGTTATGTCAGGGTAGCTGCTGGTATGATCTTCTTGATCTCAGGGCGTGTGAAGCAGAGTGGTTAATGATGCACGCCTTGCTAGTTCCAGTGGAGAGCATTACAGATTATCTATGTGCTTATATGCCAACCTCATAATAAATGGAACAGCACCACCTTTTGGATATAAAGTAGGAAAACAAATGAAAATGCTAGGATCTGGCAAGTCAGAGAGAGTGGTTAGCTATATGTGACTAATTAGGTGGTCATGCAGTCTATAAGCAATGATAACCTAATTCTTTTCTCTTTTTTTCTTTCTTCCTTGTTTTCTCCCTTTTTTAAGATTTTTTTTATGTGTGCAAGAGCTGGGGTATAGGCCTGAGGTATGGTGGGGAGGTGAGAGGATTCACCAGGGAAACAGAGTGGGGAGCAGAATAGGCTGATCTACTGAAATATACTGAGAGGTCTGTGCCATGTGGGTTAGTTCCCTGGCCGGGGATCAAACTCGTGCTGCAGTGGCTGCTTATTACTTCATAGTGCTGAGACTTAACCCCTTGAGCCAGCATGAAGGACCCTGTTTTCTTCCTTTTTTGGCAGCACCTATGATTTGACTCTATGCATTTCAAGTAATAGCGGTGCTTCAGGAGATACTGAATTACGCTGCATTCTAATTATGTTTTGAACAGATGAATTACACATATATCATGAAAATAATATGAAGGATACCATGGTTACAATTGTACATGTGCCAACTACTTTTGTGCTGTGACAATTAATCTGATGAAATATTAGGAAAGAATTTTGAATGAAAAACCTTAATTGAATGTTGCAGCATTTGTTTAGTATTGTGATTTGGACAGTGATTTCAATTTGAAAAAAAAAATTGTTTTTTTTCCCTAACTAGCCTTTCTTATGAAACAATAAAATGCCAATTTATTGGCTTATAATCATTCAAATTTTGAAATTAATCTTTATTATGGTTTATAAAAGAAAGAAGTAAATTACAAGAAAGAAAGATGATAGAAAGGATTTAATGAAAATAGAAAATCCCAGACCGTATCCTTATAGGTATCTATAAAACAGCAAATCCTATCTCCTATACTATCAACAGGTCAGTGTGATAGTAATCGATATACAGAATTTGCATGATTCAAATCCTAAAAGACACAAAAATATGTTCATTAGTTACCTAGGAGAACAAATATCTTTTTAAATTAAAATCAATGACTCATTCACACTTTTATAAAAGTACTGCAACACTAAATTAAATTTTCTTCTTTCAAAATTCTCCCCAGGGCCACCCCTGGTGGCACAGCAGTTGAGCTCTGGGCTGCAAAGCTGCCTGCAGCCTCTGCAACACCCATTCGATCCTCGGCCACTGGCGAGGGTCCACATGGCGCGACAGACCTCTCCTGTCTAGCCCTCTGCTCCCCTCAGCAGTGTATTTCGTCAGTCTGCCTGTTCTGTTCCCCACTCTGGCTCTGGTGAATTCTCTCACCCTACTGCACTTCTGACTGTACCCAGTGCTTGTATGAATAAATAAATAAATCTAAAAAAAAAAAATTCTACCCAGAGGGTTGGATCAAGATGGTGTAAGAAGAGGCTCTCTGCCTCATTCCTTGGAAATTAATCTGAAAGTTAACCAGACAGACACTGCACCAAAATGTGGAGAATCAGTATACACTACTGGTTGACTATTGGGTTAATGAGGAAATCAAAGAGAAATTTCAAACTACATGGAGACAAATGAAAATTAAGACAGAAGCTACAAGAACTTCTGGGGCATAGAAAAGGCAGTACTAAGAGGGAAATGTATATCAATACAGGCCCCCATCAACAAACAAGAAAGAGCTCAAATAAATAATTGATTTTATAACTTATGTAGCTAGAAAAATAAGAAAAAAACAACAATAAAAGCCAGTAGATGGAAGGAAGTAATAAAAATTAGAGTAGAAATGAATGAAATAGAAATGAAACCATTCAAAACATCAATGAAACCAAAAGCTGTTTGAAAAGATAATAGACAAGATAAAAATCATATGATCATATAAATGGATGTAGAGAAAGCATTGGCCAATTATTCTATCTTAATATGCACACACCCACACTCAGATGGGAACGATTTAGATACATCAATTAACCTAGTGTGCACATCTTTGGAATTTGGGAGGAAACCAGGGTACCCAGAGAAAACCCAAGTGGACCTGGGGAGAATGTGAAACACCACAAAGATCAGTCGGGAATTGATTCTTTTCTCTTCATCAGTGTTATAATGAAATTATATTGAATTAAACATTATTTGAGGACCTGCTATTCTTTGTGTGTCAAGAACTATATATTTATTAATAACTAAAATATTTCATATAAAATGAAATTTTTGAGATAAATTTTTTGTTAGATATATCTTTTATGATATATGATTATCATACTTTTGTATCCCCCTATAAAATATCATGTCCTGAATATTTTTGAGGACTTTGTTATATTTTGTTACATTTGGTGATTTATTTACATTTATTGATGAGTCAATTGGTCATCAGTTAAGCACTGTAAATATGATTTCAGTAGCCAGAAGTATTTATGGTCCAGTTCTTTCTTTCTTTTTTTTTTTTTTTTTGCATGTCAAAATTTTTTAGTTACTGAAGGAAGCCACATTACTTGAAAGTGTACAGGATATTTTTAAGGTTATTTATAATTTTATTTTACTGAATTTTTTTCTTTTTTAAATTGAGGTAACATTGGTTTCAAAACTGTATAAGATTCACTAGCATAAGATCCCATGTCTTCAGATGTATGTTTCCCACCATCAACACACCCATAGTCCTTCACCAGAGATTTTTAAGAAATCAGGAAAGTGTGTAACTTGTGGTCCAGTTATTTCCTAACAAGTAAACGAGAACAACTATTTGACCATACAGCTAATTATTTGGTGTCAAACCATTACAATAAGTGAAACAATGTACTGAAAATTCATCACCATGAAATCTACATTCTACCTATGAGGTATCTTTAAAAAAAAATAGGCATTTCAAAAAGAAAAAGAAAAATACCGGATGGTCTCACTCATAGCAGGAATCTGGAAAACTTAAATAAGGGACCAGGAAAATGAATAACTATAAGAAAGTGAAAATCAAAATCAACAAAAAACTATGAACCAGAGACACTTTTAGGGGGGCGGGGGCGGGAGGGGAGGGATTGGGGTCAGAATGGGGGGCTGCAATTGTATGGGGAATATAACAATAAAATTTATAAAAAAAAAAAAAAATAAATGCTATGAGGATTTTTCTCCCCCTCATCTATAAATGTGGGAATGTATTCATTAATTGTTTCACTGATTCCTTCACTTATCTGTACATTTTTTAACTTAACTAACATTTAATCATTGTTCCCTATGTTCTAAAGTCATAGTGTCCCAACTTAGTAGCCACATAGAAACATTTAGCACTTAATTAAATATTAATTATGGTGTTAATATTAATTAGAATTATCTGTAATTGTGAAATAAACCCCAGATTTCAAAGACAGTATGACAAAAGGCATATAAAATACCTCATTAATAATCTTTATGTTGAATGCATGTTGGAAGGAAAAGAATTTGGATATAATGTGATAAATAAAATATGCTTTCAAAAATTACAAAAAAAAAAAAATAGGCATTTGCAATAAGCTCTGCAAAGACATGATATAAAAAGTGAATTCATTTAATAAGAAGTTTATATGTGCTAATAGATAGTGTAAACAAAAGAAAATGAGTTAAATTTGATCAAGAAAAAAAATCCAAATAAATTTAAAATTTGTTCCATAGGTGCAAATTTACTGTTAGCTTTCTCATCCTTGCATTCCTTATATTGTATCTAGACAAATTTAGACATTTCCACACATACTTGACCATTTTCCTTTCTCTAATATATAACCACTTTTTCATACCTTCCGTATATTGTTAGAACAAATACTGAAGGCAGTTTTTGTAAAAATTGGCGCTTTTTTTAAATTGCTTAAATTCAGAATTATTGAAGTCTCTTAAATTAGTAGGTAAAACCTTGTTTGGTGTTTCTTTCTGCTCCATTTTTGGAGCAATGTTGTCAGCCCCTCCCAATTTCTACACACCATGTTATAACTGTCACTATGATACTGCCCCTATTGTGCTGACTTTCTTGATAATAGCTGTAATTCACAGAAACTTTTTCTCCTACATTTCTCTAGTGTTTTTAAGGGAATTTACTATGTGGACAAATAGAGTGGTTTGTGTGTTTTAGTACTCCCTGATCAGAACCTCCAAGTATATAACATATAGATAATTGTCTGAAATTTCTTGATTTTTCAGGGGACTATTGTTTCTTGTTAACAAGAAGCCTAACATTGGTATTTATGTTACAAGCTGTCCTGCTTTTTAAAGCAGTATACTTGTGTATTTCCATCTTTAAAATCCCTCTAGTAAAAGGGTAAATTGTTATGGGTAAACTATGGTAGTGGGAACTTTTATTAGTGTTGCTTGAAATATTACCTATATTTTTTTTCTTTCAGATCATTAAACCACTAGTATTTTTTTTTTTTAGCTGTTCAAATGTTTTTGTTAGAGTTTTCTAGATCTACTACAGAATTATGACAGAAAAAGCTTTGGGTGATTGTCTACAGAAAACTTCTACAACCGATACATTTTGGGATTAGAGTTTTAATGAAGGGTTGATAAATATTGGATTAATCTGAAAATCATCCCGTACTCAAAAGCTAAATTGTGTGAGAAATGGGCATGAGGAAAGGCTATCATGAAAAGTAATTGTCCAGAAAATTTTCTAGTTGTAACTATGTTGCATTTTATTACATCAAATTATACTTATTTAAACTTGGTTAACAAGTACTAAATTCAATAGAACAAAGTTATGTCCTTAAGGCCATTGAATCTGTCAATTTTTTGTAAGACTATTCTAAATCTACAGTTGAGCTAAGTGTTGGATTTCTTAAGAAATATTCATTTAATTATTAAAGTTTTGATACCTTTCTGTATCCACCTGTAAATATTGGAGCAATGTATATGTATGTGAATTCTCTCTTTTTATGGAGGTAACAATGGTTTACACTCTTGTATATGATTTAGAAGTAATAGGACCACCCCCTTCAAGTGCTGTTACCAAATCATACCCACTACCAAGATACCCAAAGTCCTCCACCAAGATCCATTGTGCTCCCTCCCAAATTTGCTTTTGTCCCTTTCCTGCTTTCAGTGGTAACCTCAGTTCTACAGTCAGAATCTAGGCTTTGTTATTGGTTTGAATTTATCTGATGCTTTGTTTGTTTTTCAATATTCCACATATAAATGACACCATCTGTATTTATCTTCTCCTCCTAACTTATTTTACTTAACATAATCCCTTCCAGGTTCATTCATGTAGTTGCAAATGGCAAGAGGCTATCTTTTTCATAGCTGAATAGTACTCCATTGGATATATATACCACATCTACTTAATCACCTCATCTGTCTTTGGGAACTTAGGTTGTTTCCATAACTTGACTACTATAAAAAGTGCTGTTATGAACATAAGAGTGCATATATCCCTTAGAATTAGTGTTTTTATATTTGGGGGTAGGGTATCTAGGAGTGGAATTGTGGGATCATATGGTAGACTCACTTTAAATATTTTGAAAAATCTTCATACTTTTTTCCAAAGAAACTGGATCAGTCTATATTCCCACCATCCTTGCCAACAATTGTTATTTCTGGTCTTTGTGGGCCAATCTCCCATATGTGAAGTAGTGTCTTGTTATAGTTTTGATTTGCATTTCCTGATAGTAAGGGATGGTGAACATTTTCATATGCTTGTTTGTGATTTGTATGTCTTTGGAGAAGTGCCTCTTTAGCTGTTTAGCCCATTGTTTTGATTAGATTATTTTCTTTTGGGTGATTTGTATGAGTTTTTTGTATATTTTTGATATCAGCCTCTTATCAGACTTGTAGAAAAATATTTTCTTTCGTTGTTTCAGCGATAGTTTCTTTTGCTTTGCAGAAACTTTTTAATTTGATGTGGTCCCAATTGTTTATGTTCTCATTTGTCTTTTCTTCTTGTTGGAAATGAATCTATAAATACATTAATTTAAACACCCAAAAGAATTAGAAAACTTTTCCACAAATATTTATTCTCAAACATATGTTCCTCCTTGAGTCCAGTAAAAACCTGGTACAATAATTTCAAGTTGTCCCTTCATTCCTTTTTAGAATTGTCACTATTTGCTTGTCATATATGTATCACAGATAAAATATAACAGTAAATTTGAAACAATTTAAACTCAGAACCCTAAAAGAAATTTCTGGAAATACTGAGTCTAATAGCAAAATCTGTAACTTTTTAACTCCAAATATTGTATTTACCAGAAATACTATATAAAATATCATGATTGATTATGTATTATTTATCTATGTAAATATCTAATAATCCTGTGCATGTCTAGTCCTTTTGAATCATCTCATTTGGATCCTGATATCTTTCTTATACTAAGAGGAAACTCAGGTAAGCTTTCATCTACATAGCAATTTGACTACAGACAGATTCCAGAGTATTTACCATTTTTTTGTAAGTTATATCTGCATTCCAAGAAATTCTCTGAGACAGAAGTCCTATAATTTTCTATTCTACAGAGGTGTTTCTGTCATATTCAGGACAAACAACTGACTATAAACTCAGGTTTTAGTCAAATTCAGTGATTCTGTGGTCATTCTATCTGCTGCCTATTATCCTCTTATTAGCAAAACAACACATGGTCTTTTGACAATATGGAAAAGGCAAAATCAGTAGTATCTAGTTTTGTACTAATTGTCCTGCTTTTCTTAAGTTTACAGTCAGCTTTAACATTTAGCTATTTTCCAGGGAGATTTTTTCTTTATGTTTGACATAAAGAGAAAGTATAGCATTATATCACATCATTATATTATGGCAAAATGTCCCCAGAAATTTGTTTCAGCTGCTAAGTTGAAATTTGATCTTGTACTGCTTACCACATTAATTTTAAAAATTAGAAATTCCATTACTTCAAAAATTTTATTAAATATTTAAGATATGCAAAGGAGTATTTGTAAATTATATATAAAATAAAATGAATTATAATGAACACCTTTCTCATACCAGTTCAAGACAAACAACATCATCATTACTTCTCAAGTCACTGAGTGCAATCTTTGCTTCCTTTCACTGAACTAGATGACCTTGAATTTTATATTTGTCATTCCATTGTATTCTTCTACCATATATGTATACCTGTACAAACCTTTTTTTTTAGTTTTGTGCAGTTTAATCTTTATAGAAATCATACCATAGACATTTTTCTGTAGCTTGCTTTTAAGATACAAATTATGTTTTTTCAGTCTTATTCATGTTGTTTCATGAAGTTTTATTTCAGTATTATTTGCCACTATGTGATTATGTGAGAATTTAGCTTTCAGTTCTATTATTGATGACATTTGAGTTGTTTCCTTTTCTTTTTTTACTTTCATGAGAATGTTTTACTTTCACGAGTATTCTGAATGTTCCTATAGATATCTCCTGGTGCACATCTGCATATGTATATTCAGTGTCTATACCTAGGAATGCAATTGCTGGATCACAGGGTATGTGTAACTTCAACTTCACTAGACAATGCCAATATTTTTGTTTTGAAGATGGTTAGCATGATACTGTCACACTTAAATGTTTACAATCTGATAAGAATGAAATGGCATCACAGCTAAGTGACTTTTGCATTTCCCTGAGAATTTGGTCTTACATATGCAATTTGGTCATTTGTGCTTCCTTGAAGTGACTGATCAAGGTTTTTACATATTTATCTATTAGGGTTCTGTATTTTTCCTATTGATTAAAAAAATTCTGTATAATAATCCTTTGTTAATTATGTGTTGTAAATATCTTCTAAGTTTGTAATTTGACATCTCATTGTTTAAAAATGTACTTATTCTTATTGAATTACCATTGTTTCATATCTTGCTAGTGTTTACACAGTACAGGATTTCCATCCTCAGGAGCAGTCACCATAGCATTCACACCACCTAAGCACCCATAGTCCTTGACCACAGCTCATTGTGGTCTCCCACCCACTGACTGCACTCCCCCCATCCTCAGCCCTTCCCCTCCTCTTATGAAAGCTGCAGATTTATGGTCAGCTTTCAAGGGTTGATCTTAAAGTTTCTCATTGACCCTTTGTTTAGTTTTTATATATTCTACCTGCAAGTGACAACAACTGGTATTTATCTTTCTCCTCTGGCTTATCTTGCTTAGCATAGATGGTATTATCATCTAGCTCCATCCATGTTGATGCAAATGGCATGAGTATATCTCTTTTGATTGCTGATTAGTATTCCGTTGTTTATATATAACATGTCTTCTTTATCCACTCATCTGTTTTTTGACACTTAGATGTTTCCATATTTTGCCTAATGTGAATAGTGGTGCAATAAGCATAAGAGTGCAGGTTTCCTTTCAAATAAGTGTTTTTGTGTTTCTTAGGTAGATTCCTGGGAATGGAACAGCTGGGTCAAATGGTTGATCCATTTTTAGTCTTTTGAGAAACCTCCATAATGCTTTGCACAGGGGATGCACCAGTCTATATTCCAACCAAGAGTGTAAGAGTTGTTGAAGTTTTTATTGGGATTGCATTGAATCTGTGAATTGTTTTGAATAGAAAAAACATTTTTTTGCTGTATTACATGTGTGTGAAATCATATGATATTTATTTTTCCCTTCTGATTTATTCCACTTATTATAATCCCCTCCAGTTTCACCCATGTTGTTACAAATGGCAAGATTTCATTATTTTAAGTGGTTGAGTACTATTCCATTGTGTGATGATAGGTAAATAGATGATAGATAGATAGATAGATCAATACATAGATACATAGATAGATACATAGATAGATCATCTTCTTGATGCACTGAACACAATGGTCATTGGGCACTCAGTTTGTTTCCATAATATATCTACTAGAAATAGTGCTACAATGAATATCAGGGGTACATATGCATCTTAGACTAGTGTATTTGCATTCTTTGGATAGTAATGTAATAATGGAATTTCAGTATACTATAGAACATCAAATTTTAATATTTTGACAAATCTCCATACTGTTTTCCATAGGGACTGGATCAGCTACATTCCCACAAAAGTGTTCAAGGAGTCCTTTTCCTCAACATACTGGCCAATAATTTTTTCTGGTGTTTTATATGGAGTATTCTCACACACATGAGGTGACATCTCCATGTGCTTTTCATTTGTGTCTCCCTGATGATAAGTGATGAGGAGCATATTTTTTGAACTATCTACCTCTACCATCCATTTTAATTGATATATTTCTTTCCTATCTATTAATTTTATGAGTTCTTTATACATCTTTTATATTAGCCCCTTGTGAGATATATGATAAGCAAATATTTTCCCCCACTTTGAAGGATATATTTTCATTTTACTGATATTTTATTTCATTGTGCAGAAGATTTATAATTTGATATAGTCCAACTTGTGAAATTTTGCTTTTGTTTCATTTGCCTTTGAAGTTTATAATAATACCATATTTTTTTGATCCCAATATCTTTGTAGTATAGTTTGAAGTCTGAGAGAATGATAACTCGGTTCTTATTTGTCAGGATTGTTTTGGTCTTTCTGGCCTTTTATGTTTCCATATAAAAATGTATGTTTCTCTTAGTATGACGTTCATTTTAACAATGTTAATTCTTCCAATTCATGAGCAGGGACTACCTTTGCATTTCCTTGTGTCTTTTTCTTTTCCTTTTAACAATGGTTTGTAATTTTATTTATTTATTTTTTAAAGTTTTATTTTTTATTTATACAATAGCTGGGGTACAGGCTAGAGGTGCAGGAGGGTGAGAGGATTCACCAGAGACAGAGTGGGGAGCAGAACAGGCAGACAGACAAAACGCACTGCTGAGGGGAGCAGCGGGCGAGGTAGGAGAGGTCTGCCACACCATGTGGGAATCTCCCTAGCCTGCCGGGAGTCGAACCTGCGCTGCAGAGGCTGCAGACAGCTTCACAGTGCTGCACTCAACCCGCTGTGCCACCACTACTGGGGAGGCCTTGTAATTTTATTTTTAGAAGGATTTCACACCCTTTGTTAATTTTATGTCTAGGTATTGAACTCTTTTTGATGCAATTGTAACTGATAGTTTTTTAGATTTCTTTCTCTTCTAGTTCATTGTGTAAAGCAACACAATCAGTAATTGTATAATAGGGGCCTCCGTGGTGGCATAGGGGTTCTCAGTGCCATCCCGCTATTGCTGCTGTGGCCAGAGTTCTTTGCTCCCCATCCTGTCTCTGGTACTTCAAGCTCAATTTTATCTTATCATGTTATTGTTGTATATTCTATATGAATACTAATTCCATGATTTTTAAAATAAACTCAATATTCACTAATATCTTCACTCCTCTTCATTTTGCATCACAAACCCTCTATCTGGGATTTCTTTTCCTGCTTAAAGTACTTCCTTAGGCATTTACGTAGTGATAGGTTGTTGGTATAAACCTCAGTAAGTTTTGGTTGACCTTAAATGGTCTTTAATTTACCCTTATTTTTAAAATATATTTTTCCTGTGAATAGATTTTTAGATTGACATTTAATTTTCCTCAGTACAAAGAAAATACAAATCCACTGTTTTTTTGGTTACCACTGTTGCTTTTGAAAAGTCTGTCATTAGTGTAACTGCACATTTAGTATGTGATTTGTCTTGTCTTTTCCAGCTGCTTTTATGATATTCATTTTGTAATATTCTTCATTTTCAGCATATTATATGTAAAAGTCAATTTCTTTTTATGTAAACCTTTTAAGATTTATTGTGCTTGTTGAACTCATAGATTAGTCTCTTTTTTAAGCTCTGGAATATTCTTAGCCATTAAGTCTTCAGATATAACCTCTGTCAATTTCTCTCCCTACTCTCTCTTTTGGGACTCTGATCACACGGGTGTTAAAATTTTCATTCCCTATCTCAGACTAATGATGTCTTATCAATGATTTATTTAGATCTGTATTCCAGTTTCCTGTATTGTTAGTTTCACTCAGTGATTTTTTTTACACATATTTTTAACTATTAAATTATAAACTATTCTGAAGTTTTGTGTTTTATTGGCAAGTTTGCCACTAGTTAAATCTTTAACACTCAATGTTATTTTTGAAGTATTACATGAAATTAGCATTATGTGTCTTGTTCAAATTCCTGAAATCTTGGAGGTTATTATGTTCTTGTCTATTCCAGTTGGTTCTCAATCATGCTTCTTTGTTTTATAATTTCCTTTTAAAAATGGTGATGGTACTTGGATGCTCATACTGACAAAAATAGAAATAACATAGAGTATGTTATTCTATGGCATTAGAAATAATTCTGAATTGATTTTAAATTTCTTAGAAACTGGGATGCTATAAAATCATGACCATTGTGCTTAAAACTAATTGACTAAAATAAAATGCCCCTCCTAAAATTTTATGAACCAATTAGGTTGTCTGCTTTTGATTTTGCTAAGAAAACATACTATTTAAAACAAATAGCTGGGGCTACATCAAAATAAATAGCTTCTGCAAAGTGAAAAAAAGTATCAGTGTAAGAAAAAGATACTCCACTGAATGGGAGAAAATATATTTTCACACCATACATCTGACAAGAGGCTGATACCAAGCATATACAAAGAACTCATCCAAATCAAGAAAAAAAGAAAACAAATAATCCAGTAAAAAAATTAGTGGAAGAGCTAAATAGGCCCTTCTCAAAAAAACAAAAGACATACAGATGGTCAACAGGCTCATGATAAGATGTTCAATATCACTTATTATTAAGGAAATGCAAATCGAAAGTACAATGAGATACCACCTCACACTTGTGAATATGGCCCGTAACAAAAGACCAGAGGCAGCAAATGTTGGTGAGATGTGGAGATAAACGAACCATCTTACACTGTTGGTGGGAATGTAGACTTGTACAGACCCTATGGAAAACAGCATGGAAGATTTTCAAAGGTTTAAATGGAACTGCCATATGACCCAGCACTTGCACTATGTATATATCCAAAGAACAAAAAAAACCAGTCATTTGAAAGGAAACATGCACTCCCATTTTCATTTCAACACTGTGGAAACAGCCTAAGTGTCCAGATATAAATGACTGGATCAGGAAGATATGGTACATATACCTAATGAATACTACTCAGCTGTCAAAATATAAACTCTTGTCATTTGTAATGCCATGGATTGAGTTATGGGGTATTATGCTAAATGAAATAAGACAGAAGGAGAAAGACAAATACCATCACCTATATGTGGAATATAGAGAAACAAAACAAAGCATCAGATAATGTAAAACGAAGAATTAACCCTAGAAAGCTGACGACAGTACTGAGTCTGTCATACGTGAGAGCAAGATGGAGATGTAGCAAATTGAATTATGATTGAGAGCTATGGGTGTCATGGTTGTGGGTGTGGTGTGGTAACACTTAAGGGGAGATCCTATACTTCAAATACACAAAAAATTATGTAAACTGGGACTCCCCTGGTGGTGCAGCGGTTCAGCACTGGGCTGCGAGGCTGCCCGCAGCCTCTGCAGCGTTGGTTCGATCTCCGGCCACCTGCCAGGGTCCCCACATGGTGTGCAGACCTTTCCTGCTGTGCCTGCTGCTCCCCTCAGCAGTGTATTTCATCACTCTGCCTGTTCTGTTCCAGCTCTGAATCTGGTGGATTCTCTCTCACCCTCCCGCGCTTCTGACTGTACCCAGTGCTTGTATAAACATATAAATAAATCTTAAAAAAAAAATAGATAAAGAAATAGACTGGAATACATTGGAAAAAAATATGTAAACCAATGTTAACTGAAATTATATTGTGCGTGTGTGTGTCAGGATGTTTAACTTAAAAGAAACTCATATTGCCTTTAATTAGAACATAAGAAAAAACAGTGGGTAGTTAAACTGACTATATAAAATCATGCTTTTTAAAATTATTAGCATAGATCAGCATAAGCAGAATCTTTAACTTAAGTATGGTTAATGGATTGACATTTGAGAATTATTATGTTAGAAGCAAAAATCTAGAAATTTCCAATTTAACAATTCAGTTTTGGGCCTCCCTGGTGGTGCAGCGGTTGAGTGCTGGGTTGCGATGCTACCCGCAGCCTCTGCAGAGCCGGTTCCATCCCCGGCCACTGGGCGAGGGTCCCACATGGTGCGCAGACCTCTCCTGCCACGCCCACTGCTCCCCTCAGCAGTGTACTTCATCATTCTGCCTGCTCTGCTCTCCCCTCTGGCTCTGGTGAATTCTCTCACCCTACGGCACTTCTGACTGTACCCAGTGCTTGTATAAATAAATACATTTTTAAAAATAAATAAATAAAATTAAGTTTAAAAAAAATTCAGTTTCTATAGACACAGACCTCTCTCTGTTCAAAAATAGTCACTATCCCTTACTCTCTCTTTTTTGTCTAATAATGCACATTGCTGGTTGCAAGATTACTGGTGACAAAATATAGTTAGAAATGAGATAATATATTTTTTCACTTAAAAAATCTAAGAAAGGTCACTTTAAATTCACACTGTAATGCATAAAGTTCATCAGTAGCCTTTCTTCTCTGAAAATTAGCTTCTTATTCAATGAGTATCATCAATATTCTCTTCACTTTTAATTTTGGATACTTTAAAGCTGAGAGACTGACTATAACATTAATGTATTGTCCTTATTTCATAATGCAAGCTCTGGGAGGAAGGGCTCAGTCACTTCTAATATTTCCTAACTATTCCTTGTAAGAACAGAGTATCTAACATTTCTTACTGTAGTTGTGGAATCTTCACATTAAAATTTAAAAAAAAAAAGCAGTTCTTTCTTTCATGTCGTTCCTCACCACCAACAGATGCTTGAATCCCTTCATAACAGTTTCATCTCCACTCTCTGTCAAATAATTTCCCCTGATATGCTAGAACTGCTCAGCTTTCTTACTTGTGTGGTGCAAAATAATGCAGATTATTAGTTTTTTCGCTTCTTATTTTCTAGCAATCTGAAAAAGAGCATGCTAAGTGTTATAATAATGATTGCCTTTTCATTCTAACTACCCATAGCCTTCACTTTTCCTACCATCCTCACCTCCACCCACCTTCACTCTAGGGAGCTGAAAGTAAATTTGCTATGACCTAGACTTTAAGGGAATTTTGGTGACATTAATTTTGTCCTTGTAGTACAATAACAAAACCACCCTTCTACCTCCCAGTGAGTAAAGACCTCATTAAATTTATTATACATGCATGAATTTATGACAAGTATTCTAAAATAAAATGAAATGAGCAGCTGGACTGCAGTGCTTGAGACCACAGTTTAGTCATTTAATTCTTCTTAGTACCAATCAAAATTTTCCAGGTGTAAAGTTAAAAAAATTATGTCAATACATATGATAATATACATTGAGAACCCTAAATACTGTCACCGCGAAAGCCTGGGTTGGATCCCCGGCCAAGGACAGGTGACCCACATGGCACAGCAGACCTCTCCTGACTCACCTGCTGCTCCCCTCAGCAGTGTATTTCAGTACATCTGCCTGTTCAGCTCCCCACTCTGTCTCTGGTGAATCCTCTCACCCCCCGCGCCGCTGGACTGTACCCCAGTTCTTGGAGGCATAAATAAATGAATCTTTAAAAAAATAAGCACTATTTCCAGGAGTCCATAAAATTCATGATAGCTTGAGTGGTTTATTAAATTGGAGAAAGAAGTAAATTCCAATTTCAAGAGATATTCAGAAAGAATCAAAATAAACAGGATTTGGTGATGATTGCATATAGAAATAAAGGTGATGGAGAGATCAAGGATAACTCTGTTTTAGTCCTATAAAACTGCAGATATGATAGTACCATACCAAAAATAAACAAACAAAAAACTAGGGCAAGATGTGAAGAGGACCATATTTGGGAGCTATTGGGGGTATCTTGTCTATTCTGTCCATAAATTTTCAGTTAAAGTGTATGTACAGAAGATCTAGAGGAGAAACATATAATAGTTTAATTTGATGACATCAAGTCTGGCCACTGTGTGAAAAGTTGCAGTGCTTGTGTTCTGGCCCTCGGCATATACTTCTGCATAGTTTAAGTGAAACCTGGTCTCCCTGTTAATGTAGGTAAAACAGTTCATCCAGGTGTTGATCTTGGTCTCTTTTCTGAGCTACACATGCATGTATTGAGTTGTTAATTCATACTGCCACTTGATGAATCAGATCAAGAATGAGTTCTTGATATCTGATGTATTAGATAGGAAGAGGTATCCTTACCATGAACAAAATAATAATCATAAAACAATACATGGTGAAAATTACCCCAAGAAGGTAAGAAACTGAAATTTGTCTCAACATGGTGTGAATGACATAAAGGAAAAGTGGAGAAGAAATTCAGCAGCACTGGGGATATGCCACAGAATTGTGATTTGTATTTTTGATGAAGCAATAGTGTTTCCTATGTCAGGCACAACAACTTAAAAAGTAAGCTTAAAGAAACCCAGACTACCAATTAGAAAAATAAGGCTAATTAGGATTCATGGAGAAATCTATTTTGTCTTATTAGCTGAAAGAACTTTTCCACTAACAATTTTTTTTTATCCATTGGCTACACTGCCTTATGAAGCAGACAACTCTGTTATAGTAATTATTTAAGCATTGTCTGGATTGTTACCTATGAGCCATACTACAGAACAGCTTCCTATGTTATATGGGTAATAGTATAAGATGACTTATCTTATACATCAAAATTCCATGATTTTAAGATACGATGTTTAATCTTTCAGGTACAAATTATCTTTTGAGAAGACAAAATGAAAAAAAGTGCATGGGAAGGAAAATACTATTGAACTTATGAAGAGTACAGATAATTTTTGCCTGGGGTTACCAAAGCATATTTATTGGAAAAGTGCCATTTGAGCAAGGCCTTGAGAATGGATGAAAGTATACAATAGGCAGAAAAGAGAGATATTATTCATGGCAAAGTGGATAGACATGACAAAGGTATATGATAGGAATTCACATATTAAAGAAATAATAATTATTGATAATTACTGAAGTATGATGTGTGTACTATGATGTTACTGCAAGAAAAGTTTAGAAAATAGAATCACAGGACCTCCCTTGTGGCGCAGGGGTTAAGTCTTGCACTATCAAGCTATCACCAGCCACTGCATCCTGAGTTCAATCGCTGGCCAGGGAGCTAACCCACATGATACAGCAGACCTCTCCTGTCTTGCCTGCTGCTCCTCTCAGCAGTGTATTTCCATAGATCAGCCTGTTCTGCTCCCCACTCTGTCTCCGGTGAATCCTCTCACCCCCCATACCCTTGGCATACACCCCAGTTCTTGTATGCATACATAAAAATAAATCTTTAAAACAAAAGAAATAGAGAACCACAATGGTTTTTAATTTTATTTTATACATTTTACATCATTTTTCATTTTTGCACAATGTATGCATTTTTATCTTGGTTATAATCCCCATACAATTCCCAAACCCCTTGTTTTGATCCTACTCCCTACTCCCCCATCCCATAATGTGTCTCTGGTTTATAGCTGCTTGTTGATTTTTACTTTATTAGAATTAGGTGTTTATAGCAGCACTATTTACAATAGCTAAGCTATGGAGACAACCCAAATGCCCAAAAATAGATGACTGGATCAAGAAGATGTGGTACATGAACACAATGGAATATTACTCAACAATCAAAATAGATAAACTCATGCAATTTGCAGCAACATGGATGGCGCTGGAAGGGATCATGCTCAGCGAAATAAGCCAGAAAGAAAAAGAAAACTACCGCATGGTCTCACTCATAACAGGAATTTAGAAAGCCTAAATAAGGGACCAGGAAAGAACCACAATGTTTTCTAGTTTTGAAGGATCGTTAGATATTTCCTGTCCAAAACCACTTGTTTAATATAAATAATTTAACGCCCCACAACATTAGTTGACTTAGCCAATACTACCTTGCTATTATGTGACTGTGTATAGCCTTGAACCCAGGGTTGTTTGATTCTTGAACTGATTTTTTTTGTTTTATTATGTTTTAGTATATTTTCATCTTACCTCACTACCAGACATGGTGTGGCTGCAAAATCCAAAGGCCTTTGGCCCTTTACCTAACCACATTGAATGTTATGGAAAGATTTTGAATGATTAGATTAATATTTTAGAAATATTCATCCTATGATTGGAGGAAGAAAAAGGAAGATCAAAGAGAATAAGGATATCTAGAATGGAAGCTGTGTTTAGCATGACTCAGTATCAAAATGACAACCTATGTGTCCAATGAAAGATGAGTGAATAAAAAATATGTGGTACATATAAACAATGGAATACTATTCGGCTATAAAAAATAAATCTTGTCATTTGTGACAACATGAATGGAACTCGAGGAGGTTATGCCCAGTGAAATACATCAAGAGAAAAAAGGCATATACTGATAATATCACTGTTATGTGGTATATAGAGGAACAAAGAAAAGGAACTGACAAAAACAAATCAAATATCTGCAAATCCTTGAAATCCGACTGACTACCTGAAGGAGAAAGAGGAGGGGCAGAAGAGAAGGGAGGAAAGGGCTCAATTGAATATTGTGGAGGATTATGAGTGTTTTGGTGGTGGATGTGGTGTGGTAACATACATTTGTAGGGGTATTAATTTATACCCCTAAAACATACACAGTGTTGCAAACCAGGGTTACCTCAATAACCATAATAAAAAGTCTTTTGATGAAAAAAGAATACATTTTGTTAGAATTATACATGAATTATAGTACTAGAGATCAGGAAAACTGTTAGGTCTGGAGAAAGGGATCTAAGAATCTACCAAATGATAGTGATAGAAAGTTCAAAGTGGCCTTTAAAATAAAAGTATAATAAATAAAAAATGGAAAAGCTATATGATAGAAACTTAAGTGGTATTCACATTATTGGTGGGAGGAGGAAAAGAAATCAATGATGGAGAAAAGTGTGGTTAAGAGAGGAAAGAGAAATATAACTCATCATACAACATCAAATTTAAGAAAGATGGGCTTATGTGATAGTGTTCTATGGTGTAACAAGATGAAGGAAGGTGAGTGAAAAATAAAGATTATTGTGGGGCCTCCCTGGTGGTACAAGGGTTAAAGTCTCAGCATTATCAAGCTATTGCCAGCCACTGCCCCATGGGTTCCTCGATGGAGAAGGGAGCTACCCACATGGTGCAGTAGACCTCTCTTGTTTCACTCACTGCTCCCTTCAGCAGTGTATTTCAGTAGAGCTGCCTGTCCTGCTCCCACTCTTGCTCTGATGAATCCTCTCACTCCACTCTCTCTGGCCTACACCCCAGTTCTTGTATGCACAAATAAAAATGAATCTTTAAAAATAAATAAATAGAAAAGGTTGTTGATAAAACGTTCACACTTTTCACAACACTTCCATATTCAGAGTAATTGCTTTGACTCAAGGAAAGGAGAGAGCTTTTCCTCCTTTCTCTGCTTTAAGATGACTTAGCCTATTTAAGTAGAGAATTGCTGAGCTGTCATCTGGGCTACCAGCTAACGAAGGTACCTACAGATCCAAAAAGTCACTTAAAGAACTATCATATTTGAAGCTTAGCTGCAGCTGCTGCATGTTTCACAAGAGTAAACAAATTCTTCATTTTATTGCATTGACTCAACCAGTCCCTGTGCAGAGGGCAATTGAATGATATGATGCTATGAGATATTCTGAATTTTCTTTTTGTATTCTTTTTGACAGCTATCCTACTTTTTACTCAAATGTTTGAATTGTTAGGGTATAGAATTCATAATCTTCCAAAATCTCCCTTGCTATTTCCGTCTTTTGTTCCCATTCTATTATTTCTTTCTTTATTTTTTAATAAAAAGATGAAGGCAATCCTGACATTTATACTAACTCACAGTACGATTAAGAGAAGATTTAGTATGATTATGACTAATCCTTTCGTTTTATTTTATTTGGTTAGCATTAAGTTTTCTTTTTACCCCTCTGGATTGTTATATTTTATATAGCCCTTATGAAAACTTGACATTTACTAAAAATACATAACTATTATAATGAAAATAAAGTACCTTCATTTTATACTACAGTGGCCCCAATCCTGGATTATGCCTTTAAATATTTCATCGAGATGAATAAAAATGCATCTTCTATAGTTTTTGCTTTATGTTTAGATACCTAGTGTTTAACAAGTATGTACATGACAACATAAATATGTCTCAATATTTAACACAAGCCTTTCAGTTTGAATATGTAGAGTGAGCACTGTTCTGTTTAAATTTCTTTTATTCAACATTTATTTTCAAATAGGATTTGTATGTGTATGTACATACATTTCTACCAAATCATCTATGCAACAGTATTCGTTAAATAGCTGTCTAGAGTAGAAGTGTAGCTTAAAGAGAACAAAGCGAGCAAGGGTGTGTGGCTTAGAATGACCACTTTATTTTAGGAGTGAAGTTTCTACTTAAAATATCACTTTATTTCATTAACTATAATTTTTTGAAATAATTTTGGAGTCATTATATCTTATGCATACACAGGTAAATGATTTAGTCTGAATCTTAAGAAATCATAGTCTGCACTCACAAATCTAGTTGGTTATCAATGTCACCTATAAGGTAAAAGTCTCTGCCCCTATATTATTAACTCTAGCCAGTAGTTTTTTTGTTTGTTTGTTTTTGTTTTTATTTATACAAGAACTGGGGTACAGGCCAGATGCGCAGGAGGGTGAGAGGATTCACCAGAGACAGAGCCGGGAGCACAACAGGCAGACTGACAAAATACACTGCTGAGGGGAACAGCAGGCGAGACAGGAGAGGTCTACTCACTTTGTGGGTAGCTCCGAGGCCAGCGGGGATCGAACCAGCACTGCAGAGGCTGCGGACAGCTTCACAGCGCTGTGCTCAACCACCTGCGCCATCAGAGAGGCCTTAGCCAGTAGTTTTTATCAAAGTGGGTGAGTATTGCCTGCAAGGGACATTTGGCAAAGTCTACAGACAATTGTGGTTGTCAGAACTGAATGTTGGGTGGATAATATTACTGCCATCTAGTGCACAGAGACCAGAGATGCTGCTTAACATCTTCCACAGCAAAGAATTACGGAGCTCAAGATGTCAGTTGTGCTAGGCTTGATAAACCTTGGCCCAAACCCTGCTCTTCAGAAAAACTTAGTTCTTTCACTACATCCAGTCTTTCACAGAGAGGTGGTATAAATTGCTGAGGGAACTTAAAGACGTCAGTGCAAATATTTTCTTGTAAATCTTACCTTTTATTTATTTTTTTTATTTATGCATCCAAGAACTGGGGTATAGGCCAGGGGTGTGAGCTGTGAGAGGATTCACCAGAGAGAGTGGGGAGTAGAACAGGCAGATCTACTGAAATACACTGCTGAGAGGAGCAGCGGGTGAGACAGGAGAGGTCTGCTGCGCCATGTGGGTAGCTCCCTGGGCAGGGATCAAACTTGCACTCCTGCTGCAGTGATTGCCTCTAGCTTCATTGCACTGAGACTTAACCCCATGTGCTACCAAGCAGGCCCTAAATCTTTCCTTTTAGAGGGAAGAGGGGGTGGGGTTGTGGTGAGGCAATGTTAGAAAACCTGGTACTAATAATGAGCTCCCACTGAAAACCTGCCTTGTATTAGGTACTTCGCATATATTTTTTCACTTAATCCTCACACAAGAACCTTATGGGGTAGGCTGTTTTTAGAGATGTTCAAAGTGAGGTTAAGAGAAGTAAGAATAACTTTCCAAGGTCATACTGTGCATCAGTAGAATTGCAATTTGCCACACAACAGTGGACATTCTTTCACTAAATTGGAAAGGCCATGTGAAGTACTTAATATAGATAGGGCAGCAATGACAAAATATTCCTATATGAAGACGCTCATTATTATTCAGTAAAAGTACTGAAACACTGAAAAAAATTTGCTTGCAAAAATGGATTCAAGGATATATCAAATTCTGTCCTATCTTTTATAAAAAATAAAGAGAAGCTGACAAAAAGCTGCCTTTATAATAGAAAATTCATTGTTCAGTGAAGTTGAAGGTCTTTCAAAGCACAATTTGCTTCATCTTATTAGATGTGAACAAATGGAATGATCTTTCTAGGTCTTTTGCAATCTAAAGAGGATACGGTCACTCAAATTTTCCTTATTCTCCCAGTTTCTGTTACTTAACTCCTAAATTGACATTTCATAAACAAATATACAGGAATTGACATTAAAAGAGAGAGGGAAAGACATGGAGTTGGAAAGAGAAATCTTACCTTTGTCTAAGAGTATATATTCAAATACTTCATTATCAAGGTCTGACTGTATTGGATGTCCTAATTTACAATACTTTGGAAATAATATTCAGAACCAATCTACATAATAATAGTCAGTTTAATTAGAATTCCTATATCTTATCATCTTGGAGACTGTTAGCAGGAGCAGCAATAAAAACCCAATGGATGAAATCATTTTTGCTGCATGTCTAGATACCTAGTGTTTAATGTGTATGCATGACAACAGAAATATGTCACTATATTCAATACAAACCTTTCAGCTTGCAAATGTAGAGTGAGCACTCTTCTTTTTAATTTTTTATTATTGAAGTAACATTCAGATGTGAAACATATACTACATTAGGTTCATTCTTATGACAAATATTTTATTAAATTGACTTGCCTACAGTTATATGGAAGAATGGACTTGTTCACATCCTTGCCCTGAGCTGGCATGAAAAGAGATATCTCTAAAAGAAATGATTAATGACCATTTTTAAAAAACAGATATTCTACCAGACCCATATCTGGACTTATTTTTTTTAAGATTTATTTATTTAGGCATACAAGAACTGGGGTACAGGCCAGAGGTATGGGGGTGAGAGGATTCACCAGAGACAGAGTGGGGGGCAGAACAGGCAGACTGACTGAAATACTCTGCTGAGGGGAGCAGCGGGCGAGTCAGGAGAGGTCTGCTGCACCATGTGGGTCACCTCCCTGGCTGGTGATCAAATTTGTGCTGCAGTGGCTGTGGATAGCTTCATGGTGCTGGTCTTAACCCCTTGTGCCACCAGGGAGGCCCCTGGTCTTAATTTTTTAAAAAAAATGTACACCTGATAAGCTTACTTAGAAAATGCTTAAATATGATCCAGGAATTCCACTCCTAGGTATTTACCCAAAAGACACAGAAACATCAATTCCAAAGAGCACCTGTACCCCTATGTTTATAGCAGCACAATTTGCAGTAGCTAAGCTTTGGAAACAACCCAAATGCCCAAAAATAGATGACTGGATCAAGAAGATGTGGTACATATATACCATGGAATATTACTCAGCATTCAAAAAAGATAAACACATGCAATTTGCAGCAACATGGATGGAGCTGGAAGGGATCATGCTCAGCGAAATAAGCCAGAAAGAAAAAGAAAAATACCGGATGGTCTCACTCATAGCAGGAATCTAGAAAACTTAAATAAGGGACCAGGAAAATGAATAACCATAAGAAAGTGAAAATCAAAATCAACAAACAACTATGAACCAGAGACACTCTATGGGGGATGGGGGGCGAGGAGGGGAGGGATTGGGGTCAAAATAAGGGAATTGCAATTGTATGGGGAATATAAAAATAAAATTTATTTAGAAAAAAAGAAAAAAAAGAAATTGCTTAAATTGGAAGCCTGTCAGCCTTAAAAGTGGAGTGATTGAGATGAAGGCTATGTGTGAAATAGAGCATTATTTCCTCTTTAATTCCTGAGAACAAATCAGAGATATAGGGTGGTAGTTCTTTCTCCACTTCTTTGAAGGAGAACCTTATTAAAGAAGATTTAAGGGGGCTACTTTTGGCAGCATGCTATTCCACTACATATTTTAAATTCAAAAGGGATTCATAACAGAAATTTTTATTCTCTGACTACCTTTATCCAAAATCCTTGGATGCAGAATGCTAGTAAGGCCAAAGAAAAGATTGTTCATGGAATGCTGTCATTCTAGTTTGAGAAATGACTTTTTCACCAAGTTCTAAATCATTGGAATTGGTACACAAGAGATTTGCATGGAGATGACTGTTTGTATTTTAGAGTCAATCTAATTTACCTATTTATTTTGAGTCAAGAAATAAGTAGATGTTTTGTTTTATTTATTTTTTTATTAAGGTAATATGGTTTACAACACTGCATATGACTTAAGGGAATAGATTCACACTTCCTCAGATGTATGTCCCCATACTACCCTACCACTGATGTGTCCATAGTCGATTGGGCTCCCTCCCAACTTCATACTCTCTAATTTATTGTCAGAGAGACAAAAACACAGCTCTTTATCACTGAAATATCCTAAAATCAAACAAAAATATTAATTTTTGACTTCAATTTTAAACACAGGGACAAAAGTATATAAATTCAAGAAATGTGCTATTGTCCTGGGAAGTACTGCACTAAACACTTCTTTATAGCCATAAGGTGGTCATTTATTTATAAAGTGTAAATGTAGAGCCTACTAGGATCTTCTTTAAATCCTGTATGGTCTCTTTTCATTTGCATCTAGTTTTACAGGTTGTTTTTTTTCAAGTTTCTTACAATTTTACAGTTTTAAATTATATATATATATACATATGTATATATATATATATAGTGACTGGAATGTGAAATACAATAGAACTACTTTAAGTTTTATTGGACTGGGACTTTATTAAAAATCAGCATTAGAACTTTAATATTCTACATATTGACCTCTAAAAAGTAGGTAATTCTTAGTGAAGGAAAGATGGGAAAAAAATGACTCATCCCAAATATTTACAAGATTAAAAATGATGATCACAAATTCACTGATGCAAAATGCAGAAACGTCTTTGCATTTTGTATAAATGTCATCTCCTCCTACTTTCCAGTGTGTCTCTATTGCTCTCAAGAGACCCATATTTAAGTGAGGCTACACTGTGTCTGCAGAGTAATCTACAGCAGGCTGGCAACCTATTGAGGAAATCTTACAAAGTGAATATTTATGACACCTCTGATTATTTAAAAATGTATTGACTTTTAACTTTTAATATGATCCATGAAATGTAGACTGTGCACATTCCTATGGATGGTGTGGACATACACATTTCCTTGTATATCATGTCACTTGACCTAGAGATAGAAACAGAAATTCCACCTTTATTCTTAACAATGTTGTAGATTATTTCTTGAAGCTCCCCAGAAGGTTTTTTTTTTTTTTTTGGAATGCAAATTACCATTCGAATGACTACAACTCCCACAGAAGTGATGTAAGATATTTGTTATGCATTTGACAGGTTAATTATAAAGATGAGAGTGATAATGGTAACTCAATTTGTGAATTTAAAATACAGGTTTTAAGCAGAGAGCACATAATTATAATTTGAAGAAAAAAAAAAACAAGCAATTAGTGACCACGAATCCTAATCAAGACAGTAAGTTGAATGTTATACCTTATAAAATTAGATCTGTAGATTAATTTTCTCAATACATTTTCTGATACTCAATGTTCAAAAACCTGTTCTGCAAAAACAAGCACAATCAGATTCATAAAGTCAAAATGCATAGTATGTACGAAGAAAACTTGGCTAATGAAGAATATTGAGGGACCTCCCTGGTGGCGCAAGGGGTTAAGCGCCAGCACTTTGAAGCAATCCCCAGCCACTGCAGCACTGCAGTTCTATCCCTGGCCAGCAAGGTGACCACATGGTGCAGCACACCTCTCCTGTCTTTCCCATTGCTCCCCTCAGCAGTGTATTTTGGTCAATCTGCCTGTTCTGCCCCTCACTCTGTCTCTGGTGAACCCTCTCACCCCCCATACCTCTGGCCTGTACCCCAATTCTTGTATGCATAAATAAATCAATCTTTTTTTAATAAATTTTATTTTTATATTCCCCATACAATTGCAACCCCCTTATTTTGACCCCAATCCCTCCCCTCCTCGCCCCCCCTCCCCCATAGAGTGTCTCTGGTTCATAGTTGTTTGTTGATTTTGATTTTCACTTTCTTATAGTTATTCATTTTCCTGGTCCCTTATTTAAGTTTTCTAGATTCCTGCTATGAGTGAGACCATCGGTATTTTTCTTTTTCTTTCTGGCTTATTTCGCTGAGCATGATCCCTTCTAGCTCCATCCATGTTGCTGCAAATTGCATGTGTTTATTTTTTTGAATGCTGAGTAATATTCCATGGTGTATATGTACCACATCTTCTTGATCCAGTCATCTATTTTTGGGCATTTGGGTTGTTTCCAAAGCTTAGCTATTGTAAACAGTGCTGCTATAAACACAGGGGTGCAGGTGCTCTTTGGAATTGATGTTTCTGTATCCTTTGGGTAAATACCTAGGAGTGGAACTGCTGGATCATAAATAAATCTTAAAAAAATAAAGACTAAAGACTATAGAGTGCCTCGCACATAGTCATATATGACCATGAAAAAAACTTGAGTTACCCGCGCTACCACAAAAGTATTAGAATATAGGCATTTGAATGTCTTTTTTCCAGATGAAACGATTCTCAAAAGAATGAATTCCCACCCATTAAATTCATATCAAATGAACTAAAGGTGTTTAAAGAAGCAGGTCTCTGGCCCTTCCTCCGGCAGTATACTCCTGTGGCAAACAGTACACTTACTCCAGCAGCTACCAGACAGCTGCAGAGCCCCACCACACCTAATTATCTGTCAGCCCCGGGTACTGCAAAGATTTCAAGTATTTTGTCACACAGCTTTGTCAAGGCCCACCCTGACTGGCTAAGTGACCCAACAGGGCATATCTATATGCATTTTGTGTTAATAGAAATGGAAACTAAAACTGCAGGAAAGAACATGGACCTTATTTAAAAAGGAGGATTTTAAACCAATTCTATTTTTGACTAATGTGATAACTTATTACATGATCGCCTTTCATGCGAAGAGTATTTCAGCTTTCTTGTAAGGAGGCTGAATATTTATTTCACTGCTTTTCTCTTTATAAATGCACTGAGGCATTATTCTCCATGGTTTGACACAGATGTGTATTTTTGGTCAATCTTCACTAAGATAAAGGATGTTCTCTGAAATACTGTTGAACCAACTTAATTGATTCCCCAGTAAATTGTTGAACAGGTTATGGAATGCAGTTGCAGGAGAAAAACAGCCTAAATAGTATAAATCTAGATTCTGATAATGAAATTTACATTTTTTTAAGATACATCATGTGCTTGGTTAACATTGCAACATCGAGGAAATATTAATGCTGAATGCACATTGCTAAAATAAGTAAAAAGGAGATACATATTTTATCAATAGATTTTTTTAGTTGTTGGTTGTTTTATCCATAGTACCCAGAAAATGGACATAAGTGTACCAATTTCAAAAATAATCGATGTCTTTCCTAAATTCAGGCAAGTGCTAGAATATATAAGGCCTAAATCAATGCTACTAAGTCCCACGAAAGTATGAATAAGGTACTCTTATAATTAGGTTCTTCATCTGTTCAACTCCTTCATCTGCTTTCATTTGAATGATCTACAAATTAACCTCTTCTTTCTTTAAACCCTTGGAAGAAAAAATTGCAATAGGGATAATCAATAAATATATTTTTATAATATGCTAATGATAAAATCTGTTTAATCATATGTATGAACATAGTGTATATATATATCAAACCTGCCTTAAAGTATCAACACTCGAAGGTGACACTCAGAAAATATAGTGATCAGTTCACATTTAGATAATGAGAGTTTCAAACAAATTTGCATTTCCTGAAGTTAGGTAGAAACCTCTTAAAATTACAGTAAAATACACATATTCACTCATTCACTCTCTCTTTTATGGTTGTAAACTGATTTCCTGGTTTATATACTGAATTTTTGTTCAGGTAATTTATATATATGCTTCATTGCAGTTGCCAATTTAGAGGATAAATGCTAAAACTGTGGGAGCATTTTTTACTCTTCTTTGAATATTCACACTTTGTATTGAATATTAATGAATGCTTCATAATTATCTGTAGAGTGATCAACATATATTTAATATTAATGAGTCCCTACTGAGAAACAGGTACTATGCTATAAACTAGAAATAGATTGGTAAGCATATACAATCCCAGCTTTAATGAGTTTTATATTATAGGGTGTATGGGAGCAGATTATAAACTACTAACACTTTGTGATAAATGAAATAAAGAAAACAAAGTAGGTTAATGTGCACAAGAATGGCTTTGTCAGGAGGTGGGGAGTAATTTTTGAAAGGTCTCTATCAGTAAGAGATTATTTGAAACTAAGATCAGTTTTGTAATCTATGACATTCTTCTTGCATTTTGACTTTGTCCTTATAGCTAGATTTTTAAGTAGAAATATTTCTCTATTTTATTCAACCGAAAAATTAATCATGCCATATAATTTTGCTTTAGGTTGAATAGGAAATAAGCAAATTATCTTTCTGGTGATTTGGGAAGGTTATTAAAATACAAAGAAGATAAAGGCCTCCCTGGTGGTGCAGGGGCTAAAGTCTCAGTGCTATCAAGCTATCACCAGCCACTGCAGCATGAGTTCAATCCCAGGCCAGGGAACTAACCCACATGGCTCAGCAGACCTCTCCTGTCTCACCCACTGATTTCCTCAGCAGTATATTTCAGTAGATCCACCTGTTCAGCTCCTCACTCTGTCTGGTGAATCTTCCTACCCCCAGCACCTCTGTTTAATTACTGTTGCACCTGCACCCCTATGTTTATAGCAGCACTGTTTACAATAGCTAAGCTATGGAAGCAACCCAAATGCCCAAAAATAGATGACTGGATCAAGAAGATATGGTACATATACACCATGGAATATTACTCAGCATTCAAAAAAGATAAACACATGCAATTTGCAGCAACATGGATGGCGCTGGATGGGATCATGCTCAGCGAAATAAGCCAGAAAGAAAAAGAAAAATACCGGATGGTCTCACTCATAGCAGGAATCTAGAAAACTTAAATAAGGGACCAGGAAAACGAATAACTATAAGAAAGAAAATATCAAAATCAACAAACAACTATGAACCAGAGACAATCTATGTGGGGTGGGGGGGCGGGGAAAGGAGGGCTTGGGGTCAAATAAGGGGGTTGTAATTGTATGGGGAATGTAAAAATAAAATTTAAATAAAAAATTACTGTTGCTTTGTAGTATATTTTGATGTTGTGGAGTGTGATACCTCCTTTTTTTAATTTGTTGAGGTAACTGGCTAAAAACACTACGTGAGTTAGGAGAATAGGTTCACACCTCTTAATATGTATGCTAACATACTATCCCACAATCAAAGCACCCATTTTTCTTTACTCTAGACCATTGGGCTGTCTCACTCCTTTGTTACCACCCCCTCATTTACCCATTCTAGCAGCATTAGTTCTGCAGTCATATCCCTAGCGTTTGTTTTGGTTTAATTTTAACAGTTCCTCTCTCTCTCTCTCTCTCTCTCTCTCTCTCTCTCTCTCTCTCTCTCTCTTCCCCCCCCCCCCGCCACATATGAGTTAAATCATTCAGTATTTGTCTTTCTCCTTTGGACTCACTTCATTTAGCATAATCCCTTCTAATCTCATTCATGTTGTTGAGTAATATTCCATTGTGTATACATACATATCTTATTCCACTGCTCTGTTGATGGACATTATTTAGGTTGTTTACATAATTTGGCTATTGTAAATAGTTCTTCAATGAAGACAGGCGTGAATATTGTGATATTTCATTCTCTGGGTAGATAACTAGAAGTGGAATTGCTAAATCATATGAATTATCTATTTTTAATATTTTGAGGACCCTCCATACTGTCTTTCACAGGGGCTCTCCCAATCTACATTGCCTCCAAGATGTTTTTTTCCTCCAAATCCTTGCAAATATTTGCTGTTTCTATTTATTTATTGTTGTTGTTTTAATATGGGCTATCCATACTGGCGTGAGGTGGTATCTCATTGTGGTTTTGATTTGCATTTCCCAGATGTTAAGTGATGTTGAACATTCTTTCATGTTCCTATTGGTCCTCTGTGTGTCTTCTTTGGAGAAGTGTATTGCACTATTATGCCCATTTTTTAAATTGAATTCTTAGTTTTATTTTGGTTGAATTGTATAAGCTCTTTGTAGATCTTGGATATTAGTCCCTAGTAAGATGTATGATGTGCTAAAATTTTCTCCCATTCAGTAGAAAGTCTTTTTGTTTTAATGATGGTTTGTTCTGTTGTTTCAACTTGATGCAGTCCTGTTAATTTATTTTTGTTTTGTTTTCTTTGCTGTTGGAATTTAGACCCCAAAGACGTCCCTGAAGACTGAAAGTTTTGCCTTTGTTTCTTCTATTTATTCTATGGTTTATGGTCTTGCATTCAATATTTAATCCATTTTTGAATTTATTTTTGTGTATAGTACGAGAAAGTTGTCTAATTTCACTTTTTGGTATGTGACTCTCTAGTTTTCCCAGGAACATTTGTTGAAGTAGACTTTCTTCATTATATAGTCTTGGTTTCTTTGTCATAGAGTAGCTTCCCATCTTAAGTTAGGTTTTTTTCTGGGTTCTCAATTCTATTCCATTGTTTTTATGACTCTTTTTATTCTAATACCATGATACTTTGAATATTATAGACTTGTATTGTAGTTTGAAGTCTGAAAGTGTCAACACTTGCATTCCTATACTTTTCTATTTTTAAGAATGCTTTGGCTATGTGGGGTTTTGTGGTTCCATATAAATTTAAATATTTGCTCTGAAAGAAGATATTGAGAAAAATACATTTGTGGTGGGTAACTTTAACACTGTGACTTCACCAATGGACAGATAAACTAGACAGAAAATAAATAAAGACACAATGGCCTTAAACAAAGATTTAGAACACATACAATTATTAGAACTTTATATGGCACTGCACCCTAAAAATCTGAATATATATTTATTCCAAGAGACCATGAGATATACTCCAGGATTGACCACATATTAAGGCACAAGACATGTATCAACAAATTCATGAATACTGAAATAATAGCAAGCATCATCTCTGACCATGGATGTATCAAACTAGAAATCAACCACAAAAGGGAATATCTCTAATATGTGGATATTGAAAAATATATTACTGAATGACTATTTGGTTAATAAGGAAATCAAACTTGAGACAAATGACAATGAGAACACAACCTTCTAATATGTATGGAACACCATGAAAGCAGTAGTAAGAATAAAGTATATAGCAATATTGGCCAATATATAGAAACAAGAAATAACTCAAATAAATAACCTTATCTCCTAATCTCAAGGAACCAACAAAAGAACAAACCCAAAAGCTAGTGGAAGAATGACAATAATAAAAATTAGAGCAGAAATAAATAAAATTTAAATTAAAAAGACAGTCTGAATGATTAATAAAAATAAAAGCTGAGTCTTTGAAAAATATACTAAAAATAAAACAAACCAAGCTCAGTTCATTAAAAAAAAAAAACTGGAGAAAACTCAAAGAAACATGATCAGAAACTAAAGAAAAGAAGATACAACAATCTATGCAGAAATTCAGAGGATAATTAGAGATCAGGATGGATATTTCTATGCTAATAAGATCAATAACCTAGGAGAAATGGACATATTCTTATAATTACACACCCTCCAAGCCTTAATAGGGTAGAAATAGAAAGCTTGAATAAACCAATTACAAGCAAAGACATTGAAATATGAATAAAAACTTTCCTAAAACACAAAGTCCAGGACCAGACGACTTCACAAGTGATTTCTTTTTTTTTTTATATTTTATTTTTTTAAAGATTTATTTATTTATTTATTTTTATTTTTTTTATAAATTTTATTTTTATATTCCCCATACAATTGCAGCCCCCCCATTCTGACCCCAATCCCTCCCCTCCCGCCCCCACCCCCCTAAAAGTGTCTCTGGTTCATAGTTTTTTTTTTTTTTTTTTTTTTTAAAGAGGCATGCTTTATTTATTTGTTTGCTGGTTTGTTTGTTTTGTTTATACATGCACTGGGTACAGTCAGAAGCACGGGAGGGTGAGAGAATTCACCAGAGCCAGAGCGGGGAGCAGAGCAGGCAGAAGGACCGAAGTACACTGCTGAGGGGAGCAGCGGGCGGCAGGAGAGGTCTGCGCGCCATGTGGGACCCTCCTCCGGTGGCCGGGGAGCAGCCGGGGATCGAACCGGCGCCGCAGAGGCTGCGGGAAGCTTCGCAACCCAGCGCTCAACCGCTGCGCCACTGGGGAGGCCCTGGTTCATAGTTTTTTGTTCACAAGTGATTTCTTACAAATATTCAAAGATGAACTAATTCCTATCCTGCTCAAACTCAAAAAAATTGTGAAAGAGGTAATACTTATAAAACATATTTTATACTTATAAAACACATTTAGGCCAACATTACTCTAATTCCAAAATCAAAGACATCACAAGAAAAAAAACTACTGACTGATTTCCCTAATGAACACAGATGCAAAAATTCTCAACACATCAAACAGAAGCCAACAAGGAATTAAAAGGATTATATACCATGACCCATTGGGATTTATACCTGGGACACAAGAATGGTTCCACATACTGAAATCAATCACTATAATTTACCACATCAATAAGAAGAAAGATGAAAACCATATGATCATATGAATATGTGCTAAAGAATCATTTGATAAGCTTCATCATCATTTTATGATGAAAACCCTCAAAAATCTGGGGATAAATGAACATATCTCAATATAATTTAGGTCATGTTTTACAAACCCAAAGCTAGCACCATCCTCAATGGTGAAACACTGAATGATTTTCCACTGAGAACTGGTAGAGACAAGGATCTCCACTTTCACTACTATTGTTCAAGGTAGTATGGGAAGTCCAAGCTAGAGCAATTAGGCAAGAGATGGGCATAAAATGAATTCAAATATGGGAAGAAGAAATTAAGCTACCATTATTTAAAGATAATATGATAGATATCATACATACATAGATGTGTGTGTCATTAGATATGTGTGAGTATATATATGTATCAATGTATCATTATACATAAAGAACCCAAAGACACTACTAAAAACTTAATTGAAACAATATATCAGTTCAATTCAGGAAAGTGACACATTATCGAATCAATACACAAAAATCAGTTGTCATTTATTCAAGCAAGGAATTAGGTGAGAAAGAAATGAATAAAATTATCCCATTTACAATTTCACCAAAATAAATTAAATATCTAGGAATAATCTTTTTTTGTTATTATTATTATTTTATTAATACAAGCACTGGGTACAGTCAGCAGCACGGGACGGTCAGAGAGAATCCACCAGAGCCAGAGCAGGGAACAGAACAGGCAGACTGACGAAGTACACCACTGAGGGGAGCAGTAGGCATGGCAGGAAAGGTCAGCCCCCCATGTGGGACCCTCACCTGCGGCCTGGGATCGAATCAGCACTGCAGAGGCTGCGGGCAGCCTCGCAGCTCAGTGCTCAAACGCTGCGCCACCAGGGGAGGCCCCCTAGGAATAATCTTAACAAATTACATGAAGGACCTATATGATGAAAACTATATGACATTATTAAAAGAAATAGAAGACACAAAAATTGGAAAGATATACCCTGCACTTTGACAGAAGAATTAGCATTGTCAAAATGGACATCCTACCTAAAGCAATATATAGATTCAGTGCAATCCGTATCAAAGTTTCTCTCATAGTCTTTTTTTTTTTTAAGATAAATTTATTTATTTATACAAGCACTGGGTACAGTCAGAAGCGCGGGAGGGCAAGAGAATTCACCAGAGCCAGAGTGGGGAGTAGAGCAGGAAGAAGGACAGAGGTACACTGCTGAAGGGAGCAGCGGGCGGCAGGAGAGGTCTGCACTCCATGTGGGACCCTCCTCCAGGGGTGGGGAGCAGCCGGGGATTGAACCGGCGTTGCAGAGGCCACAGGCAGCTTCGCAACCCAGCGCTCAACCGCTGCGCCACCGGGGAGGCCCCTCTCATATTCTTTAAAGAAACAAACCAAACATTACCAAAATTCAAATGCATCCACAAAATACCCCAAGTAGCCACAGCAATTCTGACAATAATGAGGAAGAATGGCAGTATCACACTTCCAGACTTCAAATTATATGATACTTGGGGAAAAAACACACAGCTCAATAGAATAAAATTGAGAGATCAGAAATAAACCCACAGCTATATGGACAGTTAATGTATGACAAAGAAACCAAGAATATACTGGAGCAAGAATAGCCTCTTCAATCAGTGGTGTTGGGGCAACTGGACAGTCACATGCAGAAGTATGAATCTAGACTACCATCTCATACCAGATCCAATAACAAACTCAAATGGAAAATATACTTGGTTTTAAGAATTGAAACCATAAAATACATACATGAGAATATAGGCAAAACACTACAGGGCATAGACTTCAGGGGTGTCATCTTAGATTCGTTTCCAGTGGCAAGGAAAACGAAATAGACAATGAGTCATTGGAACTACCTCAAAGAAAAAAAGTTTCTGCACAGTGAAATAAATTGTCACTAAAACAAAAGATACCCCACTGATTCTGAGAAAATATTTATATTTCATATATTTGAGAAAGACCTGACATCAAAGATATTCAACAAAAGGAAAACAAATTGCCCAATCAAAAAATGGGCAGAAGAACTGAATAGTCACTTCTCCAAAGCAGACATATGGATGACCAAAAGGCACATGAAAAAAAAATCATAATTTGTTGTCAGTGAAATGCAAATCAAAATTTGATTTATCAAAATTTGATACTACCTTATACTTGTGACAGTGATCCCAATCAAAACACCAAAAAATACAAGTGCTGACAAGGATGTGAAGAAATAGTGATACATGTATACTGTTGGTGAGACAGTAGACTGGTCCAGCTCCTATAAAAAAGAGTATAGAAGCAAAGGAGAAAGGAGGTATCACACTTCCAAACTTCAAGCTATACTACAAAGCCATAATAATTAAAACAGTTGGTATTGGACCCAAAACAGACACACAGACCAATGGATCCGAATAGAGAGCCAGAAATAAAGCCACAATTATATGAACAACTAATCTTTGACAAAGGAACAAAGAACATGCAATGGAGCATGGACAGTTTGTTCAATAAATGGTGCTAGGAAAACCGGACCTCCACATGCAAAAAAATGAAACTAGACCACTACCTCTCACCATGCACAAAAATCAACTCAAAATGGATAAAAGAACTGGAATAAGACCTGAAACCATAAAATATATAGAAGAAAATATAGGGAAAACACTACAAGACATACATCTCAAAAACATCTTTAAATACTCATCACCCAAAGCAGTGATAGTGAAGGCAAAGATAAACACCTGGGATTACATCAAACTGAAAAGCTTCTGTACAGCCAAAGAGACATTACCCAAAACAGAGAGACACCCCACTGATTGGGAAAAAAATCTTTGCACTCTGTACAACTGATAAGAGACTGATCACAAACATATACAAAGAACTCATATGACTCAAAAAAAAAAGCGTAAACAATCCAATCAAGAAATGGGCAGAAGAACTTAAAAGACATTTCTCCAAAGAGGAAATGCAAAGGGCAAACAGGCACATGAAAAAATGTTCAACATTCAAAATCAAAATCAACATGCAAATCAAAACCACACTGAGATACCACCTTACACCAGTAAGAATGGCACATATCAAAAAAACAAGCAACAACAAATGTTGGCGAGGATGCGGTGAAAAAGGAACTCTCCTGCACTGTTGGTGGGAGTGCAAACTGGTCCAGCCACTGTGGAAAGCTGTCTGGAGATTCCTCAATCTACTAAAAATGGAGCTACCATATGATCCGGCAATTCCACTCTAGGGATCTACCCAAAGGACACAAAAACAGTGATTCAAAAGAGCACCTGTGCACCTATGTTTATTGCAGCACTATTTACAATAGGTAAAAGCTGGAAGCAACCCAAATGCCCAAACATAGATGACTGGATCAAGAAGATGTGGTGTATATATACACAATGGAATATTATTCAGCAGTCAAAAAAGATAAACTCATGCCATTCGCAGCCAACGTGATGGAGCTAGAAGGAGTTATGCTCAGTGAAATAAGCCAGAGGGAAAAAGAAAAATATTGGATGGTTTCACTTATAACAGGAATATAGGGGAACCAAATTGGACATCTGTGTAAAAAATAATAATTATAGTACAAACCACAACAAAACAAAAACAGACAATTGTAAACCAGAGACATACTGCAGGGGAGGAGTAGGGAGAGGGGTGAGAGGGAGGGAGGGAGGAGCACAGGGGACTGTGGTGATGGTGTATGGGTGCCTTGGGTAAGGAAATTCTATGGGGACTCAATGTGAGGGGGTGGAGGGAAGCAAATATTGTCTAAAAAAATTGATAAATGTTAAAATAAAAAAATTTAAAAAGAGTATAGAGGTTTATTAAACTTTAAGAATGGATCTGCCATATAACTCAACAATTCTACTCTTAGGCATGTACCTAAATAATAGAAGAACACTAACTTGAAGGGAAACATGCACACCCATACTCTTTGCAGCACTATTAACAATAGTTATGGAAGCAGCATAACTTTCTAACTTCAGATAAGTGGATTAAGAAGAAGTATGATATATGCAAAATGGAATACTACTCAGCTATGAAAAGAGATAAACTCTTGCCATTTGTGGCAAGATAGAACTGGAGCATAGAACTAGAGGGGATAACGCTAAGTGAAATAAATGGGAAGGAGAAAGCCAAATACTGGATGATTTCATGTATATATAGAATACAGAGAAATAAAACAAAGAGTCAGTCAAAACAAAACCAATAGCAAATGCTTGAATTTGAAGATAGAATTGAGACAACTCTATAGGGAAAGAGTTGGGGAGGGCATAGTCAGGGAGGGAATAGAATGGACTATGGTGGAGGATTATGGGTGCTTTGGTGGTGGCTGTGGTATGGTGACATATATCTGAAAGGTGTAATACTATGCCCTAAAACATATTCAGTCATGTTAAGTTGTGTAAACAAATATTACCTCAAAGATTTTTGTAATGTAAAAAACATCACCTTTATTTATGAAAAATTAAAAAAAAAATCTCTGAATTAAAAAAAGATGTACTTATTTCTGCTTCAAAATTCCATCACTAAAATATAAATTAAAAATAAGTATGAAATACATTTACTGTGTGAAAACGGAGAGAAGACATCAACAAACAAGAAAGACGCAGAACTAATTGGAATCTGGAAAACAAATGGAAACACTTTCATTCACTTAGCAGACTTGTGGAAACTAACCTAATGGCATTGGAGAAAATCAACTAGAAGTTAATCTAATTTTGCTGCAGAGTTAAGGACTCATTATGGATGAGAAATATCAGCATATTCCAAATGTGGAAGGATGTGCTGAAAACAAGGTTAGTTGCAAATTTGTGGTGGAAACAGTGAGAACACAGGAAGACAGTCATCATTTCCCATAGCTGGAGATAGAATTTTGTTCTGGGGAAGTCCCTCTCCCAGAGAAAAGACCACCACTGGGCAATCTCTGTTCATGTGCACAAAGCTTCCATACCATATTTTAGCGTTCACTTCTTAATTATAGTCAACCAAGGAATGTGCAGTATTTGAGGGAAGCCTTATATAAAAAATGCTTGAATAAAGGGAAATAACAACATAGAGGGGACGATTACCAGACAGCTAGGAGTGGACGGTATAGGACCAGTGTGGCCTGCGCATGACTGAGCAGGTCGGAGGCTTGATGGAGGCAGTTACATCGATTCCGATTTTATGACTTGAAGATTTATCTACATTCGTCAGCAATCTAGAGACATGAAATTGTACAAGGATTTAAGATTCATCAAGAATAAATTTGGTAATCGAAGCAGAGGAGGAAGTCACCGAGATTGGCAGGAAGTTCCTTGTTTCACTCTCTAAAGGAACAGCTAATGATTATTAAAGGAACAGTACACCAAGAGTGCTCTGTGGCTTGCAGTGAAACTGAAAGATCCCTGGGACATCAGAAACCAACACAGAATGCACACAGGTGTCAGAGGAGAGTCACACTACACTGAGCAGGAGGCAAGTAGAAATATCTGAAGGTTGAGGTCCAGGAGCCAGGACAAAGATAGCGGGACTACCAACTCAACCAGGGGCCCAGGAGAGGGGATAGAGGAAATGGTGTGGAGACACATACCCTTGGATGAGGAGAAACAAGTGTGGAGGCATTGCGGTTCTCCTTATGGGCCAAGTCCCTGATAATGAGAAGCACTTTGCTGATTTTGTCTCTTGGCAGTTATATAAGTCATATTGCATGTTTGATGACCTTTCAGAGTGTTATTGCCAGCAAACGTCTGTCAATACTTGTCTAGATGAGTATCAGTACAGTAAAGAGCTAAGAGTTCTAAGAATTGAAATATTTTTCATTTAATCAAAATAATCAAACATCTAACTACTCCGTTATTTAAAAAGTTGAGGGAAATTCTTGGTAGCCAAATCTTCTTAAAGCTTGATGGACCATGATACATTATGTCAGATGCAGGTTAGTTGAATATAAATATACCACATACAGCTTATCACTCTCTCTTTATATACATACATACATGTTATTCATGTACATATAACATGCATTTTGATAGTCATCCATTTAATATTGCTCAGAGTTAATATAGTGAATCTATGATTTAGATTCTCATCAGAGATGCTTATAAACTAAAGTGAATCACAGATGTTAGCAGTGTTGGTAATTCAATAGGTTGATACATAATAGGTATCAAGCCTAATTTATTCCTATGTAACATTACTTCTATATTAGAACTGTTTGTTATTTACCTCTAAAAATCCTCATCATATAGAGTTAAAAATAAGCTAGGCCTTAAATCATTTCAGCAAACTAATTTAAAAATGACACTATCCTGTGGAATTTTATCTGTTCCCCTTGTGAATATTTATTGTAAAATACTGGGATTTTACTTGTTATATCACTGATCAGAATTTTCCAGTTTAGATCCAAAAGTATATTCCCTGCTTGCTTAGATTTCATGCTGCCATGTGTAATTGGTATATAGAATATTGACTACCACTGAGGATCTCTAGCATACTTTCTCCCCAGTTTCATCAGTATAGAATGTGATATACTTCATGGTACATCACTTAGCATTCCTCTGTCTTCATTAGATGGGAAAATGGAGCCACCAGTTGAGTAATTCACCATTTTAAGACAGTGTTACACAGACAAACTCCAAAGACTCATAATTACTCAATATTACCACTAATATTTAATTTAGGGATTTAATTTAATGGTTTTTAAAGAACCAAACACTATATAAAGTATTTAAAAAAGTACTTCAAGCACTGCCTTAAGTACTTGAAAAAGAATTATCATCTGTTTACAGTTTACCATATTAATCCATTTACCACATTAATAAGATAAGAAAATCCCTCAGTGCAGCAGAAAGGAGGTAAAAATGAACAGTTTACAAATGTTTTATAGAGTAAGGCAAGGACGAAGTCTTTAAAATGTGAGTATTGACTAATTTTATAAAACTCATGCATAAAGCAATTTGAATATAATGCATAATTATTGTATATTTGACATACCTTTTTTTCCCCTTTCTCAAATTGTATCTCTTACTATCGAGGTTTGCAAAGAACAAAATGGATTTTATTTGTAGATGGAGCATTTTAAGTAAGACTTTGTAAAATAAACACTAATTTCCTTACCATTCAAAATCCTTATGAACTTTCTAGTTTTTTCCATCTATACTTATATATGGACTTTCTGTTGTGACATAACTGACTTATTACACTTTAGCTATGCTTATGGAATTTTATATTTTCATCTTTGTTTATAATAACAACTACCATTCAGTAAGCATTTATCATGTACCATGCATATGCAAAGAAATGTTCATGCATTATCACATTTAATCCTCACAACTCTATGAAGTAGGTGCCCTTCAAATTCCTATTTTTCACATAAATATCATGAGTTTCAAAGAAGTGAAGAATTTGCCTGATGCCAAACAACTAGGGAGTGGTAGAACTAGGTTTCTATCCTAGTTCCTTATGATCCCAATGATCTTGTACTTAACCAGGATACTATATAATTTATACCATTCATTCTCTCTGAAAAACTTCTGAAAATCAGGCCCATCCATATTATTTATTCAAGCCTTTAATATCTAAGTTAGGTGCAATCTCCTTCAAGAAGTCTTCCATTAGTGACTTACAATGATGTCACTCTCTCACTCTTGTGAAACTATCATAGCTCACATTGACCTAATCATACATATATCATTTCATACACACTTCCTTGAATTATATTTATCTAATTACCACTCACAATCCTCTGATGTAATTATAAGCAGATATATGGACATTTGCATCTCAGTATCATCCTCAGCAGTTAGTATCCCATCATGTAAGTAGAGACTGCAAATAATATATAATTTACTGACTGAATGAAAGAATTATGGATTGGACTGTAAGCACACAACATTTATTTTCTATCCCATATAGCTATAGGCAAAGAAAACACTACTGTCTCTGTTATAAAGCTAGAACACTGGCAGGAAAATAAGTTGGAAAAGAAGTTTCATTATTAAATAGAGAAGTTACTTTCTAGACAATAATGTGCCCTGCTTTTAAACTTCCTAGGGGGAATAAAAACAAAAAATGAGTACTCATTGAGGAACTGTTAGGCACTCAGCATATGTACCACTTAAGCGGTTTTATATATATTTTCCAAATTAATGGGTAGTTGTTAGTTTAATTTTGTCTGAGTAGAACATTGAAACATGGAGAATAATTTTCTCAAGGACAGTTCAGTGTTGGAATGAGCTTTGAACCTAAATTTATGCACTAATTTTGCACAGGTCTTCAACTTCCCAAGTTTTGAGTAATCATTGTGTGAAATATCTGTGGCAATTTTGTTGATGGGAATGGGATGGTATTCGAAAACAGTAAATTCTATTCCATTTTAAACTATTAAAAAAGTTTTTTACAGGACAATGTCTAAGTTGTATCATCTGCTGCACTGCCACAGATAAGCCTTCATTTAAATATCACATCCTCGGGCCTCTCCCGGTGGCACAGCGGTTGAACACTGGGCTGCAAAGCTGCCCGTAGCCTCTGCAGCGCTGGTTCGATCCCAGGCTGCGGGGCGAGGGTCCCACATGGCGCACAGACCTCTCCTGCGCACTCACTCGCTGCTCCCCTCAGCAGTGTATTTCATCAGTCTGCCTGTTCTGTTCCCCGCTCTGGCTCTGGTGAATTCTTTCACCGTCCCGCACTTCTGACTGTACCCAGTGCTTGTATAAATAAATCCTTAAAAAAATAAATATTTCATCCTCTATTAATGCAGACAGACTTATTCATATGTGCATTCACAATACTGTGTTTATGCACCAATGAGAGTATATTTCCAATTGTAATTAGACTACTGAGACTGGTCTATGATCCCCCTTGATAGAAAGGTCCATATCCTACTTGACTGTAAGTTGCTTGCCCCACCTAACAAATTAGTGCCTAACAACCTAAGCTAAGGTAGAGAAGGTATTCTATAAATATACATATGAAGTCAATCATTAGTGAACCATTGTCCACTAATGTGTTTTGTTGTTAGGGCAATATGAGCAGTACTTCCTCAAAGAGTTTATGCTATGGTAGAGAAAACATCACAAATGCAAAATGCCTCTATTACTGATCCAGAGCAGCAAGGGCCTCTAGAGATGAGAGTGTTTGGCAAGATCATAAAAGGAAAAGATAAGAACTGATTGGGTGGGGTTGAGAGGTCAAATACTAGAAGATATCTTAAAATATCATAGATTTTGATACTGTTGGGTTATCATTCATATTTTTTTAGAATATCCTGTGTGTCAAATACTGTGCCAGACCCACTTGGGGACAAACATAAGACTTTCTCAGAGGACCAAGTCTAGTATAGGAAGAAATTATATCAACTAATGATTTAAAAACAACCTCAAAACACAAAAAGTTGCACAAAGTAAAGCCATGCAAAGCCTGGACCTTACAATGAAATAGTATGGGCCCTCACCTGAGCACTTACAACTGCAAGACATGACTCCCATTCAGGATGTAACAACAATGGGATTCATGAACAAAGAGGAAATTGTGGGGAAAAAAAGGCATTCTAAAGCCAAAAATGGCTGGCTGTCCTACCCCAGATAGTGCACACAGTGTCCAGCAGTCCAAACCAAAGGCTGCTTGCACAAGATGGCACTGTTCCTTTGACAAGAATCTGGAGCTGGTGGCACACTAGTAAGCAGCGGGCCAGGATCTAACACACTGTGGCAACTGGAGGTGATCACAGGTGGAGTTCCTGAGATGGTACCGTAGCAGCCAGCAGTAGCTATCTGAAGGCCAGACTGGGCAGCACTGAATGCTAGACTGGACAGTGGGAGAGGCAACAGCAGCGGGAGGTGGGGCTGGAGGATCAGAAGCAGTGGACAGCTTTCAGAGGCAACCAGACACAGGTCAGCGGTGCTAGTCAGCACTGGTCAGCAGGTGCATTTCCAGATGACCAGGCACCAGTTTTACAGATCTTAGAGATGTTGGGCATAAACTAATGGCGGACAGCTCTTTCAGAGATATAGGTGCCCGTCAGCAGGCAAGTCAGAGGCAGGGCGGAGATATGATGCAAAAGTCTTGAAGGCCTCTGAAGGTCTTCCAGGAGAGGGTCTGGATGAGTCTCTGAAGCCCTCTGAAACCTTGGCTTATATAGCCTTCAGGGTACCTGCCTTTCAAGCCTGACTAGTCCACTTACAATTCCAGATCCATTGGTCCAGGGGAAACTCAAATCTGATTGCTCCATTTACAATTCCTGAATGATCTCAAAACCTTGAATGGTGCCCCTAGGAGCTCAAACCTGAATGGTCCATTTTCAAACCCAGCACCATATTCAAAACCAAAACTCTGGCCAGTGTGAGGAAGACCCATCTGGCACTCACTTGGCCATCTTACACTGGGCATGCAGCACAGGAAACGTGGCAGTGGAGGTGGGCGTGCAGTGCAGCCGACGGCTAAGGTGGGCTTCAGCAGTACCAGATGCTCCCCAGAGTAGCCCAAGCACAGGCTGCCGTGGCATAGGTCAGCCACTGCTGTAGGAACCCCATAGGCTCCATGCTGAGCTGGGGTCCCAGCTGGGGTCTCCTAGCAGCTCACCTGGGGCTGGCCATCAAGCCCAGCAGCTGAGGCAGCCCTTAGCAAAGCCATTCATGCCCTACAGCAGCAAGACGTCTTGGCAGATGCTGTTACAGAAATACTTTAATATCTAGGAGAATTTCTGAAGAGCCATAGAAGTAGCAGGCATGATGATGAAGAGTTTCTGAGGATAGTAATGATTGAGTTGAATGGAAAAGTCCTAGATTTGACTTAATACTTTTTTAAAAAAAATATTTTTATACAAGAACCAGGGTACAGGCCAGATGCGCAGGAGGGTGAGAGGATTCACCGGAGACAGAGCAGAGAACAGAACAGGCAGACTGACAAAATACACTGCTGAGGGGAGCAGCGGGTGAGACAGGAGAGGTCTGCCACATGTGGGGTTCTCACCCGTCGGCCAGGATCAAACCCGCGCTGCAGAGGCTGCGGACAGCTTCACAGTGCAGCTCTCAACCCCCTGCGCCATCAGGAAGGCCCTTGACTTAATACTTATTAATACTTAATAGTTGTATGGTGTAGGGGACAGGAATGGACACAGTGCAGGTTTTCTGATCCAGCAGACCGGGTAAAGGAGGAGTCCTGAAACCCTCAGTAGCTTTTGCAGGTTTTTTATTTTGATCTATGTAAAGGCCGGAACTGGCACAGTGCAGGTTTTCTGATCCCATGCAGACCGGGTAAAGGAGGAGTCAGAGTCCTCAGTAGTTTTGCAGGTTTTTTATTTGGGGTTCACCAGGCATATGGCAGGCAGGGGTGCTGGCTGGGGGGCTGGCAGGCCTCCCAGCCCCCAGCAAGTTTTCACTCTATCTGGGCTCTCTAGCGTTTGTTCTGCTGCTTCTCGGCCTGCTACTGCTACTGCTGCTGCTGGCGTCCCCGTGACGCCGCCCTTAAAAAGCACAGTCTTAACTCAGCTGAATCCCATCTACCTATGCCCACACCCTATTCCAGGTGCCCGCCATCAGGCATGCATTCAGGACAAGGATCCATCATCTATCCTGATGGCAGAAGGGCAGAAAAGCCTGATATTTTCTTTACCCTACAATCTACCAGGCACATGGCAGGCAGGGGTGCTGGGGGGCCGGGAGGCTGGCAGTACTCCCCGCCCCCAGCAAATCCTCACTCTATCTGGGCTCTCTGGCGTTGGCTCTGCTTCTCTTCTTCTCTCAGTTTCAGTTCATTCTTGGCTTCTGCTGGCGTCCCCGTGATGCCGCCCTTATAAACTCAGTCTCTCAGCCCAGGTGTACCCACTTCAGGTGCCCGCCATCAGGCATGCATTCAGGACCACAGGGTTCCCTCATCTATCCTAATGGTGGGAGGGGAGAAAAGCCTGATACTTTTTCCTTACCCTACAATGGCTTCAAAATCAGCTGAAAAATGTATGTGATTAAATTAAAATAGGTAAAACATATAAGGCTGTGCACTTAGTAGCTCCTGACTGTAGGGTAAGGAAAAAATGTCAGGCTTTTCTGCCCTCCCGCCATCAGGATAGATGATGGATCCTTGCGGTCCTGAATGCATGCCTGATGGCGGGCACCTGGAGTAGGGTGTGGGCACAGGTAGATGGGATTCACCTGGGCTAAGACTGTGCTTTTAAGGGTGGCGTCACGGGGATGCCAGCAGCAGCAGAAGCCGAGCGAGAAGCAAGAGAAGCAGAAGCCGAGAGAAGGCCGGAGAGCCCAGATAGTGAGGATTTGCTGGGGGCTGGGAGGACTGCCAGCTTCCCGGCCCCCCAGCACCCCTGCCTGCCATGTACCGGGTAATCCCAATAAAAGACCTGCAAAAAACCACTGAGGACTCTGACTCCTCCCTTACCCGGTCTGCTGGATCAGAAAACCTGCACTGTGCCCATTCCTGTCCTGCCCTTACACTGCCCAACAATGGTTCTTTCCCTGTCCCTTTCCTTAGCTCTGCCTGTTGTTTTCCTTTACATTTATATTTAGGTGCAGCAATATTGGTCAATCAGTCTTCCAAGACAGACCGTACATAAAATAATAAATTTGCTGTTCAGTAAGTCATACAATCAGTAAAAGTCTGTCAGTGAAAGCGAGAGCTATTTCTAGATTAAGGTTATTTAAAAAGGAAACATGTCAGCTGGTGTAGAATCTACTAGTAGCATCCGAGTGACCACATTTTTAACTCTTCTAAACTAGATTAACACTTCTTTTTCTTAATTCTTCAAAGACTCTTGAGTCACTTGAATATGTTGCACATTTATGACTGAATGGACTTCTGTGTAAAATTTGATGATTAATTGACCCTGGAGGTACATTGTTTTCATGTAAATTGAAATTTTCTATTGGGTTTTATTTCTAACAGAGCATCATTGTGGTGTTAAATAGAGCTGGTGTTAAAAGGAAGTAATTTGTTTTACTGAGAAGACACTAGAAAGAAAAATAATTTCCTGATCAAGCACTTCAACCAGTCAATTAGTGTTGAGGCAGCGATGTTAACCTCTTGTTAACTAACTATGAAATGGTAGAATGACAATATTCATTAGTGCCATTCATTGGATAAGCCACAAAAAAGCATTCTCACCTTGGACATAAGTGATGAAATCTGAAGCCTCAAAATGAACAATGTTCATTGTAAGCTCTGTGAAAGCTTGGTCACTGGGTCACAGCAGCCAAGTTTCCTAACAACTTAATTTGCAAGTCATTACCACCTGCAAATCAGTCACAAACGATCATTCAAATTAAAATATATGATGCAGGGGAATTTTAAGCCTTTTTATTTCAGTTATTTTTCATAAATGGCTTTGTTTTAAATTTTATTTGAAACTAAGCAGTAAATTGATTAGTTTCCAACAATTTGTGACTCACAGTTCAACACAAATTACCTTGAATTGAGGCAATCAGGAAATACAGCAAACCTATTTCAGCTTAGCTGCATACATTATATAACATCATGATACAAAAATTATTTTCTTCATCTAGATGCTTCTGATTTTTCCCAAGGTAAATGGCATGTGTCCTATAACATTCAAAGAAGAAAATAGAGATAAAAGTGAATGCTAGGAGAGGAGGGCGGAGCAACATGGCAGCGAGGAGACGCTGCGAGTAAGATCTCCCATTAAAAAAAGTTAATAGGGAGGAAAAGCGGCAGGTCTCAGTGAAGACTGGGACAGGGAAGATAAACTGACGACTCCAGCAAACTACCTGAAGAAGAAAGTGGCCATAAAAGAGGACTAGAAGGGAGGAAAGCGCAGAACCCTGCTCCCCTCCCCCACCCACAGAGTCGGCACTCTCCAACCAACAGAGAGGAGGAAAACAACAAACTACGCATCAAGCAGGACTGTGAGTGGAAAGGAACTATTTCAGCCACCACACCCCGTGAACGGGAGCTGTGGAGAACCCTGCAGGATTCGCTGTGGCGGTGAGCGAACGGCTCCAGGCGCCATTAGAAAATAAAAAAGACTCTGGAGACCCGCACACAGCCCCGGGCCGGCCAGTAAGCTTGCGCGGAAAAGCGGCCCACTTGGCGCGCTTGAAAAGCAAACGTGGATCGGGATCGCGGCTGCCCAGGTCCCCGAGCCTGCGACCTAGGCTTGTGGGGAGACGCGCGGAGGCCCTCACTGGGGTGAAAGTCCCTAACTGAGTAAGCAGGAACCAGGCACCCAGGCATGGGAGCGGGGTGCAAAAGGCTCCATTCCCGCACCACTGAACTGGGCTACAGCCCACGTCCTGGACCTGAGGGCTTTGGAACTGAGACCCGGGGCACGAAATTCGGGGCATGGGTTCTCCACAATGGTGGGGCACAAGGCAGACACAGCACCCCAAAGCCGTTGAGGTTTACCCTACCATTCCCACTGTGTTCCCTGTCTCACGGGGTGGGGGGGGGGCGAAAAACAGCCCCCCCCAAGGACAATAGGAGAGATCTCTGGCGCCACCTAGCGACCAGGAAAAAAAAGTCACCAACACCCCATAGAACAGGGAAATTTCTAAAGACTGCTTGAAAAGGGCAGAAGGCTCCCGGAGGAGACAGTGGCCAGTTGGGAAGTTAGCCCACGCCAGGCCCCTTCCGACCAGCAGTCTGAGCCCACAGAGGGAACAGGCACCCACGCCCGGGGCAGACCGGGCGTGCAGAAGAGTGTGCCTGAGACCGGAAGAGCAGGGACTGAGTCCCGCGCCGCCATTATAGAACAGGGACATTTCTTCAGTAAAGACTGCCTGAAAACAGCAGAAAGCTCCCTCAGAAGCCAGAGATGGCTCCTGGAGGAGCCAGAGGGGAGCGGAGAAGTTCACCCAAGATGCTGGCGAGCCCGAGCAACACAGTGTCCCAATGCATAGGACAAATTAGAAAACAGACAGTAGGGAGTAGAAGAATGACACCCAACCTAACAACTCCTCAGGAAAAAAGCACACCACAAAAAGAAATCCAACCTCCAGATTACGACAGTAACTTGGAAGGACTTCTGAGACTTCCAGAAAGAGAATTTAAAAGTGCTGTGATTAAAAAACTGACAGAAGTCATAAAGGAAAACAATGATATGAGAAAAATAATCAACGGTCAGAAGAATGAAATTGAGTCCATAAAGAGGGAAGCAAAAGAAACACAGGAGATCAAAGAATTAATGGAGGAATTAAAGAACTCTGGGAAAAGCAATGAAAGCAGAATAGATGAAATGGAAGAACGAATAAGTACTCTTGAAGACACAGAAATAAAAAGAACCAAAACAGAAAAGGAAAGAGAAGTACGAAGGAAAAAGAACGAAGAAAGACTTCGGGAACTATCTGACTCCATGAGGAAAGGAAATATAAGAGTTATAGAAATTCCAGAAAGAGAGGAGAGAGATGTAGGAACAGAGAAAATATTCCAGGAGATAATTGAAGAGAACTTCCCAAATGTGAAGAAGGAGCTGAAAATTGATATACAAGAAGCAAGAAGAACACCAAACTTCCACGACGAAAGGAAAAATGCAGCAAGGCACATAATAGTAAAGCACCCAAGAATCCAGGACAAGGAAAAAATAATGAAGCTGACAAGAGGGAAGAAACAGATAATATTCAAAGGAAAACCAATCAGGCTGACATCGGACTTCTCTGAAGAAACACTACGGGCAAGGAGAGAGTGGAGGGACATAGTCAACAGACTCCAAGAAAACCTATGCCAACCAAGAATACTCTATCCCGCAAAGCTCTCCTTCCTCTATGAAGAAAGAATAAGGACCTTCCCAGACAAACAGAAACTCTGGAATTTCATTACGACTAAACCCCCACTCCAAAAAATATAACAAGGAATCCTAAAGCAAGAACCTCAGAGGGATGAATAACAATGAAAGAAGGCAAAAAAAAAAGTTATTAAAAGAATAAATAAATAAAATCAAAGGAAAGACAAACACAATGGCAAATACAGATGCTAACATATCAATATTAACTCTAAATGTAAATGGACTAAACTCTTCAATAAAAAGACACAGAGTTGCAGCCTGGATTAAGAAACAAAACCCAACCTTTTGCTGTCTCCAGGAAACACATTTAGCTACAAAAGATAAAAATAGGCTCAAAGTTAAAGGATGGAAAACAATCCTACAAGCAAATGGACCAAAAAAAGAAAGCAGGAACAGCTATAATTATATCAGATAAAACAGACTTCAAACTCAAAAAAATAAAAAGAGACTCCAATGGTCACTACATTATGATCAAGGGGACAATACTTCAAGAAGAAATTACACTCATTAACATATACTCACCAGGGCCTCCCCGGTGGCGCAGCGGTTGAGCGCTGGGTTGCGAAGCTGCCTGCGGCCTCTGCGGCGCCAGTTCGATCCCCGGCTGCTCCCAGGCCACTGGAGGAGGGTCCCACATGGTGCGCAGACCTCTCCTGCCACCCGCTGCTCCCCTCAGCAGTGTACTTCGGTCCTTCTGTCTGCTCTGCTCCCTGCTCTGGCTCTGGTGAATTCTCTCACCCTCCCGCGCTTCTGACTGTACCCAGTGCATGTGTAAACAAAACAAACAAACAAACCAGCAAACAAATAAAGCATGCCTCTATAAAAAAAAAAAAATATATACTCACCAAACGAAGGAGCACCAAAATATATCAGACAACTGTTGTCCTCTCTGAAAACAGACATCAGAGAAAACACATATGTAGTGGGAGACTTCAACACACCACTATCAACAATGGATAGATCAACAAGACAAAAAATAAGTAAAAAAACTAAAGCTCTAAATAAGGACCTAGAGCATTTGGGCTTAACAGACATCTATAGAACATTAAACCCCAAAAAAATGGAGTACACATTTTTCTCAAGCGCACACGGATCATTCTCCAGGATCGATCACATACTGGGGCACAAGACAAACGTCAACAAATACACTAAGATTGAAATCATACCAACCATCTTTTCTGACCATGAAGGCATCAAACTAGAAATAAACCATAAAAAGAAGGCAAGGAACTTTCCTACCTCATGGAGATTAAAAACCACACTACTGGAAGACCACTGGACTAATGAGGAGATCAAAGAAAAAATTAAAAAATTTTTTGAATTGAATGACAAGGAGGACACCAATATGCTAAATGTATGGGATGCAGCAAAAGCAGTAATAAGAGGAAAATATATAGCAATAGAAGCTCACATCAAGAAACAAGAAAGAACTCAAAGAAACAACCTAATCTCGAAGCTCAAAGATCTAGAAAAAGAACAACAAAAAAACCCCAAAACCAGTAGAAGAAAAGAAATAATAAATACCAAAGCAGAAATAAATGAAATTGAAACTAAAAATACAATCCAAAAGATCACTGAAACCAAGAGCTGGTTCTTTGAAAAAATCAATAAAATAGATAAACCCCTAGCCAGGCTCACAAAGGAAAAAAAGGGAGAAAGCAAAAATAAACAGGATCACAAATGAAAGAGGAGAAATCACAATGGACACAGCAGAAATCAAAAGAATAATCAGTAACTACTATGAACAGTTATGTGGAAACAAGTTCAACAATCTAGAGGAGATGGACAAATTCCTACAACTCTACAATCACCCAAAGCTAGATAAAGAAGAAAGAGAAAACCTAAACAGAACAATTACAAGCAGCGAAATTGAAATGGTAATCAAAATCCTCCCCAAAAACAAAAGCCCAGGACTTTATGGATTTACAATGAATTCTACCAAATGTTCAGAGACGAATTAGTGCCTATCCTTCACAAACTCTTCCAAAAAATTGAGAAGGAAGGGACAATACCAAACACGTTCTATGAAGCCAACATTACACTAATACCAAAACCAAACAAGGACAACACAAAAAAGGAAAACTACAGGCCAATCTCCCTAATGAACACTGATGCAAAAATCCTCAATAAAATTTTAGCTATCAGAATCCAACAATGTATCCATAAGATAATTCACCACGACCAAGTAGGATTCATTCCAGGGACACAAGGATGGTTCAACATCCGAAAATCAATCAACGTTATCCAACACATTAACAAAAAGAAATGTAAAAACCATATGATAATATCAATAGATGCTGAGAAAGCTTTCGACAAAGTGCAACACCCATTCATGATAAAAGCCCTTGAAATTCTTGGCATACAAGGAACTTACCTCAACATCATAAAGGCCATCTATGACAAGCCAACAGCCAGTATCATTCTCAATGGTGAAAAGCTGAATGCACTTCCATTAAGATCTGGAACAAGACAAGGATGTCCACTCTCACCACTGCTTTTCAATATAATACTGGAAGTCCTAGCCAGAGCAATAAGACAAGAGAAAGACATAAAAGGAATCCAAATAGGAAAAGAAGAAGTCAAAATATCACTATTTGCAGATGATATGATAATATATGTAGAGAACCCCAAAAACTCCACAGAAAACTAATTCAACTAATCAATCAGTTCAGTAAAGTAGCAGGATACAAAATCAACACGCAAAAGTCAGTAGCTTTCCTATACACAAACAATAAATCTGAAGAAGAAGAAATAAAAAAAAATCATCCCTTTTATTATTGAAACAAAAAAATCAAATATTTGGGAATAAATCGAACAAAAGAGGTAAAGGACCTATACAATGAAAACTACAAAACACTGTTAAAAGAAATAGAAGAAAACACAAATAAATGGAAAGACATCCCCTGCTCATGGATTGGCAGAATAAACATTATTAAAATGGCCATCCTACCAAAAGCAATATACAGATTCAATGCTATTCCAATCAAAATTTCAATGTCATTCTTCAAACAAATTGAACAATTATTGATGAAATTCATATGGAATCACAAAAAACCCTGAATAGCCAAAGCTCTCCTGAAAAAAAAAGAAGGGAATGGAGGCATCACACGCCCAGACTTCAAACTATACTACAAAGCCATAATCATCAAAATGGCATGGTATTGGAACAAGAACAGACATACAGACCAATGGAATCGAATAGAAAATCCAGAAATAAACCCACAGATTTATGGTCAACTAATCTTTGACAAAGGAGCAAAGACTATGCATTGGAGCAAAAAAATTTGTTCAATAAATGGTGCTGGGAAAACTGGGTCGCTACATGCAAAAGAATGAAGCTTGACCACTACCTCACACCATACACAAAAATCAACTCAAAATGGATTAAAGAACTAGACATAAGACCTGAAACCATAAAATATATAGAAGGAAATATAGGCGAAACACTACGTGATATGCACATCAAAGACATATTTACAGACACACCACCTAAAGCAGTGATAGTGAAGGCAAAGATAAACAGCTGGGACTACATCAAATTAAAGAGCTTCTGCACAGCAAAAGAGACAATAACAAAAACAAAGAGAAACCCCACCAACTGGGAGAACATTTTTGCACACAACACTAATGATAAAAGACTTATCACAAAAATCTGCAAAGAGCTGATGAGACTCAACAACAACAAAGAAAATAACCCAGTCAAAAAATGGGCAGAAGAGCTAAAAAGAAACTTCTCTGAAGAAGAAATGCAAATGGCCAACAGGCATATGAAAAAATGTTCAACATCACTTGTCATCAGGGAAATGGAAATCAAAACTACCATGAGATACCATCTCACACAAGTGAGAATGGCACATATTAAAAAAACTAGCAACAACAAATGTTGGCGAGGGTGTGGGGAAAAAGGAACTCTTCTGCACTGTTGGTGGGAGTGCAAACTGGTCCAACCACTATGGAGAGCTGTGTGGAGATTTCTTGACCTACTAAACATAGAGCTTCCATATGATCCAGCAATTCCACACCTAGGTATTTACCCAAAGGACACAGAAACATCAATTGCAAAGAACACCTGCACCCCTATGTTTATAGCAGCACTGTTTACAATAGCTAAGCTTTGCAAACAACCCAAATGCCCAAAAATAGATGACTGGATCAAGAAGATGTGGTACATATACACCATGGAATATTACTCAGCATTCAAAAAAGATAAACACATGCAATTTGCAGCAACATGGATGGCGTTCTAAGGGATCATGCTCAGCGAAATAAGCCAAAAAGAAAAAGAAAAATACGGGATGGTCTCACTCATAGCAGGAATCTAGAAAACTTAAATAAGGGAACAAGAAAATGAATAACTATAAGAAAGTGAAAATCAGAATCAAGAAAAAACTGTGAAACAGAGACACTTTTTTGGGCGGTGGGGGGGCGGGAGGGGAGCAATTGGGATCAGAATGGGGGGGTTGCAATTGTATGGGGAATATAAAAATAAAATTTATTATTTAAAAAAAAAGTGAATGCTAGACTTTGGTGCTTTGAGGAGAACCTTTGGCAAAGGAGCACAGTAATGAGTTTGTAATTAGTCTAAAGTAAACAGAAATACGTAACCTCTGGAATAGTATAGAAGCAAATTATTATCATTACAGCAGATACATATATATATACACACAAACACACACACACACACATATATATATATATATATATATATATATATATAATTTACCTCTGTTGTGATTTCTGATTGAAAGGTCATCTTATTTTGTAACAAACTAATAGCTAAGAACATAAGTATATTGTTAACTCCAGTGACTTCATCCAAGGAAAGTCACTGGGAAAACTCATTGATCTTATGCAATTCCCCCATGCCCCCACCCCTGTCTTTACCTGAATACAACACAGTTCTTATTAAGTTAGCAGCTAGAGGTAGCTAACGAGATTACCTTTTAGCTTGAAAATGTAGTGTCATGAAATCACTGGCTCCTCAACATGTATTTATTTAGTGTCTTCAAGATCAGTCTAAAATTCCTGCTACAGCAATATGTTGTCTCAGCTAGCAATAAGCTATTAATCCTTGCAGAATAGCATGTTCTCCATATCATATTTTTCTTTCTAACTTTGTGGTGATACTGTGTTCTAATAATAGTCTTTTATGTATTGGGTCATATTAAATTTTCTAGCTTTTGTTGCAATTTCAGAATGACTATGATCCCTCTCCAGACTGCAGATTTTATCAATGCCAGATCACATATTGTTATAAAATGGTATTATTAAAATGTAGTTTCCCACTCTTTTCAAGTTTGACTATTGATTAAACCCTTGTTCCTCAAAGTGTGGTTGGTTAGCAATGCAAAATCTTGGGTCCTAGTCCAGCTGCACTGAACCAAACTATGCATTTTAGAGCACATTCATTTTTGTGTTAAAATTTGAAAAGTCAAGGTGGACCAGTGTCCTGCATATTGGTAAACAGTAAAATAAATATTATAATAAAATATTATAAGTGGGTATTTGTCGGGGTAGGATGGACATGGAGCAGGTTTTCTTATCCAGCAGATGGGTAAAGGAGAGTCTTGGAGCCCTCGGTGGCTTTCTTAGGCTTTTATTGAGCTTTACATGCATTGCAGCAACCAGGTACACGGCACACAGGGGTGCCTGGGGGCCAGGAGGAAGGCAAGGCCTCCAGGGCCCCAGCAAGTCTTCACTCTGGGCTCTGGCTTCTTTCACCCTTACTCTCTCCTGCCTCTCTCCTGCTGCTTCTTCTGCTTTTGCTTCTCTTGGTGACTATCTCAGCACTACTCCCATGGCCCACAGACTTAAACAAGATTGTTTGCAACGATGTAACAACTGCAGGTGCCCCATTAGGCAGGGCAATCCTAATGGTGGGAGGGCAGAAAAGCCTGAAAAACCATTTACCCTTTTTGAGTTTGAAATCTGTTTTATCTGATATAAGTATAGCTGTTCCTGCTTTCTTTTTTGGTCCATTTGCTTGTAGGATTGTTTTCCATCCTTTAACTTTGAGCCTATTTTTATCTTTTGTAGCTAAATGTGTTTCCTGGAGACAGCAAAAGGTTGGGTTTTGTTTCTTAATCCAGGCTGCAACTCTGTGTCTTTTTATTGAAGAGTTTAGTCCATTTACATTCAGAGTTATTATTGATATGTTAACATCTGTATTTGCCATTGTGTTTGTCTTTCCTTTGATTTTATTTATTTATTCTTTTAATAACTTTTTTTTTTTGGCCTTCTTTCATGTTATTCGTCCCTCTGAGGTTCTGGCTTTAGGACTCCTTGTAGTATTTTTTGGAGTGGGGGTTTAGTTGCAATGAAATTCCGGAGTTTCTGTTTGTCTGGAAAGGTCCATATTCTTTCTTCAAAGAGGAAGGAGAGCTTTGCGGGATAGAGTATTCTTGGTTGGCATCTGTTTTCTTGGAGTCTGTTGACTATGTCCCTCCACTCTCTCCTTGCCCGTAGTGTTTCTTCGGAGAAGTCTGATGTCAGCCTGATTGGTTTTCCTTTGAATGTTATCTGTTTCTTCCCTCTTGCCAGCTTCATTATTTTTTCCTTGTCCTGGATTCTTGGGAGCTTTACTATTATGTGTCTTGCTGTATTTTTCCTTTCGTCGTGGAAGTTTGGTGTTCTTCTTGCTTCTTGTATATCAATTTTCAGCTCCTTCTTCACATTTGGGAAGTTCTCTTCAATTATCTCTTTGAATATTTTCTCTGTTCCTACATCTCTCTCCTCTCCTTCTGGTATTCCTATAACTCTTATATTTCCTTTCCTCATGGAGTCAGATAGTTCCCAAAGTCTTTCTTCGTTCTTTTTCCTTCGTACTTCTCTTTCCTTTTCTGTTTTGGTTCTTTTTATTTCTATGTCTTCAAGATTACTTATTCGTTCTTCCATTTCATCTATTCTGCTTTCATTGCTTTTCCCAGAATTCTTTAGTTCTTCCATTAATTCTTTGATCTCCTGCATTTCTTTTACTTCCCTCTTTAGGGACTCAATTTCTTTCTTCTGACCATTGTTTTCCCTCTCTAGGGACTCAATTGCATTCTTCTGATCGTTGATTATTTTTCCCTTATCATTGTTTTCCTTTATGACTTCTGTTAGTTTTTTAATCACGGCAATTTTAAATTCTCTTTCTGGAAGGCTCAGAAATTCTTCCAAGTTATTGTCTTTGCAATCTGGGGGCTGGCTTTCTTTTTGTGGTGTGCTTTTTCTCTGGAGAGTTGCTAGGTTGCGTGTGGTTCTTCTCTTCCCTACTGTCTGTTTTCTAATTTGCCGTATGCGTTGGGACACTGTGTAGTTGGGACTGGCCGGCATCTTGGGTGGGCTTCTCTGTTCCCCTCTGGTTCTTCCAGGAGTCATCTGTCAGTTTCAAGCAGTCTTTACTGGAGAAAGGTCCCTGTTCTAAAATGCCGATGTAGGGACACACTCCCCTGTGCGCCTGGTCTGCCCCGGCGGTGGGTTCCTGCTCCCCTCTGGGCTTGGACTGCAGGCCAGAGGGGGTCTGGCGTGGGCGAACTTCCCCTGCTCACCTCTGGCTCCTGAGGAAGCCTTCTGCAGGTAGTCTTTACTGAAGAAATGTCCCTGTTCTAAAATGGTGATGTGGGACACACTCCCTGCGTGTCTGGTCTCAGGCACACTCTTCTGCGCACCTGGTCTGCCCCGGCTGTGGGTGCTCGCTCTCCCTGTGGGCTCAGACTACTTGTTTGGAAGGGCCCCGGTGTGGGCAAACTCCCCAGCTGGCCACTAGCTCCTTCAGGAGCCTCTGCTGGCTTCAAGTCGCTAGGTGGTGCCAGAGATCTCTCCTAGAGCCCTTGGGGAGCTGATTTTCCACTCCGTGGGACAGGGAGCAGAGCGGGGATGGTAGGGTACACCTCAACGGCTTTGGGGTGCTGTGTCTGCCTTGTGCCCCACCGTCGTGGGGAACCCACGCCCCTAATTTCGTGCCCCGGGTCTCTGTTCCAAAGCCCTCAGTTCCAGGACGCGGGCTGTAGCCCAGATCAGTGGGGCGGGAATGGCGCCTTTTGAATCCTGCTCCCCTGCCTGGGCGCCTTGTTCCTGCTCACTCAGGATGGGCCTCCGCCGTCTCCCCCTAATTTCGTGCCCGGGTCTCAGTTCCAAAGCCCTCAGTTCCAGGATGCGGGCTGTAGCCCAGATCAGTGGCGCGGGAATGGCGCCTTTTGAGTCCAGCTCCCTTGCCTGGGCGCCTTGTTCCTGCTCACTCAGGGAGGGCCTCCGCAGTCTCCCCCTAATTTCGTGCCCAAGGGTCACTACATTATGATCAAGGGGACAATACTTCAAGAAGAAATAACACTCATTAACATATACTCACCAAACGAAGGAGCACCAAAATATATCAGACAACTGTTGTCCTCTCTGAAAACAGACATCAGAGAAAACACATACGTAGTGGGAGACTTCAACACACCACTATCAACAATGGATAGATCAACAAGACAAAAAATAAGTAAAGAAACTAAAGCTCTAAATAAGGACCTAGAGCAATTGGGCTTAACAGACATCTATAGAACACTAAACCCCAAAAAAACGGAGTACACATTTTTCTCAAGCGCACACGGATCATTCTCCAGGATCGATCACATACTGGGGCACAAGACAAACATCAACAGATACACCAAGATTGAAATCATATCAACCATCTTTTCTGACCATGAAGGCATCAAACTAGAAATAAACCATAAAAAGAAGGCAAGGAACTTTCCTACCTCATGGAGATTAAAAACCACACTACTGGAAGACCATTGGACTAATGAGGAGATCAAAGAAGAAATTAAAAAATTTTTTGAATTGAACGACAAGGAGGACACCAATATCCTAAATGTATGGGATGCAGCAAAAGCAGTAATAAGAGGAAAATATATAGCAATAGAAGCTCACATCAAGAAACAAGAAAGAACGCAAAGAAACAACCTAATCTCGAAGCTCAAAGATCTAGAAAAAGAACAACAAAAAAACCCCAAAACCAGTAGAAGAAAAGAAATAATAAAAACCAAAGCAGAAATAAATGAAATTGAAACTAAAAAAACAATCCAAAAGATCAATGAAACCAAGAGCTGGTTCTTTGAAAAAATCAATAAAATAGACAAACCCCTAGCCAGGCTCACAAAGGAAAAAAGGGAGAAAGCACAAATAAACAGGATCATCAATGAAAGAGGAGAAATCACAACGGACACAGCAGAAATCAAAAGAATAATCAGTAACTACTATGAACAGTTATATGGAAACAAGTTCAACAATCTAGAGGAGATGGACAAATTCCTACAACTCTACAATCACCCAAAGCTAGATAAAGAAGAAATAGAACACCTAAACAGACCAATTACAATTAGCGAAATTGAAATGGTAATAAAAAACCTCCCCAAAAACAAAAGCCCAGGACCTGATGGATTTACAAATGAATTCTACCAAACATTCAGAGACGAATTAGTGCCTATCCTTCACAAACTCTTCCAAAAAATTGAGAAGGAAGGGACAATACCAAACACGTTTTATGAAGCCAACATTACACTAATACCAAAACCGAACAAGGACAACACAAAAAAGGAAAACTACAGGCCAATCTCCCTAATGAACACTGATGCAAAAATCCTCAATAAAATTTTAGCTATCAGAATCCAACAATGTATCCATAAGATAATTCACCACGACCAAGTTGGATTCATTCCAGGGGCACAAGGATGGTTTAACATCCGAAAATCAATCAACGTTATCCAACACATCAACAAAAAGAAATATAAAAACCATATGATAATATCAATAGATGCTGAGAAAGCTTTCGACAAAGTGCAACACCCATTCATGATAAAAGCCCTTGAAATTCTTGGGATACAAGGAACATACCTCAACATCATAAAGGCCATCTATGACAAGCCAACAGCCAGTATCATTCTCAATGGTGAAAAGCTGAAAGCAATTCCATTAAGATCTGGAACAAGACAAGGATGTCCACTCTCACCATTGCTTTTCAATATAATACTGGAAGTCCTAGCCAGGGCAATAAGACAAGAGAAAGACATCCAAGGAATCCAAATAGGAAAAGAAGAAGTCAAACTATCACTATTTGCAGACGATATGATATTATATATAGAGAACCCCAAAAACTCCACAGAAAAGCTAATTCAACTCATCAATCAGTTCAGTAAAGTGGCAGGATACAAAATCAACACGCAAAAGTCAGTAGCCTTCCTATACACAAACAATAAATCTGAAGAAGAAGAAATCAAAAAGACCATCCCTTTTGTTATTGAAACAAAAAAAATCAAATATTTGGGAATAAATCTAACAAAAGAGGTAAAGGACCTATACAAAGAAAACTATAAAACACTGTTAAAAGAAATAGAAGAAGACACAAAGAAATGGAGAGACATCCCCTGCTCATGGATTGGAAGAATAAACATTATTAAAATGGCCATCCTTCCAAAAGCAATATACAGATTCAATGCTATTCCAATCAAAATTTCAATGTCATTCTTCAAAGAAATAGAACAATTATTGATGAAATTCATATGGAATCACAAAAAACCCCGAATAGCCAAAGCTCTCCTGAAAAAAAAAGAAGGGAATGGAGGCATCAGACTCCCAGACTTCAAACTATACTACAAAGCCATAATCATCAAAACTGCATGGTATTGGAACAAGAACAGACATACAGACCAATGGAATCGAATAGAAAATCCAGAAATAAACCCACAGATTTATGGTCAACTAATCTTTGACAAAGGAGCAAAGAATATGCATTGGAGCAAAGAAAGTTTGTTCAATAAATGGTGCTGGGAAAACTGGGTCGCTACATGCAAAAGAATGAAGCTTGACCACCACCTCACACCATACACAAAAATCAACTCAAAATGGATTAAAGAACTAGACATAAGACCTGAAACCATAAAATATATAGAAGGAAATATAGGCGAAACACTACGTGACTTGCACATCAAAGACATCTTTACAGACACATCACCCAAAGCAGTGATAGTGAAGGCAAAGATAAACAGCTGGGACTACATCAAATTAAAGAGCTTTTGCACAGCAAAAGAGACAATAACAAAAACAAAGAGAAACCCCACCAACTGGGAGAACATTTTTGCACCCAATACTAATGATAAAGGACTGATCACAAAAATCTGCAAAGATCTGATGAGACTCAACAACAACAAAGAAAATAATCCAGTCAAAAAATGGGCAGAAGAGCTTAAAAGAAACTTCTCTGAAGAGGAAATGCAAATGGCCAACAGGCATATGAAAAAATGTTCAACATCACTTGTCATCAGGGAAATGCAAATCAAAACTACCATGAGATACCATCTTACACCAGTGAGAATGGCACATATTAAAAAAACTAGCAACAACAAATGTTGGTGAGGGTGTGGAGAAAAAGGAACTCTTCTGCACTGTTGGTGGGAGTGCAAACTGGTCCAACCACTGTGGAAAGCTGTGTGGAGATTTCTGGACCTACTAAACATAGAGCTTCCATATGATCCAGCAATCCCACTCCTAGGTATTTACCCAAAGGACACAGAAACATCAATTCCAAAGAACACCTGCTCCCCTATGTTTATAGCAGCACTGTTTACAATAGCTAAGCTTTGGAAACAACCCAAATGCCCAAAAATAGATGACTGGATCAAGAAGATGTGGTACATATATACCATGGAATATTACTCAGCATTCAAAAAAGATAAACACATGCAATTTGCAGCAACATGGATGGCGCTGGAAGGGATCATGCTCAGCGAAATAAGCCAAAAAGAAAAAGAAAAATACCGGATGGTCTCACTCATAGCAGGAATCTAGAAAACTTAAATAAGGGACCAGGAAAATGAATAACTATAAGATAGTGAAAATCAAAATCAACAAAAAACTATGAACCAGAGACACTTTTAGGGGGGCGGGAGCGGAGGGATTGGGGTCAGAATGGGGGGGCTGCAATTGTATGGGGAATATAACAATAAAATTTATTTAAAAAAAAAAAAAAAAAAAAAAAAAACCATTTACCCTACAGTATTATAGATTGTATATTATTTGCATTAATTTAACTAAAACAACAATATTTTGAGTAATTTTTTTTTTAAATTTCCAGTGGAACCTTGAACATTGTAATGTGGAAATAAGTATCAGAAAGATGATAGATTTCCAGAAACAAGAACTTAACTTTTGCATAAGAGAAAAGTGAATGAATGATAAATGCAGTCATGGATTTTAGATATGAGATCATGTGGCCACTTCAGTTTATAAGTTGTATTACCAAATGACACTCATTTTTAAAAGTGCTACAACTACAGAATTAAAAATTAGAAGGAATGTTTCTCTTTGGATGAAATGATGATCATTTTGATAAACCACCTCAAATATATGACCAAAGGCTGTATCTTCTTTTTTTTGTTGTTGTTGTGTTCTGATTCCTACTTCCTGATATTGACTGTGATCTTTTCCTAGAGGGATTAAAATCTACAGCATGACACTGTGACACAGATGGGGAAAAGGACAAGCTTTTTATAAATAAAGATTGATTTAGAAAATTAAGTAGGTTACATAATGGATTAATAAATGGACAAAAATTTACTAAGCCATCAGTAAAATGATTTATTATTAGTTTAAAAAATAAATAGATAAATCTGATCAACCTGAAGCCCCTAATGAATTAAATGTGAGCATTGGCTCACTATAAATAAATAATCAAACAAGAACAGTGTCAAAATTATGTAGAATGTTATTTGTATTTAAAAGATGTTTAAATAGACATAGTTTAAAAATTCAGACTGTCATGTTCCTTATTCACAATTCTTTTAATGGAATCTTATTCAAAAGACTAACTTGGGTAAGCAAATGATGAAATATAACATTTTGTTCTGAATGTTGATGTTAAAAAAACACAAACTGTTTTAAAGTGTGAAAGCCTTCTGGATTTGCTTTGCGCCTTCAGAGACAACTGGAGTTCAGATATGTCTTATCTGTTTTATAAATAATATGATGTCATTAGATTAAAACCAGTGTTATACATCATGGGTCTTCTTAGGGACCATCTAAGAAAATATATGTGGGCATATTTTGATATGGAGTTCTATGGAATGATAATTGTTGAATTAGTTTTAAAAAAACTATACTCCTATGCAAATCTCAGTATTGTATGTTATCTAAGGGAAATCATTATGAGTAGCTTGAAAATTACATTACACTAATGTCATTGGAATGGTGAAAACCTATTCCTTTTTTCTTCTATTTTCTCATTCAAATATACCTATTCCTGGTGATTTTCAAGCTTTAGTTTACTCCACAATAACCTGTGAAACATGGTACAATACATAATGCTATGTCCACATATGTCTAAAGTGAGGTCTAGAAATCTCTATTTAAAAATAACAAATTCCCTAGGCAATTGTGATGCTGCATAAAATATTTTTAAAATGCAGCTTATTTTCTAGCTCTGTTAAATTTCTTTGGAGTCTAAAAAATGCATTGTGATGTCCTATGCATCAGAAATATAATAGATTTCCTGAAATATGTTTTAGTTGAGGCCATTGTATATGTTTGATAAAGAGGATCAACATTACAACAAACATTTCTAATCATCTTGAATATGTAGAAAATGGTCAAATTCATGATAAATTTTCAGGAAATTATTGTTGAGAATACTCTATACTCTTAGCACCTAATATTTTGAATCTACAAATAAATGGTAAAAAACAGTTTAATGACTCAAGAATCTTGACAATAATTTCCTGATAATATTGGTGTCTACTAAGTTTCATGATGTAAACTATGAACTGCATTTTGCAAAAAAAAAAAAATCAACAAAACTAAGAATTCTTCAATAGTGCATTAATATAAAATCAATACCAATTGTTCAGAAACATATCAGAGGTATACTTAAGCATTTAAGTCTGCCTTTATATGCTCTCAATTTTAAGTGGCTAAGCAGTGAGAATTTTATGACTTCTTAGAGACTGTTCCACACAAAACACAAAGCTGTTGTGAAAAATTTCTTATATATTTTCATCTTATTACTCCTTTGGATTCCTCTTGCTATTTAAACTTTACAAATAAATGTGGCCTTTTTGACTTCATTTGGTCAACAATTCCATTGAGAGTTACACATGTTTACTAGATGTTGTAAAACATTGATGGCCTGGGATATTCAGGACTAGACATTTTGCTTAGTTTTAGTTCCTAGGAAAGTTAGGGATTATATTAAAAGAAAACTTATTATTACATAATTTATTATTGAAAATCCTTGTAAAGTCCATTCATTTGGTTTTTGATCCTAGAGAACTCTGAATGCTAAAGACAAGTGGGTCTTTCTGTCTTTGTTGGTTGAATGACTTTTAGGGCCATCTAAACATCAATGACCCAGGGCCTCGCCTGGTGGCATAGCGGTTGAGCGCTGGGCTGTAAAGCTGCCTGCAGCCTCTGCAGCACCGGTTCGATCCCCAGCTGCTGGGCGAGTGTCCCACATGGTGTGCAGACCTCTTCTGCCACCCGCTGCTCCCCTCAGCAGTGTACTTCGTTCCTTCTGCCTGCTCTGCTCCCCGCTCTGCCTCTGGTGAATTCTCTCACCCTCCCGCGCTTCTGACTGTACCCAGTGCTTGTATAAATAAATAAATAAATCTAAAAAAAATTGATGCATAAGTTTATTATTAAAAAAATCAATGACCCATAAATTAAGCTATATATCTAGAAGTTAGAAATTTGCAATAACTTTATATTTATCCTAGAATTCCAGCGTTTTGACCAAACTCTATGTATGTGTGTGTTACTGATTTGCACATGATTTTAAGTATTTTAATTTTTGCTTGACTTGCAATAACACAGGAATATGCATGTGCAATAGAGAGAAGAGAAAGAGATTGATGACTGATTTATTGGCTGATATATGGCCAGATGTCATCTGTCCTGCCCCAGATAGCATTCTAGTGTCTGCTGATCAGAGATAGGTCCAAGTTGAAGTTGCATGTGAGCAAGCTGGAAACTTTGCTGACATCCCTCCTTACCAATGTTTTAACTGCAAAAGCCCCATTGGTCTAACTGCCCCAAGCCCCAGTAACTTAACTGCCAAAAGACAGCTTTGCCTTTATTTCCCATCAGCCTCCTGTTCAAGATGTAAGAGGGTGGAGTATGGAAAAACTCCACCTTCTATCCTGAGTTGGCTATGAGCACCACTCACTGGCTCAGAAGTTGTTCCTCACTATTCTTATTAGGCTAGTCTATACTCCTGGAATATTCATCTCATGGTTTATCATTTTCTTGAGTAAACATATCCCATTTTACTGCTTGTAAGACATAAGAAAACATTGACTTCTTAAAGATTCAAGCAAAATAGCCATATTCTATCCAATGTCTCAATTAGATATTATTAACTTTAAAATGTAACTGGGTGCTGCTTCATAGATGTTATCATTCAGCCTGAGGACAGACACATTTCAGTGTTAAATTAGGTGATCCCTTTAAAAATGATGAAATTTGGGGCATTTGAAATGATGAAATTTGGGATCTCTTAGGTATGTTATTATGATTATGATCTAGTAGCCAAATTTATTTCCCATGCCTCTCTGGGTTGTGATGCTTGAAAAAGAATATGCTACCTATTATTAAAATTGCATTCGACTTCACCGCCATATTTAGTACATCTCTTGTAAAGTACCAGAAGGGAAATGTGAATCAATGGGCTTACTGACCCTTTCTAAAGGGACATTTGTCTTGCTGGATACCAATCAATTTATCAATATATAGAGAGACATTTTGAAGGAAATATTGGTTGCATCAGTAAACATTCTGAGAATCATAGCCATTCCTGTGGTCTTGCCATTTTTTGACAATGCTATTGAAACAAATTGCTGAATTGAAAACTCCAATTTATTTTAACATGATATCCAATAGGTCATTGGAACAGTGAGTGATATAATATGAATTTCAAAAGCCTGTTATGATTCTTACTAATTGAGTACCAAGAAGTTGACCTTACATGGTGACACTTTACCTAGAAAAAAATTAACTTCTTATAAAGCAGGATTGATTCTATTACATTTAACATATACCAGATTGATGAGATGTTTGTCAGTGTCTTGAAAAATTAGAGTGTAGTTGACTATGATGAATGCATGGTTTTCCTGCAAGGTCTTCCAAAGAGGCAATCTAGTTATGCAGTGACTTGACAACATGAATAGAATTATGACAGAAATCCATAATGCAAAGTTAAAGAGAGCCACAAAAGAGATACAGGGTAAAGTCATATTACTTAGGAATAGCAATAGCAATAAGGATATCTGGATATGAATCTGCTTAGAAAATGCATTAAAGGGAAAGGATACTATTCCTTTTCTATATTTATAGGACATAAATGTTAAAATATCTGAATAATGGTTTACATGTGATATTAGTTAAAAGGGATTTTGAATAAGTAATTATATTAGACAAATACAAATTTCAAAAAACTTGTTAGGAAAAATATCATATTTTTTTAAGACCCAAAAAAGATGTTGCAATTAAGAAAAGAAGATAGACCTTGGCCCAGACAGCCCACTGACTGGAGCATCAGGGTGAGCTCACAAATGACCTGTGCCTCTGGCCATGCCCCCTGTCCAGTTAGCAGGATGGCCTGCTAACTAGAGACTGTCCTAAGGAGCATAAGGGTGAGCACCACATCAGTCTGCACCCCAGTGACATGCCAACCCAGACCTGGATAGGCTACCAATAGATAAACTGACACAATGAGCTATGGGCAAGATTCCAGCACCATCCCAGCCCCAACAAGAAACCAGTTGCTGTGCCTGCCAACTAGTAAATGGCAGAACAGTAGGAGAAAAGGACCCACACACAACAAAAGCCACAACTACAGCAGAGAAAAAAAACAAAACATTGGAGAGAAAGAAAAATACAAATGTCCATGCAAGTCCCCAGGGAAACAGCACACTAGAGAGAGAAAATAAATGTCCCAAACCAAACCACAAGGACATACAAGCGCTATTTTTTTTCTGTCAGACATGAAATTAAAAATTACCATAATTAAGAATATTAATGAATTGAAACAAAACAAACACAGAATATTTGTTTAGAAATATGCAATGAAACTCAGAAAAGCAAGTGGACGCTATGAGAAACACAATCAAGCAATAAAGGGTCAAAATTAAAACTTTAAATAAAAAATAATGAGGTTACAAGATATAGAAAGATCAATGGAGGAGATGAAAAATTCTGGAGAATGTCAAGGAAGTAGAATAAAAGAAATGGAAGACTGAATCAGTGAACTGCCAATGGAAAGGCAAATGGAGAAAGAGTGAAAATAAATAAAAAAGAGAGCTACAAAGGGAAAAAAATGAATCAACACATCAAGAATTATCTGATACCATGAGGAAAGGAAATATAAGAATCATAGGCATCCTAGAAGGAGAAGAGAAAGAGAAGGAAACTGAAAATGTATTTAAAGAAACAATGGAAGAAATCTTTCTGAACTTGAAGAATGAACTAAACATGCAAATGCAGGAAGCTAAAAGAACACCAAGCTATGTAGTGAAAGAAGTCCTAGAGAAAAACTCATAGTAGTAGAACTTGCAAGAGTACAAGACAAGGAAAAAAAAATAATGAAAGCTGACACTGAAAAATGGATGATCTATAAAGGAAATATAGTTAGTGTAACATCTGACTTCTCTGAAGAAACATTATGAGCAGAAAGATAATGTAGCAAAATATACAAAATACTCCAAGATAAAAAGTGCCAGGCAAAAATACTCTATCCTACAAAACTGTCATTCAGATAACAGGGAGAAATAAAAGCGTTCTCAGACAAATCAAACCTTAGGGAGTTTACAACCACTGAACAAGTTTTAGCAGGATAGATTTTATTTCCTCTTTAAAGACTACTAATACTTCCGTGTGTAGTCATCTGGTCCTGGACTTTTGTTCCTTGTGAGAGGAACTGTTTCAGTTCACTTGCTTGTTATTGATTTGTTTAGGTTTTCTGTTTCTTCCTTATTCAGTCTTGGATGATTGTATAATTCTAAGAATCTGCCCATCTCATCTAAGTCACTGAACTTGTATTCATGTAAATGTTCATAGTACTATTTTATTATCCTCTGAATTTCTGCAGTCTTTGTAACTTCTCTTCCATTTTCATTCCTATTTACCTGAGTTCTCTCCTTTTTCTTAGTGAGCTTAGCTAGAGTTTTGTCAATTTTTTAAATATTTTTTTTCAAAGAACCAACTTTTGGTTTCATTCATCTATTGAACTATCTTTTGATTTCTATTTTATTTACTTCTGCTCTAATTTTTATTATTTCCTTCCTTCAACAGGACCATTTATTTGGGCTTTTTCAAGTTTCTTGATATGGGCCTATATTGCTGTATATGTCCCTCTCTGTTCGGCTTTTGCTGCATCCCATATAGTCTGGAAGGTTGTATCCTCATTATCATTTGTCTGAAGGTATTTTTTTTTATTTCTTCTTTGTTTTCCTCATTAACCCAGTGCTAAAACTCATTCAAAATATTGAGAAAGAAGCACTACCAAACACATTTTATCATGCAAATATCAAAACCAAACAAAGACAACACAAATAAAAGAAAATTACCAACAAATCTCCTTAGTGAACACATGCAAAAATCCTCAATAAAATCTTAGCAAACCAAATCAAAAGTACATTAAAAAGATTATACATCATGAACAACTGCATTTATACCAAGAAGCAGAGGATAGTTTAACATCTGACAATAAGTCAGCATAATTTGCCATGTCAACAAAAAGAAAATTTAAAACCACATGATTGTATCAATAGATGCCAAGAAAGTATTTGATAAGATTCAGTATCCATTTATGATGGAAACCTTTGAAAAACTAGGGAAAAAATGAAACACATCTTATCATAATAAAAGCCATATATGACAAAACCGCATCTAGCATTATTCTCAATGGTGAAAAACTGAAAGCTTTTCCACTATGATCTACAACAAGACAAGGATTTCCACTCTCACCACTACTATTCACCATAATATTAAAACTTCTAGCAAGAGCAATTAAATAAGAGAAAGCTATAAATTGGGAAATAAGTAAAATTATCATTATTTGCATAAGATATAATATAACTACAGAACCCCAAAAACTCCACAGAAAAAAATAATTTAAAAATTAAACTCGTTCAGCAAAGTGGCAGGAGACAAAATCAACATGTAAAAAAACAGTTGCCTTCCTATATGTAAACAGTGAGCTAGAAGAATAAGAAATTAAGAAAGCCACCCCATTGACAGTATCAACAAAAGAGTAAATACCTGGGAATAAACCTAACAAATGAGTTGAAGACCTATACAAGAAACACTATACAATATAAAAATAGGATATGGCACAAATAAATGGAAATGTATCCCCTACTCTTAGATAGGAAGAATCAACATTGTCAAAATGGCCATGCTACCCAGAACAATTATAGATTCAATGCAATACCTGTGAAAATCCCAGTTGCATTCTTTAAAGAAATAGAACAAAAATTTCTGAAATTCATATGGAACCACAAAAGATCCCAAAGAGTCAAAGCTCTCTTATCTACAGTGGGAAAAAATGGTGGTATCATACTTCCAGTCTTCAAACTATATTATAAAGCCATAGTAATTAAAACAGCGCAGTACTGGAGCAAAATCAGACACACAGACCAGTCAATCATAATTGAAAGCACGGAAAGTAAACCATATATTTATGGACAGGTGATCTATGACAAAGGAGTGAAGTCTATACACTGGAATAAGGGAAACCTCTTTAATATATGGTGTTGGGAAAACTACTGCCACATGCAAAAGAATGAAACTGACCATTATCTCACAGTATGCATGAAAATCAACTCAAAATGGATAAAAGACATGAACATAAGATATGAAACCACAAAACACATAGAATCATAGGTAAAACACTCCATTACATAAACTTCAGAAACATCTGTACAGATTCATCTCAGGCAACAAGGGCAAAAAAGAGGAGTATAAACAACTGGGGCTACATTAAACTAAAAAGCTTCTGTTGTGTTTAAGAGACAGTAACCAAAATGAAGAGTCACACTACCGAATGGGAGAAAATATTTCCACACAACACATCTGACAAGGGACAGATATCAAAGATGTACAAATAGCTCATACAAATCAACCAAAGGAAAACAAACAACCCAATAAAATAAATGGGCAGAAGAGCGAAGTAGTTACTTCTCCAAAGAAGACATGCAGATGGCCAATAGGTTCATGTAAAATGTTCACCATCACTTAACATCAGAGAAATGCGAATAAAAATCACAATGAGACACCATCTCACACTTGTAAGGTCGGGATCATATAAAAAGCAACCAATGAAATGAACAAACAAACCACAAACAGCAAGTGCTGGTGAGGATATGAAGAAAAAGGAGGCCCCTTACACTGTCGGAGATATGTAGACTGGTCCAGCCCCTGTGGAAAGAAGTGTGGAGGCTCCTCAGAAGAGTAAAAATGGATTTGCCATATAACCCAGCAATTACACGCCTAAGTATTTATCCAAAAAACGCAAAAACATTAATTCAAAAATAAACGTGAACTCCTATGTTTGTAGCTTCACTATTTACAATAGCCAAGATATGAATACAACCTAATTGCCTCAGAACAGATGAGTCAATCAAGATGTGGAATACATACACAAGAGAATACTACTTAGTGATCAAAAAGGATTAATTCAAGCCATTTCTCGAAATATGGATGGAACTGGAATGAATTATCCTAAGCGAAATAAGCCAGAAGGAGAAAGATAGATATATTTTATCACAAGTCTACTGGCAAGGAGAAAACAGGAAAACTTCAATTTTCCTTTCCAAGGATGGAGCTTTTGGTGATATTTAAGGATTAGGGGAACAAAAATGTGTTAAAAATGCAAATTGATGGAGTCTGATTTTTGCTGTTGTGTAACTCAAACTTGAGTCCCGAACTGCAACAAAATTTAGCACCTCTGGCTTCTGAATGTTCATTTAACCATGAGCAATATATTTTACTTCCAAACTTCTAGTTTCCTTTGTCTTGGAACCAACAATGGGCAAATCCTTCTCAGGGTTTTAGTTTACTATTTGCTGTTCTTCCTTGTCACATGGAGGACAGCAAACACTCCTCTGAGCCTGTACTCTGAAACACAACTTGTGAATGTTATGAAAAAAAAATTTTTTTGCCTCATGTTTAAAATGGGCATAAGTATTATTTTAGATTTATTTATTTATGCATACAAGATCTGGGGTACAGACCAGAGATGTGGGGAGTGAGAGGATCCACCAGAGACAGAGTGGGGAGCAGAACAGGCAGATTGACTGAAATACACTGCTGAGGGGAGCAGCGGGCGAGACAGGAGAGGTCTGCTTCGTCATTTGGGATTCCCCCTGGCTGGCCAGGGATCAAACACGTGCTGCAGAGGCTGCAGATTGCTTCATAGTGTGGTGCTTAACCCCTTGCGCCACCAGGGAGGCCTGCATAAGTATTTTTGATATGTTGTTTAACACTCACAAGCCCACCTACTGTACTAACAAGATAGGGAGAAACAGGAAAGGACCTCCTGACCACCACAATCCATTATCCCAAACCATCCATTTTTACCAGGTTTCAAAACAATGTCTTCTTGCATGGTCATTGCATTTTACTTTCATTTTTTTGCTCATTTTGAAATTCTTAGAGTTGGACAAAGATGCATATCACTTCTAGAGCAATGTAAATGTCTGCCAATTAAATCAATAGAACATAACACTCTGTAATCTGAAGTGTGTAGTGTGAAGGAAGATTCTTTTCCAGGGATTCTGGTTAGCCTCTACAATTTTAGGAGAATTGTGTAAATGATTTGAAATATATTGTGAATTAACTGTGGTATGTCTGTTATCACAGTATTGGGCATGTTGATTTATAGGTAGTCATTCTTTTTTCATTGTTGATTCAATTTCTAATCATCGACTGTCTCCCCCAGTTTGCTTCAAATTAAGATTGACCTCAATCAAAAGTAGACTAGTTGAATGCCTATCTGATGTGATTTAAAGTCCAACCACATTCTAAAGTTTCTAATCCATGTAAATGGTCTCATTCTCTAGGAGTTTGCTATAAGGATATATATTTTAATAATGTCATATCTTCATTATTGATTATAGCTATATCACTAGAAAATGACCCTCTATATCCTTTAATAAGTTTTGCTCTAAATTTTACTTTTGTTACATTTGTTACATTTTGTTACATTTTGTTACATTTACTTTTGTTACATTCACTTGACACTTTTCTTTTGAGTTTGATTAATGTATCTTTATAATCAGACGAATTTCAAATTTAGATATTCCGTTTTTGAGAGCGATCACACAATTATCAGATAACATATTAGTTAGTGGAAATTAGTTTATCTAATTTACTTCTTGTTTTACTTTTGTATTGCACATAAGAACTTATTACAAATATAGTGGCTTGAAGTGGCATAAGTTTATAAGTTCCATAGCTCAGAAATCTGACAATTCACAAGTTCTACTCTGCTGAGGGTCTCACAAGACTGACATTCTGGTACCTGCTAGGTTGAGTTCTTTTTTTTTTTTTTTTTTGGTTGAGTTCTTATCTGAAGAGTCTATGGAAGAAAATATTTCCTGTCTCATTTAGGTTGTTAGTCACATTTTATTTCCTTGCAGTTGTAGGATTGAACACCATTTCCTTGTTAATTGTCATTTGGGAACTTTTTTTCCTGAAATCTTCCTACCCTCCTTCTCCATAGTTTCCTTTGTCTTGGAACCAAAAACCCTTCTCATGGTTTTAGTCAACCATTTGCTCTTCTTCCTCTTGTACTCTCAGCTCGATAATGTTCTCAACGTTTAAGAGCTCATATGATTAGAATATACCTAGTAAGACAGTCTTAACTTATTTTTAATTGTTTATTTTTTTATATTACTGCTCATTTTTTAAACAATATTTGCTTTCCCCCACCCCCTCAGGTGTAGTCCCCATAGAATTTCCTTCGCCAATGCACCCATGCACCATCATCTCAGTCCCCTGTACTCCTCCCTCCCTCCCTCTGATCCCTCTCCCTCCTCCTCCCCTGCAGGATGTCTCTGATTTATAATTGTCTGGTTTTGCTTTGTTGTGTTTCATACTGTTATTATTTTTTTTAATTTTATACATATTTTACATCATTTTTCATTTTTGCACAATGTATGCATTTTCATCTTGGTTACAGTCCCCATACAATTCCCACCCCCTTTGCCTTGATCCCACTCCCCCCCCCATTGTGTCTCTGGTTTATAGTTGCTTGTTGATTTTGATTTTTTTTTACTTTATTATATTTAGTCTTTTTCCTGGACCCTTATTTAGGTTTTATAAATTCCTGCTATGAGTGAGACCATCTGTTTTTTTTTCTTTTTCTTTCAAAAATATGGAAGGCTTCACGAATTTGCATGTCATCCTTGCATGGGGCCATGATAATCTTCTCTGTATCATTCCAGTTTTAGTATATGTGCTGTCAAAGCAAACACTGTTATTATTTTTTTACACTGATGTCTATACACAATGGAATATTATGCAGCAATCAAAAAGATAAACTCATGCCATTCACAGCAACATGGATAGAGCTAGAAGAAATTATGTGAAGTGAAATAAGTCAGAAGGAAAAAGAAAAATATTGGATGGTTTCACTTATAGCAGGAATATAGGGGAACCAAATAAGTCAAGTTTTTTTTTTTTTTTCAAGAAACAAGGGTCTTCTAAAGAGAATATGGAACTCTGTTTTTGAGTAGAATAAGAAATATGAACAATTTCTGGGATATAAATTGATTGTGAGTTTTTGTTTGTAGTATAACATGCAGAGATTGTGGTGAGGGATATAGAATACTTAAAGGACACAGTGTAATTGCCAGGCAGATGGGTAGGACAAGCAAGTTGCAAAGTGTATAGTGGAGACCACATTAAAAGTTTCTACTTTACTATCAGGAAGATATGGTGTATATATACACAATAGAATATTACCCAGCTATGAAAAAGATAAACTCTTGCTGTTTTTGACAACTTGGATGGAACTGGAGGGAATTATGCTAAGTGAAATAAATCAGAAGGAGAAAGACAAATACAATATAGTGTCACTCAATCCAGAGAAACAAAACAAAGAGCAAATAAATCCAAGCCAATAACAAATTCCAGAAATCTGGCTGTAAAACTGAGACTACCAGTGGGGGAGAGGGGAAGGCTGAGATTAAAGTAGAAATGAAGTACAGTGCACTCTGGTGAAGGACTATGGGTGTTATATTGGTGAGCGTTGTATGGTAACAATACCTGAAAAAGAATTCCTATACCTCTAAATTACAATGTTCCTTCAATTAAAAAAAATTTAAAAGCTTTCTACTTTCCAATTCTTTATTTTGCCTTGCACAAGTCAAGAGGGAAGCTGATCTAAGTCTGCCTTAAAACCACAGATTAGGGCCTCCCTGGTGGCGCAGTGGTTGAGTGCTGGGTTGCGAAGCTGCCCACAGCCTCTGCAGCGCCGGTTCGATCCCCAGCTGCTCCCCGGCCACCGGACGAGGGTCCCACATGGCGCACAGACCTCTCCTGCCACGCCCGCTGCTCCCCTCAGCAGTGTACTTCGGTCCTTCTGCCTGTTCTGCTTCCCGCTCTGGCTCTGGTGAATTCTCTCACCCTCCTGTGCTTCTGACTGTACCCAGTGCTTGTATAAATAAATAAATAAATCTTAAAAAAAAAAAAAAACACAGATTATCTGACATAGGTGATCCCTTCTTGAAATGAAAAATGTAACTACTTTTTCCTACATAATCTTATAGTGCCTTTTAGCCATTGACAGAAACAGGTGGAAGAGATGCTCATTCTTCCAACATTGTGTAACAGCAGAGGTATGTGTGCAATACAAAATTAAAATCGTATCATTTCTTTATCATGACCCACTTCCATTAGGTAAAATATGTGTGGCATATAGATGGCAGCAAAGATCCCATAGCAACTTCATATAGTCTGCAGAGTAACTTTGACTTAGTGTATAGCAATCACGAATGGGGCAGCCATCTTTAAAACAGAACAGAATCCTTAAACTGAGCTTTCAATTATAAATCAAATGACAAATTTTTATGTACATCTTCCAAAATAGACAGTTCATAATATATCAGTCTCCTCCGCCCTGTAAATTAATAGATGGTAATGACATCACCTTTGAATTTTAAAAGTTAATAGAAGCTGTCAAGGAAAAAGGGGCTTTTTTTTTTTTTAAGTGGAAATAGATTGTAACATCCAAGATTAAATTGGACTGTGGCCTGTAATTCTGGAATATTCACCCCTCTCATTTACTGAATTCCTCCAGATAGAATCAATTGATGTACTATTGTTTGTGAAGGACATTTAAAATCATTTAGTCATAGCCCATATATATATAGGCTAAATTTCGGAATTTTCCCCTTACTGCTTTTGGTTTTTACTTGCCTCCTTCCTCCAAGTAGCATCATTTCAATGAATGTTGAAGTATTTGTTTTTACCAGTGTTCGATTTTCTGTGGAGTTTCATCGTCTATGGATATGAAAAAATTAGAGTGTGCAATAACTATCAAGTCAAAGATGTATTTCTGTGAATAAAGGCAGCCATATAAATTTTCGCTATGACCTTCATATTTTTAATCTTTTTTTCCTGATTCCTTGCTAAATTATTTTTGGTTCTTTAAATGAGAAAAAGGGAGTTATTACAAAATGCTTTGCTATTTAGATCAAATTGAAGTGAAATTTTATGACTTCTATGAGTGGCATTACACCACATTTCACTGATCTTGCTATATAAGTCACAATACAGTTTAAAAGATGAGATACCAATTCACTCCGCAAAATGAAGTCGGTTCTACAGATGATAAATATCACACAGGAGAGAGAAGATTCTCAAACAATAAAAACTGTTCTTGTCTTTTTTTTTTCAGGAGAATTAAAGAATAAATAACTCATGAAAAAATAAAACCAAAGGTGTGCATGTTTGTATTCTATGTATGAGTTTAAAAGCTGCCTGCTATTAGCTACAATGTTGAAGTAGCAAACAATTTATTGCTTATTTTTCCATGAGATTAAAAGTTTCCAAAATGTGCTCCCATTTCTGTATGCTTCATTTCTTCTTCTTTGATTAGGACTTCTTCCCTACAAATGCACAGTGATTAAGATCTATATGGACTTCTTTACGAACAAGGAGTGTGTTTTTGCTCCATAAAGGAAGTCCAATATTACTTAATCACTTGTTCTTCATTTTTCCTGGTCATATGATGGCACCCAGCTATGTGAATACACTCATATGGCAATTTGAGGACAGGGTAACAATTAATAGCCTTAAAAGAAGATCCAGATTAAAGATACCTTTTTAAAAGAACTTTTATAGCATACAATAAGTACTTTTCTAATTTAAAAAAAGAGAAGTTACCCTTTTTGATATATTTGTTGTGTGACTAACTCATGTTAAAGTTAATATACAATTGGAACTGTGATGCAGGTTCTATACCCATAAAAATACAGGATGGCCCTATAATCAATCATACGGAATTCAAGAAACATAAATATTGATAAACGACAAAAGATTTGCTTCATCTATATACTAATTCCAATGTGCAAGAAAACTGAAAAAAAAAAAGGTTAAGTCACAGAGGAATGTAGCTGAAGGAAGGAATAGAGTTTTTGATTCACCATCGTCACATAAAGTTTTCAGAGAACCAGAGAAAAGGAAAAACATGCATATTTTAAATACAGATGAACCAGGGCTACAAATTTAGTTTTGGGAAAATGTAACAGAAGAGTTCTGCATAACCTGAGACTAATTTTCATCCAATATAAACTGATAAGGTAAATAAGAAACATTGGTATTGGAAGTATAACAAGACTTCCATTAAACATATGGAAAAAGTTAGGATATATTTTTGAGTCCATGAAAACTTTGTATACTTACACTTACTACATCTTACTTAAAGTGTAGCTTCACTCCACCCCAAATGGTATATTCACGGTATTCATTTTTAAGAAGTTGTAAAGAAGACTGGATCCAGGCCAGGTTAGGAATGATGTCTGACCTCAAGAGAGTAGTCCTGTCAACTGTGGAGTTAGAACATTATTGTAAAGCAGCAACACTAGTCCAAGTGCAGAAGTCTGGACTAGAATAAAATGCAAAGGACATTTTCTTATCTTGCAAAATCATGCCTCCATCACAGCAACAAGTTTACTTAGGTGAATGGCTTTTCAAGCAAAGATTAGAATCAAATTACTAGGAAACATAGGCAGACATGATTGAAACTTTGACAATAACAAAGCATAATAAAATGATTGGGAAGTTGAAGAAAATCTTTACAGATGTGGAGAGTACATACTGAACAACATAGCTAAATAACAGCTTCTTTGCCTATTGCAATTACTGATTCAAATGTTGAGGGAAAGAAAAAAAACCTTAAAAATTATAAAAAAATAATTGTAAAAATAGTCAATAAGATAAATCTTATTATTTACAAGTAAAATCTTTAAGAAAATAAAGGCACACTACACCAGGTGGATTTTAATTTAAAAGAAAAAAATCTAGAAGTGAGTGAAAACCTTTATTCACGTGGATCTTATTGATGATTTAGGATCTTACCCAAAGGCTTGAGAGTCTGGTTTCATGAATCTTCAGGGTTAAGAAGGTAAAATCAAGGGCATACCAACAAAAGAACATAATTGAATGTACATGGGTCTTTCACTCTGATTTCCCACAATAGACATGCATCTTATTCCTCATTCTGGTTCATTCCTGACAGATTACTTGGTTAAACATTTTGCTTGTGCCTTAACAGTATGACTACAGCCAATCCCCTCCCTCCCTCCCCCAAGACCACCTTGGACCAACAGTACATGAAGTAAAATCTTTAACAGATTATATAACCATAGATAAAATGGACAACAATAACATGAACAACATGAGAAGAAATACTGTTGATACAGAGTTAAAGTATTTATGGTGTACAAAGGGATAGAGAAGGGATATTTGACAAGGGAATACAGGGAAGGAGAATAGAAGGTTAGGAAGAAGGTGCAGTGGAAGGAATCTACTGCTAATTATAGCTTGTATTCTATGTTCTGTTTTTCTCTACATCAGTCTGTGTCTTGAGGTTTTAGACTTCCCTTTGCTCTTCAGCATAAACTCAGGTGAAGAATTCTACCTACCAGATATTAATGTAGCTATTGCAATAGTGTATTTTTAAAAAAGATTTATTTATTCATACATACAAGAACTGGGATACAGGTCAGACACGCGGGAGGGTGAGAGGATTCACCAGAGACAGAGTGGGGAATAGAACAGGCAGACTGAGTGAAATACACTGCTGAGGGGAGCAGCGGGCAAGACAGGAGAGGTCTGCCACATCATATGGGATTCTCACTGGCCAGCCGGGATCGAACCCGCGCTGCAGAGGCTGCGGAGAGCTTCACAGCGCTCCATTCAACCACCTGCGCCAACAGGAGAGGCCTTAATGTATTGTATTAATGTAGCTGATCAACAGGCTATAACACTTGTTTTGAAGCAGTCATTCTCAACCACGGTTCCTGAAGGAAGAACATGGGTATATTTTATATCTCCCTGTTCCTGGTCCCATCCAATACAAGCGATTCTCCATTGAGTGGGATCTGGGGTATTTTAATTTTATTTTTAAATACTATCTTTATTGAGGTAACATTCATTTACTACAATGCATATGATTTATAGGTGCCAGATCACACCCAACAGATGTGTCAGTACACCATATCCAGCGCCAAGGCTCCCAGGTATACCTAAGAGTCAAGTCAGGGTTGATGCTAACTCATTGTTTTTAAACTTTTATATACAGAAATAATTACCTGGGGTATTTGCTAGATATGCAGATTTCTGAACTCCAGAATTTCACATCCAGTAGATCTAAAAGGACAGAAACTTCATGTTTTTGTTTTTGTTTTTAATATTTATTTGTGCATACAAGAGCTGGGGTACAGGCCAGAGGTGCGGGAGGGCAAGAGAATTCACCAGAGACAGAGCGGGAAGCAGAACAGGCAGAATACAATACCGAAAACACTGCTGAGGGGAGTAGCAGGAGCGACAGGAGAGGTCTGCTGCACTGTGTTGGTGTCTCCCTGGCTGGCCGAGGGTCGAACCCACGCTGCAGAGGCTGCAACCAGCTTCACAGCGCTGTGCTCAACCCCCTGCGCCACAGGAGAGGCCCGAGACTTCATGTTTTTAAAAATCGGCCACCAGTACAAATGTAGCAGATCTAGGGGTCCGTTTTGTAAAATCCTGTATGAATGCTCTTCTCATCCTCGTAAAACTCTGTTTCACTGCCTGATGTGTGAAATGGGTCTGGATCTGTAAATAAATGAAATTCAGAAGGCCCACTAACAAAATCCTGCCTTGTTGCTATGACTGAGTAGTTGGGATTTTGATTGTCTTAGTGGTTAACCATTTTGAAACTTAGGGAATTTTCTACCCATCGTTCCTGGTTTTTAAGAAAAAGCTTTTAGAATGGAGCTTTCATAGACTGGAGGAATCAATTTCTTAGAGGTGAAAATTCAATGCCTGAGTTAGTATTGTATCACTATTAAACAAATTATCACAATTTAGTGGCTTAAAATCAACATGTATTTATTAACTCACAGAGTTCATGATTCAGGAATCTTGATATAAAGGATGAGAGATAGGATCTCACTATGCTGCACTCCAGGTGTCAGACAATCTATTCTTTTCTGGAGAAAAAGGTTGTAATATTATTGGTCTTGATCCACTTCCTGAAAAAGAGCTCCCAAGATCTTTGGAATTCCCTGAATGAGGAGAGGCATAAGGTTGCCTTTTGCTATGTTAGTGGAGTGACTTATAGAAAGACCTAAGATGGGATTAAGGACTAGTTGGCAGGAGAACCAACCATGTGATTACAGGGTAGGGAATTTTATTCTATATTTTACTTCCATATATATACAAATACATGTATATATGTACATGTATTATTGTTGTAATATTGGTCTACAACACTGTATGTGATTAAAAGGTACAGTATCACATCTTTTCAGATGCATGTTATAGCACCACACCACCAGGAAGACAACCATAGTCTTTTACCATATAACCACTAGGCTCCTACCACATCCTGCTCTTTACCCTCATACCTGCCTCAATTCTATGTCAGATTTCTAGGTTTGTAACTGGTTTTGATCTGTCTGACCCTTTGTTCTGTTTCACTATATTCTACATGTAAGTTAAACCATCTTGAATTTGTCTTTCTCTTTCTGACTTAAAATTCCTTCTGAATAGTATTCCACTGTGTGTATAAATCCACATCTTCCTAATCCAAAATATGTTGTTGGGCACTTAGGTCATTTCCATATCTTGGATATTGTAAATAGTGCCACATGTTTATAAGAGTGCATATACTCTTTTAAATTAGTGCTTTTACATTCATTGGGTAAATACCTAGGAGAGGAACAGCTGGATCATATGGTAGATACATTTTAATATTTTGATATACCTCTATACTCTTTTCTATAGGGGTTGGGCCAGGCCATATTCAAACCAACAGTGTATGAATTTCCCTTTTTCTCCATATCCTCACCAATACTTATTTCTTGTCTATCTGACAGATGCCATTATTGCAGCATGAAATGGTATCTTATTGAGGTTTTAATTAGATATTCCTGATGATAAGTGATGAACATTTTTTTATGGATATGTAGGCCTTCTTTGTATCTTCTTTGGAGAAGTGCCAATTTAGCTCTTCTGCCCATTTTTTATTAGGTTGTTTTCTTTTTGTTGAGTTTTATAAGTTCTCTGTAGGTCACTGAAGCCTATATTGTGGAGTGTTTTGTCTGTTTTCTTCTATCTATTCTATTGTTTCAGGTATAACATCCACGTTTTTTATCCAGTTAGAGTTAATTTTCATGTATGGTGTGAAATACTGGTCTAGTTTTTTGCTTTTTTTTTTTTTTTTGGCATGTGGCTCTCCAGTTTTCCCAATGCCATCTATTGAAGAGGATTTACTTTGTCAAATGTATACTCTTTACTCTTGACTGTATATTAACTGTAAATATAGGTGTGGGCATTTTCTTTGGAGTGGGGGTTCCTTAATTCTATTGTGTAAGTCTTTGCAGCTGTTTTTGTTTGATTAACTTATTGTTTTTTTTCATTGTTCTAAACTTGTAGTATGGTTTGAAGACTGGGCATGTGCTGTCACCCTTATTCCTCTTTTTTTGTCAGTGTTTCTTTGGCTATTCAGGAACTATTATGTTTCCACATGAATTTAAGTAATGTTTGTTTTATTTCTTTGAAGATTGCATGAAATCTGTATATTGCATAAGATAACCATTTTAGCAACACAAATTTTTCAGTCCATGAGCAGGGAATAACTTTCCATTTCTTTGTGTCTTCTGTTTCTTTTAACAGTGTCTTATAGTTTTCATTGTATAGGTCCTTCACCTCCTTTGTTATGTTTACTTCTAGGTATTTAATTTTTTGATGTCATCATAAATGGAAGTATTTTCCTGAATTTCAGTAAAACACATGAGTGGATTGAAAAGAAGCAGTATATATACAGAATACAATACTACTCAGCAATCAGAACAGATAAATTGGGCCTCCCTGGTGGCACAAGTAGTTGAGCACTGCACTGTGAAGCTGTCCGCAGCCTCTGAAGCGTGGGTTCAATCCTGGCCGGCTGGCGAGAATCCCACATGATGAAGTAGATCTCCCCTGTCTCGCCTGCGGCTCCCCTCAGCAGTCAGTCTGTCTGTTCTGTTCCCTGCTCTGTGTCCAGTGAATCCTCTCACCCTCCTGTGCATCTGGCCTGTACCCCAGATCTTGTATAAAAATAAATAAATCTTAAAAAAAAAGATAAATTCATGCCATTTGCAGCAACATCAAAAGAGCTGGAAGGGATTTTGTTAAGTGAAATAAGCTAGAAGGAGAAAGATAAATAATGGATGGTGTCACTGATATGTGGACTGTAAAAAAACAAGCAAAGAATCAAAGAAAGATAAACTTTAAAACCAACCCTTTAAAGCTAACTATAGATCTATGGCTTTCAGAGTAGGGAGAGGTGTGAAAATGATATGGGGTTTTGGGGAGAGCACAATGGACTATGGTGGAGGACTATGGTGCGTTGGTGGTGGGAATGCTACTGTGACTACACCTGAGGGGGAAAATTCCTATAAGGTCAAAAGACTAACAAGGATGCAATACAATGGTCCTTTAATAAAAAATAAATTACTAAAATTTACTTTGCTTACACATTCCAATGGCTTCCCTATAGCACTCAGAATAAAATCCAGATATTTAGCTCGCACACATAATCAAAGTTTGTGATAGTATGAATGAGCTTTGACTTTTTTAAATTTTTATGTGATATATTTGCAATTAAAAAAAATCCTAAAGTGGGAAGTGAGAGAGAAAAATAAAATATATATATTAATTTTTAAAATGGATCTACTAATTTCTATTCTGTTGCATTAACCTGTCTTTCATATAGCAACACAATTGTGTTTTATTTTGACTTTTACAGTTTATTCAATCACATATTTTTGGTTGGGACAGTTTCTCACACTTTGTCTTTTCTTTTTTTCTGATATAATATTTGTTTTTTTTTTTTAAATCTTTCCTTTTTTTTTAGGAAACATTGGTTTACAACACTAATATTTAGGGTATAGGTTCACCTCTCTTGAAATATACACTGTCAAACCATAACCACCACCAAAGCACCTATCATCCTCCACCATATTTCATTGGACCCCCTCCCCACTTTGTCCACCCCAACCTCTCCTTTCTGTGTATTTTATTTTTTTAAATCTGTTGATACAGATTTTTTTTGTTTGTTTATGTGTCATTGTTATTTTTTAAAGATTTATTTATTTATGCATACAAGAACTGGGGTACAGGCTAGAGGTGTGCAGGGGGTGAGAGGATTCACCAGAAACAGAGTGGGGAAAAGAACAGGCAGACTGAATGAAATACTGCTGATAAACATTTTTTCATATGCCTGTTGGCCATTTGCATTTCTTCTTTGGAGAAGTTTCTTTTCAGCTCTTCTGCCCATTTTATGACTGGATTATTTTCTTTGTTTTTGTTGAGTTTCATCAGCTCTTTGTAGACTTGTGATCAGTCCTTTATCATCAGCGTTGTGTGCAAAACTTTTCTCCCAGTTGGTGGGGTGTCTCTTTGTTTTGGTTACTGTCTCTTTTGATGTACGGAAGCTCTATAATTTGATGTAGTCCCAGCTGTTTATCTTTGCCTTCACTATTGCTGCTTTGGGTGATGTAGTACATATACACAATGGAATATTACTCAGCAATCAAAAAAGGTAAACTCATGCAATTTGCAGCAACATGGATGGAGCTGGAAGGGATCATGCTCACTCAGCAAAATAAGCCAGAAAGAAAAAGAAAAATACTGGATGGTCTCACTCATAGCAGGGATTTGGAAAACTTAAATAAGGGACCAGGAAAAAGACTAATTATAATAAAGTAAAAATTAAAATCAACAAGCAACTATAAACCAGAGACACAATACAGGGGGTGGGGAGGAGGGAGTAGGATGAAAACAAGGGGGGTGGGAATTGTATGGGGACTATAACCATGATGAAAATGCATACATTGTGCAAAAAAAATTATGTAAAAAATATATAAAATAAAAATTTTAAAAAAGAAAAAAAAAAGAAATACACTGCTGAGGGGAGCAGGAGAGGTCTGCTGACCATGTGGGGAGCTCCCTGACAGCGAGGGGATCAAACTCATGCTGCAGAGGCTGTGGATAGCTTCACTGCGCTGTGCTTAACCCCTTGCACCACCAGGGAGGCCCACTTTTCTGTGTCTTTTAATATGTTCACAGCTTTAAAGAATGCAGGGATTTAAAAACAATGATGCTCTTTATTTTGAGCTTGACTCTTATTTCCTGGTAATTAAATTTGGGTTAAACAGCCTGGGACAGAATACTACATGAATGACTATCCTTCTTAGGATGTCACATCTATTTCTGCACTGCATTTGGTGATGTTAATTTGATCATTTAAGCGAGATGTTGCTAATTTCTCAACAATGTAATTACTATTGCTCTCTTCCAAGTTATAAGTAATTCGTGGAAAACATTTTAAGGCCATGAAAATACCATACCCCTGCTTTATCAAACTGGTCCCTCCGGATTTAGTGTCCAGTGATAACTTTTGCCTTTATCAATCTTTATTATGATTGCTACAAATGACCAGTTTTCTATTTTTAACTCAGCAATCCCTATACATTTTCCAGTAATTATCCTACTCTATCTACTTATGTATGTACTTACCTGTTTATTATTACAGGTATGATAATGGATACTTATTGTTTTAATGGTTCATAATTCATTAATGAATTTATTTGGGACATATCGTTGGGATGACTGCATGTCTATGTTTTCATTCCAGGTAAATTTTAATCTTCCCAAAAGTGGGAATATGCTTTTGTTTTCTCTTATTTTTTTTTAAAGATTTATTTTATGTATATGAGAACTGGGGCACAGGCCAGTGGTGTGGGGGGTGAGAGGATTCACCAGAGACGGAGTGGGGAACAGAACAGGCAGACTGCCTGAAATACACTGCTGAGGGGAGCAGCGGGCGAGTCAGGAGAGGTCTGCTGAGCCATGTGGGTTGCTCCCCGGCCGGGGATCAAATTCGTGCAATAGCAGCTGCGGATAGCTTCATAGGTTGTGTCTTATCCCCTTGCACCACCAGGGGGGCCCCTTGTTTCATCTTATTAAAATTCTTTACACACACACACCCCTACTCCAGAGCTATATTTACAGACATCACTTACTAAAAACTGAATAAATGACCAAATATCCTATGGATGCTGATAATGACATTTCTAACTTCAAGCCATAGACATTGTGTAGTTGTCCAGTGTGGATCATTGTAGTCAGCACCAAATATAGTATTGGACATTTAACATGGATCATTGTGATAACTTTTTTAGGGTCCTACTAATAGAGAATCAACCTATTTATTTTAAGTATACCTCAAAGTCTACCTTCATTAGAGACCTTAATAGTATATAATTAACTATGCAACTATGCACATTTCCCTTGGACCTCAAGTATTAATCCTTACTTACATTGTGTTTGAAAAGTCACATAGCTAGGTTTGGTTTCTATTTCTTGTACTACTCTGCAAAGTCTAATATTCCATCTATTGCAGTATTGTTTTTTAATGTAAAGCTTGTTCCTATTCTCATTTCTCACCTGGCTTGTTTCTCCCATGATAGTTTCTACAGCATCAGAAACATAATACTTTTCCTGATAACATCAAAATCTATATAGGATATTGACTTTAGAGATAGCGCATCGTTGGTGGATTAAAGGTAAGTCTCTTTTCCACTTAATTTTTAAGAATATGTATCTTTCCTATATGATAGAAATTACTTGCACAGGTTCTTGAGACTTTAGAAGTCCTTTAGGGAAATTTGTGTTTCGAGTATGTACATACAAACACACATCTTTCTCTGTCTTACCATACATCTTTTCACATAGGCTATGCACAAATATGCTTTTTATTTTCCTCCATCTAGTTCATTATTTCCCAGATTATTCAATGGAAGAAGGATTATTTCAGCTTCAATAAATAACTTTTTTTGTTTTAGTATTTCCACTCTTGTATTCTAGCAGTTTGTGGGAGAAGGAGTTCTCTAAAGACATTAGCTTATGTAGCTGTTGTCTTAAGAGACATCTGAGTCCCTGTTCAGGGATTTTTAATTCACTCTGTCTCAAGCTTCTAAAAGTAGCCTCTTTTGACTTTTTTTTTTTGTGTGTGTGTGTGTATCACTGAAAAAACATCTCATCCAATTTATGTTGCAACCTTCAGATTTGGAATAAACATTTTATACACACATGTACATATGCACACATAAAAATGGAGGTTCAGTTTTTTTTTTTTTTATGGGGCACCAAATGACCATTTATTCACCCAAATCTGAAAGAAACACCAAATCATAAGGTTGAGTCCGTTTTAAAGGAAATCACTGGCAAAAAAACAAAACTCCTAGCTTTGGATCCAAATTAATGTTAACAGATTGCTGTGGCAGAAGAGTCAACCCTTTATCAGTAGGTGAGAATACCAGTTAGGAGTAATTTATAAACTGGTGTAGTTGATGATACCATTATAGAAATAGTTTTTTTTTTTAAGATTTATTTTTTATTTATACAAGAACTGGGGTACAGGCCAGATGCGTGGGAGGGCAAGAGGATTCACCAGAGACAGAGCGGGGAATAGAACAGGCAGGCTGACGAAACATACTGCTGAGGGGAGCAGCAGGCGAGACAGGGGAGGTCTGCTCGCCATGTGGGTTGCTCCGAGGCCGGTGGGGAACGAACTGGCACTGCAGAGGCTGTGGACTGCTTCACAGCGCTGAGCTCAACTGCATGCACCACCAGGGAGGCCCCCCCCCCATTATAGAAACAGTTTTTAAACATCACTATTTTAAGATATAGACAGAAATATAATTCAACAAATAAGCTAACATATCAGAAAGTTTCTTAAATGAAATATTAGGAAATTATGAACACAATTTGGTTTCTCCCTCCAACTTTTCATGAGCTGCTCCTCCATTTTCCATTTATATTTTGGTAATGTTGGAAAATAATATTTAACAAAGCTTAAAGAGGGAGTTTCTAGATGAAGGAAGTATTTAGTTCTCTGTAAGCACTCTACAACACAACACATTTTTCCACTGTGTTTTTGCTCAGTTAAGCAAGCATTCAGGACCAAATTTCAAAAGTATTACATCGTATTTTCCCTTGGAGCTTAACTCTTTTTAAAGGAAAACTAAACGTCTAGGCAGTAACATGATCTGAAAATGAATCTGTTATCTACATTTCAAATTATAGTCTTTTTTTCTCAAATAAATATACTTGTTACTAATACTATCTCACATGATACCCTAACTGGTTTATGCTTAATTTTTATGTTTCTGATCTTTATTATCTTTACTTGAATAGTTTCGCTTAGAAGACCATGAAAATACTAATCTTAGACTTAGTTGGCAAATTTATGCTATACTAAGAGAGTTAGTGTCATACAGTAAAAAGCATACAGGACACCAATAATTAGAAAGAGTTTCACCTGAGCCTCTGTCACTGACTTAGCTGTGTTTTTATATGCAAACTTCTTAGCTATGGCTTCCTTATTTATATGTTATCTATTTCTTCAAACAGACATTGCGAGTGTTGCATGAAATAACGCCTATAAGCATCTAGTGCCAGCCTGGCAAGTAGGCAGTACTTGGCATATTGTAGCTACTATTATTTTTATTATTAGTGTTTTTTTTTTAAACTTTAGATAGTGAAGCCAAGAAGAAATATTTGGAATGCTCTACTGCTTGATATGAGGAGGTTGGAAACAGATTACCGTATTGTCTCTGCCTCCAAGTGCAAGGAAAATTACCAAAGTCTTTTTCTCTATATAGCAGACAAAAATCTACCTAGGGCATAGTGATGGCTATTAGCCGCTTAGTTTTCTCCAAAGATGTTGACCTTATAGTAATTTATAAATACTAGCAAATGGTTGCTATGTATTATCTCAAGTGAAGCCTTTATCAGGGTTTTAATGGATTAGTTACAAGTCTTGTTTTTCATATGATTGTATAAATGGAATTTCAAAAATCTATTTCAACAGAAAAATTTCAGAGATAGCTACCACATGTCATTTCCTCTTAAGCGATGTCTTCTTATTTTTTTTTAGGAGACTTTTTAGCACTTCTATGCTAAAGATTCCTTCCCCCAAGCAAATCAGGAATATCAACGAACAGTGGGTACTGTTAAAAACAGCATTCTGAAGCATCATTCTGATTTCCTTTAGGGAGCCATTTTGACATTTTATCAAACTATGTCTACTAGACTACAGAGCTATTACTTTTATTTAAGTCTTAAAACCCATAAAAATCAATTGCATTTTTGTTGTATTTGCACTTATGTAGATCCTTTAATATATGCTATAACATAGTTCTTTTACAGACCAATGAATTATATAGTTATGGCAAGGTCTATAGCTGGCAAAATTGACAGCTATTATTTAGGAAACTTCCCTTTTTACACATTTCTGCATGTGAGACAGAATGGTGCAGATTATGGAATAGTGTAAATGGAGGGGAAATGATTAACACCTATCAGTTATTGTCTTTCAATGTCAACAGTGTTCGTAAAACATATTATGGAAGGAATAGATATTTAAGGGATTTGTATCAGCTCAGAAAACCAACTACATTCATCTCAATTATCATATCAGCTACCCCTTCCATGGTATGAGCATTGGCTTTTGGCCAGGAAAAATTTCTAGATGTGACAAATTATTCATAACTTGTACCCAGATTATTGCCTATAGAATGGATGCTTGAAAGCTATGTATCACTAGAAAGTATCAGAGCAATCATTAGCATGAATTATAGAATCCTGTCTGTACTTCAGGGATAGCTTCACAGCAGGCATTTGGGAAGATTTACCATGTATTTATAATACTACAGATTGCAGAATTAGAGAGTAAGAAATCTAATGGATTAAGGGGGGGATTGACAATTATGGGAAGTGTAATTTATTCCACAAACTATGAATTTTACTATTTTCTTTCTTTTTAAGAATGTTTTACTATCTTCTAAATTCCATCTCATCTCAAGGCCCATCTTTTCAAAAAATATTACAAGCCTTGCAATGCTAATGTATCACAGGGTATTAATGAGCAGGGGCTCTGCTGATCTACACAGTGTGGGGATGTCTCTTCAGTTTCTTTGAAATGTTTGATCTTTTTCATATAACGTAAAGTTTACTAAAGATATGCTTCAAGGAATATTGTAAGTGATTTTCAGTTGATGTTATCTTATGTAGTTAAGAATCTTTGGAATCTTTATGAAGTAAAAACTGGTTCACATGTGTATATTAACCCTTTAAGAACATAAAATACTACAGTTGACTGATTTCTTCATTTAACACTTGTCATAGAATTAAGAATGTAAGGGTTAAAAAGTTCCTTTGATAAACTGAATGTGTCCCTGCCAAATTCATACATTGAAATCTAACCCCAGTATAATGGGATTAGAAATGATTATGTCATAATGGCAGTGCCCTCAAGAGTGGTACTAGTGCCTTCATAAAAAAGACCTTAGAGGGCCTCCCCGGTGGCGCAGCGGTTGAGCGCTGGGTTGCGAAGCTGCCCGCAGCGTCTGCGGCGCCGGTTTGATCCCCCGGCTGCTTCCCGGCCACCAGAGGAGGGTCCCACATGGTGCGCAGACCTCTCCTGCCGCCCGCTGCTCCCCTCAGCAGTGTACTTTGGTCCTTCTGCCTGTTCTGCTCCCTGCTCTGGCTCTGGTGAATTCTCTCACCCTCCCGCGCTTCTGACTGTACCCAGTGCATGTATAAAACAAAAACAAACAAAGAAATAAATAAATAAGTAAAAGCATGCCTCTATAAAAAAAAAAAAAAAAAAAAAAAAAAAAAAGACCTTAGAGAGAGATCTGTCCCCACCTGCAGCATGCAAGTACAGCAAAAAGATAACTATGGGACAGGAAACTAGTGATAAACACCAGATCTGCAGTGTGGTGATCTGAGTTGGTATGATCTCTCTAACCCGAATACACAAGCTTAGATAAAAATAAAATCTTAAAAAGTCTATAGCAGGTCAATAATTCCCCTATTTTTTACACCAAAAAACATCAAAACAAAGGAAACACCAACCCAAAATAGAAGCCACTACAAAGTTTCACATAAAACTTGTAAACATTTATCTATGAGTAAATATTTTCCACGAAATAAAAGTTTGAAATCTGTGTGTCATGTTGTCACTGTTCTGATGTCAAAAGTCCATGGGAAAATAAATGGCTCTTATAAACAGTTGAGGAAATAGTGAACACATCTTACAAAACAGCTATTCAGCCATTTCTTTTCAGTAACAGAAATGTTTGATAGAGGACAGAGTTGTTCCCCAGTGGTAACTTCTCCTTTGTTTTCAGAATGGCTGATAAATTCCTTGGTAACCACTACCAGAGGGAGCTGCCTCATTTATTTTCACACTGTAATGAGTAAATGTAGATCCAAACACATGGGTCCAATAGCTATACCAAATAAAATATTCTCCACCATAACTATAAAAAATAGGTAGATTACATATATAGCATGGAAATTGCCATCCATTTTATCAGAAAAATTTAATCCATCACTATAGGTTGTGACGGGAACAGGAACCAATAGGGAGGGAGTTCCAACTTCCCTGTAAACTTTTCAATTTGCTATGCAAACATTTGGATTGGCATGGAAATTTCTTCTTTGCTAGCAGTTGATTGGCCTGGCAAATGGAGTACCTCTTCTTCCTTTCTCTTGAGGCTTAAAATATTCTACTAGGAATGAAATTTTAATTTCACATTTTCTATCGCCAGTTAGACAATAACTGCTTTCTGACAACTTCCTCACAGGTTTGTGTTTTTTTTTTTTTTGTCAGTTTATGTGATAAAACAGAAAATTTGTCTTTCATTGGTTCTTAGACGTACTGAAAATTCAATATTCTCAATCATTCCAAAAGTCCCAAAGCACTCTATATTTTTTTCTTCAGAATCATAATGGTTCAACACCCCTCACCCCAAAAAACTATTTTTTGGAGGGAAATTAGATTCCACGACTCTGACCCTTTTAAGCTCAGTTATTATGCTATACACTTTGTGCTGTTTTATTTGAAGCACCATTTCAAGGTGATACTATCATTGAAAAGCACAATATAAACCTACTGGATAATCCAGTGTTTGGGTCAATTTTAGTTGTAAAGTCTATGATCTTGCCAACTTGAGTTAAATATTCAAGAAAATTTTGCTTACTGATTTCACAGGGTAGTGGCACACTGAACTTTTTACAAATATCCAGCTAAGTCTTGGTGGGCTCTATTAGAAATCCCTCAGGGAATTGTAATTTGTTGAATTTGTTCATAGAAAAACTGAGAGCATGCATTTGAAGCAAGGCTGGCAGGTGGGTGGTGGGAGTGCAAGACTGTGGCTAGTCAGGGGCCAGCTATATTACTATTTCTGAGGCTCAAATGGCAGAGCAGGAATATGGAATTTGGTCTGTGAGGTGAGGTGATGCAACAGGGAGGTAGTTACATGGGACTATATAAATGAGTGGTTTGAATTTGTGAAGTCAGTAAAGAGAGCTCTTGCCATTACAATATCTGTATGTGGGCCACAGAAGTTAGCTTGCTTCTATTCTGTTCTGTTTGTCTGTATTTTGGTGTTTTGTTTTGTTTTGTTTTTCCCCTTAAGGCAATAACAGCCCTCCACAGGTGAAGTCATCCATGATCCAACAACAACTCCTAGCTTCACTCTCTGCAGGTTAAATGCCTTTCATGTTTTGTTAAAACTTTGTGCTTGTTCAAGATGGAGTCTGCATGTCAAAATAGTCACTTGTTCATTTAACCCTTTAGCAAATTTTTGAATTTCATTGAAGTATTTGGAGGCAGGGATAGGTAAGGAGGTAAGGGAGATAGATTGAGAAGTAAATAATAAGGAAGAAACAATTCTTATAGATTTTATTTTGAAGGGGTGTAAATGAAAACTTTATTTAATAATGATTTGTTGAAATATAATTTTTATGCCATACAATTTACTAACAGTCCAAGATATTTACAGATTTGTGCAGTCATGACCACAATCTCATTTTAGAAACCATTTGACTCCCACCAAAGAAATTCTGTAATCCATTACATGGCTTCTTCCATGTAGCTCAGTATTTTCAAGGGCCATCTGTGTTGTATCATTTCAGGGTTTTGTTTTATTTATCATTCTGGAGCGTATACTATCGTACAGATATAAACAAAACACATTTTGTTTATCCATTTATTTAAAACAACATTTGTGTGTATATGGTCTTTGATTTTTGTATTTGAGTGATATTGGCCTCATAAACTGTGTTTGCAGGTATTCCTTCTCTCTGAATTTATTGAAAGATTTTGAGGAATATAGGTATTATTTCATCTTTGAAAGTTTGATGGAACTCTCTTGTGAAGCCATCTGGTCCTGGAGTGGTTTTTTTTTTAAGATTTATTTATGCATACAAGAACTGGGGTACAGGCCAGAGGTGCGGGGGTGGGGGGCAGGGTGAGGGGATTCAGCAGAGACAGAATGGGGAACAGAACAGGCAGACTAACTGAAATACACTGCTGAGGGCAGCAGCAAGCGAGACAGGAGAGGTCTGCCCCGCCATGTGGGTAGCTCCCTGACCGGCTGCAGAGGCTGCGGATAGCTTCACAGTGCTGTGCTTAACCCCTTGTGCCACCAAGAGAGGCCCCTGAAGTTTTGTTTTTTGGAGACTTTTGACTACTGTTTCAATTTCCTTTCTTGTAATTACTTTCTTCAGGTTTTCTATTTCTTTCCTATTCAGTCTCAAATTATTTTATAATTCGAAAAATTGCCCAGCTCTTCTAGGTTATTGGATATCTTACCATTGTAAAAGGTATTGGTTTTTTGATATCTTCTCCTTCGTGTTCTTGTTTGTACTCTGAACACAACTGATTTTTGTAAGTTGATTTTATAATGTGCTACTTTGAAATATTTATTGTTTCGAACTGTTTTTTTACTGGAGACATAAGAGTTTTCCGTATATATTACCATCATCTGCAAATACTGATTGTTTCATTTCTCCCCAATTTGTATTGCTTTTATAACTTCCTATTGCCTAATTGCTGTAGCTAGAACTTCCAAAAATGTGTTACATAATAGTAGAGAAAAGGGACATCATGTCTTGTACCAGATTTTAGTGGAAAAGCTTTCAGTGATTCACCATTAAGTATTACGTTAACTGTGGGTTTGTCATATGTCTTATTTATTTATGCTGTGGTATTTTCCATCTATCCCCATTTTTGAGGGTTTTTATTGTTAATGTATCTTGAATCTTATCAAATGTTTTCTCAGCATCCACTGATACGATCATATGATATTTTATCTCTCCTTTTGTTGATGTGGTGAATTATGTTGATCCATCCTTACATCCCTTGATAAATCCCACTGGGTCATGATATATAATACTTTTATGCATTTTTGAATCTGGTTTATTAAGATTTTGTTGAGAATTTTTGCATTTATGTTCATCAGGGAAATTGATCTGTAGTTTCATCTTTTTTGTTGTTGTCTGTGTGTGATTATTGTATCAGGATTATATTGGCCTCCTAAAATGTATTTGATTTACACTTTCTCAATTTTTTTAAAGAGTTGGAGAAGAATATATATTTAGTTGCCTTCAAACGTTTGTTAGAAGTGACTTGTGAAACCCTCTGATCCCAGACCTTTGTTTTTTGGGAGATTTATTCTGTTTGAATTTCCTTGCTCTTTTTTTGTCTTTTCAGATTTTTTTATTTCTTTCTTATTCAGTATTATTGCACATTACATAAAAATTCATAATTTGGTCAATTGAAGTAATTAGATATTTCTTTGTTGAGAAATGACTATGTAAACAAATGATTGTTAGGTACCCATATAGTTGCCAGATAATGTGTAATACCTGTAAAAAACCCCTCTAAATCAATGAATAAATGGTACAGAAAGTAGACATATATAATAAGAATTGGTGCTCTTAGAGTTGGGGAGACCAAGTGCTGTGATACAAGCAGGCCGTCCTTTTTTTTTTTTTTTGTCATTTAGGAAACGTGATTTTTGATTGGATTTGTTTTACTGTGATTCTGCTATACTGTGTTTGTAGCTCTTAATTCTATTATCCTTTTGTTGTTGTACTTATTTATAATGGTTGGAGAATAAGGATAAGATGAAGGAGGATATATACCTTTAGAAATAATCTGTCACTGTTATCCTGGGACTCAACCCTGACAGAAAGATGCTGTGGGACCATAAATCAGAAAGGTAACCTGGATATATTCTGATTTGACATGCTGGCATAGACTTGTCTCTGTGGTAATATGTTCTTTAATGCTCTGTTGAACCTGTTCTCTTTAGTGAAATTAAAATGCATGTGTTTGACATACTTGGTCTAGTGGGTTGTTTGATAAGATGAGATTCCCTTACTCTTTTCCTCTTCATTTTTCACAGAAACTGCCAGTTCCCATTACTTAAATTAAGTTGAGTGTGCTAGCAGATAGATTCAGAAATGATCATTCAAGAAATATTGTTCTCTACTAACTTTGAATGTATCCAAATCGTGATCCAGCTGAATGTATTACATTGGACATAGACCAGCAATTAATTTGACAAAAAAAAAAGTTTTTAACAGCTGAATACAGTTGCTGGGCTTCTGCTGAGATAATGTTAAACACATTTTTTGATATCGTCAAAGAAGGCAAATGTGCAAATTTGGAGGAAGACAACATAAACTCTTCAAATTCAAGAATTGCATGATAAAGCATCTGTAGGTATTTAACACATGCATTTCACTTGAGGATGTCATTTAAGATAGTCAATTTTATTATTCGAATCTCAGAGAATCTCTTAAAGTTTGCAAAAAGAAAGAGGATTGGTAGAGAGGAGGATTCTCCTCCTTTACCATGCACTGAATAATATGCAGTAATAGTACTGTGAAGGGAAGTTTGTGTTGCCTATCTGTCCCCCATTCCTCCTTAGACCAATTGTAATTGTGTGCTTGAAAGGGACACAAGTGCTGGTTTGGGTAGGTTCTACTAAAGGATGGGAATCCATTCCCCAAACATTTAAGCATTACTGAGAGAATATTGAGATAAAAGTATTTTCTTATATTTCTTTCTTTTTACATCTATGTCAAAGAATTTGGGGTAACCAATTGATAAACAGATGAAGAGCCAAGTTTTATTTTTTTTACAGGCAGATCAGAATTCTCCACAACTGTTGAGTTGAATTGAAATTCATAAAGATTGCAGTCTATTTTAATGTTTTGCATAACTAAATGATTCTTGTTTCTTTACATTTTTTGGTGGTGGGGGGGAAATTCTACCTTACAACTCACTTTTTTCTTTATAATATTCATTTGGCAGAGGGGCATTGGTTGGATTTTTTTCTTGAATTAATTGCATCTGTTTTGCTAATATATTAATTTTTAAGAGTCATAAAAGATTATATACTTGCCTATTAATTGCAAATTCACTTTAAATATGTTGCTAATATATCAAAATATATGAAATCAACTTATACAGTATAGAGAATTCTATGCATGTAATATTCACTGAAGATTTCTGAAGAATGTCTGATTACTTTATTCATAAACTAATGTGAACTTTCTATTTATTTTTCTTGGATCAAAAATATCTATATTTAAATATTCATAGACTCTAAGAAATTAAAATACTGCACATACACTTTATTTCTGTAGAGGGTTTGGGGGCTCAAAGACAAATTTTCACATATTTCCTCTAGAGTAAAATTTGCTAAGTGATAATTTCCAGTTGTGCGTTTATGAGTAACAGTTCCTGATTTTAAAAAGGAGAACATTCTTAAAAATCAAAACATACAATCCTTGTGTCCTATGTTTAATAGCTTTCCAAGAGCCACACGCAAAATCAAAGCTGATCACAGTACAAGCAGTCACAGAGTCAGATAATTGCATGGTTTGTACAAAGTGCATAGAACATGCAAAAAGGATTCAGTAATACAATAAATACCAACTGATGTAGTATTGAGAATAGTCTGACAGATGGACAAAGGAAGACTAAAACTGCTGCAGTGAAACATTTGGTTTAGCAAATAAGACAAGAGGTTTTAGGTATATCGAGAAAGAAATCAGAGATAAGAAAGCAAATAAAAAAAGGATGTCTTCTTGAAAAAACAGAGAAGAGCACACGCATGATGTCTCTTGCATAAGGACACTAAATGATGTTGCTTTGGCATAAGGATTATTTTTAAGTAACATACAACGTTGGAAAGAATATCCCTGAAAACTGGTGGACTATGAACATGAGTACACCAAACAGCAGTAAGCTTTCTCTTAGAGAATTTTGTGACTGCTTAAAGATTTTTCTAAGAATATAAACGAAAGCTGGCAATATATTCTTCAAGCAGTTAAAATTTCAGAAATCATCGCCTATAGAAAATAAAAAGCAAAATCCTCAGTTTAGTTTTTTTTTTTATTAACAGAACAATACCTGTAAAATGAGAGCTAAAATTGATGCCAAATAATTTATTTAGTTGCCAACATCTCATTTTGTTTTCTGAAGTTTTCCCTGTGAGGCCTCATGATAGAGAAAGTACTCAGGTTTCAAATGTCTCATTCTAAGGAGGTAAGTCATAAACAGAGAGCTTATTTTTCTAGACTGAGAAAAAGAAGAGCTTCTTTGTCTATTTTGGTCTGTTTGAACTTAATGTGACAGTCTAGTTTAAACTAAATGTGACAGTCATGTGTGTGTGTGTGTGTGTGTGTGTGTGTGTGTGTATCTAACTATCTTCCTTGGGGATAAAACATTTTGAGAGATTCAGACAGATCATTATAAAAGTCTGTGTTTCCAATGGCGAGTAAACAATGGACCCACAAAATAATAGCCAATTTATTGATTCTAATAGCTACTCTCAAACTGGATTATAGGTGATGGGTTAACAACTGGTGATTGCAGTTGTCCTACTTCTAACATGATTTGTTTCAGAAAATGTATGGGAAATTGCTAAGTTAAAGATTTCATAGGTTATTTTTTTCAGGTAAATCTAATTGGTTTTATTTTATAATATTTTTTTAAACATTTACAGAAAAGTGGCAAAGATAGCAGAGTTTCCAAATAACACTGTTTCCCCTGTTGTTACTGTCTTCTAGTACTGTGGTAGTAACATCTGTACATTATTATTAAATAAACTCCACAGTTCATTCAGATTTCACTATTTTATCCTTAATATCTTTATTCTGTAGCATTTATTTGTCATACCTTCTGGTCTCCACTGGGCTGTGATAGTTCCTCAAACTTTCCTTGTTTTTCATAGTCAACAGTTTTGAGGAATACTAATCAGGCATTTTTTGAGTCATACCTCAATTGGGATTTTTCTGAAATTTTACTTATGGTTAGACTGGGATTATGGACTCTTGGAAGGAAGGCAACATATGTGAGGTGAGTTCACATAATCGACATAACTTGTCACCGATGATCACCTAGTTGAGATACTGGTTGCCAAATTACTCCAATGGAAAACCATTTTAATTCTCATTCCATATGCTATTCTTTCATGTTTAACTTGGTATTTAAAAGTATATTCTTTATTAGGTAGTTTTAGGATGATATGTTATTTCATCTTTTCATCTAAGAATAAAATATTTTTCTGATCTAGCCAAAACAAACAATTTATATATGTTTTGTGTGCAAGGTTCAGTATACTGTAGCTTGTCTCTTTTTAATATGTCAAAATATAGAGATTCTTAAAAATACATAAAAATAAAAATTCCACATAATCCAGTTATCCCACTTCTGGGTATTTACCTAACTAATACAAAAGCACTAATTCAAAGAGAGATATATACTGCCATGTTCATGATAACATTATTTATAACAGCCAAGAATTGGAAACAACCTATGTGTGCACTGACTGGTGGGTGAATAAAGAAGATGTGATACACACACACACACACACACAACACACACATGCTAGAATGCCATGCAGCAATTAAAAAGATGAAGTTCTGTCATTTGCAACAATATGGATGGACCTAAAGGAAAGGGTATTGTATTGACTATGGATAGTGACACAAGGCAGGCAGAGGAAGAAAATGCACTGTGAGTTCACTCATATGGGATATATACAGAAAACAAACTGATAGAGTAAATCAAACAAAAATAAACTTTTGGACAATGAAAAAAAGAACATTCAATTCTGAGCTTTCTTAATTCTCAATAGGTATAGTTTTATACCATCTGTCTATTTTTATTGATGATATACCAACATATGGTTATGAACATACTCATTAATAAAAGTTTCTATGCCTGGACATTCCTAGGCCTACAATAGATTCTGTTGACCTAGAGCAGGCACTCCTGGAAATGCTATTGCTGATCCTGTTGAATGACTTAGAGCTGAAAGATGATCCCTGATAATCAGGCGTCTTGTCCATATTGTTTTTTCTTCCAGGTGACTAACTGAGATTTACTCTATCCATCTTTCTAGAATTTCCATGATAGCCCAAGCATCTCCATGTATTTCTCTGAGTTAATGTGAGGGCAGTAAGTTGACTTATTGACATAAATAATAATCATTTTTACTGCTGGTGGGTACATTCTTGTACTTACTCTAAGGCATATATATATATATATATATATATATATATATATATATATAGTGAATTTTTAGTGTGTTATCATAAAATATAGAGACCAACCAGGATTACTACATTCTTACATAACTTACCAAATAACTCTTTTAAATGATTAAATATAGTGTGAAGAGTTTAAGTGTCAGCTTTGGTTTTTTTTTGGGGGGGCGTGTTTTATGCTAATGCTGGAATCACACAGGATTTTGAAACTTCAAGACTTCACTAATATTGAAAGTTTATCTTCATTAAGCTTGGGGTTGACTAGTGAAGCATTTATTTTAGCTATGAAATACCTTTGTAATTTTGTTGCTCTTGCCTTTATTTTTTTTTTAAGACTGGAGTTCGTACAGGCAGCCTAGCCTGTTAAAATTGAAAGATAGGTAGTATGGGGCTGCAAGATTAACAATAGTTTTCAGAGGACAGATAGGGAATGAAGCAAAGATTCACAAGTAACTGATCCAGAAATCTGCTTTTTGCTTTTTTTAATAAAAGTAAGGGTCGATGTGCAACTTTTGTATTTCAGGGGACATCAACAGTGAATGTGTTTTCTCCTTCTAAAAATTCTGCTCTGGTGCACATGATCAATATTGTGGTTTTGGTGCAAAAATCCTTTTTGACAAAATCACCAAGATTGATTACATAGATCAATAGCATTATTAAGAACAATTCATCAAGATTGTGTTTAAACAGAGAACATGATGCATGTAAACTGTTAATAATACAAAACTTTCCTTCTCCTCTCCCCCTTGTGGATTATCTATTTTTTACCCAACAGAGTAGTAGATATTTCACAGTAGAGCATGATGTCTCACAGATTCCCAGGGTTTAAAATAAGATAACAATATTCTAAGTTGTTGTTGTTCTCAAAGCTCTTTGTTGTCCCTAATTTGCAAATTAAACTTCTATTATTCTCACAATACTGAAGTTCTGGGATCTTATATGGTTCTTTGTCTTATAAAAATTGACAATACTCGTGCTGGAAGAGAACAAAACAAGGAAATGCAGTTTTTTGTTGTTGCTGTTGTTGTTGTTGTTTTTAGAAATGCAGGGTTTTGCTGAAATCAGGCTCTTAGACTTTTTATCAGCAGCCACTCTAGGGGTAGGTATAATTGTCTAGATAATTCAGCTACATTTTTGTCCTGTCGCTGTATATATCCAATTGAGTGGAGGTTAAAAACTGTCCTTGTTTACATGTGTTAGTATGTACATTTAAAAATCATAGCATTAAGGAGCAGTAAATAGCCATTACTGAAACTCAAAATTGTTTATGCAATGTCCCCTAATGTCTTTAAGAATTAAGTAATTATCCATCTGCCTGGAATATCTAACCTGCAAACACAGAGATGAGCATGATCTTCCAGGCTATTTTTTTTCTATATTCTTGCCGAAAATATCAGGAAAATGAAAGATGAAAAATGGACGAACTGGACTAGATAGAAGGGGTGTAAGAAATATCAATTGGTAACTTTAAATTGCTTCTAACTCTCATAATGATGAGAACATTTGAGACTCTGCTAAAAGCTTCAAGAGGTCCCAAAGTATTCTCATGGGTTTTGCCTTGGAATATTCCATTGTATTTTCAAAACCTTTTCTATATGTTCTTTTCTTAGCTTGTCTTTAGGTTGTCTTATATATTGTGCTGAGGTGGGTAAAAAGAGCTGTGTTAAAATTAAAGATTTCTGTAACTCAGACCAGGAAAAGTTAAATTGCATGGTGATTTAGAATGACAGAAGACCAAAAGTGCATGATTTTCTATTTGCAAGAGATTTACTAGAAAGTTGTTTATAAATTCTACGTAAACATCATGCAATGCAAGAGACTTTTAAAAAGTATCAGTGAAATGACATTGATGTGAAATTATACAGCATTTTGGTTTGATATAATGCTAATCAAATGTAATACTCCATAAACTTGGAATGTTTTACACATCCCTTGTTTAGGATTTGTTTAGAAGTGAGTTATAGATTTTTGGGAATGCACAGTTTGTTTACTAATGGCAAATCTACTTTCCATGAAGGTTAAAGCTTCTCTACTTTCCTTTTACCTATCTTCTTCATGAGCCCCAGGGCAAGTTAGGGTTAAGTAGGCAGCTTCAGGGAGAGTGCAAGCAGAGACTTCAGGAGAGTTAAGGGAGGCCTCTGAGATAAGAGCAGAGAAATTCAGGAGGGCTAATGAAGGCAGTAAAAAGTAATTTTTAGGAGACCTTGGACAGGGAGGTAAAAAAGAGGAACTCTAAGATAAGAGCTGGGAAAATGGCACATCTGCCTGGAGGAGTCTAGCCACTAGGAGGAAGAGCCAATCACAGAGCAGGATGATGAGAGTTTAGAATAGAGGGGAAAAAAAAGGTTTACATACCCCTAGACACAGACCCAGGACAGCTTCCTTACCCCTCCCGAGTACAGCGTACTTGGGAGTCCTTGCTTTCTTCCTTTAAAGAAACTTAACTTTCTTAAAGTTTCTCTCCCTCTGCTTATCTGAAATGTCTGCGAATTCCTTTTTACGGCTTCATGGGACAAGAACCTTTGGTAGTTCAAGGGCTAAATTAACATCGCACACCAGCATCAATCACAAAAAAGGAATTGAAGTGTCCATTCCATTAGTATTTTTTTCTAGGACTTTCTGCTATTTATAGATAATGCAAGTGCTTCTTCTGTTTCTTACACATGAATTCAAAGGATTTCAGCTCAAGGAAAGGTGAGTGTAGGGTAAATGAAGGTGATCGGGTTTTATCCGCCATCCCGCCATTAGCATCTATGATCAACACCTGCGGGTTTACACGCGTGCTTAGCGGCGGCACTTAGGGTACAGTGTAGGCGTGTGTAAGTGGGCGCACCTGAGCCGAGTGACTGGGCATATAAAGGCGGCATCACAGAGGACAAGTCGGCAGAAGATTGTATGGTGGAGTGCGGTGGAGAATGGCTAAGAGAGGAAAGAGCGTATAGGGATCCCTGCCGGTTTGTTTTCCCTAACCTAGGGGATGATGCCAAGGGCTCCAAGACTCTCTTTCAAGCTGCCTGAACCAACAATGAACCTACCTGGCCTGGGATAGTTGCAGAACAGTGGATAATTGGTGACATTCGGAATGTCACTAAGTTTTTGTTATCCAGCCATTCTCATTTTTTTTTTATTTTCTTTTTTATATTAGATTTATTTATGCATACAAGAGCTGGGGTACAGGCCAGAGATACAGGGGGTGAGAGGATTCACCAGAGACAGAGTGGGGAACAGAACAGGCAGATGGACAGAAGTACACTGCTGAGGGGAGCAGCAGGTGAGACAGGAGAGGTCTGCTGCACCCTGTGGATAGCTCCCTGGCCGGGGATCAAACTTGTGTTGCAGAGGCTGCAGACAGCTTCACAGGCTGCGTCTTAAACCCTTGCGCCACCAGGGAGTCCCCATTCTCACCTTTCATCCCATCTTCTCTTTCAGCGTTTAGCAGCTGACCCACTGTAGCAACGGGATGGCACAGAGCAGATCTCTATGACCAGAGCAGACGGGTAAAGGAGGAGTCCTGGAGCCCTCGAACCCTCGAGCCCTTGGTGGCTTTTTCAGGCTTTTATTGGAATTTTACCAAGTACATGGCAAGCAGGGGTACAGTGGGGGTGTGGGGACAGGAGGCTGGCAGGCCTCCTATCCCCTGGCGAATCTTCACTCTTTCTGGGCTCTCCCGTGTTCTCTCACTTCTACCTTTATTTCCTTCTCATTCTCTTCTCACGCTTGTTCCCCTTCTGGTAGTTCCACCCTCTTGCACCCTGTGATGCCGCCCTTATAAGCCCAGTCTCAGCCCAGGTGAATCCCATCTACCTATGCCCATACCCCACTCCAGGTGCCCGCCATCAGGCATGCATTCAGGACCGCAGGGATCCATCGTCAATCTAATGGCGGGAGGGCAGAAAAGCCTGACAATCACTTACTCTACAGCCATGAAGGGAAGGTTTGTCTTTTGAGAGTTCAGTGTTTTGCTTTAGATTTTTTTTTAAGTTTCTATGTCTTATTTTTTTTCACATTTAAATTTTATTTTTATATTCCACATACAATTACAACTCCCTTATTTTGTCCCCAATCCCTCCTTTCCCCGCTCCCCACCCCCATAGAGTGTCTGGTTCATAGTTGTTTGTTGATTCTGATATTTTCTTTCTTATAGTTATTCATTTTCCTGGTCCCTTATTTAAGTTTTCTAGATTCCTGCTATGAGTGAGACCATCCGGTATTTTTCTTTTTCTTTCTGGCTTATTTCGCTGAGCATGATCCCTTCCAGCACCATCCATGTTGCTGCAAATTGCATATGTTTATCTTTTTTGAATGCTGAGTAATATTCCATGGTGTATATGTACCATATCTTCTTGATCCAGTCATCTGTTTTTGGGGCATTTGGGTTGTTTTCAAAGCTTAGCTATTGTAAACAGTGCTGCTATAAACATAGGGGTGCAGGTGCTCTTTGGAATTGATGTTTCTGTGTCCTTTGGGTAAATACCTAGGAGTGGAATTGCTGGATCATATGGAAGCTCTATGTTTAGTAGGTCCAGAAATCTCCACACAGCTTTCCACAGTGGTTGGACCAGTTTGCACTCCCACCAACAGTGCAGAAGAGTTCCTTTTTCTCCACACCCTCGCCAAAATTTGTTGTTGCTAGTTTTTTTAATATGTGCCATTCTCACTGGTGTAAGATGGTATCTCATGGTAGTTTTGATTTGCATTTCCCTGATTACAAGTGACAGCAAAAGAGACAATAACAAAAACAAAGAGAAACCCCACCAACTGGGAGAACATTTTTGCACACAACCTAATGATAAAGGACTGATCACAAAAATCTACAAAGACCTGATGAGACTCAACAAAAACAAAGAAAATAATCAAGTCAAAAAATGGGCAGAAGAGCTTAAAAAGAAACTTCTCTGAAGAGGAAATGCAAATGGCCAACAGGCATATCAAAAAATGTTCAACATCACTAGATTTTTTTTTTAAGAATTACAATTTTTTTTTTCCCAGGAAGCATTTAAAATGAATGGAAAATGCCACAAGCAAGTAAACCTATAATAACTCTTTACTGATTATTTCATGTTTGAGGTTCAAAATATTTAGATATGATTTTTGAGGCTTAATGTAACAAAGAACAGTTTTTTAGAATCTAAAATACTGTTTCTCAAAACATCACTTCTAAAATGTCTGTAAAATTTTTCCCCTCATTTTCATAGAAAAGATCCATTCTGATTACTGGATTATTTTTTCATATTCCTCAGAAACATGTACCTTACTTGTTTTATAAATATATAATGACAATACATACAATATTATAGGAATGGATATTTTTCATTATCACTTTGTTACTACTAAATATAATGATTACATTCTTACTCAAACTAGATATCATTTATGATCAACAATTATTTGGAAATATACTTAAGTTGATGCTGTAGGGGCAGGATGGACACTGAGCAGGTTTTCTGATCTAGCAGACTGGGTAAAGAAGGAGTCCTAGAGAGTTGTCAGTGGGTTTTTTGCAGGTCTTTTATTTAGATTTACCAGGCATATGGCAGACAGGGGTGCTGGGGGGCCGGGAGGCTAGCAGGCCTCCCAGCCCCCAGCAAGTCTTCACTCTATCTGGGCTCTCCGGCCTTCTCTGTTTCTCTCTCAGCTTCTGCTACTTCTTTCTTGGCTTCTCTTTCGGCTTCTGCTGCTGCTGGCGTCCCTGTGACGCCGCCCTTAAAAGTCCAGTCTCTCAGCCCAGGTGTACCTACTCCAGGTGCCTGCCATCAGGCATGCATTCAGGACCACAGGGTTCCCTCATCTATCCTAATGGCAGGAGGGCAGAAAAGCCTAATACCTTTTACCTACCCTACTGATGCATATAATGAATTGGGTATATCCATGTACATGGTTTGCAGCTTTTCTTGATGAAGCCCTTGTTTGCTTTTCCAAACTGACCCCTTTGAAAACACCACCCCCTCTGCAATATTACACTGTTCGGCAAACTCACAGATGTGGCCAGTAAGAGATAATGAGCCTAGCTATATTTCAATAGTGTTATCTTACTAGCAACAGAAAGATCAGTATGGTGCCATCTCCCTGTCCTTTATCCCACAATATGACACCAAAAACAATGGTCAGATGATGGGCAACAGAAGTGGAAGTGCACTCTGTTCCTCAAAAATTATTTCTTTTACAGCCTGAGCTGTACACAGAGCGTGGGAGGGTGTAGAGGCAGGATGACACAGAGCAGGTTCTCTATGACCCGAGCAGATGGAGTAAAGTAGTCCGGGAACCCTCAGTGGCTTTTCAGGGTTTTATTGGGATTTACCAGGTACTCAGCAGGCAGGGGTGCTGGGGGGCCAGGAGGCTGGCAGGCCTCTTTCTAGGCTTTCTGGCTATCTCTGGTGGCCTTGTTCTCTGCTCCTCTACTCTCTTGGCATCCCCGTGAAGCCGCCCTTATAAGCCCAGTCTTAGCCCAGGTGTACCCACTTATGCATGCCCACAACCTACCCCAGGTGCCCGCCATCAGGCATGCATTCAGGACCACAGGGTTCCGTCATCAATCCTAATGGCGGGAGGGCAGAAAAGCCTGATACTTTTTTACCTTACCCTACAGGGGTCGAAGTCGAAATTCCCTTACCTCACCAGAAGCACTATTTACAATAGCAAAGCTTTGGAAACAACCCAAATGCCCAAAAATAGATGACTGGATCAAGAAGATGTGGTAATATACACCATGGAATATTACTCACCAATCAAAAAAGAAACTCATGCAATTTGCAGCAACATGGATGGCGCTGGAAGGGATCATGCTCAGCGAAATAAGCCAGAAAGAAAAATACCGGATGGTCTCACTCAATCAGGAATCTAGAAAACCTAAATAAGGGACCAGGAAAAAGAATAACTATAAGAAAGAAAAAATCAAAATCAACAAACAACTATAAACCAGAGACACACTATGGGGGGGGGGCGGGGAAAGGAGGGCTTGGGGTCAAAATAAGGGGGGTGCAATTGTATGGAGAATATAAAAATAAAAAAATTTAAAAAAAAGTAACTGCCTCATGGTAGCCTCCCTGAAGATGGGATGATGAGTGTAACACGGCCTTGTGGCAGCTCCTCACAAGACTGCCTATGTTCCCTTCTTTTGGGAGGATCACAGTGTTCTGCTAAGCCTCAAGACAACCTATGGTTCAGGCTTCCCTATGTGGCGCATGCCCAGATGTGTAGCATCATGAGGGCACGAAAATGGAGCAGTTTCCTGAAACACTGTAGGGGCAGGAATGGGCACCGAGCAGGTTTTCTGATCCAGCAAACCGGGTAAAGGAGGAGTCAGAGTCCTTAGTGGCTTTTTGCAGGTCTTTTTATTGGAATTTACCTGGTACACAGCAGGCAGGGGTGCTGGGGGGCCGGGAGGCTGGCAGTCCTCCCAGCCCCCAGCAAGTCTTCATTCTATCTGGGCTCTCTGGCCTTCTCTCAGCTTCTGCTTCTCTTGCTTCTCTCTCGGCTTCTACTGGCGTCCCCGTGACGCCGCCTTAAAAGCACAGTCTTAGCTCAGCTGAATCCCATCTACCTATGCCCACACCCTACTCCAGGTGCCCGCCATCAGGCATGCATTCAGGACAAGGATCCATCATCTATCCTGATGGTGGGAGGGCAGAAAAGCCTGACATTTTTCCTTACCCTACAGTCCACCCCCTCAGGGTTTTCTGCCATATAGTCTTTATCAGTCTCTATATACAAATCATAAACACATGTCTCTTGGCAATATGAACACTGCAGCCATGGCCCACCAAAGTAAATGAAATACATCAGAATATAACAATACAATGGAACACAAAAAAAGTCCAGGCAGGGCCCCAACCTAGTGCAAAAGACAATCATTGTTACCAGCAGATGAGCCACCAAATCTGCTGCCGAAGGCACTGCTCATACGAGGGAGGGGAACCACTCACGGCATCTACTATATCACACCAGGAGCCGTCAGGCTTCCTGGCCTTCTCTGGCTGTAGTCTCGGCTACAAGCCACACACCGCATCCACCCCCAAGATGCAGTAGCTCTGGGATTGGCGATTCTATTCTGTTGGGGGTAATCACCAACCCTCAGGGTTTCTGTCTGCAGTCGCTCCAACACTCGGCCTTCATAGCCACCAATGCAACTTGCAGACCCCTGCACTCAGGCCAACCCACTGCACAAGCACATGGGTTGGGGATCCAAACTCTACATGAGGCTTGGGCTCCACCCCAAGCCACGTTCCCCACCCGTCCCCCACCCGTCCTGCTCAGCTCCTCACCCTCACTCGAGAACGAGCAGGGCACCACCCACAGGTGATTTTACGAGACTCACAGGTCTTCAGCATACTCAGGCTGCTTAACAGCCACTCAGGGCTTCCAAAACTTAGCATCAGCACCAGCTTTTGCCTTCTCAGTTGGCTTTTCTCCTCCACCTGGCTGCTGGGCATGCACAGGCTGCTTTTGGCCATCAAGGCCCACTGGCCACCCCCAGGGTCCCAAAACATATCAACCTGCAAGGTCCTCCGCCTTCTGGCGGGATTGTCAGTCCAAGTTCAATTGTCAGTCCATCAGTCCAAGTCTCTTGGCCTCTCCCTGAATCAGCACTAGCGAGCTCCAAATCTTGGTCCTCTCTTTGCCAATGATTCTTGCTGCCTCAGGGGTCTTTGGCTGGTCCTTTCGGGTGTCTTTGGCTGGTTCTCTCGGGCATCTCCTTCACACCAGGTCTCATCCTGTAGCTCGTGGACGTTGTCCACCTTCTGTGCCGCCATGGTGCCTCCAGCGTCATCACAGGCAAACAGTCTGTTCTCCTTAGTCCCTCCAGGTCTTCGGAGGGCTCCAATACCCGTCTACATGGATCTTGCTGACTTACGCCAATTGTAGGGGCAGGAATGGGCACCGAGCAGGTTTTCTGATCCCATGCAGACTGGGTAAAGGAGGAGTCAGAGTCCTTAGTGGCTTTTTGCAGGTCTTTTTATTGGGATTTACCCAGTACACAGCAGGCAGGGGTGCTGGGGGGCCGGGAGGCTGGCAGTCCTCCCAGCCCCCAGCAAGTCTTCACTCTATCTGGGCTCTCCGGCCTTCTCTCAGCTTCTGTTTCTCTTGCTTCTCTCTCGGCTTCTCTTCCGGCTTCTACTGGCGTCCCCGTGATGCCGCCCTTAAAAAGCATAGTCTTAGCTCAGCTGAATCCCATCTACCTATGCCCACACCCTACTCCAGGTGCCCACCATCAGGCATGCACTCAGGACAAGGATCCATCATCTATCCTGATGGCAGGAGGGCAGAAAAACCTGACATTTTTCCTTACCTTACAAACACTCAGTCAGTTACTCTGTATTAACTCACGGGTTTATTAATTTTCCCCTTTCACTCTCATTTAAGAGTCTTTGAGAAACTTGTGCCTGCAACATTATTGTCTCTCATTCCGTACGATGTTTTCTGAAATTGACCCTGAGACCTAAATCTTAGACCTTGAAAATGGTTCTGCATCAAAAGCAACAAGTCAAAGATATGGTAGAAATAAGTAAATAACTATAAAACTGGGAGAAGAAAATACTTCCTAGACTGTACAGATACATGGAGAAATCGAACTACATTTAATGGGGGCAGTTTTACAACATATACTGTATCTAACAGCTCTGTGTGTGGTACCACATGTAGACAAACCTAATTAGAGAATAATTACCTCACTCAGCATTTCCTTTACCCACGGTCACATAGCCCAAATGACTTACTGTTAAGATCCAGAAATGCAACTTAACTTTCTTTTCTCCTGTTTTTACCCTGAATATTTTTATATTGACATAGCATTTTACAACAGTGTATAAGTTGTCAGAGTACAGCTTCTCAACTCTTACAATGTACGTTAATATGTTCTGCAACCATCCCAGGCCGGGTAGGTTCATCATCACTTCAGACAGCTGAGGCGCCCACAGAGAGGAAGGCCCACCACCCCTCAGTCCCTCCTGAAGTCTTCAGAGGGCTCCATACCCATCTGTGTTGCATCATCCTGCCAACTACGTCAAATAGCGTGCCAGCAAGGCACAGTGCAGGTTCTCTATTGATTCACGCAGATGGTGAAAGGAAAGTCTTGGGGCCCTCAGTGGCTTTTTCAGGCTTTTAATGATCTTTTTACACCATTTGTAGTGCGATAACCAGGTACGGGGCAGGCCGGGGGCTCCAGGAGGCTGAGAGGCCTCCCAGTCCCTAGTGAACCTTGACACCCTCTGGGCTTTCTGAAGGTCTCTTTACTGGTCTGACTGCACTCTGCTGCATGGTCCTCTGCCACACCTTTCCTCTGCTGCCACCTTTATATGCTCAATCTCTTGGCTCAAGTGTGCCCACTTACACACAACCAATCCATCAGGCATGTGTGTAAAACTATAGTTGTCAATCATAGATGCTAATGGCAGAAGGGCAGAAAAAAACCTGATAACTTCCATTTACCCTACAATAGTCAATGGATTTTTCAGCTCCAAAATTTCTGTATTTTTTTGTTTGTTTTTGTCAACCCTGGGTCCAGATTTATCTTTTGCTCTGGGTGCCCTGATCTACAGTATCAATAATGATGTGGTCCTTGGTGAGCACTCTGCAGAGGGGAGTATTCAGTGGCTACATGTACAATTGAGGTTCTCATTTGCACCTACATGTCCAGCAGCACAGGGCAAGGACAGGCAAAAGTACTGGCTCGAGGCAGTGACGTGCCCACACACATACTCTGCAAGTATCTATGTAGTGGCAAGATCTGGTTGCAAAAATATATGTAGCGAGGGGTACTAGATTTGGCAACAAGGGTGTAGGGTAAAGAAAATATCAGGCTTTTCTGCCCTTCCGCCATCAGGATAGATGATGGATCCTTGTCCTGAATGCATGCCTGATGGCGGGCACCTGGAATAGGGTGTGGCATAGGTAGATGGGATTCAGCTGAGTTAAGACTGTGCTTTTAAGGGCGGCGTCACGGGGATAGCAGCAGCAGCAGTAGAGCAGCAGTAGAAGCCGAAGCCGAAGCCGAAGCTGAAAGAGAAGCCGAGAAGCAGCAGAACGATTGCCAGAGAGCCCAGATAGAGTAAAGACTTGCTGGGGGCTGGGAGGTCTGCCAGCCTCCCAGCCCCCCAGCCAGCACCCCTGCCTGCCATATGCCTGGTGAACCCCAATAAAAGACCTGCAAAAACCCACTAAGGACTCTGACTCCTCCTTTACCCGGTCTGCATGGGATCAGAAAACCTGCACTGTGCCCAGTCCTGACCTTACAATTGGCGTAAGTCGGCAAGATCCATGCGGACGGGTATTGGAGCCCTCCGAAGACCTGGAGGGACTAAGGAGAACAGACTGTTTGCCTGTGATGACGCTGGAGGCGCCATGGCGGTATAGAAGATGGATACGTCCACGAGCTACAGGATGAGACCTGGCGTGAATGAGACACCCGAAAGGACCAGCCAACGACACCGGAAAGGACCAGCCAATGACCCCTGAGGCAGCAGGCTGTTGCTGAAGCAGGGAGAGGCCAATGGACTTGAACTGATGGACTGATGGACTTGGACTGATAGACTGATGAACTGATGAACTGATGATCTTGGACTGACAATCCCGCCAGAAGGCGGAGGACCTTGGCAGGTTATGTTTTTTTTTTTTTTTTTTTTGAGAATCTGGGGGTGGCCAGTGGGTCTTGATGGCCAAAAGCAGCCTGTGTATGCCCAGCAGCCAGGTGGAGGAGAAAAGCCAACTGAGAAGGCAAAAGCTGGTACTGATGCTAAGTTGAGAAGCCCTGAGTGGCTGTTAAGCAGCCTGAGTATGCTGAAGCCCTGTGAGTCTCGTAAAATCACCTGTGGGTGATGCCCTGCTCATTCTTGAGTGAGGGTGAGGAGCTGAGGAACCCGTCCTTGGGGGACGGGTGGGGAACATGGCTTGGGGTGGAGCCCAAGCCAAATGTAGAGTTTTGATCCCCGACCCATGTGCTTGTGCAGTGCAGGGGTCTGTGAGTCGCATGGGTGGCCATGAAGGCCGAGTGTTGGAGCGACTGCAGACAGAAACCCTGAGGATTGGCGATTACCCCCAACAGAATAAAATTGCCAATCCCAGAGCTAGTGCATCCTGGGGGTGGATGCTGTGTGTGCCTTGTAGCCTAGACTATAGCCAGAGAAGGCCAGGAAGCCTGACTGCTCCTGGTATGTTATAGTAGATGCCGTGAGTGATTCCCCTCCCTCGTATGAGCAGTGCCTTCGGCAGCAGATTTGGTGGCTCATCTGCTGGTACCAATAATTGTCTTTTGCATTAGGTTGGTGCCCTGCCTGGACTTATTTGTGTTCTGTTGTATTTTGTTATATTGTATTTTGTTATATTTGATGTAGTTGCTTTTGTGGGCCATGGCTGCAATGTTTGTTTGCTTAGAAAATTGTATATATATGTATAGACTGTATATGGCAGAAAACCCTGAGGGGGTGGACTGTAGGGTAAAGAAAATATCAGGCTTTTCTGCCCTTCCGCCATCAGGATAGATGATGGATCCTTGTCCTGAATGCATGCCTGATGGCGGGCACCTGGAATAGGGTGTGGGCATAGGTAGATGGGATTCAGCTGAGTTAAGACTGTGCTTTTAAGGGCGGCGTCACGGGGATAGCAGCAGCAGCAGTAGAGCAGCAGTAGAAGCCGAAGCCGAAGCTGAAGCTGAAAGAGAAGCCGAGAAGCAGCAGAACGATTGCCAGAGAGCCCAGATAGAGTAAAGACTTGCTGGGGGCTGGGAGGTCTGCCAGCCTCCCAGCCCCCCAGCCAGCACCCCTGCCTGCCATATGCCTGGTGAACCCCAATAAAAGACCTGCAAAAACCCACTAAGGACTCTGACTCCTCCTTTACCCGGTCTGCATGGGATCAGAAAACCTGCACTGTGCCCAGTCCTGCCCTTACAAAGGGTCAAAGCCAACTGTAGTGCCAGCAAGGCACAGAGGAGGATCTCTATGATCCGGGCAGATGGGTAAAGGAGATCCTGGAGCCCTCTGTGGCTTTTCAGGCTTTCATTGAGCTTTTCACACCATATGTAGTGCAACGCCCACTGGCAGGCATGGGGGCCAGGGGTCAGGAGGCTGGCAGGCCTCCCAGCCCCCAGCAAATCTTCACTCTTTCTGGGCTCTCTGGCTTTCTCTTGTGGTCCCTGCTTCTCTGCTTCTCCTTTGCTGCTCTGCCCATTCTGCTCTGCCCGTTCTGCTCTCGTTCTGTTGCTCTCATTCGGCTGGCGTCCCCATGATGCCACTCTTATAAGCCCAGTCTCAGCCCAGGTGCACCCACCTATACATGCCCATACCCTACTTCATGTGTCCTCCATAAGGCATACATGTAAGAGTGTAGAAGTCTGTCATTAATACTAATGGTGTGTGTGTGTGTGGGGGGGGAATCCTGATAATTTTCACTTACCCTACACCAGCTAAGGGTTCTCTGGCAGCAGTGTGCTTCCTGACTATTGGTGTGATCTTTCATAGCTACAGATGCTCTCTCATAGAAAGCCCCCACCTCTCTTATGTCATACCACAATGGAGGCTAGTGACAGCAGGTGGGTTGGCTGGTGGCATGCAGTTTCAAAGCTGGAGAGGCAACCTTCTGGTGAGAAAGCAGTGGTGCAGGTCAGTGACAAAAGACTGTCTGATTTGAATCCACAAACAGTTGTGGCTTTAAATGTGCTGTCCCATGTCTGCACAGTCTCCTGGGTATGAGGGGGTGTCCAGTGACAGGTGTCAGATTAGTGGCATACATGCACACAGCTTGATGAATTAGCTCCTGGTAAATTCAGGGTGGTAGGGGCCAGTATAGGGAGGCTAGTCTGGTTTCTTACATTCACACAGCTATAGAGGTCTGAGCTAGCTACTATGACTGCTCTTGGGTGCTAGCAGTGGAGGGATGATCAGGATGCAGTGGAAAGGGACTTAACTGCCATCAGTAAATCTGAATAGCTATGGGGCAAAATTAGGGGAAATCTACAGTCATCTGTTGCAGTTGTGTCGATTCCTTCTTCATTGTCAAAATCTAATGTGGTGTTTTTGTTTTTTTTTTCTGTAATGCAGTCACTGTTAACCATGATTGAGCCTCCTGCATCATTACTACTTTAGCACCTGCTTGTCTTCCTTATTTCTATCTTTAAAAAAATTTTATTTCTATATATTTTACATCATTGTTCATTTTTTTACAATGCTTACTTTCTTGTCTCAGGTGTAGTCCCCATAGAATTCCCACCACCAATTCACCCACGCACCATCACCGTAGTCCTGTGCTCTTCCCTCCCCTGTTTTGATCCCTCTTCTCCCCCTCTCCTGCAGAATGTTTCTGATTTATAGTTGCCTGTTTATTTTTGTTTTGTTTTTTATTGTTGCTATTTTTCCCCTGATTCCTTATTTGGTTCCCCTATTTCCTTCTATAAGTGAAACCATTCACTATTTTTCTTTTTCCTTCTGACTTATTTCACTTAGCATAATCCCTTCTAGCTCCATTCATGTTGCTGCAAATCTACAGATGTCTATTAAGCCCATGAGGTCTGGGTCTTTCTTAGGACTCTAGTGTCCTTGTTTATTTTTTTTTTAAGATTTATTTTATTTATACAAGAGCTGGGGTACAGGCCAGAGGCACGGGAGGATGAGAGGATTCACCATAGACAGAGCGGGGAGCAGAACAGGCAGACGGACCAAAAGCACTGCTGAGGGGAGCAGCAGGCGAGACAGGAGAGGTCTGCCATGCCATGTGGGTATCTCCCTGGCCAGCCGGGAATCGAGCCCACATTGCAGAGGCTGCAAACAGCTTCACAGCACTGCGCTCAACCTGCTGTGCCACTTGGGAGGCCCCAGGTCCTTGGTTATTTTTTGTCTCATTGATCTGTCCATTGGTGAGAGTGGGGTGTTGAAGTCTCCTACTATATATGTATTTTCTTTAATGTCTGTTTTCAGAGCTGATAATAATTGATATATTTTGGTGCTCCTTCATTTGGTGAGTATATGTTGATGAGTGTTATGTCTTCCTGATGTATTGTCCCATTAATCATAATGGAATGTCCCCATCTATGTCGTTTTTTTTTTTTTTTTTTTTTTTTTTGTGAGACCCTTGCCAGTGGCCGGGGAACGAACCAGCGCTGCAGAGGCTGCGGGCAGCCTCACAGCCCAGGGCTCAACCGCTGCGCCACCAGGGGAGGCCCCATCTATGCCTCTTTTTATCTTTTTTAGTTTGAGGTCTCTTTCATCTGATATAAGTGTAGCTGTTCTTGCCTTCTTTTCTGGTCCATTTGCTTGTACGTTTGTTTTCCAACCTTTTACTTTCAGACTATGTTTATCTTTTGTAGTTAAATGTGTTTCCTGGAGTCAACAGAAGATTGGATTTTGTTTTTTTAATCCAGCCTGCTACTCTGTGTCTTTTTAGTGATGATTTTAGTCCATTTACATTTGGAGTTAATATTGATATGTTGGTGTCTGTATTTGACATTTTGTTTGTCTTTTTTTGTGATTTTATTCCTTTCCTTATTCTGTTCCTTTTTTTTTTCCTTATTTATTTATTTATTTTTTTAGATAATAAATTTTATTGTTATATTCCCCATACAATTGCAGCCCCCCCATTCTGACCCCAATCCCTCCCCTCCCGCCCCCGCCCCCCTAAAAGTGTCTCTGGTTCATAGTTTTTTGTTGATTTTGATTTTCACTTTCTTATAGTTATTCATTTTCCTGGTCCCTTATTTAAGTTTTCTAGATTCCTGCTATGAGTGAGACCATCCGGTATTTTTCTTTTTCTTTTTGGCTTATTTATTCTGTTCCTTTTCATTCCTCTGTTGATTTTGGCTTTAGGAATTCTTGTACTATTTTTTGGAGTGGGGGTTTAGTGGTAATGAATTTCTGGAGATTCTGTTGGTCTGAAAAGATCCTTATTTTTTTTCTTCATAGAGGAAGGAGAGCTTGCAGGGTAAAGTATTCTTGGTTGGAATTTATTGACTTAGAGTTTGTTGAATATTTCATTCCATTTTCTTCTTGCCCATAGTGTTTCTTCAGAGAAGTCTGATGTCAGTCTGGTTGGTTTTCCTTTATAGGTTATTTATTTCTTCCCCCTCATCAGATTCATTATTTTTTTCCTTGTCTTGAACTCCCAGATATTGTGTGTCGTGCTGTGGTTTTCCTTTCATTGTGGTAATTTGGTGTTCTTCTAACTTCCTGTATGTCTATTTTCATCTCCTTCTTCATGCTTGGGGAGTTCTCTTCATTATCTCCTTCAATAGTTTCTCAGTTCTTTTGTCTCTTTCCTCACCTTCTGGGATTCCTGTGACTCTTATATTTCCTATCCTTGTGGTGTCAGATAGTTCTCAGAGTTTTTCTTCATTATTTTTCCTCTGTGCTTTCCTTTCCTTTTTTGGTTCTTTTTTATATCTGTATCTTTGAGAGTACTGATTTGTTCTTCCATTTCATCATTTCTGTCTTTGTTGCTTTTCCCAGAGTTCTTTAGCTCCTCTGTTAATATTTTAATATCCTGTGATTCCTTCATTTCCTTCTTTAAGGTCTCAACTTCATTCTTCAGCTCATTAATTATATTTCTCATATCATCCTTTTCCTTTTCATCTTCTTTATGTTTTTTAATTATGATGATTCTAAATTCTCTGTCTGTCAGGAAGAGAATTTCCTCCATGTCATTATTGTTGAGTTCTGCGAGCTGATTTTCTTTCTGTTCTATGTCCTTCCCCTGAGAGCTTGCTTATTTGTGTTTTCCCTTTTCTTTGTTGTTTGTTTTCTAATTTGTTCTATGTGTTGGGCCACAGTGCCACTGGTACTGGTGGGCATCTCTCTGGGGTGCTCCTTCTGGAATGTCAGGAACTGTTGGCCAGACCAAGTCTGGAACTGTTACACCCGACTCCATAAGGGTAGTGATGCTGTGCATATGTTTATGGGCGCTGTCCTGAAGATCCCCTCATGCTCCTCAGTTACAGAAGGGGAATATGGGGTCCCTGGCTTCCAACAATGGTGCAGGGGCTGTACTTTCCCAGTGCCCACATTTTGCCTTGATGGTGGAGTCCTCCCTTCTCTACTCAGATCCCAAACAGGGGCTCAGGGTCTACAGCAGCCTTGCTCAGGGGGCACTTTCTTGCTCACCTTTGTTTGCAGAGTCCTCCCTCTCCCTTATCAGTTCCAGGAGGGGATTGTGGAGTCCCTGACTTCCAACCATTGATGGCACAGGGCCCGCCTTATTTCTACCTATCTTTGTAATTTTTGTCTTTGCCATTGTGGGTGGGGCTAAAGCAGATATTTCTTCTGATGCATCAAAGTTGCTGGGAAAGCTATTTGCTCACCCCATTCTTGTTTTCCTGGTAAGGTGAACTCTTTCTAGCTGGAAAATTTCTTCTTGATACCAAGCAATGCCAACTTGGGGTAGGTGATACAGACAAAATGAAGCTTGCTTTCTTCTCTCATTGTGTGCTTATATTTTTAGCTCTTTTTTGTTTGTAGATAGCTAATTGTTCATTTTTTCTCCAGTGGATGGTTCAATTTTCCTTTTTCAGCTGGATGTCTGATTCTCTTTAGAGATGATACTAACATCTATATTTCAAGCCTCTAATTTTGGACTCTTTGGACATACATTTCTAGGGCCTAATCATTTTAAATCTAGTTCTACACAACATAGTCATGGAAAATTAAAGTGGTCTTCAACATAGTATTATTAACTCTCTGACATGCAATATGAAGCACTGTAAGATTAATAAAAATTAAGCAACAAGAATTTTTTATCCCTAAGCAAAGCACAGTTAAAGCCATAATCACAACTTTCCTTAGCCAATTTTGTCTTATAAATTTGAATAGTTATCTAAGAGACAATAGTCAATCTAGCAAAATCACATATAAATGCAAAGTAGAAGACAAATGCAAAAACAAAGGGCAAATGCAAAATTAGTTAGGTGATTTATTTTCTTTTGCAAGAAGATAGACTTTAAAAAAAAAAAAGTAAAATCAAACTGCTCTGAGATGTTCATCCCATGCTGAGAGGAGATACAAGCAGGAACTCTGATTTAGACTCAAATCTACCATTTGCTTAGTTGGCTGTGGTTTCCCCGGAGCTTGAATATATTCATAAGACTTTCAAAGAAAACTCAATCAGATTGCAGAAAAAGATAAAATACACAATGTTAGGCAATCTTTTTCTGTCTTCAATGAACAGGCCACTTAATTTCATTGGAACAGAGAGTATGTTCATGTGGGATCCAAATAGGGCCCAATATACAAGAGTAAAGCAGTGAAGACAGGGGGTCAGACAGGTACTTGAAAGAAAAATATTGGAAAAAACTTGCTGTATAACATTTATACCAAGGTACCAACATTGAACTTATTACCCTAACTCCTTAGCTCCACATCATACTTTTATATTGCCTTAGTTTTCTATTTGCACTTATCCTGTGTGCAGGAAGGAAATGTGTGACCCAAAGTCAGGTGTTTCCTCTACCTGCAGTTAAGTTTTTCCCTCAATATTAATGTTTAGTATATTATTTAGAATATAGATGTGGGATGAGTCAGAGTTCAGTATTGTTTATTGGCAAGAGGTATCTGCGGACAATTTTCATATGGAAGCTACTAAAACAATATCTGTCATCCAGTATACCCAGTCAATTTTTTTGAGAGTAAGATGTCAAGTCACTGCTTTTGTCTACCAACTTTAAAATGCCTTACTACATTTTTCTCATTCAGGAATCCATCTCATTTCTTTCTCCCCAATTTTCCCATTGCCATTTGCCCACCAGCTGAGCATATTATCCTCTACCTTATGTTTTAGTTATAGTAGGTTCTCAGTAGATGCTTGTTGAATCAATTTAATATTTTATTTCTGATTAAGTAGCAAGAGGACAGGATTTATTGAAACCAACTGATTTTAATCATTAGGAAAGTCTCCTCGATTAAATATGACATCCACTTTTCTCCTGACCTAGCTTAAAAGACATAAATTATGTTTACTGGAAATAGACCATTACAGCCATCTCTTTAAATCTTAGCTCTAATAAGGAAACTGATCCACTGTGCTTCTTGGTCAATTCGGAAGTAGTTTATTGTTAAAACATGCTGAATCCTAGTTGAAATCCTAGTTAGAGAAAGCTAAATTCAGGAAGACATTTGCACAGATCTTTGAATCTGTCTCCCTCTTATTTCCTCACCCCTAGAAAAGTGACAGCTTTTAAATGAGAAGAGGAGCCAACAATTGAGGCACCTGCAAGTTGAATGTGATCCCCCTTAAAACTTATCACTCTGGGCAGCTCTCTGCCTGTCTGTGCATATGCAGGTGTCTCCTTCCTTTATCTCTTTTCCTCAATAAACTTGCTGGGCTGATGAAAAAAATACTAATCTGGTCTATGTAAGGCACTGAAGAAGTTACTAACATGAAAATTTCTGCCTTGTAAGGGGAGACACTTTGACTTGTCATTACACTAGATGACCTAATAAATAAACTTCTCTTTAACGTCTCTGAGGAATGTTCTCTATAAATAGATAGCTTGATTCTAAACTTATATTTTTACATATTCAGAAGTACCTATAATTATCTTATAAAAATAGATAATGAAATTCAGCGAATGGTGTTAACAGTGAGAAAGGGAGATAATTCCAGGGGATAAATGTACAATGGCAAGTAGGATGTTGTCTAGAGTTGAGTAATTTCTATTAGTTTCTCCACATTTTTTCTGCCCTCTTCCTTGAAATGAGGTATATTAGGGTCCTTCAGAGGTTTACTTCACAGGAAATAAGCCTTACTTTATTAAATAACTTCATTTTTGTTCTCACTTCCAATTGGTGATGTATCTATGCTAATATAACTATTATAATGCTATATATTATAATGCTAGTTAGGCCAATATCAAAGACTAGATCTTCCTAAAACAGCAGCAGTAGTAATAGCTCTAATTTATTGAGTGCTTATAATGTGCCAGGCATTTAATGTGAATTATCTCATTTAATCATAGTAATGTTGTAAAGCAGTTACCATTATTATTACCAACTTATCCTCTTAATCACATTACCCAGCTGCATGTAGAACATTGACCCTAGAAAGCACTCCTTCCTGTGAGCCTGGTGTCTTGTGGGAATTTGTCTTTAATGAGAAAAATATAGTCATCTCATCATAAATTATCACCACTCCTGAAAAGGCAATTTGAAATGCTTATAGATATGACCTCAACTTCATCATTGAATGAGTCACATCTTCTAACTTTTGGTATCTTTATTCCATGAGGGGGTAATGCTTCATATTGTTAAGATCCAAATAAAATATCATAGTGTCTGAAAATCCTGCAGCTAGACCACAAATATATTTATCTGAAAATGTGGAAGAGATTCCATAAATGAAAACCGTAACACAGTTGCTGGATTTTCTTTTCCAATTATAGCACAGTCCCAGCAAATGCATCACTTCTGAAATTCTACAGCTATTAAAGAATGTAGAAAAAAATGTTATTTGCCAGTAGTTATCTAATTCAATCTTTATTTCTCTCTCTTTCTCTCTCTCTGTCTCTCAGGTATGAGCATGCATTCAAATTTTCTGTCTGTGAAAGGTCATTTTCTATTTTTTCTTTCTTTTGACTCATAAATGATAGGTATGATTATGAATTCTGATGTCTGCAAAGATATACATTTGGTATATGCTACTTTGAGTTACCAGTGGCCAAGAAAAACTTAATGTGTATGAGGCACTGAATATCAATCTGGAAAACCAATTCAGTTGTGTTTTATTTATATTAAATGGTTTAATGTGAGATATCCAATAATTTTTAGTGACAAATATTGAAGTGAAAAATAACATTTCTGTTTCTTATGTAACATTTGGTATTTTGTTCTAACTATCCTTGATATTTATTATCAGCAGCTAGACTGAAAAATGGAGGATCTCTCATGCGGCAGTTGATTCTCGGGTAACATGATTTATGATTCTGTATGAAGAACAGCGAGAAGTTCTTAGCAAGTTGATAAAGTTGACACGTTTGTGTTGCTGCTCTTCCATGCTTTTTTATTTAGTTCTTCCCTTCTTGTCTTACTGCATATCCTTTTGATTAACCCACTTTAAAAGCTCTTTAGACAAGTACTGCTGTGTACTGAAGGGAAATTCTCAGGGGAAATCCCCACATGGGCCTCCTGGTTCCTTTTTGATGGCCTAATAATGAATTAACACAAAAGTGGTTAGAGAAAAGACAAACATTGTTACACGTGCGCAGAGACCCACAGACTGTGAACCCATCTTCTGTTTACTCATTGAGGTTATACAGTATATTTGGAAATGGGTAATACAACTTGGAAAACACAGAGCAGAAATCTTTGCAATTGAAGAATAAAGAGATTTTGAAGGATTCATCAATATATACCTCAGGAAACAGACATTGTAAGCCTCGTCTGGGTAAATCTGTCTGTAAATCTCCCATCTCCTGGACCCCTACAGGCATTTTCTGTTTTTTGTGTTTTTTTTTAAGATTTATTTATTTATACAAGAACCGGGGTACAGTCAGAGGCACGGGAGGGTGAGAGAATTCACCAGAGACAGAGTAGGGAGCAGAACAGGCAGACGAATGGAAGACATTGCTGAGGGGAGCAGCAGGAGAATCATGAGAGGTCTGCTGCACCATGTGGGTAGCTCCCTGGCCAGCTGGGGATCAAACCATGCTGCAGAGGCTGCAGACAGCTTCATAGCACAGCGCTCAACCCACTGCACCACTGGGGAGACCCCCATTTTCTGTTCTTAGGAAGATAGATAATTGGGGAAAATATCACTTGTGGATCTTCTATATCAGTTTCTTTCGATTAAAAATGATCAGCATGCCACTTAATCACATCCTACAGTAGACAGTCTTTGGTCCAGCATAGGGTTCTGTAGATCGTGCACTTCACAAGGGCATTGCAAATAAAGTTGCTACTAGCCACATTGCATACATAATAGATTTGTACACTTTTTACAATTTTCTGAAAGATAACACTGAAGTTTCTTTTTCTAAACAAATCAGCATAGTATTAATTCTTTCTGTGAGATGGAAATATAGTTTCCTAAGGGTAAAGAAATTTTTAGTTTTTCATTTGCACACAGGTACCATTTCAGGTAATAGCAGCCCTGCCCTACATCTTTAACTACTCCCAACTGTTCTTCACAGCACATTACAAATTTCAAACGCTTTTACATTCCTTCTAGCCTTTATATATTATATGTAAGTATCATTTCTTTCCGAGTAATGTTAACTGGTTTTAGGAATTTTGCCAGGTAAACAAGAGATAGAGTGGAAATATATCCCTCCAAGGCATATAATGTAAAGCCAGTATGTAAAGTGCAAAGGGCTTATGGTGTAAATCACTCTGGAAATACCACAGGAATGTGTCATGCAGATAAATAACAAGTAGAATCTTGACAGTTCCTATATATCCAGTTTCTCTGCCGGTATTAGAACAGGTAACTGTTTTCTTGCTTGAATGTAGATGATGTCATTGACATGTCCTGAAGGACCATGGACTTTAAAACAATGTATCTTTGAACACTTAGACTTGCATTCAAGATGTCAAGAAACTTAAATCCTAAAAGACTTACAAGGACACTGATAACAGGATGAGAACAGTTCACTCTTAATCTAATTCCCAATGAGTTCAGTGACAGGCAGAATTACTTGCATGCCTGTTCTCTCTCTATCTCACTCCCTTTAGAGTGTATACTTTAAAAAAAAAAAAAAGTGCAGGGAGCCTCCCCTGGTGGCGCAGTGGTTGAGCGCTGGGCTGCAAAGCTGCCCGCAGCCTCTGCAGCGCCAGTTCGATCCCTGGCCACCAGCGAGGGTCCCACATGGTGCACCGACCTCTCCTGCTGTGCCCGCTGCTCCCCTCAGCAGTGTATTTCTTCGTCAGCCTGCCTGTTCTGTTCCCCGCTCTGGCTCTGGTGAATTCTCTCACCCTCCTGCGCTTCTGACTATACCCAGTGCTTGTATAAATAAATAAATACATCTTAAAAAAAAAAGTTAGAGATAACATAATATTAAAAAAAAAAAAGTGCAGGGCCTCCCCTGTGGCGCAGTGGGTTGAGCTCCACACTGTAAAGCTGTCCGCAGCCTCTGCAGCACGGGTTCAATTGCAGCCGGCCAGGGAGAAACCCACATAGTGCTGCAGACCTCTCCTGTCTTGCCCGCTGCTCCCCTCAGCAGTGTCTTCAGTCTGTCTGCCTGTTCTGCTCCCCACTCTGTCTCTGGTGAATTCTCTCACCCTCCCGCACCTCTGGCCTGTACCCCAGTACTTGTATAAATAAATAAAATCTTAAAAAATAAATAAATAAAAAGAAAGTACAACTTCAGCATTTCTATTTTTTTTTTATTTGTCTATTCCAGTAGTGCTTATGGAGTGTAAACTAGGATAAGAATGAAACGGCTTTCTCAAATCCTTGGCATTTCTTTGCATATCATATGATCAGTTAACAATGAAACAACATTATTTTCTGTTTCTCAAATATTTTCAACTATTTAGTTAAACTTAATGAATAATTAGGATTTACAAAAAGTAGCACAATCAAGATTCAAAGGAGTAAAGAAATGCATGAATTTTTGTTTAAAAAGAAACATGGCGATCATTCAGTCATCCTCAATTCATAGGTTAAGATACTCTGAATTAGAGATAGCAGATTGATAACTTACTATTACAAATACAGTATGGAAGGTACCATTTTTCCTGCCCCCATTTACATGAAGATGTCTTGAACTGCAGGGTGCAGTGTGCTATGAACCAGACTTTCTGATCGTGAAAGCTATTGGGAACTGGGAGTAGAGCTGAGAGGCCAGGTAAAGCTATATAACAACCCTGAAAGCAGGTAGACTCTGGGGCCTCTTATTTTCCTAGTTTTGACTTGTACCCAGGAACTTGGAGAAAGAAAATGGAAGAAACATGAGGTCGAAAGGCATGTAGAGACACTTGGAAAAGATGTGGGTGAGAGACATGTGGAGAGGCTGCTCCTAGTCCTTGGCAGAGACAATGGCAGCCATTATCTCGATTTATACTTCAATTTTACATTTCCTTTTTATATTTGTCCCAGCTTTCTGAGACCTGCTTTATCCCTTTCTTGCTGTTCCCTGCCAGAAGGAGCCTTTGAGTTGTAGCAAGCTTTTGGGCCTCAGCAGCCCTGCTTCCAGCCAACCCTGTTTGGCTGGGCATTTGCCCATGAGGGAATGGGTGTTTTATTGGGAAACTTTTATTAGGAATATCCTCTTCCCTCTGTGTACACTAGTTCCATTAAAGATCTATCACATTGACAGCCTGCTTCCTCCTTTGCCTTTGGATGCATGGATGTTCAGATCCCTCTAGAGTGTGCACCCACTAACTGTTTAGGCTTCCTGGGTGCCCCCTCAGTTGCACACTAGCATCATTTGTACAAGGCCACAATTTAAGTTATTATCATAAATTCAGATCTCTTTCTCTACCCATATATTTATTCAGTTATCATATTTAATATTTTGTATGTACCAGGAGTTCACTGATATATGAACACACATGAGAAACCTAAGGGTCTCATAGCCTAGAAAGAGACAAATATATAAACAAGTCATTGTTCTGTGCTGTATTATAATGATAGGGGTATGTGGAGGTATGTAATGGAGTATAGGGGAAAGTCACACTACTTACTTAGTTTGGGGTTGGTTGGTTTTTACATAAATAATCTTGAAGGAAATTATATATATATATATATATATATATATATATATATATATATATAAACCAATGGGTAAATTGAGTCAACCAAAAGGAAATTGGTCAGGTGAAAGAAGGAGCAAAGTTGAAATATGAAAGTAGCATTTGTCAGGGAACTGCATACAATTTAACATTGATGGATTAGAGATATATATTGTCAGTGAGATTGAGAATGGAAGTGCAATATTGGATGGCTTGGAATAACAGTAATAGATATCTTTGCATTTTATGTTTAAAACCTTTATGGAGTCTATTTAAAAATCAGTCTTCTTATACTTTGTGATTTGTCTGGGAAATAATTTGTAAAAATTATATAAATATGTTTTAAAATTTTATTTATTTTCAATTCATTTACAAAACTATATAATTTTGGAAGTACAGCTTCACATCTCAATATGTACACATGCTTCACTTGCCCTGCAGCAAACATCCAGTGTAGATATGCCGTTATCGCCTTGTTGCCTCTATTTCTTCCTCCTTCTCCCACCCACCTGTGATAAGCAGCATAGTTTACAAAGAGTTTTTATCTGTTTTTGATGTCTTTTGCCAGTTTGTTTGCTTTGGTTATTTATATTCCACAAATTAACCTAAGGATTCAGTAATTGTCTTTCACTTTCCAATTGACTTCACTTAGTATCATCACCTCAAGACCCATCTATTTCATCCCAAAAGGCACTATTACATCTTTATAAATAGCTGAACAGTATTCCCTTCATAGGATGACATCAAAATGTCATTACGCAGTCATCTGTCAATGGACATTTAATTGATTACATGTTTTGACTATTGTGAATTATGCTATGAACATAGGGTGCATAATTCTTTTCATATTAGTGTTTTTATACACTTTGGATAAACACCTAGAAGTGGTATTAATGAATCATATACAAATAACTCATACAACTAAACAACAAAGTAACCAACAATTCAGTCAAATAAAAGTGGTAAAATATCTAAATAGGCACTTCTTCAAATAAATACAGATGACCCACAGACACAAATACCATACCATGACCATCCAAAAATATTTTTAATGTCTAGTAATAAAATAACAATCTACTAAAAAAATTTAAGAAATCTTTAGAATGAATTTCAGTATCTATTTTTTTAAAGATTTATTTTTCCATACAAGAGCTGGGGTACAGGCCAGAGATGCAGAGGGTGAGAGGATTCCCAGAGATACAGTGGGGAACAGAACAGGCAGACTGACTGAAATACACTGCTGAGGGGAGCAGCGGGCAAGTCAAGAGAGGTCTGCTGCGCCATGTGGCCGGCTGGGGATCGAACTTGTGCTGCAGAGGCTGCGGATTGCTTCATAGTGTTGTGCTTAACCCCTGCTCCACCAGGGAGGCCAATTTCATGAATCTATTAACCAAATCAAGGCCTTCACAAATTTGGAATTCTCATAGCTAAAAATAAAATACTTGCCAATACTAGAATAGGATGCAAGTTTGAAGGTATCAGTGAAAAAATGTGATACAATGTATCTTTCTTTGTGATAAAATCTTCACAAAGAAAATTAGTTTGTGTGGATTATCTGAACAAGAAGATATGATAAAGATATGTGCCTGGAAAACATATACAGATAAATATGTCTTATATGACAGATTATACATATCTCACTTTTATTTATCATGCATTGTTTGACTACATGAAGTTAAAAAGTTTCTGCACAATAAAGGTAACTATCAACCAGGAGAAAAAAGGCAACATAAGCTTCTAATTTCCAGTTCCACATGTTAGAAACTTAGACTTCACCACGACATTGTAACAATAAGCAAAAAGCTGAACACACTGAAAAGTCAGCAACTTTTCATGGATCCATAAGAGAGCAAGTGACTCAGTCAAACTATTATCTCCCAAGACTGGGGAAACAGATAGATATTAAGAAGTCATAGCTTGCCTAAGCAGAAATCCGTGCGCAGAAATCATCAGAGGGACCACAAGGGTATTGAAGTCTCTGAATTGATGGAAATATTCTATATCTTAAAAGGAGTGTTGATTATATGAGTATTTTTACTAGCACAACTCACTAAAATGTATCCTTAAGATCTGTGCATTTCAAATGGCCAACAGGTATATGAAAAAAATGTTCAACATCACTTGTAATCAGGGAAATGCAATTCAAAACCACAATGAGATACCACCTCACATGACCCATATTAAAAAAACTGGCACAAACAAATGCTGGTGAGGATGTGGAGAAAAAGGACCCTCTTATACTGCTGGTGGGAATGCGAAAACTTGTCCAATCACTAGGGACAGCTGTGTGAAGGACCCTGAAATTACTAAAAAATAATTTACCATATGACCCAGCAATTCCACTTGTAGGAATCTAATCAAAAGGAACAAAAACATTAATTCAAATGGAAACCTGCTCTCCAATGTTTATAGCAGCACTATTTACAATAGTCAAGATATGAAAACAACTGAAATGTCCCAGAACAGATGAGTGGGTCAAGATATGGTACATGCACACAGTGGAATACTGCTCAGTGATCAAAGAAGATAAACTCATGCCATTTTCAGCAACATGGATGGAACTGGAAGGGATTGTTCTAAGGGAAAAGAGCCAGGAGGATAAAGATATATACTGGATAATTTTGCTTGTAGGTAGATTTAAGAGAAATCAAATGAAGGATCAGACAAGGACAAACCATAATACTGACCCTTGAAAGCAGACTATAGATCTAGACACTCAGGAGGGGAGATGAAAGAGAGGGGCAGAGTAGATAATGGGGAAAGGAAAGTGAGGTGGAGTGTGTTGGAAGACTGTGGGCACTTTGGCGGTTGGCACAAGTTCGATCCCCGGCCAGCCAGGGAGCAACCCACATGAGAGCAGACCTCTCCTGACTCCCCCGCTGCTCCCTTCAGCAGTGTATATCAGTCTGCCTGTTCTGTTCCCCACTCTGTCTCTGGTGGGTCCTCTCACCTCCCACATCTCTGGCCTGTTGTACCCCAGCTCTTGTATGCATAAATAAATAAATCTTTTAAAGAATTAAAAAATGAGCATGAAATATATTACAATAAAAATGGCTAAATATAGAGCTATTGCATGAAAACTCTGGTTTGTCTCATGTTAAGATTTTAAGTCAGGGCTATCAACCACACACTTCACTGATTCCTTAGGTCTCTGGGTTCCCAAAATAATGGAAAATGAAATTAATACTAAATGTATATTATTACTGGAAGTTCAATTAAATATCTGCTTGTATGAAATTCTACTTTTCCTCATTGACTTCTGATGGATTTAGGAATTCGAGTCCCTCAGATTGTTCCTGTATCCTTTGTTTCAAATAGTATTTTATAAACCCACCCTTCCATCTGGTTTCTGTGTTGCTGGCTAATATATTAGCTCTTTGTCCCCTTTGTGCAAAAGCACTAGGGTTAAATATGTTCATTCATGAGTAACTGTTCAATTACAATTTTATTATTTGTAAAGTCCTGGCAGTGTCCCCAGATTGCCGTAAGCAAAGACATGTTTACTGACTAAAAGGTGTACTCCTGAATAAAAGACAACTTCTGAGTACAAAGTGACATGGTTTGTGTAACAGGTATTTTGCCATGGCCCTTTAACTAGTATGTGCTGTGCCTAGTGGCACCGCAATAGTGTGGGGTCACTGTGGTCAATATTGTTTTAGGACTTGATTTTTCTTGGAGCTCCACAGTGACTTTATGATCTCTCCTAGAAAAAAGAGTAGAACTGGAATTATTTTGTATATATATATTTTTTTAAAAGATTTATTTTTAATTATACATAGAAGAACTGGGGTGCAGACCAAAGGTACAGAGGACTCACTAGATAGAGAGTGGGGAACTGAACAGGCAGATCTACTGAAATACACTGCTGAGGGGAGCAGTGGGCTAGACAGGAGATATCTGCTGTGCCATGTGGGTTAGCTCCCTAGCCGGGGATCGAACTCATGCCGCAGTGGCTGGCAATAGCTTGATAGCACTGAGGCTTTAACCCCTGCACCACCAGGGAGGCCCAGGAACTGGAATTATTTGAAAATAATTTTTAATTATAGAAGAATTAATGTAATAATAACTTAGTGGTAATGCTATTTCTCAGTTTCATACAAATTTTATCTGTAAGAACCATCTAATGCCAAGGTAATCTACATGAAATTAAAAAAAAAAGAGGTACTGCAACTTCTTCACTATGGGACCACCAGTACCAGCTAACCCAATGGTAACCATTTTATAAATACACATGTAAATTATCATAAAGATTGATGACTGGGTTATTTTGAGTCTATGATTAATGTATATGCATTTTTCTTCATATCCCTGATAATGATATATAATAATGACTGTATGATATCTATAGATGGTGATTTTGTTGTATAAGCAACATGATTTGAGATTCTATTATTTATTTTTTAATTCTATGTGTCCTACTAAATTCCCAAAGTCCTAACTCCTATTATCTAGAAAATGTTTCTGTGATCTAATTTCTGCCAATTCTCCATGTAACTCTCAGTCTACCTTTGCTTCAGACTTTTTCTACCTAACTTCTTATCATCATCCTTACATATCCAGTAGTTCTTTCACTCAGAATAATGCTCAATGTATGTTAGGGTGGTGGATTAATCTATTTTCACATTAATTACTGATTATATTTTATTTCATTTTCCCTTCTTGATAATTTACATTGTGTTTGGCAAATTCGGGAATTTCAGACTCCATATCTGTGTCAGTAAGGAAGAAATGTTTGTCTGGTGTCCCTGAAATGTCCTCATGTGGGTAACTTGCAATAGTCTGCTGTTCTGACACTATTTGTCATTTGTTTTCTTGTTCAATTATAATTACTTTTTTCACAATCTGTCACTGCTATGACTCAAACTTTGTATGCCTCACAAATTCTGTGAAGCGTTTGTTCAAAAAGAGCCACCGCTGGGCCTCCCTGATGGTGCAAAGGGTTAAGCACAACACTGTGAAGCTATCCACAGCCTCAGCAGCAGGAGTTTGATTCCTGGCTGGCCAGGGAGCTACCCACATGGCACAGCAGACCTCTCCGGTCTCACTCGCTGCTCTCCTCAGCAGTGAAGTTCAGTCAGTCTGCCTGTTCTGTTCCCCACTCTGTCTCTGGTGAATCCTCTCACCCCCAGCACCTCTGGTCTGTACCCCAGTTCTTGTATGCATAAATAAATTAATCTTTAAAAAAAAAAGAGTTACCTTGGGCCTCCCCTGGTGGTGCAGGCGGTTGAGAGCCACTCTGTGAAGCTGTCCGCAGCCTCTGCAGTGCTGGTTCGATCCCAGCCAGCGAGGGTCCCACATGGCATGGCAGACCTCTCCTGTCTCACCCGCTGCTCCCCTCAGCAGTGTATTTCATCAGTCTGCCTGTTCTGTTCCCTACTCTGTCTCTGGTGAATCCTCTCACCCTCACGCATGTCTGGCCTGTACCCCGGTTCTGGTATAAATAAATAAATAAATCTTTTAAAAAAAAAGAGTTACCTCTAATTCCAGCATTCATATAGGCCTCTTGCAGTTTTTTAGTGGCCTATGATACCTCTGTCTTAGAATGCTTAGTTTAAAAAAAATACAATATTATATCTCTATTTTACTTATACTTTACTCATTAAGCTAAGAGATAGAATGGATAAGCAAATTAACAATTCAGTACTAAATGTCTTTTATTACCCTATGAAATGCCATTTTATGGATGAAGGATGTTTCTCTTTGACATGTCTTCAGTAGGTAAAGAAGACATGAATTATTGAAATAATTCATACCTTTATTAAATGAGTTTTTGGTTTAAAACTTTATAGTCACTGTGGACAAAGTTATAAAATGTTCTAGAAGGTTAGTTTAGAACATATTTATGATATAAGTATGGCAGTCACTGTCATTCTTTCTGTTCCATTTGTTTTAGGGTGGTTTTTCAAACATTTTCTTTGAATTTATGTTTATCTTTGCAGCTCAGATAGGTCACCTAAAGACAAAAGAAAATTTGGTTTTATTTTGTGATTCAGCCAGCTGTTTTATGCCTTTTGATTGATAAATCCAGTCTGTTTACATAGGACAATTATTACCATATGAAGATTTGTTTTGGCCATTTGGTCTTTGCCTTTCTAGTTCTATCTAAATCCTTGTTCATTTTCTGTGGAAATTTTTTCTCTGTCATTTAGGTAGACGAGACTCAACAATTCTGTATGGGATGTCTAGTGTTGTCAAACTCTCTCAACTTTTGTTTGTCTGAGAAGACATTTATTTCCCTGACATATGTAAAAGAACGTCTCCAGGATATAATATGCCTTTCTGGCAATTTTTTATTAAGTGTCTTGAATATGTTGTTCCATGTTCTCCTTGTCATAGGGTTTCCTCTGAGAACTACAGTATCAGCAGGATTGGATTTCCTTTGTAGGCTACCTGTTCTTTCCCTAGTCACTTTCATTATTCATGAATTATTTCTTTGTCTTGGAATAGTTCCATAACTATGTTTCCTTGTATGAGTCTCGTTACATTTAGACAACCAGATGTTCTTTTTGCTTCATAAACTTGTATATTTATTTCCTTCTTCAGGCTTGGGAAAATTTTCTCTATTTCTTTGAGTAATTTCTCTGCTCTGTTCTCTTCTCTTTCTTCCCCTAATTGGGTACCCATTATCTTTTTGTTGTTTTTTTTTTTTTTTTTCTAATGGATTTGGGTAGATCTCCAAGTGTTTCTTCATTTTTTTCCTTCCTGTTTTTCTTTCTTCTTCCAATAGGGTCTTTGTGCATTATCATCTTCAAAGTTGCAAATTTGGTCCTCCATTTCATCTAGTTTGTTTCCTTATTCTCTGTAGAAACTTTTATCTCTTATATTAAATTTTTGCATATTGCAACTCCCTTATTTTCTTGTCTAAATATTCAATTTCTAATTCTGTTTATTAGTCAGGTTTTTCCATGACTTTCCTTTTATTTTCTGCATTTTCTTCCAGTTCTTTGAATTTATATATCATAGTATTTTAAGTTCTCTGTCTAATAGGAAGATAAGATCTTAATATCTTTGTGATTGGATTGTAGAATATTGTTCCCTCTTTGTGGAGTCATATTTGCTGGAGAGCTCATGTTGTATATAATGTGATTTTTGTTTGAGCTTTTAGATCTTATCTCCAAGGTTTCTGCATTCTCCATTAGTAGCAAGTGGGGAAATTCATTGGTAATCTGAAAAAGTATGATGGAGAGAGCCAGGTTGTTTGTAAAACATCTTTTTTTCTGAATTTTAGCAGACCCTAATACATCCATTCGTAAGAATCACTAAATAAAAGGCATTTCCATAAATAATTCCCTAATTTTGTTGCTTTATGGTCTTCAAAAACATAAGTATATACAATTCAAGGTGTATAGTATACTTTTACATGCGGTTTAATAGTGATATTATTTTCATTATATTATGGCTATTTGTATTAGTGACTTTATCTTGCAGTGATATTTATAATTTTCTAGGCTGATACTATTCTTTATTTGGAAATTTGTGGTATTATCAGGTCAGAAATTTAAGGTTTCTCCTCTAGAATTGAATTTTTGTTTTAACTGAAAGTTTTTTGTCCTTAATGAGAAATAATAAGATATGTGAGGACTCTTAGACTCTGATAGTGCATTTTGTGGTCAAGACTGCCCCTGACCACTAATATATATCTTCCTTTTTAACCATAGTAAGAAAAACTTTTTTTTTTTTTAGAACACATTAACAATCAGATTGGATATATTGTCATCCACAATGATATCTTTCTGGACTCAACAGCCAATGGCAAATGTAATGAAAGCAAATATAAATAAATGGGACTAAAACAAACAAGCAAAAAACTTTTGAAGAGCTAAAGATACTATCATTTAAATTAAAAAGCAGGGCCTCCCTGGTGGCGCAGAGATTAAAGTCTCACCACCCACTGCAACATGAGTTTGATCCCCGGCCAGGGAGCTAACGCACATGGCAGCCAGAGAGCTAAACCACATGGCACAGCAGACCTGTCCTGTCTAGCCCACTGCTGCCCTAAGCAGTGTATGTCAGTAGGTCTTCCTTTTCTGCTTCCCACTCTGTCTCTGGTGACTCCTCTGAACCCCCACATCTCTGGCCTACACCCCAGTTCTTATATCATAAATAAAAATAAATCTTAGAAATTAATTAATTAATTAATTTAAAAGCATCCTAGTGAATGGAAGAAAATATTTGCGCACCATATATCTGACAAGGAGCTGATATTTAAAATATATAAAGAACCCATACAATACAATACAATGATAAAAAAAAAACAAGGAAACAATAAAAAAATGGATGCTATATCTGAATAGACACACATATAAACAAGATGAATATATGACAAAAGACAGGCGAAAACTGTTCATCATCGTTTATTATTCTGGAAATGCAAATCAAAATCACAATAAGACATTTACCTTATACATGTGAGAATGACCTTTGTATAAAAGGTAAATAGAAAATGTTGGCAAGGTTGTAGAGAAAAGAAACAACCCTTTTACACCATTCTTAGGAATGTACAGCCCCTATTGAGTATGGAGGTTCCTCAAAATATTAAAAATAGTTTCTCAATGATCCAGCAATTCCATTTCTAAGTATCTATTCAAAGAATATAAAAACTTTAATTTATGAGGAAATATTCACTCCTGTGTTCATTGTAAACTATTCACGGTAACAACCTAAAGAAAATGTAGTATATACATACCAAAGATGTAATATAGACACACAATGGAATACTACTCAACTACCAGAAACAAAACAAAATTTAAAAAAGATGAATTTAGGCCCTCACCTTATGTTTTTGAAAGAGGACTGAAACCTATTATGACACAAATTGAAAAATTCTGTGTGCTAGTTCCAAAACCTTCAGCAAAAATAATGAAATATTTTAAAAGATCTAGGTATTATAATATCTTCAGGGGGAAAAATAAGTACAAATCTTAGAGTTATCATAATCTGTTGTTAGGTACAAGCATTTGAGAAAAATAATCAAATAGTTTATTTCCTATTGTTTATAAATGTTTAATTAGAGAAAATAATGAACACTTTTCTTTTTCAAGATACCATCATTACTTCCTTCAATAAAGGTTTTCAGACCAGAGAGTTCTAGCTATAATTTGTTACACTACTTACCACACTTTTGGATGTGTTTGTGATTTTGTCAGATTCATTTAATCCTAATAAGATATTTTGTCAAGTATTTAAGCTGTCTGTATATTTCAAATTACACATTTTTCCTCCATATTCCTGAACCAATTCTTATAAGTAATGGGAGTCAGAAATGCAGGGTTATTTTACTAGTTTCCTATGTTTTGGGGAAAGTCTAATTAAAATTGCAAGAACCGGGCCTCCCCGGTGGCGCAGCCGTTGAGCGCTGGGTTGCGAAGCTGCCTGCAGAGGCCTCTGCAGTGCCAGTTCGATCCCCAGCTGCTCCCCGGCCACCAGAGGAGGGTCCCACATGGTGCGCAGACCTCTCCTGCCACCCGTTGCTCCCCTCAGCAGTGTACTTCGGTCCTTCTGCCTGCTCTGCTCCCCGCTCTGGCTCTGGTGAATTCTCTCACCCTCCCGTGCTTCTGACTGTACCCAGTGCTTGTATAAACAAACAAACAAACAAACAAACAAACAAATAAATAAATAAATAAATAAATAAATAAATCTTAAAAAAAAATAAATAAAATAAAATTGCAAGAACCATCCTCCAAACAGATGCAAACAAAATACATGGAAGAAAGACATAGAGATTAGAGGACAGATAAACACAGTAAATGAACCTGAGAACATCTTGGATCACTGTAGGAATTGTATGGAAGGAAGGTAGAAGGCTCCAGAAGTACTACCACCTATCGTATAATTGGGACAAGTTTCTGTATGAAACGTGGAAAATTTCTAATATGTAGGCTTCTAAAGTAAAAGAAGAGGGTTGTCCAAGGAAGGGCAGAAGAGGACAGCCCCAGTGCCCCATGATGCTTTTCAAACTTGAATTTTGCAAATCGGGCATCAGTGTCCATGATAATCAAATGTGACAATAAGGGTGTGGCGTTAGAATTACAAGAAACAGATATTACTTGAATAATCTTTTTTTTTTCCAGCAAAATCCTGTCAACAGGAGAGACAGTGCAATTGATCTTCATATACATTCCCCACTATATTTAAGTAAGCATTTTATTTTTTTTTAAGATTCATTTATTTATACATATAACAACTGGGGTACAGGCCAGAGTTGTGGAGGGGGGTGAGAGGATTCACCAGAGACAAAGTGGGGAACAGAACAGGCAGATCTACCAAAATACACTGCTGAGGGGAGCAGCGGGCAAGTCAGGAGAGGTCTGCTGAGCCATGTGGGTATCTCCCTGGCCAGGGATCGAACTCGTGCTGCAGTGGCTATGGATAGTTTCATAGGTTGCGTCTTAACCCCTTGTGCCACCATGGAGGCCCCAGAGGAGCAGCAAGCGAGGCAGGAGAGGTCTGCCACGCCATGTGGGTTTCTCCCTGGCTGGCCTGGAATCGAACCCACACTGCAGAGGCTGAGGACAGCTTCACAGCACGGCACTCAACCCACTGCGCCACCGGGGAGACCCCTTAAATAAGCATTTTAAATGGTTCAATGACAGAGACTTAATTCCTGAAGAATATTAGAGCATAAGTCAGGTTAAATTAATGCAGAATCACAATTATGTGGTCTGATAATAGAAGTATATCTTAGCCCATTCAGGCTGCTATAAAATAATATCATAGACTGCATGACTTATAAACAATAATAACTTATTTCTCACATTCAAATTTAAAGTTCAACATCAAGATCCTGGCAAATCCAGTGTCTAGTCTGGACTCTCTTACTTGTTCATAAAAGTCACCTTCTCACTGTGTCCTCACATGATGGAAGGAATAAGGGAGTTCTCTTAAACCTGTTTCATAAGGGCACTAATCTCATTCATGAGGTCTTTGCTTGCAAGATATCATCATCTCACAAAGTTCATATCAACTAGTACCAGCACCATTAGAGGTTAAGATTTAAACATGACCTTGAGGGGACACAGATATCCTTATTATAGCAAAGATGTTGTGGAGTGAATATGCCAGTGATATAAGAGCTAGGTCTGTGGCAGCAAGGCAAGTTCCATCTTAAATAACTTGGTCTTCAGTGAAGTGGGAATAGTTTCCGGGCTAGGTGTTCCCTAAAGAACCAACAGCACAATTGGGAATTTTTAAAAAAAGATTTATTAATTTTATTTATGCATAAAAGAACCAGGGTACAGGCCAGACATGCGTGAGGGTGAGAGGATTCACCAGAGATAGAGTGGGGAACAGAACAGGCAGACCGACCGAACTTCACTGCTGAGTGGAGCAGTGGGTGAGACAAGAGAGGTCTGCTGCGCCATGTGGGCATCTCCCTGGCTCTCTGGGATTGAAGCTGCACCACAGAGGCTACAGACAGCTTCACACCTCTGCACTCAACCACTTGCGCCACCAGGGAGACCCTGGGCATCTTTGAATTGCTGCTGTGTAGCTCTGATGCAGTCTTGTGAAACAAAGTTCAACAAAGACAAAAGAATATCATCTAAAACAAGAAAACAAGTTCAATCAATTAAGGAATTTAATAGTATAGTTATCCATCTGGAAAATAAGTACTGTAGTCTGAAAATGAAGCAAAATTCAAATAAGTAGCAATCCAAAAGTTAAAAAGTTAAAGGTGGCAAAGTTAAACTAGATAATGTGCATATATATTTTGAGTATCCAATTTTTATTCAGTCATTATGAAGGTCAGAGAGCAGGGTTATGAGATAATTAAATTTGTCCAGTTTGAATATTTAGAATATTTCATTAAACTTACATTATTAGGCTTACCAGTGATTCAAACTGAAAAAGCCTTAACTATATTTTTTTGAAAATTGACAAATAAATAAGACTTGCTTCTAGTCCACAGCATAGACTTCCCAATCCTCTGCATAAACACTCAGAGAAAATAAAGTGAATGGAAACTTTGGTTTGAATCATATTTCATTTATTATTTTTATTTATCATGTCATATATTTTAGTAGAGTTTATCACTTAAATGATTATGCACAGCATTAGCTTCTTATTAAACAAGAGTTACACAGCATATCAGTTTTAGACATCTATCACTATTGAAGTAAGTAACCACTTACATTTTATATCTCTAGGTCATAGCTAAATATGTTTTATTAATAAAGGAGAGGTTCAAATAAAAGCAGGATTAGATTTAGTAAATAGCTTCACTTTATTTAACTAAAGAGGGGTTTTCTTTTCTCCAGTGTATACTCAACTTTTTTTTTTTCTAGATTAGCTGTCCATATAAGTGAAGGTTTATTTCTGGGCCCTCAATTCTATTCCACTGTTCTGTATGCCTATTTTTATTCCAAAACTATACTGCTTTGACTACCAGAGGTTTGTATAGTTTGAATTCTGTGAATGTGATAATTCCATTCTTTGTTTTTGTCAAGATTGCCTTGTTTGTTATGGGTCTTTTGTGGTTCCATAGACATTTCAATAAACGTTGGTTCTATTGCTTTGTACAATGCCATTGAAACTTTGATAGGGATTGCATTGAATATATATATAATTTTGAGTAAGATGGACATTGTAGCAATGTTAATTCTTCCTATCCATGAACAGGGAGTATTTTTTCCACTTCATTTTGTCTTCTATTTCTTTTTTTTAACTTTTTTTTAAATTTTATTTTTATATTCCCCATACAATTGCAACCCCCTTATTTTTACCCCTATCCCTCCTTTCCCTGCCCCCCCCATAGTGTGTCTCTGGTTCATAGTTGTTTGTTGATTTGATTTTTTCTTTCTTATAGTTATTCTTTTTCTTGGTCCCTTATTTAGGTTTTCTAGATTGCTGCTATTAGTGAGACCATCCAGTATTTTTCTTTTTTTCTGGCTTATTTTGCTGAGCATGATCCCTTCCAGCTCCATCCATGTTGCTGCAAATTGCATACAAATGGCCAACAGGCATATGAAAAAATGTTCAACATGACTTGCAATCAGGGAAATGCAAATCAAAACTACAATGAGATACCATCTCACACGAGGGAGAATGGCACATATTAAAAAAAAAAAAAAACTAGCAACAACAAATGTTGGCGAGGATGTGGAGAAAAAGGAACTCTCCTGCACTGCTGGTGGGAGTGCAAACTGGTCCAACCACTATGAAAAGCTGTGTGAAGATTCCTCAGCCTACTAAACATAGAGCTTCCATATGATCCAGCAATTCCACTCCTAGGTATTTACCCAAAAGACACAGAAACATTAATTCCAAAGTATCTTCTATTTCTTTTAACAAAGTCTTATAGTTATCATTGTTCAGGTCCTTCACCTCTTGTGTTGTTTACTCCCAGATATATAATACTTTTTGTGGCAGTGTAAAGATGATTTTCTCTTTGATTTCTTTCTCTTCTAGTTCATTGTTTGCATATAGGAACACAATAGATTTCAGATTGATTTTGGAATCTGCTGCTTTACTATACTGATGAACTATTTGTAACATTTTTTGAATTTTATATGTATTTTACATCATTGTTCATTTTTGTACAATATTTGCTTTCTCCTCTCCAATGTAGTCCCCATAGAATTTCCACCACCAATTCACCCATGTACCATCACCATAGTCCCTTGTGCTCTTCCCTCCCCTGTTTGATCCCTCTCCCTCCCCCTCTCCTGCAGACTGTCTCTGATTTATAGTTGCCTGTGAATTTTGAATTTTAATTTATGTTTCTAATATTTTTATGGAGTCCTTCTTCAGAGTTTTCTAATAATATTATGTTATCTATGAAAGTTAGAGTTTTACTTCTATTGAATTCATTTTATATCTCTCCCTTGCATGCTTTCTCTACCTAAGGCTTCCAATACTATGTTGAATAATAGTGATGAAAGTGGACATCCTTGTCTTACACCTTATCTGAGAGGGAATTTTTTCTTTTTTTCAGCATTAAGTATGGTATTAGCTGTGGGTTTGTAATATGTGTTTAGATATGCTCTTTCTACCCCAAAGTGTTTTCCACAAATAGAAATACTGAATCACACATGCAAAAGAATGAAAATAGACTAATGTCTCATACCATCTACAAAAATTAACTCAAAATGGATTAGAGACTTGGATGTAAGACCTGAAACCATGGACCATATAGAAGAAAATATAAGTAAAAAACTTGGGCCTCCCCGGTGGCGCAGTGGTTGAGTGCTGGGTTGCAAAGCTGCCCGCAGCCTCTGCAGCACCGTCTCGATCCCCGGCTGCTCCCCGGCCACCAGAGGAGGGTCCCATATGGCGCACAGACCTCTCCTGCCACCCGCTGCTCCCCTCAGCAGTGTACTTCGGTCCTTCTGCCTGCTCTGCTCCCTGCTCTGGCTCTGGTGAATTCTCTCACCCTCCCGTGCTTCTGACTGTACCCAGTGCTTGTATAAATAAATTAAAATAAATAAAAAAAAACCTCAATGACGTTGGCCTCCATGATGTAGCTGGGCTCTCTGCATCAATGTAAGGAAAACAAAGGCAAAAGGAAACAAATAGGACTACATAAAACTAAAAGGACTCTGCATAGCAAAAGAAACTATTATTGAAACTGAGGGAAACATTTCTGAATGGGAGAAAATATTTGCATGTTATATATCCAACAAGGAGCCACTATCCAAGATCTACAGAGAATATATAAAATTCAATTAAATATAAAGAATCCTATCAAAATATAGCCAGAAGAGCAAAATAATCTCCAAAGATAGACGAATATCCAGCACTTACAAAAATTGCTCATCATCACTTATCATCAGGGAGATGTATATGAAATCCACAATGGTATACCATCTCATATGCATGTGAATAATCCATATAAAAAATCCAGAAACAAATTTAGGTGAGGATGTGGAGAAATAAGAATCCTGCTACACTGATGATGGAAATGTTTATTGGACATGTCCCTGTGGAAAACAGTGTGATTTCTCAGAATATTAAAAAATATTCCTACCATATGATCCAGCCATTTCACTAGTAGGTATCTATCCAAAGAATGCAAAACACTAATTTGAAGGGATATTTGCACTTCTATTTTCATTGCAGTACTAGTTACAATAGCCAAGTAATGGGAGCAATCTAAGTACCCAAAGACAGATAAATGGAATAAGAATGTGTGGTGTAGTATGGTGTGTGTGTGAGTGTGTGTGTGTGTGTGTGTGTGTATAATAGAATAATAAACTCCTGCTATTTGCAACAACATGGATGGAACTGGGTGGGGACTATGCTAAGTAAAATAGCAAAAAGGAGAGAGATAAATACCAGATGGATTTACTCCATGTGAAATGTAGAGCCATAAAAGAATCAGACAATACTAAACTAAAAGTTTCCCTAGAAATCCGACTTTAAAATTGAGACTACTAGAGGGGGTGACAGTGGAGAGGAAAGAGTACACAATGGGCTGTGGTAGAGGACCTTGGGTGCCTTGGGGGTGGTGTGCAGTAACATACACTAAATATGCTGGGTCCTATTTTTCTGAATCATAAACAGTGTTGAAAACCAATGTTACCTTAAATAAAATATAAAGAATGATAAAGTAAATAAGACAGTATAAGCATAATGCCAGATGGATAGGAGATAGGATTTAGGGATAGAAGGCAGAGAAAACTTGACCATAGAGTTTTATTACAGAATCACCATCAAATAGGAGAGATGTTATCCCATGTTCTATTGAATAATAAGAATTTCAGAATTAAAACACTCCTGAGATCACTAAGTATGACTTTATTGGGGATTAAACACGAATTTAAAGGAAAATTTAATTTGAACATCTAACAGTACTATAATGTGGTTCACAGTAAAATATTCCATTCATGTTAAGTCTTGATTAATGTCAGATTTTTGTTTTTTATTTTGGAGCTGGTGAAACTGAGCATACTTAATTATTTTTACAAGCTCAGGAATTCAAACTTTTATTATCATCATGCAGATTGATTTCTTGATGGAACCATATATAAGCACTTCAGAGGCCTATAAGATGAAATGATAATTTTATTAAGTTGAAACCTAAATTTTAAGATAACAACTAGTAATGTGCATTTAATTGTATACTCTACTAATATAATCTTGGAGAAATTTCTCACTACAGATGTGGATGTATGCTAATTACATATACTGTCCAAAATTTAACAATGATGTAAGAAAAAAGTACTTCTTTTATAAATTAACTAAAAATAAAGGTAAATAAATACTTTTTTGGTAACATATAATATTTCACTGAACTCCAACATAATTGTTTACCTTATCTAGTTGTATATGATTCAAGCAAATCATTGGGCATCCTCACCTTGTTTGCATAAGATTTACCATACATTATGCTCTCCAAAGTATTTATCAAATTGTATAGCATGAATTGTTGAATTATACAGATGTGTTTAGTTTAGCTATCACTCCATTGTAAAATTTCACCCTCTCATTTTAGAATGGTTTGTCTAAAGGAAGCCAATGATTATAACTTACCCTCCCTGAAATCTAAGTATTTTGTTTCCACAATTGGTCTTAAGGAGAAGAAGTTCTTAATATAAACCCATGAACCTAGGAAAATACACATTTACATTTGCATTCAATGTTTTATGAATATTAAAACTGTATTATCTAGAGAAAAGATTCATACTTTTATCAGATCTTACAAGGGATCTGTGAACCAAAAATTGAAAAGAAGACCTCATTTACAAAGTGCAGATCACTAATTTCATCTCAAGAACTGCTTCTGCCTGAGATTTAAGTAAGAATAGTCAATTTTGAGTTAAAGAAATACTCTGCTCCAAGCCAGAGGTGAGCTGGGAAATTCGCCCACACCAGGCCCCTTCTGGCCTGCAGTCCGAGCCCAGAGAGGGAGCGGGAACCCACCGCCGGGGCAGACCAAGCACACAGGGGAGTGTGTCCCCGCATTGGCATTTTAGAACAGGGAACTTTCTTCAGTAAAGACTGCTTGAAACCGTCAGATGGCTCCTGGAGGAGCCAGTGGGGAGCAGAGAAGTTCACCCAAAATGCTGGCCAATCCCAGCAACACAGTGTCCCAATGCATATGGCAAATTAGAAAACAGACAATAGGGAGTAGAAGAACTACACGCAACCTAGCAACTAATCAGGAAAAAAGCACACCACAAAAAGAAACCCCCCCCCCCAGATTACAACGACAGTAACTTGGAAGAACTTCTGAGCCTTCCAGAAAGAGAATTTAAAATTGCCATGATTAAAAAACTGACAGAAGTCGTAAAGGAAAACAATGATAAGGGAAAAATAATCAACGATCAGAAGAATGAAATTGAGTCCCTAAAGAGGGAAGTAAAAGAAATGCAGGAGATCAAAGAATTAATGGAGGAACTAAAAACTCTGGGAAAAGCAATGAAAGCAGAATAGATGAAATGGAAGAACGAATAAGTACTCTTGAAGACACAGAAATAAAAAGAACCAAAACAGAAAAGGAAAGAGAAATAAGAAGGAAAAAGAACAAAGAAAGACTTCGGGAACTAACTGACTCCACGAGGAAAGGAAATATAAGAATTATAGGAATACCAGAAGGAGAGGAGAGAGATGTACGAACAGAGAAAATATTCAAGGAGATAATTGAAGAGAACTTCCCAAATGTGAAGAAAGAGCTGAAAATTGATATACAAGAAGCAAGAAGAACACCAAACTTCCATGACAAAAGGAAAAATATAGCAAGACACATAATAGTAAAGCTCCCAAGAATCCAGGACAAGGAAAAAATAATGAAGCTGACAAGAGGGAAGAAACAGATAACATTCAAAGGAAAACCAATCAGGCTGACATCGGACTTCTCTGAAGAAACAATACAGGCAAGGAGAGAGTGGAGGGACATAGTCAACAGACTCCAAGAAAACAGATGCCAACCAAGAATACTCTATTCCACAAAGTTCTCCTTCCTCTATGAAGAAAGAATAAGGACCTTCCCAGACTAACAGAAACTCTGGAATTTCATTACAAATAAACCCCCACTCCAAAAATTACTACAAGGAGTCCTAAAGCCAGAACCTCAGAGGGATGAATAACAATGAAAGAAGGCCAAAATAAGAAGTTATGAAAAGAATAAATAAATAAAATCAAAGGAAAGACAAACACAATGGCAAATAAAGATGCTAACATATCAATATTAACTCTAAATGTAAATGGACTAAATTCTACAATAAAAAGACACAGAGTCGCAGGCTGGATTAAGAAACAACACCCAACCCTTTGCAGTCTCCAGGAAACACATTTAGCTACAAAAGATAAAAATAGACTCAAAGTTAAAGGATGGAAAACAATCCTACAAGCAAATGAACCAAAAAAGAAAGCAGGAACGGCTATACTTACATCAGATAAAACAGATTTCAAACTGAAAATGATAAAAAGAGACCCCAACAGTCACTACATTATGATCAAGGGGACAATACTTCAAGAAGAAATAACACTCATTAACATATATTCACCAAACGAAGGAGCACCAAAATATATCAGACAACTATTGTCATCTCTGAAAACAGACATCAAAGAAAACACATATGTAGTGGAAGACTTCAACACACCACTATCAACAATGGATAGATCAATGAGACAAAAAGAAAGTAAAGACACTAAATCTCTAAATAAGGACCTAGAGCGCTTGGGCTTAACAGACATTTATAGAACACTAAACCCCAAAAAAATGGAGTACACATTTTTCTCAATCGCACACAGATCATTCTCCAGCATCAATCACATACTGGGACCCAAGACAAACATCAACAGATACACCAAGATTGAAATCATACCAACCATCTTTTCTGACCATGAAGGCATCAAACTAGAAATAAACCATAAAAAGAAGGCAAGGAACTCTCCTACCTCATGGAGATTTAAAATCACACTACTGGAAGACAACTGGACTAATGAGGAGATCAAAGATGAAATTAAAAAATTCTTTGAATTGAATGACAATGAGGACAACAATTTCCTAAATGCATGGGATGCAGCAAAAGCAGTAATAAGAGGAAAATATATAGCAATAGAGTCTCACATAAAGAAACAAGAAAGAACTCAAAGAAACAACCTAATCTCAAAGCTCAAAGATCTAGAAAAAGAACAACAAAAAAACCCCAAAACCAGTAGAAGAAAAGAAAAATTAAAAGCCAAAGCAGAAATAAATGAAATAGAAACTAAAAAAAACAATCCAAAAGATCAATGAAACCAAGAGATGGTTCTTCGAAAAAATCAATAAAACACAACAAACCCCTAGCCAGGCTCACAGAGGAAAAAAGGGAGAAAGCACAAATAAACAGGATCATAAATGAAAGAGGAGAAATCACAACAGACACAGAAGTAATCAAAAGAATAATCAGTAACTACCATGAACAGTTATATGGAAACAAGTTCAACAATCTAGAGGAGATGGACAAATTCCTACAACTCTACAATCACATAAAGCTAAATAAAGAAGAAATAGAACACCTAAACAGACCAATTACAAGCAGCAAAATTGAAATGGTAATCAAAAACTCCCCAAAAACAAAAGCCCAGGACCTGATGGATTTACAAATGAATTCTACCAAACATTCAGAGACGAATTAGTGCCTATCCTATCAGAAGGAAGGGATAATACCAAACACGTTCTATGAAGCCAACATTACACTAATACCAAAACCGAACAAGGACAACACAAAAAAGGAAAACTACAGGCCAATCTCCCTAATGAACACTGATGCAAAAATCCTCAATAAAATTTTAGCTATCAGAATCCAACAATGTATCCATAAGATAATTCACCACGACCAAGAAGGAATCATGCCAGGGACACAAGGATGGTTCAACATCTGAAAATCAATCAATGTTATCCAACATATCAACTAAAAGAAATATAAAAACCATATGATAATATCAATAGATGCTGAGAAAGCTTTCGACAAAGTGCAACACCCTTTCATGATAAAAGACCTTGAAATTCTTGGGATACAAGGAACATACCTCAACATCATAAAGGCCATCTATGACAAGCCAACAGCCAGTATCATTCTCAATAGTGAAAAGCTGAAAGCACTTCCATTAAGATCTGGAACAAGACAAGGATATCCACTCTCACCACTGCTTTTCAATATAATACTGGAAGTCCTAGCCAGAGCAATAAGACAAGAGAAAGAAATACAAGGCATCCAAATAGGAAAAGAAGAAGTCAAACTATCACTATTTGCAGATGATATGATAATACACATATAAAACCCCAAAAACTCCACAGAAAAACTAATTCAACCCATCAATTAGTTCAGTAAAGTGGCAGGATACAAAATCAACACACAAAAATCAGTAGCCTTCCTATACACAAACAATAAATCTGAAGAAGAAGAAATCAAAAAAAGAATCCCTTTTATTGTTGATACAAAAAAAAATCGAATACTTGGGAATAAATCTAAAAGAGGTAAAGAACCTATACTAATAAAACTATAAAATACTGTTAAAAGAAATAGAAGAAGACACAAAGAAATGGAAAGACATCCCCTGCTCATTTTGGAAGAATAAACATTATTAAAATGGCCATCCTACCAAAAGCAATCTACAGATTCAATGCTATTCCAATAAAAATTTCAATGTCATTATTCAAAGAAATAGAAAAAATTATTGATGAAATTCATATGGAATCACCAAAAACCCCGAATAGCCAAAGCTCTCCTGAAAAAAAAAAAAAAAAAAAAAGAAGGGAATGGAGGCATCTCACTCCCAGACTTCAAAATCTACTACAAAGCCATAATCATCAAAACTGCATGGTATTGGAACAAGAACAGACACACAGACCAATGGAATCTAATAGAAAATCCAGAAATAAACCCACAGATTTATGGTCAACTAATCTTTGACAAATAGCAAAGAATATACATTGGAGCAAAGAAAGTTTGTTCAATAAATGGTGCTGGGAAAACTGGGTCGCTACATGCAAAAGAATGAAGCTTGACCACTACCTCACACCATACACAAAAAGCAACTCAAAATGGATTAAAGAACGAGACATAAGACCTGAAACCATAAAATACATAGAAGGAAATATAGGCAAAACACTACGTGATATGCACATCAAAGACATCTTTACAGACACATCACCCAAAGCAGTGATAGTGAAGGCAAAGATCAACAGCTGGGACTACATCAAATTAAAGAGTTTCTGCACAGCAAAAGAGACAATAACCAAAACAAAGAGAAATCCCACCAACTGGGAGAACATTTTTGCACACAACACTAATGATAAAGGACTGATCACAAAAATCTGCAAAGAGCTGATGAGACTCAACAACAAAATAATCCTGTCAAAAATGGGCAGAAGAGCTAAAAAGAAACTTCTCTGAAGAGGAAATGCAAATAGCCAATAGGCATATGAAAAAATGTTCAACATCACTTGTAATCAGGGAAATGCAAATCAATACTACCATGAGGTACCATCTTACACCAGTGTGAATGGCACATATTAAAAAAGCTAGCAACAACAAATGTTGGCAAGGATGTGGAGAAAAAGGAATTCTCCTGCACTGTTGGTGGGAGTGCAAACTGGTCCAACCACTATGGAGAGCTGTGTGGAGATTTCTTGACCTACTAAACATAGAGCTTCCATATGATCCAGCAATTCCACTCCTAGGTATTTACCCAAAGGACACAGAAACATCAACTCCAAAGAGCACCTGCACCCCTATGTTTATAGCAGCACTGTTTACAATAGCTAAGCTTTGGAAACAACCAAAATGCCCAAAAAAAGATGACTGGATCAAGAAGATGTGATACATATACACCATGGAATATTACTCAACCTTCAAAAAAGATAAACACATGCAATTTGCAGCAACATGGATGGCGCTGGAAGGGATCATGCTCAGCGAAATAAGCCAGAAAGAAAAAGAAAAATACCAGATGTTCTCACTCACAGCAGGAATCTAGAAAACTTAAATAAGGGACCAGGAAAATGAATAACTATAAGAAAGTGAAAATCGAAATCAACAAAAAACTATGAACCAGAGACACTCGATGGGGGTAGAGGGGCGGTGAGGGGAGGGATTGGGGTCTAAATAAGGGGGTTGCAATTGTATGGGGAATACAAAAATAAAATTTATATTAAAAAAAAGAAAAGAAATACTCTGCTCCCATATAATTTGACATTTGGCATATTTTGGAGTTTGATCATAACTCAAATAGAAACTGTTGTTTTTTGACTGAAAAATACTATTGACTTTTTATAGCAATTGTCATAATAAATGAGTATGTGTGTATATATATATGAATTTTATAAATATATATGTGAATTTCCACCACCAATTCACCTATGCACCATCACCACAGTACCCTGTGCTCCTCCCTCCCTCTGATCCCTCTCCCTCCTCCTCCCCTGCCATTCGCAGCAACATGGATGGAGGTAGAAGGAATTATGCTCAGTGAAATAAGTCAGAAGGAAAAAGAAAAAAAATATCAGATGGATGGGGCCTCCCTGGTGGCGCACGGGGTTAAGACACAGCAATATGAAGCTATCCGCAGCCACTGCAGCACGAGTTCAATCCCAGGCCAGGGAGGTGACCCACATGGTGCAGCAGACCTCTCCTGTCTTGCCCGCTGCTCCCCTCAGCAGTGTATTTCAGTAGATCTGCCTGTTCTCTTCCCCACTCTGTCTCTGGTCAATCCTCTCACCCCCACACCTCTGGCCTGTACCCCAGTTCTTGTATGCATAAATAAATAAATCTTTTCAAAAAATCAGATGTTTTCACTTATAGGAGGAATATAGGGGAACCAAATAAGTCACCGGGGAAAAAAATACAAAACACAACAAAACAGAAACAGACAATTATAAACTAGAGGTTACTTTCATTAAAAAAGTCCCAGTAACTCTGACCCCAGCATAATTCCAAAACATCAGGTGCCCATGTTAGCCTCATTTGTGCTTCCTCAGTCAAGGTGTCAATTATGACCTTGTGTAGTAGCAGGAAGGCACAGAGCAGGATATCTATGATCTGGGCAGACGGGCAAAGGAGAGTCCTGGCGCCCTCGTTGGCTTTTTCAGGCTTTTATTGAGCTTTTTACATGTAGTGCAGCAACCAGGTACATGGCAGGCAGGGAGGCCGGGGGACCGGCAGAACTCCCATCCCCCAGCAGACCTCCCATCCCCCAGCGAATCTTCACTCCTCCTGTACTCTCTGGCCTTCTCTCCTGGTCTCTGCTGCTGTTTCTGCTGGTTCTGCTCTCCTTTCTCTGCTTCCTTCTGCCGGCTTCCCTGTGACGCCGCCATTATAAGCCCAGTCTCAGCCCAGGTGTATACCCACCTATGCATGCCCACACCCAACTCCAGGGGTCCACCATCAGGCATGCATGTAGGACTGCAGGGATCCATCATTAATGCTAATGGTGGGAGGGTGGAAAATCCTGATAATTTCATTTACCCTAGACCTTGGCATGGAAATTAATCATCTCAGAAGATTCTTAGATTTATAGCAGTTTATTGACTTCCATGTAGAATTTATGAAAAACTGTAGTGTTGAGATAAAATTTGCAACCATTCTTTCACGTGTCTGTAGGGTAAATGGTTTTTCAGGTTTTTCTGCCCTCCCACCACTAGGCTTGCCCTGCCTGATGGAGTACCTGCAGTTGTTACATTGTTGAAAGCTATCTTATTTACTTCTGTGGGCCTTGGGAAGGGTATTGAGATAGTCAGGGAGAGATGAGGGAGAAGCAGAAGAGAGAGAAGAGGCAGGAGAAAGAAGGAGAGAAGAGAGCCAGAGAAGCCCAGAATGAAGACTTGCCTGGGGCCTGGAGGCCTACCTGCCTCCTGGCACCTGGGAACCCTGCCTGCCTTGTACCTGGTTGCTGCAGTGCATGTAAAGCTCAATAAAAGCCTGAGAAATCCACTGAGGGCTCCAGGACTCTCCTTTACTGGTCTGCTGGATCATAGATACCCTGCTCAGTGCCCATCCTGCCCCTATAGTGTCTTTCACAGCCATCTACACCATTCTGTCAAACAGGTTAGCAGCAGCACAGTGACACCTATTCTTGAAGGCCACTTGATAGGTTCACCTGCGACAGCCTAAGAGGGTCTGGTCCTACCGTTTCTTTTAATTAGTCGTTCCTTTAAATCATAGCATGTCAATTTGAAACAATTTCCAAGTATCCTTTTATATCTGCATAGTAATTATGCTTAACTGAGATACCTGCTGTACCTCAGATTATAATTGGAGGCAAACAGTCAGTTGTGTTTCTGTGAGAGTTTCTATTATTCTTTTTCTGACAGTTCCTACTGTTTCTAACTGACAGGAAAATGAGGTTTCATCATTCTGTATGTCTTATTCCCGTAAATAGAAACTTTATTCATTTCTTTTGAGAATTTACTGTTATGATAAGCTTTGTATATTTTCAACTATCTTATAAATAACATTTTAGTTTATGCATTAAAGGAAAAATATAAAGAAATCTTTATGGAATTTAATGAATTTTAATTTTTGGATGCTATTTTAGCTTAGTATTAAAAAGCAGAGTTATGCTTATTTCTTACTTCTCAAAAATAGAGTTTTTCCGGTAGGAGTGACAGTGAGTTAATTGGAAATGAGGTGTTACTCTTTTGTCTCATGAAGGAGAAACAAAGAAAAGGGAGATACTATAATGTTTGCACTAAGGAATGAGATTTGGTCCTTGGGGACATGTACTCTTTCTGATATCATATTTGTAGGATAAGTGAACGTTACCTGTTTTTTCTGCCCTCCCGCCATTAGCATCAATGATGGACACCTGTAGGCTTACACAGTGTCCGATAGCGGCACCTGGAGTATGGTGCGGGCGTGCGTAAGTGGGTGTACCTGAGCCAGGAGACGGAGCATATAAAGGCAAGAGCAGAGGACAAGAGGAGGCAGAGGTCCGTGGGGCAGAGAACAATAGAGACCAACCAAGAGACCTCAAGAGAAGGCCAGAGAGCCAGAAAGCATGAAGATTCACCAGGGGGCTGGGAGGCCTGACAGGCTCCCGGGCCCCAGGCCTCCCTGCCTACCCTGCACCTGGTTGCCTTACGACAATGATGTAGAAATGTATAGGGTGGTCCCCAGGAAAGGGGGAGGTTGCAGGTTTCCTGCCCCACCCAAAAAGAGGGTGGAGCTGAGCAGGGAGAGAAGAAGCTGCAGAGGAGACTGAGGAAGGAAGGAAGCAGGATGGAGAGCCAGAAGGAGACCTGGAGGAGGCACATGGAGCCTAGAGACACATGAAGAAACTATGCTTGTCTTTTGGTTGTGGACTGGGTGACACAGATGTGGGTGAGAGACCCGTGGGGAGGTGACAATGGTGGTTTTTGTCTTCATTTTGATTTTTCTCTTTTACTCCCAGACTTGTCTGGTTGTTTCTTATCCCTTTCTGTGGGTCCCCACTGGAAGGTGCTTTAGACTTGTGGCAGGCTTTCAGGCCTTGCTCTGGGCCAATCCCATTGGATGGGTAACTTTGGGTGCTTGATTTAGAAACTATATTCTTTGCCTTTCCTGTATTGCTTACTAATTGTATTAAAGTTCCTTTTCATTAAAGTCTCATATGTTCTGTGTTGATGTGGCAGATGGCAGAACCTATTTAGAGCAGGCAGGTTTGGGGGGTCTGGGGTGCCCCTCTCCCTGCCCTGTAACAGAAAGAGCATTGAAAGCCTGAAAAAGCCACTGAAGACTCTAGGACTCACCTTTACCCATCTGCCTGGATCTCATCAGGTGGACAGTGTAATGCAGAGAAGCGCCACATAAACAGTTAAATATGTTCTGATCTACTGTGACCTATGGATGTTTTTACTATGCTTTAATTTTTTTCCATTTGTTAAAATGTATATGAAGTGTAAAGAAGAGGGACTAGATTTAACATAAAACATTAACAAAACAAAGCCAAAAGAGATAAAAACCCCAAGTTAAAAACAAAACCAAACCTGACTCCAAGTAGAAATAAAATGCAAAGTGACATAGAGAATACAAAGGAAAGGAAGTCACCATCAGCTATGTGAAAGGGCTTGCCACTTTGTACTTATCCTCTGTCCCTGAAAAAACCCATTGCCTTCAAATGCCTAGCAATTCCTTCTTGAACAGCAAATGTGCATTGAAGAAAATCACTCCAAAGTTTACTTCATATTAATATATTTAAGCAATTAATTACATTGAAAGTAGTTTTGACCAGGTTAAGTTGAAGATAATTTTCTCTTAAAATGACTCAAATGCCAAAGGAATAAGTGCTGAAAAAAAGATATATTCTTCTCAATTATGGTTCAGCATTTGGGTATAAAAAACAATTCAGTGTTTACATGAAAGTAATATGTGGGGGTAGGTAGTTGAGGCACATGAAAAGGAAATAAAGAATGGGAGAACATAAATATATCAGTATCATTGAACTTTAGCCCTCAATTTGGTTTTTGTTTTGAATAAATGAGAGTTGTGGAATTTACAATTTGTGTTCTTGTTGCAGCACAAGAAATTTGTGCTTTGTGTCAACAATGGTAGATGAATGTAGTTTTTTCTGTTGACCTAATGTAACAGGGTTACAAAGTGGTTTGATTGACTGTATTATATATTAAAGTTATTTCCCCTAATAATAATGAAGTAAATCTTTTCTGGATTTTCTCTTCATTTAATAGCTAGGTAGGAACTTTTTCCCCTGTGTTACCTAATATTTGTAGAGCATTGAAGAATTTAACATTTTTAACCAAACTCATTATATGACACACACATAACACAGACTACTGTAATTCCTCCATTTCTAATTCCCTTAAGTTTCTGTTCTGGCATGATGCAATCCATTAGGTCCTAACTGAAATCCAGGTGTACCAATGATTTATGGCTTTATATAACTCTTGGGACTGTATATCGATACACAGCATTCTCTCAACTATATTGCAGGCTGTAAAAGCTATGCATTGTCTATCGTCTTGTCAGCTATTTTACCATCAAAGAATTTTATACCTAACTGCAAGTGTGAGTTTCTATAATTGCATTGCATGTTTTCTTGTTTGTGATTTCACGATCTGTTGAATGAAGAACTATAGATGTAGTGGCTGATTAGGCAGTACAATTGCCTTAAAGCAACAAAGTAAGAGGTTAAACTACTTTCCAGTGAAAATATAATGAATTGCCCACCAAAAATTTTGTCAGTGTACCGTTTGAGTAAAAATTAAACCAGGTTCTCTTCTCACTTATTTTCATTTGCGTAATGGAAATAAGTGAAAATTTATTCAAATATGGACTGTTAAGTTTCAATCAGTGACATAGAGTCTTGAAAGGGAAGTTTGTAATTTTCCACAAGCAGGGATGCTCAATAATCAGTACATGATTTTTGTTTTCAATTAATCAAATCTGATTCATTTTCAATAAATTTACTTAATGGATCATAAAATTGAAGTAAACTTTCACAAGCAACTAATTTTTCATTCTTTAAAAAAATGAATGTTTAGGTTCACAATTTGATTTTAGGTTATCTTCCTAAATTACAATAATAAAGACTTCAGAAAACCAAATACCTCACCTTGGGAAACATTAAGGTAGCTCAATGATCCATTTAAAAATTCCATCACAACATTTGAGAAGGAAGGAAGATGGTGTCAGAGGAATTTCTCAGCTTTGTTTCCAAGAAAATGGTCTGAAGTAGCCTAGAGAGACACTGGGCCCAAATGATACCTCTCCTGGACATGGAGGCCAATGCTGACAACATACACCTGAAGTGTGTAATCCTATACCTTTCAATAATATGCAATGTTATAAACTAATATTAACTCAATAAAAATATATAAAATTTCACAACAAGCTTTACATAAACACAGGGTTTGCAGATGCAGCACAACTAATAGACAACGTCTGGTGTTTAGTTTACCTATTTAGTTACCTAATGATAATGTTCATGTTTTACCTTTTCAAGAGAGAATTTTTTTTTTTTCAATTTATCTATTGCGGTAACACTGCTTTACAAAGCTTTGTGTTTTAGGGGAGTATTTTTAAATTTTTAAATCTGTATGTTCCCACACAAAATCCATGACTAAAGTACACATGGCCTTCGACATAGGCCTTTGTGTACCCACTGTTCTTTGTTCCCCATCCCACCCTCTCCCTCTAGTATACTCAGTTCTGCTGCATATTTCCAGTTATTCTTTTCATTTAGTTTTGCCTGTTCCTTTGTTTTGTTTCTCTATGTTGCACATTAGTGAATTTACCCAGCATTTGTCTTTTTTCCTTCTCACTCATTTCTTTTTTTTTAACCTTGTATCATCTTTTTATTTTTTCATTTTTTATTTTAACATTTATTATTTTTAACATTTTTTAGACAATATTTGCTTCCCTCCCCCAGGTTGAGTCCCCATAGAATCTCCTTCCCCAAGGAACCTGTGCACCATCACCACAGTCCCCTGTCCTCCTCCCTCCCTCCCTCTCACCCCACTCCCTCCTCCCCCCCCCCGCAGGATGTCTCTGGTTTATAATTGTCTGTTTTTGCTTTGTTGTGTTTTGTACTGTTATTATTTTTTTACACTGATGTCTTATTTGGTTCCCCTATATTCCTGTTATAAGTGAAACCATCCGATATTTTTCTTTTTCCTTCTGGCTTATTTCACTGAGCATAATTCCTTCTAGCTCCATCCATGTTGGCTGCGAATGACATGAGTTTATCTTTTTTGATTGCTGAATAATATTCCATTGTGTATAAATGCCACATCTTCTTGATCCAGTCATCTATTTTTGGACATTTGGGTTGTTTCCAGGTTTTACCTATTGTAAATCAAACGGAAAAGCTTCTGCACAGCAAAAGAGACATTAATCAAAACAGAGAGACACCCTACTGATTGGGAAAAAATCTTTGCACTCCATCCAACTGATAAGGGATTGATCACAAAGATATACAAAGAACTCACATGGCTCAACAAAAACAAAATAAACAATCCAGTCAAGAAATGGGCAGAAGAACTCAAAAGACATTTCTCTAAAGAGGAAATGCAAATGGCCAACAGGCATATGAAAAAATGTTCAACATTCAAAATCAAAATCAACATGCAAATAAATCAAAACCACACTGAGATACCACCTTACACTAGTAAGAATGGCACATATCAAAAAAACAAGCAACAACAAATGTTGGCGAGGATATGGTGAAAAAGGAACACTCCTACATTGCTGGTGGAAGTGCAAACTGGTCCAACCATTGTGGAAAGCTGTCTGGAGGTTCCTCAGTCTACTAAAAATGGAGCTACCATATGATCTGGCAATTCCACTCCTAGGGATCTATCCAAAGGACACAAAAACAGTGATTTGAAAGAGCGCCTGTACACCTATGTTTATTGCAGCACTATTTACAATAGTAAAACCTGGAAACAACCCAAATGTCCTTCTCACTCATTTCATTTAGCACAATACCCTCCAGATTCATGCATTTCATCACCAAAGACAAGATCTTATCTCTTTTCATAGCTGAGTCCATTGATTGCACATACCATATATTCTTTATGTACACATATGTTAATGGACACTAAGTTTTCATCCATAACTTGACTATGGAAATAATGCTGCAATGACCATACGTGTACATATATCCTTTTGAACAAGTGTTTTTGTCTTACTTGGATAAGTACAAGGGAGTGGAATTACTAGATCAGATGATATATCTGTTTTTGATATTGTACGCAGCCTCTGTGTTGTTGTCCATAGGTACCGGCCCAGTCTATCTTCCCAACATAGTGTACCAGTTCTTCTCCTCCTGACCCTCACCAATATTTGTTGTGTGCCTTTATTTTTTTTTTTAATTTAGGTCATTCTCAAGAGAGTGAATTGTTATCCCATTGGGTTTTGATTTTCATTTCACCGCTGATAAATATTTTTTCATCTGACTTTCGATCATCTGTATTTCTTTGAAGAATTGTCTAATTAGTTCTGCCATTTTATTGTTTTTTTTTGTCAAATTGTATAAATTCTTTGTATATCTTGGATATTAGCCCCTTGTTTGATATATAATATGCAAATATTTTCTCTCATTCTGTTAAATATACTTTATTTAAATTATAGTTTATTTTGCTTTTCAGAAACTTTCTAGTTTGATGTAGTCCCATTTGTTTATTTTTCCTTTTTGGCTTTCTTATCCTCAAAGGAGGAGATGAGTTGCCAAAGCCATCACTGAAGTCAATGTCATGCTGTATTTCACCTACATTTTCTTCCATGAATTTTACGGTTTCCAGCCTTACATCCAAATTTTAATCCAGTTTGAGTCAATTTTTGTATATGGTATGAGAGTGCCATAGTTCTATTTTTCTTCATATGCATGTCCAGTTTCCCAACAACACCATTTCTTGAAAAACTTTCTCCATTATATTCCTGAACATTTGTTATAGATTAGCTGTCCATATAAATGTAGGTTTCTTCCTTTTTCTAATTTTCCTTCCGTTCTCTGTTTCAGATGAATCTTTCACTTGAAGATAGTTTCAACATTGCTCGTTTTATAAAGGATTTGAATGCTATCTTGGGAACACCACACTTTTTATATGCTACCATACTTCGTAAATTTCTTTTGCTAAATTTAGTATTTTAAACTACTTCTCTGAATATCTTGTTAATATCTTTATCTTAAGCATGGTAAAATGATGATTGTGATAAAAATTAATGTTAACATATTGCTAGTCATTTCTATTGCATTATAACAAATTATCTTATATTGACTTTAAAATGATTTTGGTATTTATTACTAAAGCTTGCCATCTAGTGGGAATACACATAGTAGAATACTGTTTGCTGGTTTCATGAAACTGATTTTTAAAGGATATAGCTTGTTTTACTGGCTTTATCTGTGAATTTCAATAAATTAATCAACTAAGCAAACTTGTTCAAATGACCTAAACTGATGTTTGTGTAGAAACAACTTAAATAAATTAATAAAAAAAAACTTTGGGAAAAAAAAACTTTGAAATATTTAATTTAATGTGAGAACAAAATATTTCCAATGTAAATGTGTTTGTGTACTAGCTAATATGAATTTGATCAGCTTTAAAAGTATTTGCTCACAAAAATATCATTTTAAACAATAAAAATCAAACCAAAATTAAACAGGGTAATGGTCTCATGGTATATAATAAAAGTCAAAGTAATTCTTCCTAAAAATTGTGATTTAAAAAATGGATTGTTATATAAACCAATCTATTTTGTCATAGTAATCATGACATTCCTTCATGTGAGTTGGTTAAATGTGTTCATGAAAAAAGTTGAGGTTGTTTGATTCTAGAACTTTTCTAACACAGTAATTTGAAGTAAAATCCAGCACTGTTCTTTTTTTAAAAGATCTTTAGAGATTTTTAAAAATGCATTTAAAGAAGGTGAATCTGGTCTGCTCTGGATCCTTGGAAATATTGGGGAGTTAAAAATGAGGTAGATTACAGAAAATGAGTTAAGTATCTAAAACAATGACCTGAGAACAGGGGCTTTTCTCATTTTGTTCATCTTAAAATCAAAGTGTTGCTTCTTTCTCTAAACACCATCTCTTTGACCAAACTAATAGGATCAATAAGTTATAGCAACTTTTAATGCCTTTTGTCTGAGGAGGACCATTGCTGTAAACTAAAGATGACATGAGGAAATTCTTATGCAATTCTGGGAGGACCAAAACATCTATGATTATATCAAGATCTTTGCTTGTATTTGGTGATGTCATTCAGGACTGTACTGAAAGATGACGGTGACTTCAATGTGTTTGCCAAGGCTGTATATCATTTTCACAATGATGAAATTACCCAACTAACTTAATTCTCACAATGTATTCCATCATTAAGCAAAATATTATTGGTTGGAGTTTATTTTTTTTCTTTCATAACTTTGAATCTATGTTGTTATTTCCTTTCTCCATGCAAAGTTTCTGATGAAATATCTTTGATGATTGCCTTAAGAGAATTCCATTGTATGTAACATATTTGATTCTTCCTGATTTTTAGAGTCATTCTTTATGTTTAAATTTGAAATTTTGATTTTAGTATTTCTTGGTTTGGATTTCTTTAGGGATTCATCTTATTTGAAAATTTTCTGTTTCCTGTACCTAGATGTTTATTTTCTTTCCCCTTTTGAAGTAGTTTTCAATCATTTCTTCATATATATTTTCTACCTCTTCTTTCTGTTCTCCTTCTGTGACCCTTAGAATGCAAATACTATTTTGCTTGATGTTGTTCCATAGGTCCCTTAAACTATTTTTTTTTTCGTTCTTGTTTCTGTTTGCGTGAGTTCCATTGTTTTGCTGTTGAGCTTGCTTATCTGTTCTGCTTCATCAGTTCTGATGCTGAGCTCCTGTATTGTATTTTTCAGTTCAGTTATTGTATTCTTCATCTCTGTGACTTCTGCTTGGTACTGCTTTATATTTTCTATCTCGTTGTTAAAAGCCTCACTTTGTTCATTTATTCCTGCGTTTCGTGAAAGTCTTTATGACTATTTGAATTCTTTATATGGTAGATTGTTTATCTCCCTTAAGATCTCATTCTAAGGGCCTCCCCTGGTGGTGCACCCGGCCGCCCGCGAGGGTCCCACCAAAAAGAAGAAGAAGAAGAAGAAGAAGAAGAAGAAGAAGAAGAAGAAGAAGAAGAAGAAGAAGAAGAAGAAGAAGAAGAAGAAGAAGAAGAAGAAGAAGAAGATCTTAATCTAAGATTTTACCATGTTTTTTCATTCAGAATGTATTCCTCCAATTCTTTATTTTGCTGAATTTCTGTTTGTTTGTATGTAGCAGGAGAAATAGCTACATCTTCAAATATTAAAAATGTGGTCTTGTGTAGTGTTGAAACTTAGGATTCAACTTTCCTAAATTTTGGTTTCTTTTCAATACTTGGAGATTGTCTATGCATCCTGGTTTATTTGTGCTAGGTCTCCATTGTTAAGGGTATGTCAAGAACTGTCTGTATTCCAAAGAGAGAGCTGTCTTTTACAACTTAGTTTCACATTGATTAGAGGCCAGACCTTCAGGTATCAGCTTCTAAAGTACGCCAATATGTTTAGTCCTGTGGACTTTATTTGTAAACCTTACTGGTCTCCAGGTCAGGTAATATGGAGGTGTTCCCTTAAGGATAGTGGAACTAATTGGGGTTTAGATGAATGCATGATCTCCTTTCTGGTAGATACCTACAGACTTTAGGTAATCTAAGGGTAGACACAATACCTGCAGGGCTTCAGTGGTACCACAGAGGATGCAACCAGCATGGAGAAGGTGTGATAATCCTGGCAGCTTTGAGAAGCAACATGGGACTTTGTGTGTCCCCATGGCAAACCCAGCCAGGTTCAGTGTGGCCTTCATAGACATAGAGGTGCATAGGCAACTCACTGGCTGTAGCAAGATGGGGGCAGGGGAATGTGCACTAAATGCACCTACCTGCTCTGACTCCAGCAAGGTTGGAGGAAACCACAATAATGGCACCAACCAATGGCTTTACTGTGAACAAAGATCCAACACATTCTTGCCTTGGCTACTGAATGGTCTGAGATCAGTTAATGAGTCTCCTTCATGTATAACTTAAATGCTTTTCAAATGGCTACTTTAGCTCTGGGTCCAAGGGTGAATGGGTTTTCATGTTTGCCCTCCCTCCCTCCATCCTTTCCCTCCTTCCACCTTTTCCTCTTCCTTCCTCCCTCCCTCCCTCCCTTCCTCCCTCCCTCCCTTCCTTCCTTCCTCCCTTCCATCTTCATGGACACTCTTCATATCAATGCAATCCTTCTTGATTTTGGATCACCAAATTGGGGTGGGGTTTCTTGGTGAAACCCTGTCACTGCCTCTCCTACCCATCTTGCTTTGGTCTTTTTTTTTTTTTTTTGGAGGAGCTGTTCACATCCTTTTCAGATCTTTTTCAGAGAAAAGTGTTCTCTATATCATCAATATTTCATGTGTCCATGGGAGGTGATTCCAATATCTTTATATGAAGTCATCTTAAACAGTGTCTTGCATTCAGCAATCAGCAATCATTCTTAAATGCTACTTTATCTATTAGAGCTCATAACATATAACCATAGTTGTTTTAAATTCCCTGTCTGTGGGTGGGGTGTGTGAGAAAATAAATAAATAAATTTCCTGTCTGACAAACCCTCCTCCTGGTATTTCTGGATCTTTTGCTTAATATATCTCTTCAAATTGTATCTGGATAATTTTTTGCCTTTTGGCAATACAAACAAATGTGCTCAGACACATGTATGCATGCACTCTCCCACACTAAATGTCCTTTAGCTATAAGGCAGGTTAAGAATTGATAAATAGAGGAGAGATTGATCTATTATTTACATTTTTGTCTCTTTACATTTCATTGGGTTTCTAACAGTTGCTTCTCTAAATGTTTATTAAAATTTGATTACCAAGGGCCTCCCTGGTGGCGCAGCGGTTGAGCGCTGGGTTGCCAAGCTGCCCGCAGCCTCTGCAGCACCGGTTCGATCCCCGGCTGCTCCCCAGCCACCGGAGGAGGGTCCCACATGGCACGCAGACCTCTCCTGCTGCCCGCTGCTCCCCTCAGCAGTGTGCTTCGGTCCTTCTGCCTGCTCTGCTCCCCGCTCTGGCTCTGGTGAATTCTCTCACCCTCCCACGCTTCTGACTGTACCCAATGCTTATATGAATAAATAAATAAATCTTTAAAAAAATTTGATTACCAAGGCAAAACCCTTTTATGAAAAATCTACTTATTCCAAGAACTCAAAAGCAAGTGTTTTTAAGTTATGATTGGATTGGCTATAAATGAACTTACGTTCTCTTGCTTATATGAAGTGCTCAGCTTTAGTCCTACAGGGTATGAAGTCAGGTAGATAACTATTAGGATCAGACTTTAACTATGGTATTTGGATTCATTAGCTGTGTGATATCAGACAAAGCCACATAATTTTTCTGATATGTCTTAATCAGCTGTGAAATATGCTAGTTACTTTATTATGAAGGTGAAATAAGATTAAAAGGCAGAAGTTGTTTGTTAATAATGAATAGCTATACAGATGTGAAGTATTAGGATGTCTCTTTTTCATTCAGAATTGGGATTAATCTCTAGGGTCATGTGTTTTTTAATCTTATTAAAAATTTGAGCACTTTTTCAATTTTTGTTTATTATTATTATTATCTCATTTGTTTTATCGAGGATCAGTGTGCTTTATTTCTCAGCAGCCTCATTTATGCAGTACATAAATTTAGTTTTCTGTATTCTGGAAAAAAAAGCTTTCATGCATAATGAAAAGGTGGAGATCATATTTACATGCAAAAAATCTGCTATCATTGCTGTCACTGCATCTTGTTTCACGGATTCAGAGACATCCACTGCAGCTCAGCTAGTATTATAGAGCTATACATTAATATTATTTTTTCTTTATGCTTTTTTAAATGATACTGAGATCAGAATCAAAAATAAAGCAGTGGTAGGTTTTGAATGAGTAAAGTGGAAATTTATTTCCAAGTTCTTGGTGAAACTAAAGTGATTGTGGAAAATGGCACAAAACTAAGAGCTTGTATTATGCAGGACATCAGTATTAATATATTAATGGAGACATATGTCCAAACCCTCCACAACTATTTATTAAACCATTCAATCATTGCAGAAGTATAAAATCTTGTCAAATCTATTTTGTAATTAATAACCTGTATCACAGGAAAAGTTCAAAGCAGTGTCAACTATAGAAATTGCTTATGATTTTCCTTAACTGTATTTCGTAAACTTTTCCATTAAATGAAAAGTTTAACTGAAATGCTCAGTGTTTCAGAGAAAAGAGCAAAGCCAAAATTAATGCCAGTGAGTGACTAAAAATGAATTTAGAGGTCATGACCTAAATATAGTATATATTTTTGTTAATAGAATATTGAGCTCACAATATAACATCCCAATCACAAAATGGGCAGAAGAACTAAATAGACCCTTCTCTAAAGAAGGCAGACAGCCAACTTCTGCATACAAAATTTTCAGTGGCACTTTTAATCAGGTAAATGCAAATCAAAACTGCCCACATCATACCACCACCACCACCAACAACAACAACAGCGAAACCAAGAACAATAAAAACTGACAAGGGGGTGGAGAGGAAGGTACCTCCTACACTGCTGGTCAGAATATAGCCCAGACCTTATGGAAAGCAATATGGACTTTTCTCAAAATATTAAAAACTGATAAACCATATAATCCAGGATTTGTACACCATGGCATTTAAAGAATACAAAAACACTAATTTGAAGTGATTGTGCAGTCCTATGTTCATTGCAGCACTTTTTTAAAAGGTTTATTTATTTATGCATACAAGAACCGGAATGTACATCAGAGGTGTGGGTGGTGGGGGGGTGAGACGATTCACCAGAGAGTGTAGGGAGCAGAACAGGCAGATCCACTGAAATACACAGCTGAGGGGAGCAGCGGGCGAGTCAGGAGAGGTCTGTTGAGCCATGTGGGTAGCTCCCTGGCCAGCCGGGGAGCAAATTAGTGCTGCACTGGCTGGGGATAGCTTGACAGCCCTGTATGCAACACTTGCACCATCAGAGAGGCCCCATTATAGCACTATTAACAATAGCCAAGTGGTGAAACTACCTAAGTGCCCAACAACAGAGGAATATGTGTATACTAGAATACTACTCAGCTGTGAAAAATATGAAATCTTGCCACTTGTGACAATATGAATAGAACTGAGGGCATTATGTTAAGTGAGATAAGTTAGAAGGAGAAAGACAAATTCCAGGTGATTACACACATGTGGAATGTAAAGAATGTAAACAAAAGATTGGACAGATGAACTAAAACATACCCTAGAACTGTGATTGCAGAATTGAAGCTTGTAGAAGGGGAAGTTGGGCTGTGGGTATTAAAGGGAGCCCTATGGACTATGGTGCAGGGTTTTGGGTGCTTTGTTGGTGTTTTTGTTGTGGTAATACACATTTGAAGAAATGTGAACCTATTCCCCTAAATCGTATATTGTGTTGTAAACCAAGTTTACCTCAAGTAAATGTTACAGAAAGATATAATAAAAAATCCTGGGCCTCCCCGGTGGCGCAGCGGTTGAGCGCTGGGTTGTGAAGCTGCAGCCTCTGCAGCATCAGTGCAATCCCCGCCTGCTCCCTGGCCACCGGAGGAGGGTCCCACATGGTGCGCAGACCTCTCCTGCCCCCCGCTGCTCCCCTCAGCAGTGTACTTCTGTCCTTCTGCCTGCTCTGCTCCCGCTCTGGCTCTGGTGAAATCTCTCACCCTCCCGCGCTTCTGACTGTACGCAGTGCTTGTATAAATAAATAAAAATAAATCTTTAAAAAAAAATCCTAACTGTTCAAAAGATAAGGTTTACCTAGAAATAATTATTGAATTTTATCTATATTCCTAGAAATAGGAACATTAGAAAATTGACAAGTTTGTGTATCATTTATTATATTTTTCTCTATTTGACCACATAAGTATTTTTATACCTAAAATTTCCTCTTTAGTTGCAGGTTTTGGTAATCCATCATAAAGTATACTGCTCTGTGTAATTCTAACCAACTATTAATTATTTTGAAGTCTATTTGGGAATTGTTTGGGAAATGTGTTTTGGGTGTAAAATTATGATATTTACTATGCTTGGTGTTTTATAGATTCACATTAGACAAAAATCCCAGTCAATTCAAGTTGTATAGCATTATTGATTTAGAGAATAAATACATTTGCATATTGTAATATACCTGTAGGCAGAATTGAGTTCTTTGTTTTAATTAAAGTGATGATTAATACTCATTAGAATTTTTATGCTACTTGATTTGACTGGTTGGCTTAATTGGGTAGGAAATTATATGTTCCACTTACACAGAGACTGACTTTGTTTAAACAATGAAATACCTCATGTTTTCTAAAAGGTTTATTTTCTTCTCTTGAACATTTCTAGAATTACAGACGTATGTCTCCCCCCCTCCTGTTTTGTGTCTGGCTCCCCAAAGAGAACAGTGTTATATGCCACATTGGAAAGAACTCAGACTTTTGAATCCAGTAGATATGTTTGAATATTATATTTTTTCACTGTTATTTTATTTATTTATTTACTTATTTATTACATTTCTAAGACTTTTTTAAATTAAGGTAATGTTGGTTTACACTGTTGATGTTTTGGAAATATTTGATGCCTCATTTTCAACTGTAGTTACAGTAATACACCCTCCACTAAAGCACCCATAGTCTGGGCCGCCCCTGGTGGTGCAGGTGGTTGAGCGCCGTGCTGCGAAGCCGTCCACAGCCTCTGCAGCACCGGTTCGATCCCGGCCGGCCAGCAAGGGTCCCACATGGTGCTGCAGATCTCTCCTGCCTTGCCCGCTGCTCCCCTCAGCAGTGTATTTCGTCTTTCTTCCTGTTCTGTTCCCTGCTCTGTCTCTGTGAATTCTCTCACCCTCCCACGGATCTGACCTATACCCCAGTTCTTGTATAAATAAATAAATAAATCTTTAAAAAAATTAAAGCACACATAGTCCACATCCTGAGTCTGTTGTCTTTCTTCCCTACTTTGTTCTTACCCTTCCTCCTGCACCACCCTCCCTGGATGCCTCAGTTCTATAGTCAACTTGCAAGAGTTCATTGTCAAGTTTGTTTTTATCTAAGACTTTTTTGGTTTATCAATATTCCACACACAAGACTTTCTCCTGAATTATTTCAGTTAGCATTATCCTTTCCAGTTCCAGACAATTTTGTTTCAGAAATTGTCCTATGTACTACAGAGATCATGATAAACTTGCCTTTTGCCCTCTTGGGATTTTTTAATTAATTAAGATAGATAGCCAACAAAAGCAAGCAATTGAAATATTAAAGGATTTATTTATTTTTTTCAGCGTTATAGTCTCTTTATATACAAATCAACATAGATTAATGTCAAATGCATTATTTCTTTTTTTTAAATAATAAATATTATTTTTATATTCCCCATACAATTGCAACCCCCCCATTCTGACCCCAATCCCTCCCCCTCCCGCCCCCCACCCTCCAAAAAGTGTCTCTGGTTCATAGTTTTTTGTTGATTTTGATTTTCACTTTCTTATAGTTATTCATTTTCCTGGTCCCTTATTTAAGTTTTCTAGATTCCTGCTATGAGTGAGACCATCCGGTATTTTTCTCTGAGGAGTCTATCAATATGCTTTCTAGATATTTTGGCAGGAAATCTTTTCAGGATAAACACATGTGAGGGAGAGAATATCAGAAGACTGGAGAGAGACAGGACAATCTTCAAAGTTTCATCAATCATAAAGCAAAACTCTGGTGTCTTTATATACCTGTGTGTGACCTACTTCAGGGAAAGGGATGTGACCTTAAGGTAAAGTCTCTTTCTTTGTTGGAGGGTAATTCTGGAAGTGGGGTCAGTTTAGAGCCATCAGTTATCAATATTGTGGAGCATGTTGGGGAATGGTGCCTCAAATGTGAAATAGAGCTAGGAAGTTCAAGATAGCATTAGACGGGGCCTCCCCGGTGACACAGCGGTTGAGCGCTGGGTTGTGAAGCTGCCCGCAGCCTCTGCAGTGATGGTTCTATCCCCGGCTGCTCCCCGGCCACTGGAGGAGGGTCCCACATGGCACGCAGGCCTCTCCTGCTGCCCGCTGCTCCCCTCAGCAGTATACATCGGTCCTTCTGCTCGCTCTGGCTCTGGTGAATTCTCTCACCCTCCACGCTTCTGACTGTACCCAGTGCTTGTATAAATAAATAAATAAATCTTAAAAAAAAAAAAAGATAGCATTCGAGACATATTGTGGTAATATGCTTTAGTAGTGGCCACAGAAGTTCTACTCCAATACCATATTGGAGAAATATTTAACTTAGATAGAGGATGGTCATGAAAGTTTTCCCCAAATTAATTACCTCTAAAATGAAACATACAGAATGAAGAGTTTGGGGAGTGGCTATTGGGAGCTATGCATTTATCATTAATTTTAAATACAAATGATCAAGGCAAAAGGAAACATTGACTTGAGAAAAATTTAAAATGTCGTTGGATTTAGAGTTAGGAGAATTATAAAAGATGAGGACAAAGAGATAAATCATGCAGATCATGTCTTCTCTACTATATTTAATTTTTGTTCCTAAAGGTTATCTCATTTTGAACAAATAATTTCACCCTTCTGTGTCTTACTTTCTTGATGCACATAATGTGAAGAGAATATTACCCACTTTATTTATTTTTTTAAGATTTTTAATTTATTCATACAAGAACCGGGGTACAGGCCAGATGCACAGGAGGGTGAGAGGATTCACCAGAGACAGAGTGGGGAACAGAACAGGCAGACTGATGAAATACATAGCTGAGGGGAGCAGTGGGTGAGACAGGAGAGGTCTGCCATGCCATGTGTGTTTCAACCCGGCCAGCCGGGATCGAACCCGCACTGCAGAGGCTGCAGACAGCTTCACAGTGCGGCGCTCAACCCCCTTCGCCACCAGGGAGGCCCCGAATATTACCCACTTTAAAGGAATATGCTAAAAATTGAGTGCAGTAGCATGTAGTGATCCTAGCACGGTGTCTGGCAAGTGGTAGGAACTCACCATTCCATGTAGAAATATTCAGTGCCACAGGTAGCCTTAAACAAATAAGTGTTATGCTAGATAGTTGTTTTTAGATATGCATTATCAAAGAGGGTTCACACCAAATATTTTCTCCCTCACTAATGGTAGGAAATTTAGAATTATTGAATATTGTGCATAAAAAATTACTAAAGAGTATAAGAAGACTGCAGTATAATGACATAACTTGATTCACATTGGGGGAAGTAGGGAACAGAATCCTGAATGTAGAGGGAAAGTTGGCAGGAAGATGATGATGACATCATTAAAGGCACATTTAGAGTGTTTTACAATTTAACACCCTGTTAGTTCTGGAACTATATAACTTTGAGGACATACTTATATTTTTATAAATAAGTGACTTTGGTTTTTGCTTATCAGTTTGGCAAGAATGAAAACAATAATATTACTTAGGGGAGCATATAGTGTCATGGGAACTCTGATTTTGAAATTGTGATAGTAGAAGCTGGGAAAACCTTATATATTGTTTTATACATTTTGATCCATAAATAACATATACAAATTCATGCTCAGGAAATAATCAGTGATAGACACTGATATTTATATATAAGAACACTAATCACACTGTATTTTCAAAAGCAATTTTTAAGACTAATATGAAATAATAATAAAATAGTGATGTACACTGAGGTATGTTCACACAGTAGATTAGCCAAATTTTAAAATTTGAAAAATATTTATTTATTTTTCAGAGATTTATTTATTTATGATTGATTACAAGAACTGGGGTACAGGCCAGAGGTGTGGGAGGTGAGAGGATCCACCCAGAGACAAAGGGGGGAACAGAACAGGGAGATAGACTGAAGTACACTGCTGAGGGGAGCAGGGTGTGAGCCAGGGGAGGTCTGCTGCGCCATGTGGGTAGCTTCCTGGCCAGGGATGGAACCCATGTTTTCGAGGCTGCAGACAGTTTCACAGCGCTGCATTGAACCCCCTGCGCCACCAGGGAGGCCCTGAAAAAATATTTATTACCCAGTAACATTTTCATCATATAAGATAAAAACCAACATACCAAACTATATATAGAATTATCACATTGTCTAATTCACACAGACACAAATACACAGAGGTTGGAAAATATAGGGAAAAATAATATTTAAACTTGTAAATGTGTATATATGAATATTACTCTTTTTTTATTTAAAGATTTTTTTTATTTATTCATTCATACAAGAGCTGGGGTACAGGCCAGTTGTGTGGGAGGGTAACAGGATTCACCAGAGACAGACCGGGGAACAGAACAGGCAGACTGACGGAAATACACTGCTGAGGGGAGCAGCGGGCAAGACAGGAGAGGTCTGCTGCGCCATGTGGGTATCTCCCCCTCTGGCCTGGATCAAACCGGCACTGCAGAAGCTGCAGACAGCTTCACAGTGCTGCGCTCAACTGCCTGTGCTACCAGGGAGGCCCTGAATATTACTCTTTTCACTATGCATGTCTGTATATTCCACATATTCTAGAATATTTCTGTTATAATTTATAATCACAAAAAATGTTATCTTTTAAAAATATAATCTTATTTACCTAGAATATTGACAAAATTGCTTTTATACAAATACTTTTGAAGATTTTTTTTTATTTTTTACTTATGTTTATTAAGGTACCATTTCTTTATAATGCTGTATATGTATTGGGGCCTCCCTGGTGGCACAGGGGTTAAAGACGGAGCTATTAAGCTATCACCAGCCACTGCAGCATGAGTTCAATCCCTGGCTGGCCAGGGAGAAACCCACATGGCACAGCAGACCTCCCGTGCCTGTCTGCTGTTCCCCTCGGCATTGCATTTCAGTAGATCTGCCTGTTCTGCTCCCCAACCTCTCTAGTGAATCCTCTCACCCTCCCATACCTCTGGCTTACACCACAGTTCTTTTATGCATAAATAAATAAATCTTTAAAAAAAAAGCAATGTTGTATATGTTTTAGGGTTATAGATTCACACCTCTACATATGCATTTTCACATCACGCCCACCATCATGAACCAATAATACTCCAATATCACTCACTGGACCGACTTCACTCCACCCTCATCATCTAGTACCTGTAGTTCTGCAGTCAGATTTCTTTTTTTTAAGTAATTTATTTATTTTTGTGTAGAAGAATTGGGGTGTAGGCCAGTGGTGTGGTGGCAGGGCGAGGATTCACCAGAGACAGAGTGGGGAGCAGAACAGGCAGACCTACTGAAATGCACTGCTGAGAGGAGCAGCGGGCTAGACAGGAGAGGTCTGCTGTGCCATGTGGTTTAGCTCCCTGGCTGGGGATGGAACTCAGGCCTTCATGGTGATAGCGCTGAGACTTAATGCCTAAGCCACTAGGGAGGCCCCCTCTGCAGTCATATTTCTAAGGAATATATTAGTTTCATGTTGTTTGTTACTCTGTTTTACTTCTTTATATTCCACCTACTATAAAGCTGTTCATTTCCATCCATGTTGTTGAAAATGACAGTATTTTATCATTTTTTTAAGAACTGAGTAGTATTCTATTGTGTGTGTATATGTCTAGATATATATGTATAATCAATTATATAGTTATATTTTTTAGACATCAACAAGAACGAAATACTGAGTTTTGTGACAACATGGATGAATATGGATAACATTATGTTAATAAAATTTTCTAGTCAAAGAAATATTAATACACCATGATATCAATCATATTTGGAACCTAAAATAAACTCAGACCAGAGATTAGCATTTTCAATAATAATTTCCAGGTGCTGTAGGGTGGGGTAAATTGATAAATTGTTAGTCAATGATAAAAAATTTTAATTACAAGATGAATGTTCTCCGGGGATGTAATGTACAACATGTTGACTATAGTTTAAAATAATGTATACTTCAAATTTGTCAAGATAGTATATCGCAGCACACACAAATTTAACTGTGAGAGGATGAATGAGCTAATTGACTTTTTTACAATAACCCTCATGTTGAACACCTTAAGGGGGATAAGCGGGATGTTTTACAATTTGGAAAAGTGAAGTATACATACAATGGAATAATATTCAGTCTCTAAGAACAAGGAAATCCTGCCATATGTGACAATGTGGAGGAAACTGGAAGATATGTTAAGTCAGTCACAGAGGGATAAATACTGCCTGATTCTAATTATATGAGGTATCTAAAATAGTCAAGCTGATGCAAAGAGAGTAAATGGTGGTTTCCAGGGGGTGGAAGGAGGGAGACATGAAGAGTTGTGTCAACAGGTATAACATTTCAGTTGCACAAGGTTAGCATGTCCCTGAATTTTTTCCTACTGCATACTGTCTAGAGTTAACAAACCAAGAGAGAAAATAAAGCTCTTCAGGCCCCCGGCAGTGGTGACACAGAACAAAAAGACTATCATCCTGACTGCAGCCAGCCTGGTCCAGGCAGTGTCCTCCTTCTGGCCCCTACTGGGCCCTGGCTCACAGTCCAGCCTTCACCTCTGTGATCTAGCTGCCAATGTTCAACTTACACAAGATGCTACTGCTTTAGCTCAAAGGACTATAAAAGGAACCAGTCAAATGCTTCCAGGTAACCCTAGAGGATGTGGGAAACCTATAAAACTGAGAGGTTGCCATCATTGGGTCCCCCAACCTACTATGAGGGCAGCTACTTCAAGAGGTACCTCAAATAAGTATAATCCTATCCATGATATCAGGTCCACATACCTGAGTGTCATCCCCTTCCTTCATGAGTCCAACACCTTCCCATTGACAAATGTGGGTGCTTCTGTGATATGAATGAAATGGTAAGAGAAGGATGACAATGGGCAGGAATACAGGGACATTATCCAGAAGCAGATTCTGAGACCAAGGAGAATGCATAGCAGGATGGTGTGAAGGTATTCACCAAGTTGGCTGTACTGCCTGAAGACAAAGGTCCTGGTGCCTGACTAGGCCTCAGTTTCTTTGACCACCACTACTAGGACTTTAACAGCATGACTTACAGAGATGCTTTGGTGACCACAAGACTTGAACAGAGAGGAGTCCTGATAGAGTGTTGCAGAACAAATTAACTAATTAAACTTCACCAGACACAAACTGTGTGAACTCTTTGAGCCTTCTGATGCCAAAATGACACTGGGCTAATTAACCTTAAGTTTTCATCATTACTCTGTTATTTTTCATCTTTTTGTTTGTTTTTTTGTTTTTTTTTTTTTTTTTTTTTTTTTGCAGAAGTTCTTCATCATTGCTCTGTTTATCTTCCTTTGTTGACCAAACCATGGAAAACTAGGAATAGGATATATAGAGAGGAAGGAATCGTCACCAGGCTTGGTAACAATAAATTCTTAATCCTTGTTCTGCTTGTCTTTGTTCTCTTATTGTTTATCATTCTTTTATTGAGGCAACATTGGTTTGCTTGTGTTTTAGTTGTGTAAGATCTTCCCCTTCAGGTATTGTTACCACAATGTACCCATCATCAAAACATCCATATGTTGTTTCTACCAACATAATCTGTTCTTCTCATTTCCCACTTTTTTTTTTTGGGGGGGGGAGGCCCTCTCTCTCCCTTTCTCCCTCTGGCAGCCTCACTTCTATAGTCAGCTTGCTAAGGTGAGTTCTTAATTTCACTTTATATGACCCTTTGTTTGGTTTCTGTATATTCCACATGTAACTGAAACCATGCAGTGTTTGTCTTTCTTCTTCTGATACTTAACATAATCCTCTCCAGCTTTATTGATATTGACCAAAACGTCAAGTTTATCTCTTTTGATCACTGAATGGTGTTCCATTGTGCATAGATACCACATCTTCCTGATTGATGAACTTACATGTCTTGGGTATTAGGTTGTTTCCATGGCTTGGTTATTGTAAGTAGTGCTTCAATGAACATAAGAATGCATGTTTCGGAGGCCTCTCTGGTGGCATAAAGGGTAAAGGCTCAGCACTAAGAAGCTATTGGCAGCCACTGAAGTATGAATTAGATCCCTGGCCAGGTAGCTAACCCGCACAGCACAGCAGATTTCTCCTGCCTCTCCTGCTGCTCCCCTCAGCAGTGTATTTCAGTCAATCTGCCTGTTCTGCTCCACACTCTGTCTCTGGTGAATCCTCTCACCGCTACCCCTGCCCTCCCTCCACACCTCTGGCCTATAGCCCAGCTCTTGTCTGCATAAATAAATAAATCTTTAAAAAGATAATGCATGTTTCCCTTTAAATTAGTGAGTTTTTATTCTTTGAGTTAGTAACTAGGGATGTAATTAATGGGTCAAATGGCAGATACATCATTTATCTTTTGAGTAAACACCATAAGGGTTAAACCAGTTTACATTCCCACCAAAAGTGTAGGAGGGTACCATTTTCTCACACACCCCCACCAGTACTTGTTATTTCCATTATTTTTTATATAGACCATTCTCACAAGTGTGAGATGATATTTCCTTGTGGTTTTGATTTGAATTTCCCTGATAAGTGATGATGAACATATTTTCATGTGCCTGTTGGCCATCTGTATTGCTTCCTGGATAAGTGCCTATTTATATCTTCTGCACATTTTTTTGGTTGAGTCATTTGTTTTCTTTTTATCAAGTTGTGTGAGTTCTTTGTAGAACTTAGTTATTAGCCTCTTGTCAGATGTATGGTGCGAAAATATTTTCTCCCATTCATTAGGATGTCCTTATGGTCTAGTGGTAATTTATTTTGCTGTACAGAAGCTTTTTAGTTTGTTTATTTCTAATTGTCTATATTCTCTTGCTTTCCTTGCTCCTGGAGATAAATTCATGGAGACATCTCTGAAGCTTATGTCATGGAGTGTTTTGCCTATGTTTTGTGTGGTTTCAGGTCTTACATCCAGGTATTTTATCCATTTTGAGTAAATTTTTTGTGTGGTATGTGATAGTTTTCTAGTTTCTTTATTTTGCATGTGACAATCCAGTTTTCCCAACACCACTTATTAAAGAGACTTCCCTTTCTCTAGTGCATATTCTTGGCTCCTGTGTCATAGATTAACTGTCTGTGTATGTCATTTATTTCTGTGCTTTCAATTGCATTCCATTGGTCTTTATGTCTGCTTTTGCTCTAGTATCATGTTGTTTTGATTATTATAGCTTTATAGTATTGTTTGACATCTGGAAGTGCATTCCCCATTGTTTCTTTTTTGTCATTTTATATTTTTTAAAGATTTATTTATTTATTTATACAAGCACTGGGTATAGTCAGAAGCGTGGGAGGGTGAGAGAATTCACCAGAGTGAGAGCAGGGAGCAGAGCAGGCAGAAGGACCTAAGTACACTGCTGAGTGGAGCAGTGGGCAGCAGGAGAGGTCTGCGCGCCATGTGGGACCCTCGCCTGGTGGCCAGGGATAGAACCGGCTCTGCAGAGGCTGAGGGCAGCATCGCAACCAAGCGCTCAACCGCTGCGCCACCAGGGAGGCCCAAAACTGAATTGTTAAATTGGAAATTTCTAGATTTTTGCTTCTAACATAATAATTCTCAAATGTCAATCCACTAACCATACTTAGGTTAAACATTATGCTTACGCTGATCTATGCTAATAATTTTAAAAAGCATGATTTTATATAGTCAGCTTAACTACCCACTGTTTTTTTCTTATGTTCTAATTAAAGGCAATATGAGTTTCTTTTAAGTTAATCATCCTGACACACACACACACACACACACACAATATAATTTCAGTTAATAATGGTTTAAATAATTTTTCCAATGTATTCCATTCTATTTCTTTACCTATTTTTTTTAAGATTTATTTATATATTTATGCAAGCACTGGGTGCAGTCAGAAGCACGGGAAGGTGAGAGAGAATCCACCAGAGCCAGAGTGGGAACAGAACAGGCAGAGTGATGAAATACGCTGCTGAGGGGAGCAGCGGGCGCAGCAGGAAAGGTCTGAGCACCATGTGGGACCCTCGCAGGCGGCCGGGGATCGAACCAGTGCTGCAGAGGCTGTGGCCAGCCTCGCAGCCCAGTGCTCAACTGCTGCGCCACCAGGGGAGGCCCAGTTTACATAATTTTTTGTGTATTTGAAGTATAGGATCTCCCCTTAAGTATTACCACATCACACCCACAACCATGACACCCACAGCTCTCAATCATAATTCAGTGTGCTACATCTCCATCTTGCTCTCACATATGACAGACTCAGTACTGTTGTCAGCTTTCTAGGGTTAATTCTTTGTTTTACATTATCTGATGCTTTGTTTGGTTTCTCTATATCCCACATATAGATGATGGTATTTGTCTTTCTCCTTCTGTCTTATTTCATTTAGCATAATACCCCATAACTCAATATATGGCATTACAAATGACAAGAGTTTATATTTTGACAGCTGAGTAGTATTCATTAGGTATATGTACCATATCTTCCTGATCCAGTCATTTATATCTGGACACTTAGGCTGTTTCCACAGTGTTGAAGTCTCTGTGGGAAGCTCTTTCAATGAGGGTTGATGCAAAATGTACCTAAAGCTTTCACCACATGGTGTGGTTTCTTTTTTTTTTTTAAGATATATTTATACAAGCACTGGGTAAAGTCAGAAGCTAGGAGGGTGAGAGAATTCACTAGAGCCAGAGCGGGGAGCAGAGCAGGCAAAAGGACCGAAATACACTGCTGAGGGGAACAGCAGGCGGCAGGAGAGGTCTGCACGCCATGTGGGACCCTCCTCCGGTGGCCGGGGAGCAGCCGGGGATCAAACCAGCGCTGCAGAGGCTGCGGGCAGCTTCGCAACCCAGCGCTCAACCACTGCGCCACTGGGGAGGCCCTTTTTTGCCATTATTTATTAAGCTATATGGGATCCATTGTGGTACCATATGAATTTAAGTAACATTTGTTTTATTTCTTAGAAGAATATAATTGCATGTAATTCCTGAAACCATAAAATAGAAGAAAATATAGGCAAAACACTTTGTGACATAAACTTCAGTGATGTATTTGCAAATTCATCTTCAACAACAGCAAAAAAAAGGAAAATATAAATAATTGAGATACATCAACCTGAAAAGCTTCCGTACAGTGAAAGAGACCATAATTAAAATGAAAAAAAAAAAAAAAACATTGTACTGAGAGGGAGAAAATACTGCACATCTTTCATCCAACAAGAGACTGATATCAAATATCTACAGTTAATTCATATAGCTCAACAGAAAGAAAAAAATAATCCAATAATAAATAGGCAGACAGCTAGGCACTTCTCCAACAAAGAAACACAGGTGGCCAACATGAAAAAAATGTTCATCCTCACTTATTGTTAGGGAAATGTAAATCAAACCTACGGTAACATTTCTCCTAATTCCTATAAGAATGGCCTATGTCAAAAAGTCATAAACAGCAAGCGGTGTCTAGGATTTGGACTAAAAGGAACTTATTACGTTATTTTGAGAAATGCAGATTGGTTTTGCCCCTATGGAAAATAGTATGGAGATTCCTCAAATCAAAAGATTAAAAATGAATCTGTGATATAACCCACCAATTCTACTCCTATTCTACCAGTTTGAAGGAAACCTACATGCCCATGTTCATAGCAGCAGCACTATTTGCAATAAGTAAAATATGGAAACAAGCTAAGTGTCCATGAATGGAAGAGTAGGTTAAAAATATGTGGTATTTAATCACATGGTTTCACTTATAGCAGGAAAATAGGGGGACCAAATAAGACATCAGTATAAAAAAATAATAGCAATAAAAAACACAGCAAAACAAAAACAGACAATTATAAACCAAAGACATCCTGCAGGGGAGGAGGAGGGAGAGGGATAACAGGGAAGGAGGGAGGAGCACAGGGGACTGAGATGATGGTGCACAGGTGCAGTGGTGAAGGAAACTCTATGGGGACTACACCTGAGGGGGTGGGGGAAAGCAAATATTGTTTAAAAAGGAACAATGATGTAAAAAATAGAAAATGAAAAAAATATATGTGGTATTTATACACAATGTAGTACTACTCAGCAATCAAAAAGACAAACTCATGCCATTCATGGCAACATGGATGGAGATGGAGGGAATTATGCTAAGTAAATAAATCAGAAAGACAAAGACAAATACTGGATGGTGACACTTGTAAGTGGAATATAAAGAAATCAAACAAAGGGTCAGAGAAGTCCAAACTTAAATAATAACAGCTAAAAGTTGACTATAGAACTGAAGAATATGGGGGGAGGGTGTGCAGAGATGAGGTGAGAACAAAATGGAGATGGAGAACAATGGACTATATTGGTGGACTATGTGTGTGCTTTGGTGGAGGGTGTACTATGTTAATAACACATAAAGGAAGGGGAGGACTCTATTCCCAAAATATGAACAATGATGTAAACCAACACTACAATGATTAAAAGAAATAAATAAGAAAATACTATAAAATATCTTATAAGCCTTATAAGCCAAGATATTTTAAATATTTTATATCTTGTAAAATTTAAATTTGGGCAAAATGGATTATTGGAAAGAACATTAAGCTTTTCATATTCCCGTTTTGTTGCTTATGTAGTCATTGAGAATGTTACCTACCTTTTTAAAAATTTTATTTATTTATTTATACAAGAGCTGGGGTAAAGGCCAGATGCATGGGAGGGTGAGAGGATTCACCAGAGACAGAGCAGGGAACAAAACAGGCAGAAGGACCAAAATGCACTGCTGAGGGGAGCAGCGGGCGAGACAGGAGAAGTCTGCCTCACCATGTGGATTGCTCCGAGGCTGGTGGGGATCGAACCGGCACTGCAGAGGCTGCGGACAGCTCCACAGCACTGAGCTCAACCGCCTGCACCACTCAGGAAGGCCGTTACCTACATTTTTGAGACTCACTTCTTAACCTTTGAAAACAGAGATGAAAGCTTTCAAGTTTCACTGAAGGTTTTCGTAACAATTATTTAAAATAAGTGCCTGGTAAATAGTTGGAAATTCACAGTGATGGTGTTTTGTGTATTTTTTTGTTATGATTGTTGACATTGTTAAGAGTATCAGTGTAGATATTGATTCAATCAATGATTTGTATTTTCACACCTGAGCTCTCTTTTGTTAAACTTATATGATTAAAATAGAGATTGTTAATGTTCCTTTGTAGCAGGATGTTTTTAGTTTACCTCCTAATTATATAACTGAAATTATGCACTTCTCAGCACTTCTGGTCACCATATTTCCTGCCTCAGTGTAGCTTCAGTGTGCTGCACGTGATACTGGCAGCCCTGGAGTTCATAAATGGGCTTGGGACACAGCAGTTTTGAAACATGTATATGGAGTCAAAGAAATTTATTTTCCAGGAGCAACCTTGTAAGGAAAATTAGTTAAAAATCAGACTACTTTTTGGGACTCCCCTGGTGGCGCAGCGGTCGAGCGCTGGGCTGCGAGGCTGCCCGCAGCCTCTGAAGTGCCGGTTGGTTCCCCCGCCGCTGGCGAGGGTCCCACAAAAAAAAAAAAATCAGACTATTTTTTGCCTTCCACACAACAGACAGGGCATACCATGAAATGCTATGTTTTCCACCACTCGGACATCTATTGGGCTGTAGGAAATGTCAAGATGCATTTTTTCTATTTTTTGTTAATTTATGCATCACTTCCTGTATATGATTTAAGTTACCTCATGAAGATTATACATTCATTACCCTACCAGAAAATATTTTATTCATTGAATTTTATTCAATGAGAAGTTATGTAACTACTGTTCTATAATTCTGAATCTTTTCTAAAACAATGAAACTACCATTATCAGTTCCCAAACTTGTAGTTACACAAAATCAGCTCTGAAGAGTTAAATAATTTTAAAATTTGTCAGTGAAAAACTCATCCTTTCATAGTGTCCTTACTCTGAAATCTCAAGCCCTAGAGATTTAGAAGTGAACCAGAATTCTTTTGAATCTGACCTTTGTAGAATTCCAGTAGGGAGAATGAGACTTGATAGTCTCATCTTCTGTCCTGTCACCTTTTAAATGCTCAGATTGCCAGTAATCATTTCAGTTGGTCTGTGATGATGAGACAAATGTGTAACAGTCTTTGTCATTTCAATTTTTTACACATTTTCATTTTGTAACACTTCCTGTCATTACAAATTTTCACACATTTCCTCTTGTTCTCACTCTTATTCTCCCTGTCCCTATCCCATGTACGTGTGCATGATTTTTTTTTTTTTTGTGTGTGTGTGTGTGTGGTCTTTATGTGAGTGGAAACTACTCTCAACAGCCAGATGCCACTGGACACTCAGATGCAAGAAAGCACAACTTCAGAGCTGCCAAACAAAATGAAAATGAAGCAAATCACAAAGGAGGCAGTTGGCTACCATTAAGCCTGGTTTTCCTACTCTAGCTGTGCCAGGTTGCTAAAATCTGAGGTAAGAAGACATTTTGCCACCACTTTTATAGTCACTCTCACAAGAACACCATCTATCAAAAAGATATTTACTGCAACTTGCTGGGTAAGGACTGATTACCATGGAGCAGTCAAGGCCAAATCAGTCTGCCTGTCCCTTTGACACTTGTGCAAAGACACAGTTACTATGGTGATAAGAAGATAGAATTTACAACAGATACTATGAGTGTACCTGTTTTGAATGTTATTTATCCATTTATGACCTTCCCATGGAAATCCAAAACAAACAAAACAAATATTTCCTCAAGCTCTGGAGAGGCAGGGGGAGAGTGAAACTCATAACTTTGCCCCAAATCCTGTTTCTTCAATAAGGATCAAAAGGTAATGGGTGGAATTAAAAAACAATCGACTGTTGTTTTAATCCTATGTCAGCAAAATTGTAATGGTCAGTGTGGTGTAAACTATTTGCTTCTTAGGTGGAAACATATCTAAAATAAGACCTGTACTTCTCAGGGGGTAGAATTTCCTATAAGGATAACTAGTCTACTAAGACTACTTTGTTCCATTTTATTTTTTGTAGAGTCAGGGGTTGGAAAATCAGCTCCTGAGCCTAGCCTTGAAACATGCTGAGCCAGCTTCTCCAAAGGCCTAAGCTACTCATAGGTGGGTGGTATGAGAAGCATTCACCTTTTTCAGGACTCTAAGCTCTAAACTCTGCTGACATTGTTGTTTCATAAGTCCTGCCCTGAGAACTGAAAATGTGAATGTCTGATGTACTGTCCGACAGTACCTTTTAAGCCCAAGAAGAATCTACATTTTTATTTCTTTCCATATAGTGTTAAATTAAAACAAAGAGTTTCTTTGAATTTATTTCAGTCCCAAATGCCAACCCCTGAGATGTGCACATACTATATTCACATTCAACAAACTACTGCACAACCAACAGCTCCCCTCTTATTACTAGTGACCCCTAGCTGGCTTTTCCTGCTGTGGGTCCAGCATCCTAATCCATACAGTATGACCCTTTGACTCTGTAGCTCATGTGTTTCAGTAAGGAAAATGAAGTCACCAGCACTTCACTGTAGGACTTTCTGCTCCATGTGGAGTGCTGCCTTTGCTTTAAGATCCTTCTAATGTTTTATTTCAGTGGGAGGGAGAGAGAGTCAGTGATCATTTTTATGATACTATAAATTTGCAAACAGCTTAGTGGAAGTTAAAGAACAGTAAAATGAGTAAGAGGTTTATAGGTTTCAACAGAAAATTTTAAAGGGTTAAATATTTGGGGTTGGATAGTCTGCTTAGAGGTGAAAATGGAGCTTTACAATTCTTGAATAACAAAGACACTTATTTTAAATTAATTTTGCTAGCAGAATTGACAAAGCATTGAAGTTGATAAGTGGAATATATTGGCATTTTGAAATTTGGTTAGTGGAAAGAGCACAGCTATAGATTGAGAGCTGATTTTTGACCTAGATTTTTGATCACTAGTTATGTGAACTGTTATCAATCACTTCTTTCTACTGTAGCCCCAGTCCTTATTCAAAAAAAAAAGGTATTTGAAGATGATTTCATAGGTCACTTACTACTCTGCCTTATGGCAATTCTGTAGTTTGTGAAATTTCTGCTGTGTTCTATCATATAACCTTTTTTTTTTTTCATTTAGGCATCCTTGTGGTTGAGTGGAACTCAATGACTAGCTCTGATAAACTAGAACTTCTGTAAAAATTCTGATAAGCAGAAATGTTGTTTCACTTCTGGGCCAGCGCATCCATTTGGCAGTGCGAGACCCTCCATAAAAGATCTTTCTCTATTGTATGGCTACCAGTAAATTCAAGATGAAGACTAATCTATCAGTTTTGGTCTCTGAAATATTACGATGTATAACATATGACTGCTACCAATATATATGCAACATGAATGAACAGTAAATACTTACGATGCTAACATACTGAGTTTGGGAACCTTTTTGTTACTGCAGTGTATTCTAGCCTATCTCTACTCATGTGTTTTCCTCCCACATTACACTATAAATCTTTAAAGGGAAAATGATGCTGTCTATAATCTTTGCAGATTTTCACCCTGCAACTGAAGGCATAAAGCAAATATTATCTTACTTGTAGACTTTTCAGATTTTTTTTGACAAATTAACTGGATTATAATAGAGAAAATGAAATTGCAAATCTCGGGTATAATCATTTTCACCCAGGCACTCCCAATTGTAAGACTTGGGAAAACACAGAGTATAACAACAGGGTTTATTTATAAGAGATGGAAGAGAAATGAAAAAGGAAAGAGTTTCTAAGCTACAAATAGCTAGTTGTCCTACCCCAGATAGTGTCCATAGTGTCCAGTAGTCCAAACCAAAAACTTCTTGTGCAAGGTGGCATTGTCCCTTTGATGAGAGCCTGGAGCTGGTGGCACACCAATAAGTGGTAGACCAGGACCCAACTCAGAGTTGCAGCTGGAGGTAATCACAGGTGATGCTTCTGAGGCAGCATCATAGTAGCCAACAGCGCCCTATCCAGAGGGTGGACCAGACAGTGCTTAAGTCTACAGCAACAGGTAGTAGTGTTAATATGCTGGAGGGAGGAATGGCAGTCAGACAGTGTTACTGGAGGATCAGATGTGTGGACAGCTCTTAGAAGTGACCAGACACAGATCAGGAGCAGAGCTAGTGCTAGTCAGAAGGTGGTGAAATGGAGGGTCAGGCTCTAGGAAGCACTGGGCACAAGCCAGAAATAGATCTTAGAGACACCTGGCACATGCCAGCAAGGTTTGCAGGCAGGTGATAACAAGGATCAAATATGCTGGTCATGCCAGAGGCAGGAGTAGCAGTCCACAGTCAGAAGCAATGAAGCAAAGGTCTGATGGGTGGATCCAAGGTCTAAGAGAACTGAAAGCTGGAACCAAGTGTCTTCCTAGGGGAGAGTGTTTTAATGAGTCGGTCTCAGGTGAGCATGTCCCTAGCCATCTGCTATTCTACTTTTTATGGCTTTAAGGGTCCACAGATTTCAAACCTGATTGGAACGTTTTCAAAACTGGCTCTGATTTCAAAACTTGAATGGCACCATTGTGAGCTCAAACCTGATTGGCAAGTTTTCAAAACTACCACAAGATTCTAAAACTGATCCCTTCTGCTGCATTATGGAACCAGGAGACATGGGACTCCTCTTACAAAAGGAAGTAAGAATTATTTTTAAACTTTCTCTTTTTTTTCAATGCTAATATGATTAGTAGTTCTATCAGACACAAACTTCTATTAAACAAAAATAAAATATAAATACATTTAAAAATTGTATGATACAGTCTTCAGCTATAACACTCTGTATGTGCCTGATCTTGTCTGAAAATTGTATGATATAATATTTTATTTCTAGTTACATCAATCAAAGTATATACAATTAATAGGTGAAATTTGTCAGTGATGTATATCTATACATTTTGGTCAAAATAAGTCAATTGTTTAACAAATTAATAGGCAACTTAGAGATTTAATTATGTGAAATGCACCTACAACATGAGAATATACTAAGATGTTGTGGATATATTAGCGAGAAGAGTATAATTAGTGTTGTTATTAAAGAAATCATGATTAATCTCCTTGAAAAGTAAGTAGAAATTATGTGAAAGGTAGTTAGATAACCACTATTTATTTAGTGAGAAGTAATAAAAAATATTGAATTCCAAATAAAGAAAGAAGTAAAACTATTTGCAGATATTATAATATACATAGAGAACCCTAAAAACTCCACAGAAAAAGATAATTCAAATAATAAACCAGTTTAGAGGCCTCCCTGGTGGTGCAAGGGGTTAAGATGCGGCACTATGAAGCTATCAGCAGCCACTGCAACAGGAGTTCAATCCCCAGCAGGATACAAAATAAACACACAAAAATCAGTAGCCTTTCTGCATGTAAACAATCAATCTGAAGAAGAAATGAAGAGAACCATCCATTTTGTTTAGGGCTTTTTTTTGCTGTTTGTTTATTCATTTATTTATTTTAGTTTGGCAAATATTTGGTGCATGTGTACAATTCACTACCCAGGACCGGTTTAAGCGTTGGGAATAAAAGCTATCTTGGCTTGGTTAAGACTACTAGGTTCTGGCTTGAGTACCTGTTCTGCCACTTAATAACTGTGATTTGGACAGGTTACAACCAGTTATTTTACTAGTGTCATTTGGACATATACTTATTTTTCCCCCTTGATGTAATAACTGATTACTTTTCTTAAAAGTCTCTTATCATCATTGTGCTTTCATCAAGAATTTGTGGCCACCAAATGTCACAAACTAGAAGACTGTAGTCCTTGTAAGTTATGTCATCTTGAAGAAATTACTTAAGTAATTGTGATTTCAGTTTTCCAAATTGAAATGAAAGTGTTGTGTTATATAGTATTTAAGGATCTTTCAATTTTAAATCTTATGATTATAAGAGTTTGCTTGTCCTTTCAGTGGAAGGAGAGAAATTAAGCCACTGGACAAATTTAGAATGAGAACATGGATCTCTGAAGTTTTAATAGTCAGTTATACCTTTAGGTGTTCTTGATAAATTACACCCTATAGTAATCAAGATTTTTGGATTACTCACTTGCAAACCCAGACTGACTAACATCTTGCTACATCACAGTATTCTGAGTCAGTTGTTACTACCACAGTAATGAAATGCCCATAAAATAAAACTTTACTAAGTATAATCAGGAAGATTGTCAACTAAATATTAAAAAATAAAATAAAATAAAGTAAAAGCAATCTAAGTAACTTGGGACAATCGACCTTACTGTTCCCTTTGTTCTTCTGACGTTTTAACAATTTACAGTTTTATTGGTAGTAGTCCATGTAACTGATCTCTTCTAATAATCTGTCTTTGAAGAAACAAGTAGACTCTTGCTTATATATATCTGTCCCTCCTTTTTGAATCTGCTTAAAGTGTCAATACACTTAAGTCCTGGTGGATGAAATTGTTTGATTTTGAAGTCCTGCAATGCCACCTTGTGGATAAATGATGGCAGCAGTAAACTATGTAATGGTATTTTCATATATTATCTGAGAAATATGCTGAAATTTAAAGTATTATTACTTGTCAAATTTCAGGTCAGTTTGGTTCCCTCAACCAAATATAAAATCAGAATAAATGTCAGTTTTGTGTGACTGCTGGTTTCTGTTATTGCTATGGAAGGTCTCAATAATTCCTATGCATAAGAACTAAGAATTTCTTGTGTTGAAGAAAGCTATGTACTACACATATACATGTAATTATGCATAAGCAGTTTTAGGATCAAATTCCAAATTTTTGCATTGACATGATGCATTCCATAGTGAACTTCTCACTGAAATTATCTAAACATGCTGAATAAAATTTTAAAAATATAAATTAATGACATGGAAAGTAAGATAAACACTGAGATTAAATGGGTAGTGAATATAAGAACCCAGAGAACATATCTGGATATTAAAAATAATATTCACCTTAAAGACATTTGCTAAACCTAGAAGTTTTGATTTTCATAGTGTCTTAGGGTTATGGATAAGAGTAGGGCACTAGAGATAAACTGAGGTGCTATTAAAGTTAGGAATTTTAATTAAATACTCCAGGAAAAGAAAGAATAAATCCAAATATAATTAAAGCTAAAAACTCAGTGGCTATCACACTAAGAGAAATTGATTACTGGGCACACAATGAGTGTATTATCCAAACTTTATGTAAATTTAAAACTATTTCAAAGTAAGGTATTTATTTACTAAAAAGAGTAGGTGATCTTAAAAACATAATGGAGATAGCTAATATTTGAATAAATTTCTTTGAATTGAACACATAATACCTGTGTATTATGTATTAATAATACTGTGTATTATGTATTAATAACACATAATAGTCAAAGTAAATTGTGATAAAATGAGGAAGAATGGAGATATCACATTCCCAGACTTCAACCTATACTATAATGCTATATTAATAAAACAATATGATATTGAAATAAAAATTGACACACAGGCTAATGGAATGAAATTGACAACTCAGAAATAAATCCACACCTATGGGACAGCTAATCTAGACAAAAGACCCGTATATATTGGAGAAAGAAAAGTCTTTTCATCAAATCTCATTGGTAAAAATAGGACACCCAAATGCAAAAGTAATTAACCTAGATCACGCAATATATAAAAACTAACTCAAAATGGATTACAGACTTGGATGTAAGACCTGAAATCATACAATACATAGAAATACGCATGGGCAAAATACTCCACAGCATTGACTTCGCAGATGTCTTTGAAAACTCATCAAGGGAAACAAACCAAACCAAACCAAACAAACAACAAATGGGACTACATTAAATTAAATGCTTCTCCCCAGTGAAAGTATCTATCATTAAAATGAAATGACACACCATTGGATGAGAGAAAATGTTTGCATATCATAAATCTGAGAAAGGGCTCATATCCAAGAGCAAGCAAAAATCATAAAACAATAAAAGTCCAATCATCAAATGGGTAGAAAAGTTAGACACTTATTCTAAAAAGGCACTCAGGGGCCTCCCCGGTGGCGCAGCGGTTGAGCGCTGGGTTGCGAAGCTGCCTGCAGACTCTGCAGCGCCGGTTCGATCCCCGGCTGCTCCCCGGCCACCAGAGGAGGGTCCCACATGGCGCGCAGACCTCTCCTGCCGCCCGCTGCTCCCCTCAGCAGTGTACTTCGGTCCTTCTGCCTGCTCTGCCTCCCGCTCTGGCTCTGGTGAATTCTCTCACCCTCCCGCACTTCTGACTGTACCCAGTGCATGTATAAACCAAACAAACCAACCAACCAGCAAAACAAATAAATAAAGCATGCCTCTATAAAAAAAAAAAAAATAAAAAAAAAATAAAATAAAAAGGCACTCAGATGGCCAACAGGCACATGAAAAAAAATGTTCATCATCACATCAGGAAAATGTAAATCAAAACCAAAGAGAGATAACATTTCACACCTGTATGAATGGCCCATATTTATAACCAGAAATAATAATTGTCGGTGATGGTATCAAGAAAAAATATCATTCACTGCTGGTGAAAATGTAGGCTGGTCAAGCTCCTGTGAAAAACAGTATGGAAGTTTCTCTAAGCATTAAAAATAGAATTGGAAAATGAACCAACTATTCCACTCCTAGGTATCTACCCCAAAAACGCAAAAACCAAACCAATCAAAACACTATTTTTGAAAGGATATGTACACTCCTATATTCATTGTAGCATTATTCATAGTAACCAAGTTGTGGAAACAACCTAAATATCCGAGAAGAGATGAGTGGATTAAGTAGATGTATGGAATATTATGCTGCTATGAGAAAGATGAACTGTTGCCATTTTCAATGAAATGGACAGAACTGAAGGGGATTATGCTAAGTGAATAAGTCTGAAGAAGAAAGTAAATTATCAGGTGATTTCACTCATATGTGCAATATAAATGAAATAAGCAAAGGGATAGACAATGCTAAACAAAAACAAACCTTAGAAATCTGACTGTAAATTTGAGGCTACCAGAGTGTGAGGGGGAGGTTGGAGAGCAAAGTAGGAAGGGGGCCCAATGGACTATGATGGAGGAAGATAGGTACCTTGATGGTGGGTGTGGTGTGGTGACATACAACCAAGGAAGTGTGAACAATACTTCTGAATCCTATACAGTGTCATCAATCAATTTGACATTTATATAAAAAAATCAAAATGGCTTTTAAAAATATGGCTTTAGGTGCCTCCCTGGTGGCACAGGGGTTAAAGATAGCGCTATCAGGTTGTCGCCAGACACTACAGCACAAGTTTGATCCCAGCAGCCCAGAGAACTGACGCACATGGCGCAGCAGACCTCTCCTGTCTCTCCTGCTGCTCCCCTCACCAGTGTATTTCAGTAGATCTGCCTGTTCTGCTCCCCACTCTCTCTGGTGCATCCTCTCACCCCCCACACCTCTGGCTTACACCCCATTTATTGTATGCATAAATAAATAAATCTTAAAAATGGCTTTATTGAGAGATATAATTTAGAAAGCATTAAGATCATTACTTTAAAATATGTAATAATTCTGTGGGAAATTATTTTTTCACTTCATTTAAATTTTGCTTATGTTTATCTTTTTGGGTCTTTATGAATCCTCTCTTTTTGTTTGTCTAAGCTATATTTTGATGAATATTGGATTGTTGACTCTGCAGTATTGAAGTATCTTTCAAATTCTGGTTTTACCCACTGTTTTAACTGTAGTGCTAGTTATTTTGCTCTTTTATAAGTAGTCTGTACTGTACTTGTAGAAATATATGGAGGTTTGATTTGATTTGCATTCCATTTTTAAACAAGAAAAAAACTTCCATGTGCTTTTACACATTCCACTTTACATAATGAGACAGCTGTCATGTTGAGTCACTTTTAATGATTGTCAAGTGGGTTCAGGTTACATAGACATAATGACTCTATTTTAGAGTTTCCTGGCAAAATTTTACCTCAAAGTCTTAATATTCAGTAAATAACTATTATTCATACTTGTGTTCCATCCAGAACTGAAGAAGCTGAAAGGCTGCAAGCTGCATATCTCAGACTCCCATGCAGTCAGTGTTCAGTCTGTGAATTTGGTTCTACTTATCAGATGTATTTCCATCATAGATATTTGAAATGGAGACATGAACTATTTAACTTCCTCAAGTTTTGATGCTGATGGTAGCCAGCATAGTGACTGATATAGTGGACTCTTTTGTAGCAGTGTTTAAATGGTCATCCTCAATATTGTGATTCTCAAGAAGCATTTATGAGATTCTAACCTCTGGCTCAAGCTGGACAGTTTCTTGAGCTAAGAATTCTTGTATGGTTTTTGTCATCTTTCCCTTCCTTGTTGTGGTACCTGTTCTCCTGGCCAATCAGTTGAGCAGAGTCCTTCCATGAATTGTTCTGGAAGATCTAGCTTCTTGCTAAATTTTCCTGTTCTTCCAAATGAATTTGGAAGTTTATGTATTGTTGATTAAATTACTTTGAGATTAAAATAGCTAGAGTATTTTCTGGTTTTTGAAATTTACCCTGACAAATTCAAACTGGGGTGAATATCAGGAAGATAATATTGAGTGGAAAAAATTTTCTGCTGGGCCTTTTGCACCGGTGGCAGCAAGGAGAGGTGGGGTGGGGTGGGGTGGGGTGGGGCGGGTGCTCTTTCTTTTTCTCTTAGAAGATATTTTAGCACAGGTTTTCTCCTTCTCATTTACACCACACCTCACAGCCTCCCAAATCCATTCTCCCCCTCACCACGTATCCTCATGATGTTGTCTCTGGATTACTTGGTGTTTTTTTGGGATCACCACTGGGGCCACTGGGACCAATCTGGGCTCAAATGAGAAGTTGCTGATTCTGCTCTTTTGGAAAGTCATGGATCATAAGTTGGAACTGACTGAGGATTATAAAGAAGAAACTAAGATTGATGCAGAAAACCTGTCCTGGGCACCTCAGCTGGACCAACCCCCTCCCCCGCGCCCCCCCCCCAGTTTAACCAGCCAGTGGGCAATGAACTGAATATTGGTGTCAAAACTTTCTTCTGTCTATACTAACCGGCAGCTTCATGTCAGGCAAGACCTGCATGGGAGACTTCCAAGAATATATTATTGCCTGAATATGCTTCTACTCCAAAGAATTCAAGGGCGTTGTCCTGTTTCACCTGATGTTGACAAGCTTGTTCTTGCAGCAATAACAGAGTATTTAAATTTTGAAGAGGGATAGTTCAGTTTCCTGGTATGGAACCTCTCAAACTGAAGATATTGGGAATATAAGTTTAGCAATGATTTCAGAGCCTTATAATAATAGGTTTTTTAGATCCAGAGGGAGTAAATTACAAATCTGAAAGTGGCACTTGCAGCAAGATGGAACTTATTGATGACAGTACCATTGTCAGAACTCGAGGTTTACCATAGCAAACTTCAGATCAAGATACTACCCTATTCTTCAAATTACTCAATTGCACCAAAGGAGGTGCCCCACTTTGTTTGAATGCCCAGGGTTGAAGGAATGGTGAAGCTTTGGTTAGATTTTTAAGTGAGGAGAGCAGAGACCTAGCAATAGGGGCACAAACATCACCTGGGGACCAAGCACATTGAGGTTTACAAAGCAACAGGTGATGATTTTCTTAAAATTGTTGGTGTTACAGCCAATGAAGTAGGTCAATTTCTCTCCAAGGAAATTCAAGTCATTGGCTACATATGGAGGCTCCCTTTCAGTGCCACAGACAATGGAGTAGTAGCCTTCTTTGGACAACATTGCCCCATTGCTGAGGGTAAGGAAAGCAACCTCTTTGTTACCTTCCCATACCACAGGCCACCAGGGGATGCTTTTGTCCTCTTTGCTTGTGAGGACCATGTGCAGAACACACTGAGGAAGCGTAAGGACTTGTTAGGCAAAAGGTATATTGAACTCTCCTCAGGAGCACAGCAGCTGAGTCGATTCTCCTTTGCCCCTCATTCAACTCCCAACTCTGCCCATTATTCCAGCACTATCTCAGCAATTTGTGCCCCCTACAAATGATTGAGACTATATGCCTTGGTCTTCCATATGCAGCCACAGCTGAGGATATCCTGGACTTCCTGTGGGAGTTCTTCACAGATATTTGAGCTCAAGGGGTTCGCATGGTATTGAATCACCAGGGCCACCCATCATGAGATGAAGTCTGAGGACAGAACGTTTATGACTGCACAAAAGTGCCATTTAAAAAAAAATGAAGGACATATATGTTGCACTCTTTCCATGTTGGACTGAGGAGATAAAGTTTGTGTTAATGGGGGACACTTAAAATCGAAATGGGTTACTCCCACCGCCATGTAAGTTACCATGCCTGTCTCCACACTCATACACATGTTCAGCTCCTGCAGCAGTCATTTCTACTGAATCAGCCATTTATCTGCTTTCTGTGCTTTTGATCCCAGGAGCGCTAACAGCCCTCCACAGCATACTACCCAGCAGGCACTCAGCTCTTCATGAACTACACAGCTCATTGTCACAGTATTTGAAAGATATATGGTGATTCTGCAACTGTCAGACAAGACAACTTTTAGAAATTCCAAGGGAACTTTGTCTCCACTCAGGCTGCAATATTTTTAGTAGACATGATTGGACAGTGGGACTGTGCCTTATCTTTTGGTTGAATGAAAAATTTGAGTCAGTGAAGCCAAATCTTCATGGCAAGCAGCATGCCAGGCTTCTTGCTGATTTGCAAACAGACATTTAAAATGTGAATTTGTAATCAGGTGTCCTATCACCTCCAGCTAATGTGGCGTCATAGATGTTTCTGAAATGTTAAGTCTTGAAAAAGAGCACTCCAGTAGTTATCTGACAGCTCCACCAGGAACTGTTCAGACAAGCTTCATTTTTGTGTGTTCTCATCCTTCCCTCTCCATCTCTCTACCTTCAGCACAATCATACCCTCCTGTTTATAATAATTGAAGAATAAGGTCTTGGAATATTTAAACCACAAACTTAAGAAAAGAAATAGCACTAAAATTTTCCAGTCGCTTGACCAAAATTATGTCTTATAGCTAAAAGCCAATGAAAATAATTTTTGAAAACACATTGGGGTATATTAGATGAAATAGTGTATCCTCCACAAAACATACATAGTTTAAAAGTTTGATCTTTTCCTCAGCAGGTACCCATTGTAAATAAGAATGAACTAGGGGCCAAAACATGAAACCAAAAATGAAGTAGCTACAGGTTGTTAGTAATTTCTATTTTGAACTGTAACTGAATATTGTGTCTTCATATGTGTTTTACATTGTGATTTTCCCATTACTAATAATTTGGATTTTGATAAGAGAAATTCCATAGTTTTTAATATCACAGAAATGAAATATTAAGTTTGTGGTTTAAATATTCCAAGACCTTACTCTTCAATTATTAGTAAGCAAGAGGTTAACATAACTTGTATATGTTAAAATAGCCTAAAACCTTTTTCTCTAATGCCTTGACTGTCAAATAATCAAAACTTTTAAAAGAATAAGATTATAGTCAGCATGCTAGACTGAGAGGATAAAAGCTGATATAGTTAGATCAGGTATTGATGTTGTCAGTGTTTCACACTGTTAAGCTGTGTTTACACTACAAATGTGCAATATTAGACACTAACTACTAGTACTGCTGCCTCATGTAACTCCAAACAGAAAAACAAGATTTGATTAAGTGCACATTTCTTTAAGTTACTTATATTGTCCTTTTCTTGGATACAATGCCATGCAGATTTGTGTAGCTGCTGTATTTATTTACTGGCATTATTTTGATTAACCATTTGAATGCAGAGCTAACCATCCCCCCTTCATCTGGACATCAATGGCCTTTTTGCTGCAGTAGGAAAAAATAAGAAACAAAAAACATTTTGCATCAAAATTCATGATAAATGACACTTAAGATCAGAAAAATGTTCTTTATGGTTGATGCCTTAAAATGCTGTCTGCCCAGCTAATGTGGAATCATAAATAAGATTAGGCTAGAATAATACTACAGTACTACTGAGTTACTGTGGAATTGTTACATTGGATAGTAAAACTCACCTGTTAATCTCAAAAAAAAGCTGCTGAATAAATATGCATGGTATAATTCCCTGAATAGAAAGTTTTATGTCATAAAAAGTAAACAATTTGTTATTTAGGGATATTATTAAGCATGCTAAAGCTATCAAATGATAAACACAAGTTTTAGGATGGTACTGATTCTGAGGGAAGAAATAAGATTCAACTCAATTTAGGAGTATATTTGATAAATACTAAAAATATTTTATAAATATTATTTATAAAATTTTATAAATATTATTTAGTATTATACTTTAATGAAACATTAAAATTTTGTGTTCATATCATATATATATAGACAATTAACATGTCCCATGTGGAAGAATTATCAATATTTTCAAGTCTGTAAAGCCTGTATTTTTATTTCTTTTTTTCTTTTATATATATTACATCATCTTTCTTTTTGTACAATGTGTGCTTTCTCTTCTCAGGTGTAGACCCCATACAATTCCCACCACAAATTCACTGTGCACCATCGCCATAGTCCCTTATGCTCATCCCTCCCTTGTTTTGATCCATCTCCCTCCCCCTCCCCTGCAGTGTCTCTGATTTATAGTTGCCTATTAATTTTGTTTTTTAATTTATTATAATTATTTTTCCCTGATGCCTTATTTGGTCCCCCTACATTCCTCCTATAAGTGAAACCATCTGATATTTTTTCTTTTTTTCTGACTTATTTCACTGAGCATAATAATTCCTTCCAGCTCCATCCATGTTGCTGTGAATGGCATGAGCTTATCTTTTTTGATTGCTGAGTAATATTCCATTTTGTAAATATACCACATCTTCTTGACACAGTCATCTATTTTGGGGGTTTGGGTTGTTTCCATATCTTACCTATTGTAAATAGTGCTGCAATAAAAATAGAGGTGCTGCAGGTATCCTTTTGAATTAATGTTTTTGTGTCCTTTGGGTAGATCCCTAGGAGTGGAATTGCTGGGTCATATGGTAGCTCCATTTTTAGTAGACTGAGGAACCTCCACATGGCTTTCCATAGTGGTTGGACCAGTTTGCATTCCCACCAGCAGTGTAGAAGAGTTCTTTTTTTCCCACATCCTCACCAACATTTGTTGTTTCCTGTTTTTGTATTTTTTTTTATATGAGCCATTCCACTGGTGTAAGGTGGTATCTCATTGTGGTTTTGATTTGCATATCCCTGATTACAAGTGATATTGAACATTTTTTCATATACCCCATGGCCATTTGCATTTCCTTTTTGGAGAAGTGTCTTTTTAGCTCTTCTCCCTATTTTTGACTCGATTGTTTACTTTGCTATTGTTAAGTCTCATCAGCTCCTTGAAGATCTTTGTGATCTGTCCCTTATCAGTACTATTATGTGCAAAAATTTTCTCCCAATCAGTAGGGTGTCTCTTTGTTTTGGTCAATGTCTCATTTGCTGTACAGAAGCTTTTATGTTTGATGTAGTACCAGCTGTTCATCTTTTCCTTTGCTTTCTTTGTTTTGGGGATGTGTCTTTAAAGTTGTTACTGAGTTGTATGTCATACAGTGTTTTGCCTATATTTTCTTCTATTTATGGTTTCAGGTCTTATATCCAGTTCGTTTATCCATTTTGAGTAGGTTTTTGTGCATGGTTTGAGGTAGTAGTCTAGTTTTATTCTTCTGCATGCACCAGTCTAGTTTTCCCAGCACCATTTATTGAACAGACTTTCTTTGTTCCATTGCATATTTCTTGCTCCTTTGCCAAAGATTGGTTTTCTATATATGTATGACTTTATTTCTAGGCTTTCTATTTCATTCCATTGGTTTGTCTTTTTTGGTCTGGCACCTACTGTTTTAATTATTATGGCTATGTAGTATGGTTTAAAGTCTGGGAATGTGATACCTCCATTCTCCTTTGTTTTTGTCAGGAGAGCTTTGGCTATTTGAGGTTTTTTGTGGCCCCATATAAATTTCATCAATATTTGTTCTATTTCCTTGAAGAATGTCATTGATATTTTTATTGGAATAATATTGAATCTGTAAATTGCTTTTGGTAGGATAAACATTTTGATAACTTTAATTTTTCTAATCCATGAGCAGAGGATGTCCCTCCATTTCTTTGTGTCTTCTTCTATTTCTTTTAACAATGTTTTATAATTTTCTTTGTATAGGTCACTCAGCTCCTTGGTTAAGTTTATTCCCAGGTATTCCATTTTTTTTTTTTGTTTCAGTTGTAAATGGAATGGTTCTTTTCATTTCTTCTTTTTCAGATTGATTGTTTGCATATAGGAAGGCTACTGATTTTTGTGTGTTGATTTTGTATCCTGGTACTTTACTAAACAGGTTTATTATTTTAATTAGTTTTTCTGTGGAGTTTTTAGGGTCCTCTAGGTGTATTATCATATCATCTTCAAATAGTGATAATTTTTGGCTAGGACATCCAATATTATATTGAAAAGCAGTGGTGAGAGTGGACATCCTTGCCTTGTTCCTGATCTTAAGGGAAAGGCTTTCATCTTTTTACCATTGAGAATGGTATTGGCTGTGGGTATGTCATATACGGCCTTTATTATTTAAAGGTATGTTTCTTCTATCCCAAGAATTTTGAGGGCCCTCATCATAAATGGACATTGAACTTTGTTGAATGCTTTCTCAGCATCTATTGATATGATTATATGATTTTTCTTTTTCTTTTTCTTTTTGTTGATGTGTTGGATTACATTAATTGATTTTTGGATGTTGAACCATCCTTGTGCCTCTGGAATAAATACCACTTTTGATGCATTGTTGGATTTTGTTCGCTAGGATTTTATTGAGGATTTTTGCATCAGTGTTCATTAGAGAGATTGTCCTATAGTTTTCTTTTTTAGTGTTGTCCTTGTTGGGTTTTGGTATTAGTGTAATGTTGGCTTCATAAAATATATTTGGTAGTATTCCTTCCTTCTCAATTTTTTGAAAGACTTTGTGTAGGATAGGCACTAATTCATTTCTGAACATTTGGTAGAATTCATTTGTGAAGCCATCTGGTCCTACGGTTTTGTTTTGGGGGAGGATTTTGATTACTGATTCTATTTCACTGCTTGTAGTTGGTCTGTTTAGGTGTTCTAGTTCTTTATCTAGCTTTCGATGATTGCATAGTTCTAGGAATTTACCCATCTCTTGTAGACTGCTGAACTTGTTTGCGTATAACTGTTCATAGCAATCTCTGATTATTCTTTTGATTTCTGCTGTGTCTGTTGTAATTTTTCCTCTTTCGTTTATGATCCTATTTATTTGTGATTTTCCCCATTTTTCTTTGTGAACCTGGCTAGAGGTTTGTCTATTTTTTTTTTCAAAGAACCAACTATTGGTTCATTAATCTTTTTGATTTTTTAAATCATCTATTTCATTTATTTCTGCTTTAATTTTTATTGTTTCCTTTCTTCTACTGGAATTGTTTTGTTGTTACTGTTGTTGTTGTTGTTCTTGTTCTTTTTCCAGTTCTTTAAGGTGGAAGATTAGGTTGTTTCCTGGAGTTCTTTTTTGTTTCTTGATGCGAGTCTGTATTGCTATATATTTTCCTCTTATAACTGCCATTGCTGCGTCCCATATGTTCTGAAGAGTTGTGTCCTCATTGTTGTTCATCTCAAGGTTTTTTTTTATATCTTCTTTGACATCCTCCTTGATCCAATGATCTTCTAGTAGTGTGGGTTTCAATCCCCATGATGTAGGAGGGTTCTTTGCTTTCTTTTCATGGTTTATTTCTAGTTTGATGCCTTTATGGTTACAGAAGATAGTTGGTATGATTTTAATCTTAGTTTATCTGTTGATGTTTGTCTTGTGTCTTAGTATGTGATCAATCCTGGAGAATGATCCATGAGCACTTAAGAAAAATGTATACTCAGATTTTTTTGGGTTCAGTGCCCTATAGATATCTGTTAAGCCCATGAATTCTAGGTCCTTATTCAAAGCTCTAGTGTCCTTCCTTATTTTTTGTCTCATTGATCAACCCATTGGTGAGAGTGGTTTGTTGAAGTCTCTTACTAGATATGTGTTTCCTCTAATATCTGCTTTCAAAGATGATAATAATTGTCTCATATATTTTGGTGTTCCTTCACTTTGTGAGTATATGTTGATGAGTATTATGTCTTCTTGATGTACTGCATCCTTAATACAACGTAATGACTGTCTATGTCAGTTTTTATCTTTTTAGTTTGAAGTCTAATTTATCTGATCTAAGTATAGCTGTTCCTTCCTTTTTGGTCTGGTTGTGAAGCATGTATTTTTATTTTCTTTTTTTTTTTTCAAATGGCAAATGGCTGGTGTTAACATAGTACTTTAATTTTTCTAACAAATTTTATTTTTATATACCCATACAATTGCAACCCATTATTTTGACCCCAATCCCTCCCCTCCCCAGCCCCCATGGCCCATAGAGTGTCTCTGGTTCATAGTTTTTTGTTGATTTTGATTTTCACTTTCTCATAGTTATTCATTTTCCTGGTCCCTTATTTAAGTTTTCTAGATTCCTGCTGTGAGTGAGACAATCCGGTATTTTTCTTTTTCTTTCTGGCTTATTTTGCTGAGCATGATCCCCTCCAGCACCATCCATGTTGCTGCAAATTGCATGTGTTTATCTTTTTTGAATGCTGAGTAATATTCCATGGTGTATATGTATCACATCCTCTTGATCCAGTCATCTATTTTTGGGCATTTGGGTTGTTTCCAAAGCTTAGTTATTGTAAACAGTGCTGCTATAAACATAGGGGTGCAGGTGCTCTTTGGAATTGATGTTTCTGTGTCCTTTGGGTAAATACCTAGGAGTGGAATTGCTGGATCTATGTTTAGTAGGTCCAGAAATCTCCACACAGCTCTCCATAGTAGTTGGAACAGTTTGCACTCCTACCAACAGTGCAGGAGAGTTCCTTTTTCTCCACATCCTCGCCAACATTTGCTCTTGCTAGATTTTTTAATATGTGACATTCTCACTGGTGTAAGATGGTTTCTCATGGTAGTATTGATTTGCATTTCCCTGATTACAAGTGATGTTGAACATTTTTTCATATGCTTGTTGGCCATTTGCATTTCCTCTTCAGAGAAGTTTCTTTTTAGCTCTTCTACCCATTTTTTAACAGGATTATTTTGTTTTTGTTGAGTCTCATCAGCTCTTTGCAGATTTTTGTGATCAGTACTTTATCATTAGTGTTGTGTGCAAAAATGTTCTCCCAGTTGGTGGGGTTTCTCTTTGTTTCAGTTATTGTCTCTTTTGCTGTGCAGAAGCTCTTTAATTTGATGTAGTCCCAGCTGTTGATCTTTGCCTTCACTATCACTGCTTTGGGTGATGTGTCTGTAAAGATGTCTTTGATGTACAAATCACGTAGTGTTTCGCCTATATTTCCTTCTATGTATTTTATGGTTTCAGGTCTTATGTCTAGTTCTTTAATCCATTTTGAGTTGATTTTTGTGTATGGTGTGAGGTAGTGGTCAAGATTCATTCTTTTGCATGTAGCGACCCAGTTTTCCCAGCACCATTTATTGAACACACTTTTTTGCTCCAATGCATATTCTTTGCTCCTTTGTCAAAGATTAGTTGACCATAAATCTGTGGGTTTATTTCTGGATTTTCTATTCGATTCCATTGGTCTGTGTGTCTGTTCTTGTTCCAATACCATGCAGTTTTGATGATGATGGCTTTGTAGTATAGTTTGAAGTCTGGGCGTGTGATGCCTCCATTCCCTTCTTTTTTTTTCAGGAGAGCTTTGGCTATTTGGGTTTTTGGTGATTCCATATGAATTTCATCAATAATTGTTCTATTTCTTTGAATAATGACATTAAAATTTTTATTGGAATAGCATTGAATCTGTATATTGCTTTTGGTAGGATGGCCATTTTAATAATGTTTATTCTTCCAATCCATGAGCAGGGGATGTCTTTCCATTTCTTTGTGTCTTCTTCTATTTCTTTTAACAGTGTTTTATAGTTTTCGTTGTATAGGTCCTTTACCTCTTTTGTTAGATTTATTCCCAAGTATTTGATTTTTTTGTTTTGACAATAAGAGGGATTTTTTTTTATTTCTTCTTCTTCAGATTTATTGTTTGTATATAGGAAGGCTACTGACATTGGCGTGTTGATTTTGGATCCTGCCACTTTACTGAAATGATTGATGAGTTGAATTAGTTTTTCTGTGGAGTTTTTGGGGTTCTCTATGTATATTATCATATCATCTGCAAATAGTGCTAGTTTGACTTCTTCTTTTCCTATTTGGATTCCTTGTATGTCTTTCTCTTGTCTTATTACTCTGGCTAGGACTTCCAGTATTATATTGAAAAGCAGTGGTGAGAGTGGATATCCTTGTTTGTTCCAGATCTTGATGGAAGTGCTTTCAGCTTTTCACCATTGAGAATGATACTGGCTGTTGGCTTGTCATAGATGGCCTTTATGATGTTGAGGTATGTTCCTTGTATCCCAAGAATTTCAAGGGCTTTTATCATGAATGAGTGTTGCCCTTTGTCGAAAGCTTTCTCAGCATCTATTGATATTATCATATGTTTTTTATATTTCTTTTTGTTGATATGTTGGATAACGTTGATTGATTTTCGGATGTTGAACCATCCTTGTGTCCCTGGCATGACTCCTACTTGTCGTGGTGAATTATCTTATGGATACATTGTTGGATTCTGATAGCTAAAATTTTACTGAGCATTTTTGCATCAGTGTTCATTAGGGAGATTGGCCTGTAGTTTTCCTTTTTTGTGTTGTCCTTATTCGGTTTTGGTATTAGTGTAATGTTTGCTTCATAGAATGTGTTTGGTATTATCCCTTCCTTCTCAATTTTTTGGAAGAGTTTGTAAAGGACAGGCACTAATTCATCTCTGAATGTTTGGTAGAATTCATTTGTAAATCCATCAGGTCGTGGGCTTTTGTTTTGGGGGAGGTTTTTGAATATCATTTCAATTTTGCTGTTTGTAATTGGTCTTTTAGGTGTTCTATTTCTTTTTTATCTAGCTTTGGGTGATTGTAGAGTTGTAGGAATTTGTCCATCTCCTCTTGATTGTTGAACTTGTTTCCATATAACTGTTCATGGTAGTTACTGATTATTCTTTTGATTTCTGTGTGTCTGTTGTGATGTCTCCTCTTTCATTTATGATCCTGTTTATTTGTGCTTTCTCCCTTTTTTCCTTTGTGAGCCTGGCTAGGGGATTGTCTATTTCATTGATTTTTCCGAAGAACCAGCTCTTGGTTTCATTGAGCTTTTGGATTTTTTTTTTTAGTTTCGATTTCATTTATTTCTGCTTTGGTTTTTATTATTTCTTTTCTTCTGCTGGGTTTGGGTTTCTTTTGTTGTTGTTGCTGTTCTTTTTCTAGATCTTTGAGCTTCAAGATTAGGTTGTTTCTTTGAGTTCTTTCTTGTGTCTTGATGTGAGCCTCTATTGCTATATATTTTCCTCTTATTACTGCTTTTGCTGCATCCCATACATTTAGGAAATTGGTGTCCTAATTGTCATTCAATTCAAAGAATATTTTTTAATTCATCTTTGATCTCCTCATTAGTCCAGTGGTCTTCCAGTAGTGTGGTCTTCAATCTCCATGAGGTAGGAGAGTTCCTTGCCTTCTTTTTATGTTTTATTTCTAGTTTGATGCCTTCATGGTCAGAAAAGATGGTTGGTATGATTTCAGTCTTGGTGTATCTGTTGATGTTTGTCTTGTGCCCCAGTATGTGATCGATCCTGGAGAATGATCCGTGTGTGTTTGAGAAAAATGTGTACTCCATTTTTTGAGTTTAGTGTTCTATAAATGTCTGTAAAGCCCAAACGCTCTAGGTCCTTATTTAGAGCTTTAGTGTCTTTACTTATTTTTTGTCTCGTTAATCTATCCATTGTTGATAGTGGTGTGTTGAAGTCTCCCACTACGTATGTGTTTTCTCTGATGTCTGTTTTCAGAGATGACAATAGTTGTGATATATTTTGGTGCTCCTTCGTTTGGTGAATATATGTTAATGAGTGTGATTTCTTCTTGAATATTGTCCCCTTGATCATAATGTTGACCGTTGGGGTCTCTTTTTATCTTTTTGAGTTTGAAATTTGTTTTATCTGATATAAGTATAGCTGTTCCTGCTTTCTTTTTTGGTCCATTTGCTTGTAGGATTGTTTTCCATCCTTTAACTTTGAGTCTATTTTTATCTTTTGTAGCTAAATGTGTTTCCTGGAGACAGCAAAAGGTTGGGTGTTGTTTCTTAATCCAGCCTGCGACTCTGTGTCTTTTTATTGAAGAGTTTAGTCCATTTACATTTAGAGTTAATATTGATATGTTAGCATCTGTATTTGCCATTGTGTTTGTCTTTCCTTTGATTTTATTTATTTATTCTTTTCATAACTTCTTATTTTGGCCTTCTTTTGTTGTTATTCATCCCTCTGAGGTTCTGGCTTTAGGACTCCTTGTAGTATTTTTTAGAGTGGGGGTGTAGTTGTAATGAAATTCCAGAGTTTCTGTTTGTCTGGGAAGGTCCTTATTCTTTCTTCATAGAGGAAGGAGAGCTTTGCGGGATAGAGTATTCTTGGTTGGCGTCTGTTTTCTTGGAGTCTGTTGACTATGTCCCTCCACTCTATCCTTGCCCGTAGTGTTTCTTCGGAGAAGTCTGATGTCAGCCTGATTGGTTTTCCTTTGAATGTTATCTGTTTCTTCCCTGTTGTCAGCTTCATTATTTTTTCCTTGTCCTGGATTCTTGGGAGCTTTACTATCATGTGTCTTGCTGTATTTTCCTTTCGTCATGGAAGTTTGGTGTTCTTGCTTCTTGTATATCAATTTTCAGCTCCTTCTTCACATTTGGGAAGTTCTCTTCAATTATCTCTTTGAATATTGTCTCTGTTCCTACATCTCTCTCCTCTCCTGGTATTCCTATAACTCTTATATTTCCTTTCTTCATGGAGTCAGATAGTTCCCAAAGTGTTTCTTCGGTCTTTTTCCTTCTTACTTCTCTTTCCTTTTCTTTTTTGGTTTTTTTAGTTCTGTGTCTTCAAGAGTACTTATTCGTTCTTCCATTTCATCTATTCTGCTTTCATTGCTTTTCCCAGAGTTCTTTAGCACCTCCATTAATTCTTTGATCTCCTGCATTTCTTTTACTTCCCTCTTTAGGGACTAAATTTCATTATTCTGGTCGTTGATCATTTTTCCCTTATCATTGTTTTCCTTTACGACTTCTTTCAGTTTTTTAATCATGGCAATTTTAAATTCTGTTTCTGGAAGGCTCAGAAGTTCTTCCAAGTTACTGTTGTTACAATCTGGGGGGTGGTTTTGTTTTTGTGGTGTGCTTTTTTCCTGAGGAGTTGTTAGGTTGCGTGTGGTTCTTCTACTCCCTACTGTCTGTTTTCTAATTTGCTGTATGCTTTGGGACACTGTGTTGCTGGGACTGGCCGGCATCTTGGGTGAACTTCTCAGCTTCCCTCTGGCTCCTCTAGGAGCCATCTGACGGTTTCAAGCAGTCTTTACTGAAGAAAGGTCCCTGTTCTAAAATGCCGATGCTGGGACACACTCCCCTGCGCGCCTGGTCTGCCCCTGCGGTGGGTTCCTGCTCCCTCTCTGGGCTCGGACTGCAAGCCAGAAGGGGCCCGGCATGGGCAAACTTGCCAGTTCACCTCTGGCTCCTCCGGGAGCCTTCTTCTGGTTTCAGGCAGTCTTTACTGAAGAAATGTCCCTGTTCTAACCTGGCAATGCGGGACACATTCCCTGCGCACCCGGTCTCAGGCACACTCTTCTTCAAGCCCGGTCTGCCCCGGCAGTAGGTGCCAGCTCCCCCTCGGGCTCGAACTGCTGGTCAGAAGGGGCCTGGCATGGGCGAACTTCCCAGTTCACCACTGGCTCCTCTGGGAGTCTTCTGCTGGTTTCAAGCAGTCTTTACTGAAGAAAGGTCCCTGTTCTACAGGGTATTGGTGTTTTTTTTTTCTTCTGGTTGCCCGGTGGCACCAGAGATCTCACCTAGTGTCCTAGAGGAGCTGTTTTTTTCACCCCGTGGGAAAGGGGAACAGAGTGGGAGTGGTGGGGAAAGCCTCAGCAGCTTTGGGGTGCTGTGTCTGCCTTGTGCCCCACCATTGTGGGAAACTCACACCCCAAATTTCATGCCCCTGGTCTCAGTTCCAAAGCCCTCAGGTCCAGGACACGGGCTGTAGCCCAGTTCAGTGTCCACCGAAATGGCACCTTTTGCACCCTGCTCCCGTGTCTGGACGCCTGGTTTCTGATTACTCAGTGAGGGGCATTCACCTATGTGAGGGCCCCCACGTGTCTCCCTGCAAGCCTAGGTCGCAGGCGTGGGGACCTGGGCAGTCGCGATCTGCGTTTGGTTTTCAAGCGCGCCACTTTTCCACACAAGCTTACCAGCTGGCCTGGGACTCTTTGTAGGTCTCCGGGAGTCTTTGTTTTTCTCTAATGGTGCCTGGAGCAGCTCGCTCACCTCCGCGGCGAATCCTGCAGGGTTCTCCACAGCTCCAGTTCATGGGTTGTGAACTGAAATAGTTCCTTTCCACTCACAAGCTGAAATAGTTCCTTTCCACTCACAGTCCTGCTTGATGAGTAGTTTGTTCTTGTTGGCTGTTTTAGTTTTTGTTTTTTTCCCCTCCTTTCTGTTGGTCGGAGAGTGCCAACTTTGTGGATGGGGGAGGTTAGCAGGGTTCTGAGCTTTCCTCCCTTCTAGTCCTCTTTTATGGCAACTTTCTTCTTCGGGTAGTTTGCTGGAGTCGTCCGTTTGTCTTCCGTGTCCCAGTTCTCACTGTGACCTGCCGCTTTTCCTCCCTATTAACTTTTTTTTTAATGGGAGATGTTACTCACAGCGTTTCCTCACTGCCATGTTGATCCACCTCCTCAAGCATGTATTTTTCAATGAAAGTTATATTAAAAAATAATTATGAATGTCCAAAAATTTTCTTTATGATTTTTGTATTTTTAATGAATGTTCCAGTTTCACTCATTATAAGAGATATATGTAACCAAGTTTACTTTAATAAACAACAAATTAGAGTTGACATGGATAGAGGAGAAAAGAGAGAGGACATATATTAATACGTTAGATAATATTAGAATCTGTGTTTGACTTATATTATTTCATTAAAATCTAACAGAAGCCTTCAAATGTACAGGCATCCTTGTCTTCTTTCCTTTTTCACTGATGAGTAAACTGACAACCCAGAGAAATTGTTTATGATCATACAAAGAAGTAATGATAGAGTCCATATCCCAAACTCAGGAATTATAACTGATGTTCTATATTTACACTGTAACTAGAATATACATCTAGAGTAAAGTAACAAATAGATTGTGACTCTCTATGATTTTTAGCAGAGATATTTAGTAACTTGATCTTAAGGGGAGGCAACTAGCCCTTACCATATGAAATAAGACTGGAATCAGCCTTTCGCCTCCGCTCTTTGCCCATTTCCATAATATTTCCTAAAGTTTAGAACACTAGATCCATGGACTATTAATGTGTATCAAATGTTCTGAGAAGTCTTACAGCTAAAAAACCTCATTAATTTTGTTAAAGCCATTTTTATTTATTTATTTATTTATTTATTGTTTATTTATTTATTTTTTATAAGCAGTCTGGATTCATGTTTATTGAAGCCAGTAATTAGAGACATCTTTTCCAGCACTAGAAAGCAAGGTTCCACATGACTGCATACTGTGTCCAGATCGAGCCAAACCCCTGGACTAAGGCTGGTGGGGGAATAACCTGCAGTCCTCATTTTAAGTTAAAAACACCAATAAACTTAGTAGAGAGACAACAGTGAGCTTTCACCTACAGCATCGACATTGCTAAGGTCATGATGTACAGAGCAGTCACTTTCAATTTGTTAAGCTAATAAAACACAGTATCTTCAGTTTAAATACTGTTTTTAAAATGCCAATCAAAAAAAAATTGCAAACAAATTTAAATAATTCTAGCAGCATACCCGTTGCATTTTTAGGAAAAACCAATTCAGGACCTTCTTTGAGGCCCATCTTCAAGGTTGGGCTTCTTTGGTTTTCCCATTTTAAAGACAAACAGTGGATACAACCACCATAATGTATACAGAGTCACAAAATTGTCTTTAACAGTCTGCCATATAAGTGTATTCTGAAAATAAAATGAATTTTACTTTGAAAAGTAAAGGCTGTTTATTGTTTGGCCTTTGGTTCCAATGCTTGAAAACCCCCCAGAAACAAAAAAAAAAGATCTCCCCTCCTCCCACCCACAAAAGATTACCCTGCAGCTCCCCCAAAGTTGGTAGACTTTGGCAACCGCTGAGCAAATGACACTATACATCAGATTCTTCCAATACTAAGAGCATCCACTTGTCATGAGAAAGTAAAAGCGATCTTATAAGAACTCTTCCTTCATAAGACAAATGTTTTTGTTAAAGCCATTTTTAAAAAGAATATTATTGCAAAGACTTTAGAAAAGCAAAATAAAATAGATTATGCTTATATTATAAATCTGAATTTCCTTAGTATCATATCTCATTTTTACAATCATTGGTTAACAGATTTGTACTAAAATGTATTTCATTTTATTGAGGTCACATAGGTTTAAAACACTATGTGTTTCAGAGGCATAGGCTCACACCTCTTAGGTGCATATCATCATACCACACCCACCACCAAGGCACCTATAGTTCACCACCATCATGCATAATGCCCTCTCCCTACTTGGTTCTCCCTATTCCTTTTCCCCATCTTGTAGTTGCAATTCCACAGTCAGATTTCTAGGCTTTGTTATTGGTTTCATTTTGTCAGATGTTTTATTTCTCTATATTCCACATATAAGTGAAATCATCCAATATTTCTATTACCAATTTTGCTGCATCCCATAGTTTCCAATAAATCTTTTCATTTGTTTCTAGGTAAATTTTAAATTTTTCTTGAACTTCCTCATTGACTTCATAGTTTCACAGTAGAATGGTTTTCAATCTCCATATATTAGAGCTTTTCCCCCACTTTTCTTTTTGTGGCAGATTTCTAGTTTGATATCATTGTAATCAGTGAAGAAATTTGATATAATATCACTCTTCATGAATTTACTGACACTTGTTTTGAGACTCAACATATGGTGCCTCAAATGTTTCATGAGCAGTTAAAAAGAATGTGTGCTCAGTTTTTCTTGCAGTGCAATGCCCTATAAATATCTATTAAGCCCATCTGGTCTAATTCCTCATGTTAGGCTTATCCTTTTTTTGTTGATGTTCTTTCTGGTTGACCTCTCCATTGAGGAGAGTGGGGTGTTGAAGTCCATACTATTTTTGTGCTGCTCCCACTCCCAATGTCTGTTTTTCGATTTGCTAATAGTTGTCTTGTGTAATTTGATGCTCTGTCATTTGGTGCATATATGTTGATAAGTGTTAGGATTTCCTGATGTATCGATCCCTTGATTATTTATTGATATCCATTCCTGTCTCTTTTTACCTTTTTTAGCTGAAACTTTATTTTATGTGATATGAGTACAACTGCCTCTGTTTTTGTGGTCACGTTAATTGTAGGATTGTTTTACAAACATTTTCAATGAGCTTATGTTTATATTTGGAGTTCAGATGGAGGCAGCAGAATCTTGGCTTTGTTTTCTGTCCAACCAGCTGCTTTTGTAACAGGGTGGTCCCCAGGAAAGGGGGAGGTTCCCTGCCCCACCCAAGGGAGGGTGCTGCTGAGCAGGGAGAGAAGAAGCTGCAGAAGAGACTGAGGAAGGAGGCAGGATGGAGCCTGGAGACCTGGAGGAGGCGCATGGAGCCTAGAGACAAGTGAAGAAGCTGCACTTGTCTTTTGGTCGTGGACGGGGTAACACAGATGTGGGTGAGACCCATGGGGAGGTGACAATGGCAGCTTTTATCTTGATGTTGATTTTGCTCTTTTCCTTCTGGGCTTGTTTGGTTGTTTCTGACTCTTTTCTGTGGGTCCCCACTGGAAGATGCTTTAGACTTGTGGCAGGCTTTGGGGCCTTGCTCTGGGCCGATCCCATATGGATGGAGTTTTACCCACGAGGAGACGGGTAACTTCATTTAGAAACTAGACTCTTTGCCTTACCTGTATTGTTTCCTAGTTTTTATTAAAGTTCCTTCCCATTAAAGTGTCATATGTTTTGTGTTGATGCGGCGGATGGCAGAACCCATTTAGAATAGACAATAGGCAGGTTTGCGGGGTTTGGGCTGCCCCTCTCCCTGTCCTATAACACTTTGAGCCTTTTGATTGGTAATTCAGTCCGTTTAAATTTAGGGCAATTATTGATACATGAGGATCTGTTACTGCCATTTTGACTTTAGTTTTCTGCTTCTATCACTTGTTCTGCTTTTATTTGATTTTATTCTCTTTGATTTAGATAGGAGAGTTCCTTTAAACATTTCTTATAAGTGAAGTGTAATGTTTCGAACCTCTTTCAGGGGCCACCCCAGTGGCGCAGGGTGTTGAGCACAGCGCTGTGAAGCTGTCTGCAGCCTCTGCAGTGTTGGTTCAATTCCTGGCTGGCCAGGGAGATACTCACATGGCAGGGCAGACCTCACCTGTCTCGCCCGCTGCTCCCCTCAGCAGTGTACTTTGGTCAGCCTGTTCTGCTCCCTGCTCTGTCTCTGATGAATCCTCTCACCCTCCCGTGCCTCTAGCGTGTACCCCAGTTCTTGTATAAAAATAAATAAATCTTAAAAAAAAAAATGAAACCTCTTTCAGCTTGTTTGTATGGGAAGGCCTTTTTCTCTCCCTCCTGTCTGAAAAAGAGTCTTGCAGAATGTAAATATTCTTGGCTTGTAGTTTTTTTTTTTTTTAATCTTTGATTATCTTGAATATATCATCATTTTTTTAAAGACTGATTTATTTATTTATACAAGCACTAGGTACACTCAGAAGCGCAGTAGGGTGAGAGAATTCACCAGAGCCAGAGCGGGCAGACTGACAAAACACACTGCTGAGGGGAGCAGTGGGCGAGACAGGAGAGGTCTGTCGCACCATGTGGGACCCTCGCCGGTGGCTGGGGATTGAACCGGCGCTGCAGAGCCTGCGGGCAGCTTCGCAGCCCAGTGCTCAACCGCTATGCCACCTGGGAGGCCCTTGAATAAATCATTCTTTCCTTGCTCCTACCAGTGAAGTCTTGCTTCAGTGAAGTCTGAAGCAAGCCTGTTGGAATACCCTTTTCTTTTATATATTACCTGTTTTTATTCTTCAAGATTCCTTCAATATTCATTCTTTGTCTGGACCTTGTGGCAGTTATACTGCACTGCATCTTGTAGATCTCATTGTATTCGGAAAGCCAGGTATTCCTTCAGTTTCATGGAGTTGTATATTTATTTTCTTCTCTGGGTTTGAACATTTTATTTCATTGAATAATCTGTCTGATCCCCCTCTTCTCTCTTTTTCCCTTCTGGAATATCCATTATCATCATGGTGACTTTTTTTTTTCCTTTCATATTTCTTTCTCCTTTCACCTGTTTCTTTTGTGGATTATTATATCTGAGGTTACTGATTTGATGTTCCGTTTGTTCTATTCTGCTTCCATAGTTTTCTCTAAAATTTTTAAAATCTCATCTATTGAGTTTTTACACTAGTATCTATCATATTCTTATTTAAAGCTTCAATTTCATTTTTCTGTTAATCAATTTTATTTCTCAGGTCATACATTTGTTTTTCTGAATTTTGTTTTCTCTTTGATTAGCATGTTTTAATAGAGCTTGGTCTCTTGTATTAGTTTGATTTGCTTTTCTATGTTTACCGTTTCTTCATTTTCTATATTATATTTTGAACTATCTATCTGACTGGAAGGTAAAAATATTAGTGCCTTTGTGACTAGACTGTGCACACTTGTTCTTTCCTCATGGTGTCATGTTCCCTTGAGATCTCAAGATGCCTTGTGTGTTTGTTTTGTTTCTGTCTGTCCATTTGTCTGCCTCAGATTCCTAATTATTTTTAAATTATAAGTAGCAGTATCATAAAACATTGGACTGAACTACTTTTCATTTGAAATCTTGTGCTGCTGTGTTTTTGGTTAATTTTAGATTTTTGGCCTTTGCTACCTCATGTAGGTTCAGATTCCTGATCTTGCAGCTGCTAAGTCAGAGGATGAGTGAGTGGCCTGGAAAGTCCAATCACCATTGTGAATGTGCCTTGGGAGGAGGGGAACATTTGACTTGTGTGTGACAATGCTGAAACACCCCCTCTCTGGGTTTCCATATCTGAGACTCAGCAGTCTGTGTGCTGTCAGTGTTCTTCATGAGATCATTACCAGCCCTGTGGGTATGGGAGGGGTACTTCAGTACAGAGTACAATCTATGCTCTCCTTACTAAGGATTTAGAGTGTGTGAAACACCCCAGATTCTACACATTTCCCCTAAGTAAAGGGTGTATGCTTCATGCCATTTAGACATAACTTTCTCAGAGTCCCTGGCTGAGGTGATAATCTGTTGCTATATCCCCAGCTCTGGGGAGCAGCCTCTAGGCATTTCTTTTAACCACGTTAATGTTCAATGCAGCAAGGCTCACTTTTCTAATTTTATTGCAATCAGTGTTGATCTCTGATGCTATGTGGATAGCCAAACCATGAGGTTCTCTTGGTAGTGTTCTTCTGATTGACTGTTAGACGATCCTTTCAGGAGCAAAGCAAGGAATCTTTTATGTTGTTATCTTAGTTCCCCACCCCCATCCCCTGTTCCTTTAAAACAACTTGCTAATAAGAAGGGGAATATATTTATTTTTGCTTTTTTATTGAAAATTAATGTTATGATATCTTTTTAAAAGTCTTTTTTTGAATTTCTCTTTGATAAAGTATGAAATGTGTGTGTATTTCTTTGAGATAGAAGTGTTTGTTGAGTGCCAGAGATTAACTCAGTGCTCCATTATGATTCAGTGTGCTAGATAATTTTGTTAGCTTTATGTAAGCATCTGAAATTTTTCCAATGCATCCAGGAAGAATTATTTCTCTTTCTGTTCTAAAGTCTTTAAATCAGGGGCCTCCCCAGTGCGGACAGCCTCTGCAGCGCTGGTTCGATCCCAGCCGACCTGTGAGAATTCCACATGGCACAGCAGACCTTGCTTGTCTCGCCCGCTGCTCTGCTCAGCAGTGTATTTCAGTCAGTCTGCCTATTCTGTTTCCCTCTCTGTCTCTGTTGAATCCTCTCACCCTCCCACGCATCTGGCCTTTACCCCAGTTCTTGTATGCATGAATAAATCTTAAAAAAATAGTTATTTAAAAAAACAAAGTCTTTAATTCATTTGAGGTCAGACAATGTGTCTTTCTAATTTGATCAGTGACTAGAACTCAGTAGATACTTAAAATATATATGCTAAGTTGAACTGAAAGCTGGAACTCCCTTGTCAGTTTCCACAATAAATATCTCTTAATGGTTTGAAAGCAATCTCTTCTTGAGAGTTCTTTTAAAGTGCTGAAGTAATTGCCACTCTGTAGATTCTGGAATTTATTAGGGCAAGTATGACTCAGAATCACCAGAAATGTCATCATAAATTCTACCCATATTAGCAAAGGTACAAACGTTAAAAAAATGCCTAATATATGTAGCAGGAGATATGGGAAGGAAAGTTAAGCCCGAATCTGAAACTTAGCTCCAGAATTGGACAAAATATACATTTCAATCATGGCTTCCTGATGGACAAATTGGAAGTTATAATACATTATTTTGAGAATTGATTATGACTGTTAGGCAAGATGTCTATCTAGCAAAATGATTAGCATAGAATAAGGTATTCAATATTTGTTTGTTCCTTTCCCCAGGACAAGACTGTCAGTTTTTTTTTTAATTCTTTTGGATAATGTATTCTGTTTTTTTAATATAAATTTTATTTTTATATTCGCCATACAATTGCAACCCCCGAATTCTGACACCAATCCTTCCCCTCCCGCTGTCCACCCTCCAAAAAGTGTCTCTGGTTCATAGTTTTTTGTTGATTTTGATTTTCACTTTCTTATAGTTATTCATTTTCCTGGTCCCTTATTTAAGTTTTCTAGATTCCTGCTATGAGTGAGACCATCAGGCATTTTTCTTTTTCTTTCTGGCTTATTTCGCTGAGCATGATCCCTTCCACCTTCATCCATATTGCGGCAAATTGCATGTGTTTATCTTTTTTGAATGCTGAGTAATATTCCATGGTGTATATGTACCACATCTTCTTGATCCAGTCATCTATTTTTGAGCATTTGGGCTGTTTCCAAAGCTTAACGATTGTAAACAGTGCTGCTATAAACATAGGGGTACAGGTGTTCTTTGGGATTGATGTTTCTGTGTCCTTTGGGTAAATACCTAGGAGTGGAATTGCTGGATCATATGGAAGCTCTATGTTTAGGAGGTCCAGAAATCTCCATACAGCTCTCCATAGTGGTTGGACCAGTTTACACTCCCACCAGAAGTGCAGGAGAGTTCCTTTTTCTCCACACCCTCACGAACATTTGTTGTTGCTATTTTTTTTTTAATATATGCCATTCTCACTGGTGAAAGATGGTATCTCATGGTAGTTTTGATTTGCATTTCCCTGATTACAAGTGATGTTGAACACTTTTCATATGCCTGTTGTCCATTTGCATTTCCTCTTCAGAGAAGTTTCTTTTTAGCTCTTCTGCCCATTTTTTTCACTGGATTATGTTCTTTGTTGTTGTTGAGTCTCATCAGCTCTTTGCAGATTTTTGTGATCAGTCCTTTATCATTAGTGTTGTGTGCAAAAATGTTCTCCCAGTTGGTGGGGTTTCTCTTGTTTTTGTTATTGTCTCTTTTGCTGTGCAGAAGCTCTTTAATTTGATGTAGTCCCAGCTGTTGATCTTTGCCTTCACTGTCACTGCTTTGGGTGATGTGTCTGTAAAGATGTCTTTGATGTACAAATCACGTAGTGTTTATCCTATATTTACTTCTATGTATTTTATGGTTTCAGGTCTTATGTCTAGTTCTTTAATCCATTTTGAGTTGATTTTTGTGTATGGTGTGAGGTAGTGGTCAAGCTTCATTCTTTTGCATGTAGCGACCCAGTTTTCCCAGCACTATTTATTGAACAAACTTTCTTTGCTCCAATGCATAGTCTTTGCTCCTTTGTCAAAGGTTAGTTGACCATAAATATGTGGGTTTATTTCTGGATTTTCTATTCGATTCCATTGTTCTGTATGTCTGTTCTTGTTCCAATACCATGCAGTTTTGATGATTATGGCTTGTAGTATATTTTGAGGTCTGGGAGTGTGATGCCTCCATTCCCTTCTTTTTTTTTCAGGAGAGCTTTGGCTATTCGGGGTTTTTTGTGATTCCATATGAATTTCATCAATAATTGTTCTATTTCTTTGAAGAATGACATTGAAATTTTGATTGGAATAGCATTGAATCTGTATATTGCTTTTGGTAGGATGGCCATTTTAATAATGTTTATTCTCCCAATCCATGAGCAGGGGATGTCTTTCCATTTCTTTGTGTCTTCTTCTATTTCTTTTAACAGTGTTTTATAGTTTTCTTTGTATAGGTCCTTTACCTCTTTTGTTAGATTTATTCCCAAATATTTGATTTTTTTTTGTTTCAATAATAAAAGGGATTTTTTTTTGATTTCTTCTTCTTCAGATTTATTGTTTGTGTATAGGAAGGCTACTGACTTTTGCATATTGATTTTGTATCCTGCCACTTTACTGAACTGATTGATGGGTTGAATTAGTTTTTCTGTGGAGTTTTTGGGGTTCTCTATGTATATTATCGTATCATCTGCAAATAGTGATAGTTTGACTTCTTCTTTTCCTATTTGGATTCCTCGTATGTCTTTCTCTTGTCTTATTGCTCTGGCTAGGACTTCCAGTATTATATTGAAAAGCAGTGCTGAGAGTGGACATCCTTGTCTTCTTCCAGATCTTAATGGAAGTGCTTTTAGCTTTTCAACATTGAGAATGATAATGACTGTTGGCTTCTCATAGATGGCCTTTATGATGTTGAGGTATGTTCCTTTTATCCCAAGAATTTCGAGGGCTTTTATCATGAGTGGGTGTTGCACTTAGTTGAAAGCTTTCTCAGCATCTATTGATATTATCATATGGTTTTTATATTTCTTTTGTTGATGTGTTGGATAACGTTGGTTGATTTTCAGATGTTAAACCATCCTTGTGTCCCTGGAATGAATCCTACTTGGTCGGGGTGAATTATCTTATGGATACTTTGTTTGATTCTGATAGCTAAAATTTTATTGAGGATTTTTGCATCAGTGTTCATTAGGGAAATTGGCCTATAGTTTTCCTTTTTTGCGTTGTCCTTGTTTGATTTTGGTATTAGTGTAATGTTGGCTTCATAGAATGTGTTTGGTATTGTCCCTTCCTTCTCAATTTTTTGGAAGAGTTTGTGAAGGATAGGCACTAATTCGTCTCTGAATGTTTGGTAGAATTCATTTGTAAATCCATCAGGTCCTGGGCTTTGTTTTTGGGCAGGTTTTTGATTACCATTTCAATTTCCCTGCTTGTAATTGGTCTGTTTAGGTGTTCTATTTCTTCTTTATCTAGCTTTGGGTGATTGTAGAGTTGTAGGAATTTGTCCATCTCCTCTAGATTGCTGAACTTGTTTCCATATAACTGTTCATAGTAGTTACTGATTATTCTTTTGATTTCTGCTGTGTCCATTGTTATTTCTCCTCTTTCATTTATGATCCTGTTTATTTGTGCTTTCTCCCTTTTTTCCTTTGTGAGCCTGGCTAGGGGTTTGTCTATTTTATTGATTTTTTCAAAGAAACATCTCTTGGTTTCATTGATCTTTTAGATTGTTTTTTTAGTTTCAATTTCTTTTATTTCTGCTTTGGTTTTTATTATTTCTTTTCTTCTACTGGTTTTGGGTTTTTTGTTGTTGTTGTTGTTCTTTTTCTAGATCTCTGAGCTTCGAGATTAGGTTGTTTCTTTGATTTCTTTCTTGTTTCTTGATGTGAGCTTCTATTGCTATTTATTTTCCTCTTATTACTGCTTTTGCTGCATTCCATACATTTAGGATATTGGTGTCCTCCTTGTCATTCAATTCAAAGAATTTTTTAATTTCGCCTTTGATCTCCTCATTAGTCCAGTGGTCTTCCAGTAGTGTGGTCTTCAATCTCCATGAGGTCGGAGAGTTCCTTGCCTTCTTTTTATGGTTTATTTCTAGTTTGATGCCTTCATGGTCAGAAAAGATGGTTGGTATGATTTCAATCTTGGTGTATCTGTTGATGTTTGTCTTGTGCCCCACTATGTGATCCATCCTGGAGAATGATCCATGTGCGCTTGAGAAAAATGTGTACTTCGTTTATTTGGGGTTTAGTGATCTATAGATGTCTGTTAAGCCCAAATGCTCTAGGTCTTTATTTAGAGCTTTAGTTTCTTTACTTATTTTTTGTCTTGTTGATGTATCCATTGTTGATAGTGGTGTGTTGATGTCTCCCACTACGTATGTGTTTTCTCTGATGTCTGTTTTCAGAGAGGACAACAGTTGTCTGATATATTTTGGTGCTCCTTCGTTTGGTGAGTATATGTTAATGAGTGTTATTTCTTCTTGAAGTATTGTCCCCCGATCATAATGTAGTGACCATTGAGGTCTCTTTTTATTTTTTTGAGTTTGAAGTCTGTTTTATCTGATATAATTATAGCTGTTCCTGCTTTCTTTTTTGGTACATTTGCTTGTAGGATTGTTTTCCATCCTTTAACTTTGAGTCTATTTTTATCTTTTGTAGCTAAATGTGTTTCCTGGAGCCAGCAAAAGGTTGGGTTTTTTTTTTCTTAATCCAGACTGCAACTCTGTGTCTTTTTATTGAAGAGTTTAGTCCATTTACATTTAGAGTTAATATTGATATGTTAGCATCTGTATTTGCCATTGTGTTTGTCTTTCCTTTGATTTTATTTATTTATTTATTCTTTTAATAACTTTTTTTTTTTTGGTCTTCTTTCGTTGTTATTCGTCCCTCTGAGGTTCTGGCTTTAGGATTCCTTGTTATATTTTTTGGAGTGGGGATTTAGTTGTAATGAAATTCCAGAGTTTCTGTTTGTCTGGAAAGGTCCTTATTCTTTTTTCGTAGAGGAAGGAGAGCTTTGCGGGATAGAGTATTCTTGGTTGGCGTCTGTTTTCTTGGAGCCTGTTGACTATGTCCCTCCACTCTCTCCTTCCCTGTAGTGTTTCTTCAGAGAAGTCTGATGTCAGCCTGATTGGTTTTCCTTTGAATGTTATCTGTTTCTTCCCTGTTGTCAGCTTCATTATTTTTTCCTTGTCCTGGATTCTTGGGAGCTTTACTATTATGTGTCTTGCTGTATTTTTCCTTTCATCGTGGAAGTTTGGTGTTCTTCTTGCTTCTTGTATATCAATTTTCAGTTCCTTCTTCACATTTGGGAAGTTCTCTTCAATTATCTCCTGGAATATTTTCTCTGTTCCTACATCTCTCTCCTCTCCTTCTGGAATTCCTATAACTCTTATATTTCCTCTCCTCATGGAGTCAGATAGTTCCCGAAGTCTTTTTTCGTTCTTTTTCCTTCATACTTCTCTTTCCTTTTCTGTTTTGGTTCTTTTTATTTCTGTGTCTTCAAGAGTACTTATTCGTTCTTCCATTTCATCTATTCTGCTTTCATTGCTTTTCCCAGAGTTTTTAGTTCCTCCATTAATTCTTTGATCTCCTGCATTTCTTTTACTTCCCTCTTTAGGGACTCAATTTCATTCTTCTGATATTGTTTTCCCTCTTTAGGGACTCAATTTCCTTCTTCTGATCATTGTTTTCCTTTATGAGTTCTGTCATTTTTTTTATCATGGCAATTTTAAATTCTCTTTCTGGAAGGCTCAGAAGTTCTTCCAAGTTGCTGTCATTGCAATCTTGGGGGTGGTTTTCTTTTTGTGGTGTGCTTTTTTCCTGAGGAGTTGTTAGGCTGCATGTGGTTCTTCTACTCCCTATTCTCTGTTTTCAAATTTGTCGTATGCATTGGGACACTGTGTTGCTGGTACTGGCCAGCATCTTGGGTGAGCTTCTCTGCTCCCCTCTGGCTCCTCCAGGAGTCATCTGTCAGTTTCAAGCAGTCTTTGCTGAAGAAAGTTCCCTGTTCTAAAATGCCAATGTGGGGACACACACCCCTGTGTGCTTAGTCTGCCCCCGCGGTGGGTTCCCGCTCCCACTCTGGGTTTAGACTGCAGGCCAGAAGGGGCCTGGCGTGGGCGAGCTTCCCCACTCACCTCTGGCTCCTGAGGGAGCCTTCTGCATGCAGTCTTTCCTGAAGAAATATCCCTGTTCTAAAATGGCGATGCGGGACGCACTCCCTACGCGTCCGGTCTCAGGCACACTCTTCTGCGTGCCTGGTCTGCCCTGGCTGTGGGTGCCCGCTCCCCCTGTGGGCTCAGACTGCTGGTCTGAAGGGGCCTGGGGTGGGCTAACTTCCCAGCTGGCCACGGGTTCCTCTAGGAGCCTTCTGCAGATTTCAAGAAAGGTCCCTGTTCTATGGGGTGTTATTGACTTTTTTTCTGGTCGCTAGGTGGCACCAGAGATCTCTCCTAGTCCGTGGGGGGCTGTTTTTCTTCACTCAGTGGGACAGGGAACAGAGTGGGAATGGTAGGGAAAACCTCAACGGCTTTGGGGTGCTGTGTCTGCCTTGTGCCCCACCGACATGGAGGACCCACGCTCCGAATTTCATGCCCCGGGTCTCAGTTCCAAAGCCCTCAGGTCCAGGACGTGGGCTGTAGCCCAGTTCAGTGGCTGCAGCAATGGCGCCTTTTGCACCCTGCTCCCGTGCCCGGGCGCTTGGTTTCTGATTACTCAGTGAGGGACTTTCACCTCAGTGAGGGCCCCCGCGTGTCTCCCCGCAAGCCTAGGTGGCAGGCGCGGGGACCTGGGCAGCCCCGATCCCGATCCGCATTTGCCTTTCAAACATGCCTCTTTTCCGCTCAAGCTTACTGGCCGGCCCGGGGTTGTGTGCGAGTCTCCGGGCATCTGTGCTGTTCTCTAATGGCACCTGGAGCCGTTCGCTCACCACAGCGGCGAATCCTGCAGGGTTCTCCACAGCTCCAGTTCACGGGGTGTGGTGGCTGAAATAGTTCCTTTCCACTCACAGTCCTGCCTGATGCATAGTTTGTTCTTGTTGGTCGTTTTAGTTTGTTTTTTTCCTCCTCTCTGTTGGTCAGAGAGTGCTGACTTTGTGGGTGGGGGAGGGTAGCAGGGTTCTGTGCTTTCCTCCCTACTAGTCCTCTTTTATCCAGACTGTCAGTTTTATTTTGTTTAGTATCATTTATCTCTCTAGTTCACAGTACTCCTCCATTTTACTAGTCTGGAAGAATCATACTGTTATTTTCTAATTACTTAAAGTTAAAGAGAATCTTTCCTACCAACCAAGGGTTGCAATGTTATATGCTTTCATTAATAGTCACAAAATATTGAAAGTTGGTCCCAATAATTTATTTGAATTTATTTAAAATATTCTAAGATTCAGAAAGGTATTGTGACATATTGATATTCCTTTGTGTTCATAATAAGATATTGGTTAAGGACCTTCAAGTTGATGGGTATAATTGTGAAGTAAATATTGACTCACTTTTCTTTTCCTTGCAGCAAATTTTCTAGATTTTGCAAGCTGTTCTAACAAGTTATGATAGACTTTATTATACTGAACTGTTTACTCATTTTTTTTTACAAGAAGATCTACAAGATCTATATCTATTGTCGTGGGTATTGCAATGCCTCCTGATTGAGGAGTATATTTACTTACCTCAGTTGAGTTGGGTTTTGCATTATCTGACCAATGAAATTTGAGGAGACATGATGTATGTCTATGTATGTCTATGTATAACTAGTTGCATTAAAAGCCATCATGTATTGGTGCCTCCCTGATCGCCTAGGGGTTAAGTCTCAGTGCTATTACTGCAAAGGACCTCCTGCAGCACAGCAGCATGAGTTCCATCCCGGCCACTGAGCTAATCCAATGGTGCATGATTTAGATTCTTGGCCAGGGAGCTAAGTGGCGCAACAGACCTCTCCTTTCTCGCCAACAATTAGTCCAAATAATAATGGTCAGGGCCTTCCTGGTGGTGCAAGGGGTTAAGTCTCAGTACTTTCAAGCTATTGGCAGTCACCACAACATGAGTTCGATCCCTGGCCAGGAAGCTGACTCACATAGTGCAGACCTCTCCTGCCTTGCCTGCTGCTCCCCTCAGCAGTGTATTTCAGGATATCTGCCTGTTCTGTTCCCCACTCTGTCTCTGGTGAATCTTCTCACCCTCCCCTCCCCACTTCTGGCCTACACCCCAGTTCTTCTATGCAAAAATTAATTAATTTTAAAAAAGAAGTCTGACCACAGAACTTCCGATACTAGATGATGAGGGTGGATTGAGGTGGGTCCAATAGGCTATATTGGAGGGCCTCCCCTAGTGGAACGGCGGTTGAGTGCTGGGCTGCGAAGCTGCGAAGCTGCCCGCAGCCTCTGCAGCGCCGGTTCAATCCCTGGCTGCCAGCAAGGGTCCCACATGGCCCACAGACCTCTCCTGCCACACCCCCTGATCCCCTCAGCAGTGTACTTCGTCAGTTTGCCTGTTCTGGTCCCCGCTCTGGCTCTGGTGAGTTCTCTCACCCTCCCATGCTTCTGACTGTACCCAATGCTTGTATAAATAAATAAATAAATTTATTAAAAAAAATAAGCTATATTGGAGTATTATTGGTGCATGGTGGTGGGCGTGATGTGAAAACATACATATGTAGAGATGTGAATCCATAACCCTAAAACCTATAGTGTTATAAAGAAATATTACCTTAATAAACATAATAATAAGTAAAAATTAAAAATATAAAATTTCCTCAAAAGTATTTGTAAAAAATAAATAAAATAAAAATCTTACAAAAAAGGAATAATTCTTTAAAAAACAAAGCCACCACATATGGGACAACATTGGCCACAAACTTATGTTATCAAAGGATTTTCACAATAGAGGTTATACCAGTAGAGTCAATATGTTGGAAGTGATAGCAAGAACTATTAGATAAGAAAAGTTTATAAATTATATACAAATTTGATCTATAGATTAGTGTTCAAATACAAAACACAATGATCACCATTTAGATATAATTAATCACTATTTAGATATAATATGATAGTTGAAAAAATACCAAAGACTAGTAAAAAAAATTGGAAATAATAAACCAATACAATAAGTTAACACAAAAAATTGTTTCATTTTTATAAACAAATAATAAAACATAAGAAAGAGAAATCAGGAAATCAATTACATTTAGAATTATATCAAAATGAATTAAATACCTTGAGAAAGATTTAACCAAAAAAGTGAGAGACTTGTATACAATGAACTATAAAATTTTGTTGAAAGAAATAGTAGACAAAAAGAGATGGGAAGGCATTCTGTGTTCATTGATTACTATTTGCATTTAATTTAAAGTCTGAACCATAAATTAGTGATCAAATATGAAACACAGGATGACATTTTTCAGTCCCTTACTCCATAAATTATTTCTGAGAATAGTCTTAGCAGAGTAGATGATAGATAGGTAGAATGAAAAGAGATTTCATGTAATACTGAAAAGTAAATGAATAGTCGTCACCCATACTCTAGTGATTCTCCTTTGAGATGTGTTTTTTTCTTTTTTTGGTCCATTTTCTACTAACATTTAAAAATTTATATTCAGCTCTAGTAGCTATAAAATGTCAAGAAATATATTTAGAAATTTAACATTTGGTTTTGCACAGTGAAGTTAGGTTAAAAAGCAGTTTAATTCAGAAATGGGGAGGGATCACATTGGACTATGTTGGTGGACAATGAATGGACATTTGGGTGGTGGATGTGGTATAATAACAACACTGAGGGGGGGATCCTATAGCTTTAAAACACAAACAACGCTGTTAACCAATATTACCTTAAAAATTAAAAAATAAATAAATATAATAAAAATATCTTCTATAATTAACCTTTACATTTTTTAAATGTCTGCCTATATCTAGTCTATAAGCAGAATTGATTGAGGTTTTACCGTATTCTTATGTTGTGTGTCTAATAATCTTCCAGTTAATGTAAGCCAGGTTTGGTAAAGAAAACAGACATCAAGTAATATAATGTTTTGGCTATGCATGGAGTGTAAGTACAATTGTTTTTCAGTTCAGCTTATAAATAAAAAACTTCTGGGTGTGTGTAGGAACACCTTCTTAAGATAATTCAATTCAGTTAATAGCCAGTTACTCATATTGATGCTCATTATGGGGTGAATACCATCCAAATGTCAGAGAGAACTGTAACTACAAGGTCAAAGAACTTCTTTTTCTTAGAAATCTGATTATTTGCCATCAATAAAATGAGAAGAATTATTTTTGTTAATATATAAACATATGTATTTTTCTTTTAAAAATGAGAGATTGGGCTAATACAAGGAATATTAATGTATGCCTACCTAACTTGTTAAATATAGGGAGACAATTCTCTGGTTATAAATTCCTTTAACTGAATATTGCAGGACTTGAACCATTCTCTATGCTGACTTATGGGACTAATAGCCTGTGATTGTAATTCAAATATATTCATCTTACTATGATTTTATAGGGAGCTTATCCTATGGAATGATATAATGAAATATTTTCTAGGTAGATGATAACTTGTATGCATCAATACTAATTTTAGAAAATTTCTGAAAATATTAATTTCCTCAGTGGTATAGTTGAAGAGTATACAAGAGGTATGGTCATGATCAGAGGTATGGTCATGATCAGAGATATTTACTTGTTGAGTAATGCTTAACTGCATGTTAAGGAATGCAATAGTATAAATTATAACACAGAATATTACCCACACAACCCTAAAGTCTTCTTTATATTAAGATGTTTCTCTAACAGAATATGTATACATGTACATGTATATTCATATATGTATATATGTGTATGTATATATATATATATGCATATGAATACATACATACCTTCCCACGGATATTGATATATAAATATCCATATTTACTTACTAGTGAAGTTTTGTATCTCTAATTAGTTTGATTAGAAAAGAAATGGTTTATCTGGTGGATTTTTAACTGGTTTTAGAAAGATTGAACTTTTGTTTAGAACACCATCCTAATCCTTTATCCTGATTAAAATTTGAATATTTAGCAGTTCAAAATATTATAACTTTTATATTGATTACAGTTTATAGATCAAGCATTCTTTCCATTGTCACCATACAGTGCTCTTGACATATCCAGGCATAAATGATCATTTTTTATTTGTATTTGAATACATTCGGTATTTAAATTATTTCTAAAATACTAATTATATTATCCATTGCATTAAGTAAACTTATGATTGAATTTTGACTCAAAATATTTTTTCATGAGTAAAAGTTCTTAAGAAAATGATTTCAAGATAATTATCAATCAGTTACAGAGGTAAGAAAAGTTTGTGTAGTTTAAAAGACACAAGAATGACAAAAAGTTCCCTTCAATTTCAAAATAATTATAACTGGGTGCTAGAAAGCCTTTTCAGTGCTTTCTATAATACAAAAACTCTGGCTCTTAGTGTAATTTAAATAAATGTGAATAATGGATTCTTGGTCTAAATTTTTCATGGATAATGAGTGAGCTGGACATAAATATTATGCAAACAGTTCACTAAGATGACTTTCCCTACCTGCATGTTTCTTATTTCAATATTGATAATTTCCCTAAAAGAAAGTGCACACCAGTCATTAAATTCACTATTCTGAGTACATAAAACTCTAGAGGGCCCTGATAAATTCAACTTTACTTTGGCATAGGTATTTGCAATTATGTCAGTAATTTACATTTAAGGAGAGCTGAAGTTCTCTTCTTTTTTCATTTTTTGCCCCTGTCCTTGAATGAATAAAGCTGCTTAGTTAGGTTAGGAAATTAAATGAAATAATACTTTGGTAATTTTGTTTCTTATACTCTAAAGACATAATTTGAAACAAAAATTGCAGAATATAACACATTTTATTATAGGAGCATTTTTTCTTTGGTGAATAGATGACTTCTGTCTCAAGAGAATGTAATTTTAAATAAATTTGAAAATGTTAGAATTTATCTATTTATCCATCTATCTATCTATTTATCCATCAAGATATATAGTGTGGAGAAGGGAAGCCATCAGGAGCCATAAGTGAAATGAAGAGGGAAAAAAATTCAATAAGCTATTAAACATTTATTAGCTTAGGCCAATTAGTGAAGATATACTTCTGGGATAAACTTACAGAATCATTTGGACTAGCCTTTCTCTTGTTGGCAGAATAGTCCTTAATGACTAGTGACAAGGACAATGATAGACAATTTTACCAGGCTGTGCAGACAGGAGAGATGTTGAAAAGTATATCCCATGACCTTTAAATTCAATGAAATTGTGTAAGTGCAGACTATTTTTTTAAAGGATTATTTCACTAAAATGGTCACAACTAGTTATAATCACATGTTCTCACCTATGGCTCAAAAATGTCCAGTTGTATATTGGGTTTAATTTGTAGAGGGGAAGGTTTGTTGAATTTTGGGTTAAATGCAATAGATTAATCCATGTGCTTATTTACCATACCATCCAAAACCCTGCTATAATGACATTGAAGGTGTATGGGAAGTATACATAGACAAGGATAAAGTGAACAGGAAGGCAATATAAGTAAACAAGAGACTGCAGTGCAAAATATTTTTTTTATTTTATATATTTTTGCAGTGCAAATTATTAAAAGAAAAAGTAAATAAAAGAGTGGTAATAGTCTATGCAGAGTGATAAAGCTGCCATCTAAAAAACCTTCAGAAAGAAATGATATCATTCAATGTGTCAGTCCCCTCAAGTGAAACTTAAAAAGCCTCAGAATTTAAAGATATGATGTTTCATTGAAGGTGGAGGAGAAGCAGGGTGGAGGGGGATGTGAAAAGAGAATAGCTGAATCCAAGGGAATTAGCTAACTATTGCTACAAGCAATCATTAGGTCGCTTACGATATGTACCTCATACAAAAAAGTGATAACTCTTTCAACAGAGAAAAGACAGTAGATGTAATTAAATATTTTTTATTTTATTTTTTAAAGATTTATTTATTCATGCATACAAGAACTGGGGTACAGGCCACACGTGCAGGAGGGTGAAAGGATTCACCAGAGACAGAGCGGGGAACATAACAGGCAGACTGACTGAAATACACTGCTGAGGGGAGCAGGAGAAGAGATAGGAGAGGTCTGCAGCACCATGTGGGTATCTCCCTGGCCGGCCAGGATGGAACCCACACTGCAGAGGCTGCAGACATCTTCACAGCACTGCGCTCAACCACCTGCGCCACCAGGGAGACCCCTAAATATTTTTTAAAGAGAAAAAAAAAACATACCATAGAACATGATCAAGGTTACAGAAAGATAACCTCTAATTTATGGAAAGAAACAATCACAAAAATAAAGAGTCAGTCATTAGCATGGCATTAGCCATTCTAAAATAGCATAGCAAATAATAGAACAATGCCTTCAAAATTCTAAGACGAAATAATATTCCCTGTGGTGTTCTATAGCAAACCAAACAGAATCAAGTATGACTCTTGTGCACTTCTTTCTCTGGAAATTTCTTCAATTTTAACAAAAGTGAAGTGTTATGTGGGGCATACTGGATCCATGACAGGAAAATAACTAGAGAAAGTCCCAGAATGATTATCCTGAAGCAATCCTACAGAACAATGAATCAGGAATAAGATACATGGATAAAAAATCTCCTGGAAGTTTTCCCAGGTAAGAAAAAAAAGAAGTGCTAGATTATCTCACAGTTTTAATCATTAAGAAAATAATACTTAATGGTGTATAGTTGCAAATCTGAGGGAGTAAATAAAATAATTTTATATAGGTACAGAGGAAATAAAGCAATTTTTAAAATAAGGCAATTATTAACTCCTGGAGAAAATTGTTGCACAGAAAAGGAAACAGTTGCAGTGTACTAGATGGCTCTGCAATGAACACCATTAACTTAGTCTAATAATGTAAATATTAATTATTGGTAACTCAAAATAAAGTCTCAATAACAGAGCTTTTTTAAATAATTGAGTGAGAATTTGTACTTGGCAAGCAGTCTAAAAGACTTATTCTATAAGAGCAGCTTCAATAGGGCCTCCCCGGTGGCGCAGCGCTTGAGCGCTGGGTTGCGAAGGTGCCTGCAGCCTCTGCAGCGCCATTTGGATTCCCGGCAGGCAGGCTAGGGTCCCACATAACCCGCGCAGACCTCTCTTGCCGCCCGCTGCTCCCCTCAGCAGTGTACTTCGCTCCTTCTGTCTGCTCTGCTCTGCGCTCTGGCTCTGGTGAATTCTCTCACCCTCCCACGCTTCTGACTGTACCCAATGCTTGCATAAATAAATAAATAAATCTTAAAAAAAAAAAAAGAGCAGCTTCCATAAACACAAGTTTGGGGCCTTTCTGGTGGCACAAGGGGTTAAGACGCAACCTATGAAGTTATCTGCAGCCACTGCAGCACGAGTTCAATCCCTGGCCAGGGAGATACCCACATGGAGCAGCAGACCTCTCCTGCCTCGCCCGCTGCTCCCCTCAGCAGTGTATTTCAGTCAATCTGCCTATTCTGCTCCCCACTCTGTCTCTGGTGAATCCTGTCACCCCCCCACACCTCTGGCCTGTACTCTAGTTTTTGTATGCATAAATAAATAAATCTTTTAAAAAAATCTACAGGTCTACCTTAAAAAAAAAAACACAAGTTTGAATTTAGTCTATATAGATATGAAACAGAGTCATTCTCATTAAGAATGTATTCTTGGCATTCTTCCTTTATATATATATATTTTTTTTTTGCAGTGCAAATTATTAAAAGAAAAAGTGAATAAAAGAGTGGTAATAGTCTATGCAGACTATATATATATATATATTTTTTCACATTGAAGTGGCCAGGTTATTTGCTTCACAGATTTGAAAATATTGATAATTCTTGCACATGGGACATGTTAATTGTCTATATCATGTCACTTTTATTACATATGATATGAACACTATAAATTTCAATGCTTCATTAAAGTATAAACCCTAAATGATATTTATAAAATGATATTCTTAATTGAGTTGTATCTTATTTCTTCCCTCAGAATCAGTACCATCTTACAATTTGTGTTTATCATTTGATAGCTTTATTTTGCTTAGTGATACCCCTAAATAACAAATTAGTATAAATGGTGCCTATAGAAATTTTGAGCTCAGGAATATAATATAAACTAGCACAAGTGCTAGACACCTAATTAAGTGTCCTCTGAAAATTATAATTTTCAGTAGCAGCAACATAAAATAGCATTGGATGCCATGATGTGTTCCTAACCTCTAATAACTATATCCTTACCTGGGCATAATCTGAGTTATGGATGAGCGAAAGAAACAGTAACAATATATCAGCTTTGACATTTCCCAGAGCTAATTAATTTTAGAGTAAATTTTACTAATTTTCAAGCTGAGTCATGTCACTCTCTAGTTCAAAACATGATATAGTCTACCATTTCTTGTCTAACTATGGATGAATGGAAAGCTTAATATGCTTTCAATAACAAAGTCCTGTAGACTCTGTCTGCAATCTAAATTTCACCATTAGATGTCACCATTTTTCAACTTAAAAACTTCAGCTGTTTTCCAAGCATTTCTTTTATTTGTATATTGCTTTGCTTGTGCTCATGATGTTTTCTCTTGTATGTCACTCATTATCAATTCTTTCACCTGACATAGCCCCCACTCCTTACACTTCCACAGCAATTAGAATATTTTTATGAATTTATTCTTGAATAAATTTATTAAGTTATTCATTCAACAAATATTTATCCATTGCTATGTGAGTGTTTTCCCATAAAGACTAGAGACATTTCTCATGGATTAAATTTTCTAATGGGAAATACAGTCATTTAGCAAATCATAACGAATAACTATAAATGCAATGCTCATTTTAAAGGAAGGGGAGGTTTGGCTTTAAAAATACATAAAAGAAGAGGAGAAAGGAAGGTTTAGTTATAAAAATACATAGAAGAATTTGAAGTTTGGGAGTGTGATGCCTCCATTCCCTTCTTTTTTTTTCAGGAGAGCTTTGGCTATTCGGGTTTTTTTGTGATTCCATATGAATTTCATCAATAATTGTTCTATTTCTTTGAAGAATGACATTGAAATTTTGATTGGAATAGCATTGAATCTGTATATTGCTTTTGGAAGGATGGCCATTTTAATAATGTTTATTCTCCCAATCCATGAGCAGGGGATATCTTTCCATTTCTTTGTGTCTTCTTCTATTTCTTTTAACAGTGTTTTATAGTTTTCTTTGTATAGGTCCTTTACCTCTTTTGTTAGATTTATTCCCAAATATTTGATTTTTTTGTTTCAATAATAAAAGGGATTTTTTTTTATTTCTTCTTCTTCAGATTTATTGTTTGTGTATAGGAAGGCTACTGACTTTTGCATGTTGATTTTGTATCCTGCCACTTTACTGAACTGATTGATGAGTTGAATTAGTTTTTCTGTGGAGTTTTTGGGGTTCTCTATGTATATTATCATATCATCTGCAAATAGTGATAGTTTGACTTCTTCTTTTCCTATTTGGATTCCTCGTATGTCTTTCTCTTGTCTTATTGCTCTGGCTAGGACTTCCAGTATTATATTGAAAAGCAGTGCTGAGAGTGGACATCCTTGTTTTGTTCCAGATCTTAATGGAATTGCTTTTAGCTTTTCACCATTGAGAATGATACTGGCTGTTGGCTTGTCATAGATGTCCTTTATGATGTTGAGATATGTTCCTTGTATCCCAAGAATTTCAAGGGCTTTTATCATGAAAGGGTGTTGCACTTTGTCGAAAGCTTTCTCAGCATCTATTGATATTATCATATGGTTACAATAGCTAAGCTTTGGAAACAGCCCAAATGCCCAAAAATAGATGACTGGATCAAGAAGATGTGGTACATATATACCATGGAATATTACTCAGCATTCAAAAAAGATAAACACATGCAATTTGCAGCAACATGGATGGCGCTGGAAGGGATCATGGTCAGCGAAATAAGCCAAAAAGAAAAAGAAAAATACCGGATGGTCTCTCTCACAGCAGGAATCTAGAAAACTTAAATAAGGGACCAGGAAAATGAATAACTATAAGAAAGTGAAAATCAAAATCAACAAAAAACTATGAACCAGAGACACTTTTTGGGGGGTGGGGGGCGGGAGGGGAGGGATTGGGGTCAGAATGGGGGGGTTGCAATTGTATGGGGAATATAAAAATAAAATTTATTATTTAAAAAAAAATACATAGAAGAGGAGCTAACCTATATGGGAATAAAAGGTTCCCCTCAAGCTACATTTTAGCAGAGTGAGTATGAATTAACGTTCAGTAATATATAACAAAAGCGGACTGGCACTGGGAATGAGTGGGGAGTGGACAGAAAGAAGTGCAAGACAGAAGGAACTGCTTATTTGAAGCTACAGGGCAAAAGAGTACAATGTACTTGCAAAACTCTAAGGAATTTAATGTGGCTATAGCACGTGTGTTGGAAGGGAGAGGGTAGGGTGCTAAACAGAATCTATATGAAGAGAAATTTTGTCATAGTAATTATGTCAGCTTTGTCTGTTTTAAAGCCCATGTTGGGCTAGGAAAATATACCAATTATCTTTGCTTCCCCAAAACTCTTAGAGTAGGGCCTGATACATATTAAATTCTCAGAAATATCTATTGACTTGAATATCTTTCCAGGAAATCTTTTGACAATTTTATAATATACAAATTATTCATCTCAGGGATTTGATAAAGATGATTATGACATTTATCTTTTTTCATGGGATTTCAGTTTTGTAATATTGTGTACTTGGTATACTATACTTACTAAATTATTTTGAACTGCATCAGGGAAAGATATCCTTTTAATTACAATGAAAAACGAAGTGATAGTCTGAAATGGCAGAATTTGATTAAATGACATTTCATGTTTACTCTTTTTAAAACAAGTCATAGTTTTCTAGAAGAATTAAATGTGCAATCTGTTGCTCATCGGGACCAAACATAAATGGCCCTCCGAGGTCAAAGATGTGTTTAAACAATCATAAATCCTTTCAAAGTATAGAGGAATGTGACAGCAAGTATAGCTTGACTTGATTTATAAATCAAATCATTCACTCAGAACTCCCATAGACACTTTTAGGAAGTTACCTAAGATTTGCCAACATGGTTGTTAAGCTATAGCTACCTCTTAAATTATAGCGGTATCCACAGCATTACATTTGTATTTGAGGTGAAAGTGCTTTTATATTTAAACAAGCTGAGGCTGCTCTTGAACTTTCATTTCTATTTTAACTAAGAAAATGGAATAAAATCATAAGGTGAAAATAGTTTTTTCATGCTCAGTAAAAGATTTTTTCCCCTAAAATTACTGTAATAGTGTCACAAATATGACTAAATTGCACTGATTGAATGCCAGAATATTTTGTTTTTGTGGTCTGAATTTTGTAATACTCTGTTCTTTTTACTCTTATTTGTTGAGGCATAATCTAGATTAAATAAAATTCCCCCTTTTAATATGCAGTTCTTTGAAGTTAAATTGCATGTAATGTAACAACGGTCAAAGTCAAAACATAGAGAACAGTTTCATCAAAGTGAACAATATCATTGTATCCCTCTGTAGTCAACCTTTCCCACAGCCCCAAGGCTCTGACAACTGATCCAACTCTCTCCATATAGTTTTGTCTTTCATAAGGGTGTTATATAAATGGTTTAACAGAGAATGCAACCCTTAGAGATATAAATTTTCCTTGAGCGTAAATATTGTGTATAAAATTTCTTTTTTATTACTGAGTACACTTGGTCATATAGAGATAGTCATTGTTTTATATATTTACCAGTTAAGACAATTTTAGTTGTTTCCACTTTTAACTGATTATGAACAAAGCTGCTACCTATATTCACATGCAGGTTTTGTATGGACATAAGTTTTCATTTCACTTACACAAACCATATATAACTAAGAAAATGCCAATGTGTTTTCCTAAGTAGCCATATCATTTTGTCACCCCCCGCCCCCAACCGGGGAACTAACGTTCCAGTTGTTTCATGTTTTCATAACTTGATATTCCGAAATGTTTCTTGTTTATTTCAGATATTCAAATGGAATTGTAATATCGCATTGTGTCATAATTTACAGTTTTCTAATGATTAATGGCATTACACATCTTTCCCTAGTTAACTTATCATCCATGTATCTTGTTTGGTGAAGTGTCCACCCACAATTTTACCCATTTTTTTTTTATTGTTGTATGTCCAGAGTTACTTGTATGCTGTGGTCATATATGCTTTGTCGCGTCTTTGATTTGCAAATATTCTCTTTGCTATTCTTTTCTACACAAGTGTCTTTTGAAAAGAATATTAATATTTATTACAATCAATTTGCATTTTTCTTTCTTTATTGGGACATGCATTTTCTCTTACAGTTAAGAAATCCTTGCCTAATCATATTCTCAAATAATTTAGACTGGTGTTATTTCCCCCCACATGTTTTTTTAGCTAAGATCCATTTTGAGGTAATTTTTATATACTTTATAACTTTATAACTCTATTTATTTTCCCTACTGTGGATTTTAAATTATTCCACAAACTTTTGGTAAAAATACTACTTTGTTGACTGAATTGTGTCTACAACTTTGTCAATACATACATGTGTCTGTTTCTTTGCCTCTCTGTTTTATATATATATATATGTATATATACACACATATATAAATATATATATATAAACAGAATATGGAGAATATATATGCATGTTTTCATCAATGCCATATTGTCTTGATTCCTGTAACTTTATATTGTCTTAAATCAGACAGATAGGTGGAACAATCAAGCTTTGTTCTTTTCCTTTAATTTGTTTTGACCATTTTGTTTCTTCTGCTTTTCCATTACATTTCTATCAGATTTGCCTTCATATAAAATAATTTCCTGCCTGGAGTATCATTGAGATTGCATAAAATCTAGATTTCACACTAGCACTATTTGATAGCTTAATATATTGAATTTTCCTTTCTATCAAAATGCAAATCAACACCACAATGAGATAACATCTCACATCTGTGAAATTGGTCCATGTCAAAATGTGCACAAACAGCAAGTGTTGGTAAGGATATGGAAAAAGAGGAAACTTCATACACTGTTGGTGGGAATATAGACTATTGCAGCCTCAATCAAAAGTATTATGGAAGTTGCTCAAAATAAGAAAAAGTATCCAGTGATTCAACTCCTGAGTATCTGAAGAATGCATAATCAGTAATTTGAAGGGATATATGCACTCCTATGTTCATTGCAGCACTATGTACAATGGCCATGTTATGAAAACAACCTAAGTGCTCAAGAACAATGGAGCAAATTACAAAGATATATATGTAAACACCACACACACACACACACTCACACACACACACACACACACACACACACTTATTCCCTCACTGGAATACTACTCGGTTACCAAAAAAAAAAAAAAAAGAGAGAGAGAGAGAACTCTTGCCATGTGAGACAAATTGGATGGAGCTGGAGAGGATTATGCTAAGCAAAATAGTCCAGGAGAAAGAAAATTACTGTCTGTTTTTGCCCATATGTGGAATATAGAGAACCAAACCAGAGTCAGACCACACCATACTAGCAAACAAAAAACCCTAGAAATGTTACTGTAAAACTGTAGCTACCAGACGGGAAGTGTAAGGGTGGAGAAGAAAGGGGAGGGGCACAAAGCATTATGGTGGAGGACTATAGGTGTGGTATGGTAACATACATTTGAATATGTGGGTTCCTATATTTCTGAATCATATACAGTGTTGCAAAGCAATTTTACCTTAGTAATATTGTTTTAAATAAATAAAATAAAAGATGTCTCCTCTGGTGATGCATTTTAATTTAATTTTTATTTATTTTAATATTTTATTTTACATAATTCTTATACCATTTTTCATTTTTGCACAATGTATGCAACTTCATCTTGGTTATATTGCCCATATAATTGCACCCCCCCTTATTTTGACCCTAATTCTTCCTCTCTCTACCCTGCCCCCCCACCATAGTGTGTATCTGGTTTATAGTTGCTTGTTGATTTTGATTTTTACTTTGTATTAATTAGTCTTTTTCCTGGTCCCTTATTTAGGTTTTCTAAATTCCTGCTATAGGTGAGACCATCCGGGGGACTCCCCGGTGGCGCAGCGGTTGAGCACTGGGTTGCAAAGCTGCCCGCGGCCTCTGCGGCGCCGGTTCAATCCCCGGCTGCTCCCCGGCCACCGGAGGAGGGTCCCACATGGCGCACAGACCTCTCCTGCCACCCGCTGCTCCCCTCAGCAGTGTACTTCGGTCCTTCTGCCTGCTCTGCTCCCCGCTCTGGCTCTGATGAATTCTCTCACCCTCCTGCTCTTCTGACTGTACCCAGTGCATGTATAAACAAAATAAACAAACAAATAAATAAAGCACGCCTCTATTAAAAAAAAAAAAGAGAGAGAGACCATCCGGTATTTTTCTTTTTCTTTCTGACTTATTTCGCTGAGCATGATCCCTACTATCTCCATCCATGTTGCTGCAAGCTGCATGTGTTTATCTCTTTGGATTTCTGAGTAATATTCCATTGTGTATATGTACCACATCTTCTTGATCCGGTCATCTATTTTTGGGCATTTGGGTTGTCTCCATAACTTAGCTATTGTAAACAGTGCTGCTATAAACATAGGGATGCAGGTGCCCTTTTGAATTGATGTTTCTGTGTCCTTTGGGTAAATACCTAGGAGTGGAATTGCTGGATCATATGGAAGCTCTTTCTTTAGTAGGTCAAGAAATCTCCACAAAGCTCTCCATAGTGGTTGGACCATTTTGCATTCCCCCAGCAATGCAGGAGAGTTTCTTTTTCTCCACACCCTCACCAACATTTGTTGTTGCTAGTTTTTTAAGTGGCAGGATACAAAATCAACATGCAAAACTCAGTAACCTTCCTACACACAAACAATAAATCTGAAGAAGAAATTAAAAAAAATATCCCTTTTTTTTATTGAAACAAAAAAATCAAATACTTCAGAATAAACCTAACAAAAGAAGTAAAGGACCTATACAAAGAAAACTATAAAACACTGTTAAAAAAAAATGGAAGAAGACACAAAGAAATGGAAGACATCCCCTACTCATGGATTGGAAGAATTAACATTACCAAAAAGAGGTATTTTATTTTAATTTGTCTGTTACAATTTTAACAATTCAATATGTTAGAGCTGAAAATATCAGCTGCATATGGTAATGAAACTGTTAGCAATCTACCAATGTATTCCAAAAGACTGCATATTCTAAACATGTACTTTTCCAATGTCATGCCAGCTGATGAGAAATTGCTGTTTGTGGGGTTTTTCTCCCACTTTTATTTATGTAGTAAGAACTGAATAGACTTTTTAACATTTTCAATTTTTTTTAAAGATTATTTATTTATGAATTGAAGAACTGGGCTATAGGCCAGAGGTGTTGGGGGTGGGGGGGTGGTGAGAGGATTCTCCAGAGACAGAGTGGGGAAAAGGACAGGCAGATTGACTGAAATACACTGCTGAGGGGAGCAGCGAGTGAGTCAGGAGAGGTCTACTGAGCCATGTGGGTTGCTCCCTGGCTGGCCAGGGTCGAACTCGTGCTGCAGTGGCTGCGGACAGCTTCATAAGTTGCATCTTAATCCCTTGCGCCACCAGGGAGGCCCAACATTTTCAAATTTTTATATGGTTTGATTTAGAGTGAAGGGCACAGTAGATAATACACACAAGTACAGTATAACTCACATAAATAAATGTTGGGGAAAGAATAATGATTTAATTATATTTTCAAGGAGAAACTGAAAATAAATTCACATAGATCAGCCCTTTAGGTAAACTTTCAATCTTAATTAAAATGTTCACTTCCATGGATTTTGCCTTTCATTCTACATTAAAAAAAATAAGTAAGATAGTGGTTGACTGCAATTTTGCAATATTACCCAGAATAAGGATATCAGTCCTATTTTCTGTAAATCCATAAATTTCTAAATATACCTCACTGACACTCAGGAGCAGTCTGATCAATATGGTACATGAATCATCCTTAGTCTTAAAAATAGGACTTGATCATCAGGGAGGACTCTTGGAGTCCGAAGCTTTCACTTTAAAGCAAAAATGATAGGAATAAATGCAGTTTACCAATATTGAGTCAATACTCCTTTTAGCACATACATTCCAAGATTGTAAGTGGTCCTCAAACAGCTATTCAATGTCAGGATGAAGAAAGATGGCCATCAATACGGAGAGAAAAAGTGCTCAAAAGCATAGGGAAGAGGGCGTCCCCGGTGGCGCAGCAGTTGAGCACTGGGTTGTGAAGCTGCCTGCAGCCTCTGCAGCGCCGGTTCGGTCCCTGGCCTCCGGGTGAGGGTCCCACATGGCGCGCAGACCTCTCCTGCTGCCCACTGCTCCCCTCAGCAGTGTACTTCGTCTGTCTGTCTGCTCTGCTCTCCACTCTGACTCTGGTGAATTCTCTCACCCTCCCGCGCCTCTGACTGTACCCAGTGCTTGTATAAATAAATAAATAAATCTTTAAAAAAAAAAAAGGTTAAAAAAAAAAGCATAGGGAAGAAACACATGTTGTCTGTGGCCAAGTAGGCTATACCAGCCATTCTGCTGAATAAGTCAGTATTCACAAGTCAAGACAATCATGGTAGTCCAGCTTAATGATTCGAAAAAAGAGTTAGATTCTGAGATTGGCGACTCTCTCTACTGATAATCTTTTCTGATTCAGCTGCTATTCTAACTGGACTTCTAAGCAAGGCCTGCTCTTAAATTTCTTGTCAGTGTGTTCTGCCCATCTATCAGGATAATGCAGTGCCCACTTGTAATATCTAATAAGTTGTTGAGGTAGGATAAATCGGCCCCAACACAAGCCTAAGATCTCTTTCTACTACTTGATGAGATGTATGCATACATTTCATCTATCTCATAAAAATCCATTTATTTAAAACATTGCTGTAAGTATTGGTTGAGTAAGAGATTTGTAAAAGTGATGTTTGGCCAAATAAATAAAGCATTACTTGCACAAATACAGTAATATATTGCAATTTACTTTAGTTTATAAATATTTGTACATGTATTTCATTGCTTGTTGATACGAGGCTTTTCAACAGTTTTTACCAATTTGGTGCTAGAAACATGAGATTTAACTGTAATTGTAACTGACATGTTATTTTATTTCTGTGCAGAACAAAGAAAAATAAACCAAGGTTTGTTTATGGGAAATGGTGCTCATTAAACCCTTCTCTTGGAGAGTCATAGTGTATAATACTAGCATATTAACACACAAAGCAGTCTTGCATCCAAAAAACCCTGTTTTAATTGCTTCAAAGTAAAACAACCATATTTTCACAGATGAAGACTTTTTACAGTACAAAAAATTCTAATGCCAGTGAAATTGTCTTATTGACTACTATATTTATCATTCTATTTTATATTTTCAATTACCTGGAATATTAAATTACATATGCTAAAGCCATGGTATTGTTTCCAGATTTTAAATAAAATTCTGCAAATTTATCTTCATGCATTAACTTTGTGCTGAGTGGAGTTCAAGGCCTTAATGTTCCCCTTTCTACCCATATTTTCTGCATTGAACCTATAATGCCTGAGTTTAAATTGAGATATGACAATAGACAAGACAGAAACACATATATAAAACATTCAGCCTTAAAGTTTCATAAATTTATTTCCTAAAATTGGACATGTTTAAGAGTAAAATAGGGTGTATTAAATATTAAATTTCTGGTTGCTCAGTAATTTTATTCCAACAATAGAATCCCAAACCTCCATGGTAATTATGTCTGTCCACCAATATCTCCCCTGTTTTAAACAATGAATTCCTTCAAACACGGATTTCTGAGTGTTTAAAATAGGGTCTCTATCCTCAGGCAGAGATTTAGAGCTCTTTGTCTTTATGGTCCACCTTTTCTTCTGGATATAAATCCTGCAACACTGCACAGGAACTGAAATTAGGGTCCCTTACTTTCAGGAGTGACAGCCCTACTTTGTAAGTAGGTATGGATGGGAGTGGATGGCACCCCCTCACCATCTTGGTTTGCCCCCTCTGGCATGGAAACATCACCCTATAAACAAGCTAGGGCAGAGGCCCATAAATTTCTCAGCTTGTCATACCTGCCTACTTCAAATCAAGTTTCTGTAATATGGGACTAAGGGAGAGAAATGAGAAGTGCTGACAGCTTGTCCTTCCCAGAACTAAAAGCCCTAGACTGAAATTGGAGGGAGAAAGTCTGCCTTCTTGACTGCACAGTGTCCGGAGTAAGGTCGTAGCTCAAATACAGAGCTTGGGAATGGAGCTTAAGAATCTAGCTGCAAGTCAAAATCCTATGAATATTCTTTTAAACACAATGATAGGCAATTGCAGAGGCTTTGCCTGCCATGTTTCGTGGGGGAGAGCTGCCTTCCCAACCTCAGCCTCGGTATACAACTAGTGCATTATTGTCTCTGGAGGGAGTTGCAGTCAAGGACTAAGGCAACTTGGACCATCCATGCTCTTGTACATTTATGCGTTCCCAACTGAAGTGCCTCCATTCAGAGGCTTCCTTATTGGGGGCCTCCACTGAGGCACTTTTCAGGCACCTACATTAAGACATTGTTATAAGGGAAAAAGACTTTTCCCTCCTCTGACTCAATAAAAATTCCAATCCCAGTTGTTTCCCCCTCTCCTCACCTCTAGTTCTCAGAGTACATAACATAACAGGAACATTTTGTTCATACTCATTGGCAATGCAATGATTTCCCTGTTTGCACTGCTGTCATCTGATTGATGCACAGCCAGTGCTATTCCCTCATAGGAATGAAATATTAGGCAGCCCGTGTTTTTTGTTTTTTGTTTTTCCCTTTGCTTCTTGTGTGCACTATCACAGTAAGTGAAGAAAAACTACATTACTAGTTTCAGTTTGACTTTTTATCCTAATTGGCTACTTAAAAATCTGGTAACCAGGGCCTCCCCTGGTGGAGCAGCGGTTGAGCCCTGGGCTGCGAAGCTGCCCGCAGCCTCTGCAGTACCGGTTCGATCCCCGACCACGGACAAGGATCCCACATGGCGTGCAGACCTCTCCTGCCACGCCCCCGCTGCTCCCCTCAGCAGTGTACTTTGTCAGTCTGCCTGTTCTGCTCCCCGCTCTGGCTCTGGTGAATTCTCTCACCTTCCCGTGCTTCTGACTATACCCAGTGCTTGTATAAATAAATAAATAAATCTTTAAAAAAAAAAAAAGAGCTATTGTTTAAAAAAAAAAAATCTGGTAACCAGACACGGAATGGTGGGTAAAGGAATGAACTATGACTCATAGTGTCACAGATACATTTGTTTCTTAATGAATTACAGTAGATTTTCTTGAATGAACATTTCTCCATTTCTTGTATGTTCTTAGGGCAGTTTTCAGAGAATGCAAATGATTGTTTCTATAATTTTAACAGGTTAATGTAATGTTAAATGATTGGAGATTCATTGACATGCATTGTGTATGTGTTGCAGTACAATAGCTAACCTTATTTTATTCTCTTTGAAGTCCCCTGTTTGGAAATAGCTGGAATATCTTATAGTGAGTATTGTGCATAGCTCAATGTTCCATTTTATCTTCAAATGAAAATAATGATTTTTTTTTCTGACATGAGTATTGCTTTGGAACTATCTCATGAGATACTAAGATTTTTAAGCAAAACTGTAATCCATTGTTGAAATGAATGCTACATATTTAAGTTCCTACATTCTTTTACATTCCCAATGGTTTTATAGCTTCCACTCATTCACTTCATCAGCAGGCTGGAACGAAGATAGGCAAACTATCCCTGCATGTATTCAATCATCAGACGATTCATAGGATTCACCCATAGTCAGGTATTTCTGATTTTTGTTAATACTTGATTGTGTTTAGTTAAGACTTAAAGTATATAGGTATTTTGGTGGTGCAATGTGATGAAGGGTGGATCAATTAAAAAACAAAATATTGAAGCTGTTAAATTAAGCATAAACTGCAAATTGCACATATATGGTATGAAAATTAATTTATTTTGGACTGCTAATTGCTCCTCACTAAGCAGTTAGTGCCTGTGATAACTCTGTAACTGGGGATAATGAGAGCATATTCTCATTTGTTTGGTATCTTATCATTCTGGGTGCTAAGTGTGTCTCATGATTTACAGGCTGCTTCTATAATTAACTCTAATTGTATTTTTTATACTAGGAGAAAGTTAATGTTCCTACCACAATTATAAATGTGATTTCTTCAGAACCTTTGCAGAATTCATTCAGAATTAGCCCTCAGTGAGCCCTGCATCTGTGCTACTGCATCCAGTACCCTGTATATTTTCTTGAAAACTGTACTCTCTGAGCACAAAGTATAATCAGAAGGGTTTTCTTTTTTTACTTTGCTCACTTTCATTACACTCTGAGATTGAATATTTGTATTCAATGATTTTCAATGCATTCAACGATACTAAATATGAATAGGTATCTCTATTATTTCCCTCTTTTTTCCTTTTAGATAGACTTTATTTTAGAACTGAATTAACTTCAAAAAATAAGTAGGAAGTAAAGAGATTTACCTCATACCTCCGGTTCCCACACATGCACTCTCTGGTACAATATCCTGTACCAGGAGCACATTTGTTACAACTAATGAAAATGCATCAGCTGAAGTCCAATGTTAACATTAGACTTCACATTTGGTGTTATACACTCTATGAGTTTGGACAAATATATAATGACATGTATCCAATATTATATCATATAAAATGTTTTCACATCCCTAAAATTTTACACTCTGCCTGTTCATTGCTCTCTCTGTCCTAATCCCTGAAACCATGATCTTTTTACTGTCTACATATTTTTCATACTTTAACATTTTTATTGAGATAACATTGGTTTATAATATTATGTCTTAGGTGTACAACAGCTATTTGTTTATTATACATTTGTGAGCATTATGTCATAATGACCACCAAAATCCTGGTCTACATCCATCACCAATCACCTGACCCCCATATCCATTTCACCAACCCCTCCAACACTCTTAGGGTTTTATTTTGCCCAGATTGTCATATAGTTGTAAACACATAGTGTGTAAACTTTCCAGGTTGGCTTATTTCACTTAGTAATATGCACTTAAGAATTTTTCCTATAATTTCAAGACTTCATAGCTCATTTCTTCCTACTGCTGGATAATATTTCATTGTGTGAATGTATCACATTATATCTGTTTACCTTCTGAAAAACCTCTTGCTTTTTTCCCAGTTTTGGCAATTGTGAATAAAGCTGCTGTAAATATGTGTAGGTTTTTGTGTGTATATAAGTTTACAACTGATTTGTTAAATACAAAGAAGTATGATTGCTGAATCATATGATAAGATTATGTTTCATTTTGTAAGAAATAGCCAAATTAATATCCAAAGTGACTGTGTCATTTCACCTTCCCACCAGCAATGAATGAGATTCCTAGCTGTTCCACATTCTCACTAGCATTTGGTGTTGCCAGTGTGTAGTCATATTTTGCTCTTTTAATTTTCAATTTCATAATGACATGTGATGTGAAGCATCTTTTCATGTGCTTATTTGCTGTGTGATTTTTCTTATTTTTTTCCTCCAAACTTTATCACTGGGTCTAAAATCCTTTTGTACTAAAAGCACTTTTATTTTAAGTCTGCATATTCTAATCTTCTGAAAGTTGCTACCTTTTGATATTTAATAGTGAAATTAGGTCTTTACTTTCTGCAAAACTCTCCATTGTTTACTTGGGAACACCAACCTTCCTGGAAGCTTTTCTCTAAATGTAAGTAGGAAAACTCCCTAGCTATATGATTTCTACATTAGCTATATAATTATCACATTAAAGAACTTTAACAGTTGGAAGAGTAAAACACAGATGAATCTTAGCACTTTAAATTATTAATATCTCTGAGCTTGATTTATGAGACTTACCTGTCTTCAATTCTGCTTCTGAGGATAATCATAAATCAAATATAAAGGTTGATATTTTAATCCCCCCATCATAGGTTTTTCTTCTATAACATGTCCTAAGCCTTTAAATATTTTCACACATATGTAGCTACCACCTCCATTTCTGAGCAGTCTCATTTTACTAGGAAAAGTAAATGGGGATTTCAGGATTACAGTACCAAGGTCAATCTGAATAATAAAAACCCTTTCACTAAATGTTTGTTAACATAATTCTTTCCAGGTATCTAGAAATAAAAGAAGGGGAAATCAGTGACTGGCAAGTTTGAATTGTGAGTGAGTAATCACTATAGATGAACTCTGTATATTGACGGAAATTTTTTGGGCAATTCTTACAATGAATAGCACTGAAATAAGAAAGCTGATATCAAATGCTAACTTGGCATCTCTCTTGGTCATTTTAAATTATTTCAGATCATTATAGTTGTCATAATTTAGTCCTAAATCAATACTTTGATGGAAGAATAGAAGAACATCTTCAAAAAAGTGATTTTCAGAACTATATTGGACAAAATCCTCATTAAGCTATGTACATCTCTTTTTTTTTAAATTGCTGAGTAATATTTCATTGTGTATATGCACCACATCTTCTTGATCCAGTCATCTACTTTTGGGCATTTTGGTTGTTTCCATAGCTTAGCTATTGTAAATAGTGCTGCTATAAACATGTGGGTGCATGTGGATGGAGCTGGAAGGGATCATGCTCAGCGAAATAAGCCAGAAAGAAAAAGAAAAATACCGGATGCTCTCACTCATAGTAGGAATTTAGAAAACCTACATAAGGGACCAGGAAAAAAGACTAATTATAATAAAGAAAAAAATCAAAATCAACAAGTTACTATAAACCAGAGAGACACTATGGGGGTAGGAGGAGGAGAGGAGGGACTAGGGCCAAAATAAGGGGGGTGGGGATTGTATGGGGAATACAACCCAAATGAAAATGCATGCATTGTGCAAAAATGAAAAATGATGTAAGAATTGTATAAAATAAAATAAAATATAAAAAAAATAAAAAGAAGAAGCTATGTATAGAGGGGCTGCCCTGGTGGCTCAAGGGGTTAAAGCTCAGCACTATGAAGCTATCCAAAACCAATGCAGTATGAGTTTGATCCCTGGCTAGGGAGCTAATTCATATGGTGCAGGAGACAGACCTCTCCTGTCTAGCCCGTTGCTGCCCTCAGCAGTGTATTTCAGGCAATCCGCCTGTTCTGCTCCCAACTCTGTCTCTCGTGAATCCACTTACACTCCCCTCACACCTTTGGCCTACACCCCACCTTTTGTATGTATAAATAAATAAAATAAATCTTAAAAAAAGAAGCTGTGTATAGAGATTCAGATATCTATGTATATGACACTGTTCAAACCTGGGGAAATGTCATAGTTCACGGGTACTTATCATTGCATTTACAACTACAAGACACAACTCAGATTCATAGTGCAACAAAAATAGTGTTTATTACAAGGAGGAAATTGGAAAAGATAAGGAAAAAATAAAGAATTTCTGGGCCTTCCTGGTTGTGCAAGGGGTTAAGCACCGCACTATGAAGCAATCCACAGCCTCTGCAGCACAAGTTCGATCCCTAGCTGGCCAGGGAGCTACCCACATGGCACAGCAGACATCTCTTTGTCTCAACCGCTGCTCCCCTCAGCAGGGTATTTCAGTCAGTTTTCCTGTTCTGTTCCCCACTCTGTCTCTGGTGAATCCTCTCACCCCCAGCACCTCTGGCCTGTACTCCACCTCTTGTAGGCATAAATAAATAAATCTTTAAAAAAAAGAATTTCTAAGGCCAAAAATGGCCATCTGTCCTACCCCAGATAGTGTCCACAGTGTCTAGTAGTTCAAACCAATAGCTGCTTGTGCGAGATGGCATTGCCCCTTCAATGAGAGCTTGAAGCTGGTGTCACATCAATCAGTCGTGGACCAGGACCCAACTCACAGTGGCAGCTGGAGGTAGTCACAGGTGGTGCAGCTAAGGTGGCACTGCAGCAGCCAGAGGCACATATCCCAGGGCCAAGTGGGCAGCATCAGAGGCAGCAGCAATTGGTGGCAGTGTCCTTCATGCTAGAGGCAGGAGCAGCTATCAGATGGTGCTACGAGAGGATCAGAAATAGTGAACAGCTCTTAGAGGTGGCTGGACAGAGGTCAGCAGTGATGGTTAGTGTCAGTCAGCATGCAGTGATGTGGAGAATCAAGCAGCATTGGACAGCTCTTTGAGAAGAGGGGACAGAGGATCGTGCACCAGTGTACAGCTTTCGGAGGCCAGTGGCACCTCAGCAGGTGATGTGGAAGCAGAGCGGGAGGCAGGAGCAGTGGTCAGACAGTAAGGCTGTCAGGTGTGGTGCTGGAGGCGAGGAAGCAGCTATCGACAATTCAATGCAACAAGTCAGGGAACTGAAGGCAAGAACCAAAGGTTTTGAAGATCTGAAGCGAAGATCTTCCCAGTGAAGTGTCTTGATGAGCTTTGGAGAAGTCACTGTCTGAAGCAAAGGTCTCAGTGAGTCTTGGAAGTCTGAGTGTCTCTGAAGCAAAGACCGGAGTGCCTGAATACTTGTGCTGCTCAAGCATATATCCCTTTCAGGGTACGCCGGTCTCAAACCTAATTGATTCATTTTCAAAACTGGCACTATTTCGCGGACTTGACTGGTGCCCCAGCAAGATGAAACCTGATTAGAGTAGTTTTCAAAACCACACTCTTTCAGTGTTCAATCAGGTTTCCAGCTTCTGGATGATACCTTGATTTTTTTTATTTTTGGCTTCCTGAACAGTAAGAAAATACATGTTTGTTGCTTTAATCCTCCAAGATTCTGGTTATTTATTAAGGCAGGCTTAGGGGACTAATGAACTATGCTTATGTTCACTGTATAAGCATTGGGAGCAGAGAAAAATAGGTTCGAATAAATCCACTAAACAATCATTCTATATACCCACTTGCTCTGTCAGTACTTACTCTGGAGTACATGCTCTTAGGTGGATGTTGACTTAAGACCAATTTCTGCGTATTTTGTTCTTACTCCTATAGGCTCAACCACATTCATCTTTCTCAAATTTCGTTTTCTTAAATCTGTGAATCTTGTTCACTCCATACTTCTGATGATCAACTTATTTTTTTTTCACTTTGGTAAAGAGAATGCCTCCTGGTGCCTCCTGAGGAAGATATTCAGAAATGGGTTCTATAGTATTCCATAGTTAGTCCATTCCATCATGCCTGTTTTTCTCAACTTTGTAACTCCTTCTTCAAAGGCCTGGCAAAGCAGCTCACTTAGAGTGGAGAGGTTTTCATTTCTCTAGCTGGATCCTAATCTGAATAATTTACCAATCTGATGAGTGCCAGTCCCTGGGTGCTCCCTTGATCAGAAAATGGCCTGAAGCAGAAAGACTTAGGAAGCTGTAAGAGACTTATGAAACTGTTTTCAGAGAATGTGGATAGGATGCTGACCCCATTGGCTATAAATGTTAAATGTTAAAGTATAATTAGTGTATTCAATACATTTTAATTAGAATTCTGGCTTGGTGGACAGCTATGAAATCTTGGGTCATTCATTAATCTATCTGAATTTCAGTTCCACATTGAAAATACAGAAATTAATAGAATTTATAATTTAATGGGATAATTGGGATATTAAACTTAAATTGCTTAACAAAAAAACCTTGTACAAAGCTACTAAACACTGATGGTGAAATCAAGATCCTAATATATTTGACTCCAGTGCCTGGGCTTTTAACCATTATGCCATACTCACTGAAAAGGAAAGGATCAGCAACAAGTCATGTTCCACAGCACCATGCCTTCATACTCTCTCACTAGAAGGCAGAGGGCTTCAAATTAATTCAGTGTAAATGTAACATGGAAAGTGTGTGATAATTTCTCATGGTTAAATACACAAATATAATTCAGGTCCAGAAAAGACTATATGTCTTGAGTCTTTATCCTTATTTAGAGGTAGGATTTATGTGGCTTTTTCCTGCTTTACTGTAAAGGACTTTTAGACAGTGTTTCAGCAAATATCTGATCAATTGCACTTAGATATCACCCAACATTATATGCTTTGCACTTAAAAATGCATATGAGGGAATAAATATTTCCCCATTTTTAATGCTGAATCCTTAAATATCCTTATAATTGATATATTTAAGTACTCTATTAGATTAAAAAGTCCAAAGGACTGTTTATTTTGCAAGATATTTATAAATGCTCTGCATTGTCCTTGTTTTTATATCATGTTAAGTTAAAAAGTAATTAAGGTATGACCTGTATTATGTTGTTTCCTTTCTTTTTTAGACAGTTCACATTAGAGTTCACTATTGGAATGCAAATGGCTCTTATCACCTTGAAAAACTATTAAACCAATCAATTTCATCCCCCAGTTTGGCATTAACTACTGACATTTTAATTGCACAGGAGTATTAATGATTCTTGTAATGCCTAAAATTTTTGTCTAAAGCTGTGCATGACCTGTTTTTATGTGTTTAGAACGTGATTAGAAGAAGTTTATTCATCAATGTGTTAACCTCCTCCTCATCTTGCTGATTCTGGGCACACTTTAATAAAGTGCTGTTTCTTCTCATGTAACTTTCATGTCCTAAAGAAAAAAAAGGAGTTTGAGGAGTGGAAAAAAAGAAAAGAAAAAATAAACACAGCAAGCTCTTACCTTCTTTGTAGAGCTTTATTTTCGTGAGGATTTTATCTTTCAACCACAACTGCAAAGTGACTAAGTAATTTCTAAAAGCTAATTTGGACTCATTTGATCTTGATTAGTTCTCTTGGGCAATAAAAGCAGTACTTTTCGTCATTGTACATTCCATGATACATTTATAAATTTGCTGCAGGCCACAAAATAGGTTTCTGACAGAACAAAGTAGAAGATAAATCTGCCCATATACAACATTTGGAAAATTCTCACCATGCAAAGACCCGACTGACAACTTCTCCTGATCACTGTGAAAATACAAATAGAATGTATTCAGAGGTGCACAAACTTGTTTCATTAATTGACTTTTCCAAAATATTTACCTGCCTTCTTCCATCCTTATCCCAGTGACAATATCTGCCTCTATTTGCAATATTCAACCTCAGGTTTATTCTTTTTTTTGCCCTTCTGTGTGTTTTGAGAGAAAACAAAATATTAGAAGAAACAAAGGAATTGTAATGAATGAGAGGCAAGAGGCCAACATTCCCACTAGACTCGATCTGAATTTCATCTTACTTTGTTTATCTCTCCCCACAAGAACACACATGCTGTTCCTGACATTACAAAAAAAAAAAAATAGCGAATATGGCAGACTTGGGAAAGTAAGTTCCCTGTAAAATCAGGGTCTGAAATTCAAATAAAGGTTCTATTTAAATAAAACTTAGAAAATTGGCATTTGATCCAAATTACAAAATATAAATTATTAATGGAATACCTATAACATTTCTTCTGATAGAGCATTCTTAATAAAATAATAAGCAAGCCAACAAAGTTGTACATAAAATAACATTAACAGCCAATACACATAGTAGTAAGTATTTATTTTGTCTGCTCTGTTTACTCAATATTATGACAGAAGATTTGGGATATAGAGAAGAATTATGACATGAGAGTTTTCTACTCTTACACACCTTGCAATCTAGTTGTAGACTAACACAATCTAGTTAAGACTAATACATGCGGGCCTCCCCAGTGGTGCAGCGGTTGAGCACTGGGTTGCGAAGCTGCCCGCAACCTCTGCAGCGCCGGTTTGATCCCTGGCTGCTCCCCGGCCACCAGAGGAGGGTCCCACATGGCGCACAGACCTCTCCTGCTGCCCGCTGCTCCCCTCAGCAGTGTACTTTGGTCCTTCTGCCTGCTCTGCTCCCTGCTCTGGCTCTGGCTCTGGTGAATTCTCTCACCCTCCCACGCTTCTGACTGTACCCAGTGCTTGTATAAATACATAAATAAATAAATAAATAAATAAAAATCTTTAAAAAAAAAGACTAACACATGTACACAAAATCAGTTGATAAAAATATGTACACTAGCTCATATTTATACCCTAAATCATGGACGCACTAGATCATAAATTCATGAATAAAGGGATATGATTGAAGGCATGCCTAGTTCAGAAATGTTATGTGTAAGAGATGTGTTTTAAAACCAGAAATGTGACAGAAGTTTTCTGTGGACTTACTGCATCTTCAGAAATAAAAGGTGAGCACTCTTCAATTACTGTTTAATCTCATCTTTGCATACTCTAGGTACTTATGGACCAACAAATCCAAAGACTTAAAGTGTGTGGTGGACATAAACCAACTGGGAATAATAAAATGAGTTCTAAAGTACTAACCCATTCATTGTATGAACTTTATTAAATCATTTGGCCTATCTGGGTCTGATTTCTTCATGTAAGCATGAGGAAGTTAACTACAATGGATGATGTCTAAGTTTCCTTCCATATCTGTCTATAAATATAGATTATGATTGTCAAAAATGACAACATTCTTGAATTTCTATAATAAAAATATCTTCTCTAACATTTCACAACTAGATATAGCTTTATTCTATATATGTATTTTTTTTTACCCACAGAGGTTTATAAGCATTAATTTATATCTCAGATAATGTCACAAGTTTATAACACATGAATAACAACTGAATATGGAAGAATAATTTGTAACAGTATTAATTGTATTTCTAGTTTTGAATACTAGCTCCTGAATGTTTTTATTCAGTATATTTATATTGCATACAGGTAAGATTATATTATTCACTAATTATTTCTCAATCAGAAGTACTTAATTTTAGTCAGAAAAGATTTCTTCTTCTACCATATCTCCATGGTTTTTTGGCTATCAATGATTATATTCATTTTATCTTTTCATTTATCAAAGTTAGGTATGTATATGTCTGACTTCCACATTAAAGATTTGGAAGATAAGAATTGTCTCGTATTCATCTTTGCAGCATTCCCCTTAAACAAAGTAAACTTTTAATAAATTTCTTGAATTGAATTGTCTTTGGCCATACATCTTGATTTGATTTCTATTTACATAGTATATTTTATCAAAGTGCCATCAGAAACAGGTTAAATTAAAAGTTCCTTCAAATTATGCTCAAATGCAATTTTCTTCTGTTTCTTTCACTTCATAGCTTCAAGTTATGCCTATTTTTAATGATTTATAAATTTGTTTGGTGTTTTTAATTTCTGTTATATAAATGAAGCAACTGTCTGCTTTTACTACCATGTGGTTTTGAGTTCAGTAACTTATCACAGAAAATATTCCTATCTTGTCACTTCTTAAAGCTATATTAATTAATTAGGTATCTGATAATTTTCTAGACTCTGAGCATTGGTAGATTTCAGATTTGAATTTACACTTTCAAAGATTTAAGATCAAAGTGAAATTATGTTAAATAGAAAATCACCTGTGGGCATTGTATTTTGAGAGTAGGGACATAATGAAAAAAAAGGAACCTAAATTCCCTTTTAGTTAAGTCCATGTTGTAATGAATATTTATAGTGTATGACACAATAAATATGTAATATACTTTTGGTCAAACATATTTGTATTGTTCATTTTTGTTTCATCAAGCTCATCAGTTATGCTCTGAAAAGAAAGTTGTACACTTAATTATAAATGTGCCTTATTTATTTTTATTTTTTTTGGCCTTTTATGTGCACATTTATTTTTTTTTAATTAATAAATTTTATTTTTATATTCCCCATACAATTGCAATCCCCCCATTCTGACCACAATCCCTCCCCTCCCGCCCCCCACCCCCCAAAAAGTGTCTCTGGTTCATAGTTTTTGTTGATTTTGATTTTCACTTTCTTATAGTTATTCATTTTCCTGGTCCCTTATTTAAGTTTTCTAGATCCCTGCTATGAGTGAGACCATCCGGTATTTTTCTTTTTCTTTTTGGCTTATTTCACTGAGCATGATCCCTTCCAGCGTCATCCATGTTGCTGCAAATTGCATGTGTTTATCTTTTTTGAATGCTGAGTAATATTCCATGGTATATATGTACCACATCTTCTTGATCCAGTCATCTATTTTTGGGCATTTGGGCTGTTTCCAAAGCTTAGCTATTGTAAACAGTGCTGCTATAAACATAGGGGTGCAGGTGTTCTTTGGAATTGATGTTTCTGTGTTCTTTGGGTAAATACCTAGGAGTGGAATTGCTGGATCCTGTGGAAGCTCTATGTTTAGTAGGTCCAGAAATCTCCACACAGCTCTCCATAGTGGTTGGACCAGTTTGCACTCCCACCAACAGTGCAGAAGAGTTCCTTTTTCTCCACAACCTCGCCAACATTTGTTGTTGCTATTTTTTTTAATATGTGCCATTCTCACTGGTGTAAGATGGTATCTCATGGTAGTTTTGATTTGCATTTCCCTGATTGCAAGTGATGTTGAACATTTTTTCATATGCCTGTTGGCCATTCGCATTTCCTCTTCAGAGAAGTTTCTTTTTAGTTCCTCTGTCCATTTTTTGACTGGATTATTTTCTTTGTTGTTGTTGAGTCTCATCAGCTCTTTGCAGATTTTTGTGATCAGTCCTTTATCATTAGTGTTGTGTGCAAAAATTTTCTCCCAGTTGGTGGATAAATGTGCCTTATTTAAAGAAAACACTTTGAATAACAAGTCAGAGTGACCATGTAGGAGTATTAGAATCATTATGAAGCATGGCAATTTAATCATAAAGATTGAAATTTTAAGAGTAGTACATGAATATATTTATCAAAAAAAATACTGGGTAATTCATGGTATGTCACAGGTATATTTACAATTCAGTAATATTACTTATAGTCAAAGGAATGTGTAATAGTATGAACTCTCCAAGATATGTAGAATTTTTATTTGGTTATTATTATGTACTTCATTTGCTTGAGGAAGATAATTTTTTAATTTTATGGAATATATTCAAAGACAGTAGATTAAATTTGGTTTTATAATTCCAATGGTAAGTCATCAATCATTTCATATGAAGCAGCAATATAAAGTAAGCCTAATACATTATGTGAGAAGGAATAAAGGCCATTTTTTAAAAAGATAACCCTCACTGATTTTTAAAATGTTGCCAAAAGCTATTTAATACAAAAAGAAGACACCTTATTAAACATGCTACTCAACTGATGATAGAAAGTGATCCTTTTAGTAATAACATCTTGTGTTACCATAATACTTTATAGCTAACAAAACCATACTCTTATATACAGCCTTGCTATTTTTTCTTCATAGTTTTTAAAGATTGTCAATTAGGATTAGGATTTACTATTCAAAAAAAAAGAAAATAAAACTCACAGGGATTAAACTACTAATCTAAGATTACATAGCTTGTTAATGTCAGACATCTAATGAAGCAATGTGAAAATTTTGAATACATAATCTTTTTGAAGAAGTGTAAATTCCTTTGAAAGTTTGACTAATGTAGGTTAATCAAAGGAACTAATAGTAAGATACATTATTTTTGTACAAAATGCTACACATGTATACAATAAAAAAATACATAGGTATAGAGGGCTTTGCAAATTAATGATTATATGATTTGATGCTAGCTGCTATAATAAATAAGCACTGTAAAAATAATTTGATTAATGCAAAGAAGTTCATTTCTCATTCATGAGAAGTTCAAGGACAAGAAACATTGCAAGTCTGTGAGAACAGAAACTTTTTTTCAACACTGTTCTAATCCCAGATTCTCTAGCAGTGCCCTGAATATGACAGGTTGTCAATAAACCAGTTTACAAGTTTAGTAAACACACAAGATATATAAAAAACACACAACTCAAAAATAAAAATGGAAACAAATAACTCAATTAATAGATGGTCAGCAGATATAAATAGAAAATTCACCAAAGATCTCCAGAAGGTCAAAAGACATATGAAAAAATGTAATAAGTGTAATAAATCTCAGTTTCCCTCCTTATCTTCTCTAACACTTACCATTGGGGTCTCTTTAATAAGTGCCATTCTCCCCTTTCAGGGACTTGTGGCAATTTTCCCAGCTTGGCTTGGCTATTTGGATGAAGTTATTGAAAAAGTGGTGGTTGACTTCACTCAAGCATATTACCCTCCATTTCCAACTATGTTGTCTAAAATAGCAAGATTGGATCGGGCAGCCATGGCTGGGGCAGACCGCAGAAGCAGGGAAGTGTGTTTCTGACTCTCCATTTTAGAATAGGGACCTTTGCTTCAACCAAGATTGCTTGGTACTGGGAGAGGGCTGCCCCCATAGGCAAAGGTGAACTGAAGTTCCCCACAAGCCAGGCCCTGCCCGGCAGGGAGTTGGAGCCCAGAGAGGGACCCAGTGATTTAGAGCCCAGCGAGCAATCCAACCACCCCACATCCAGGGCAGCCTGTGGGGCTTCAAGGCACACCTTTGGAATTAAACAAATGCAGAAGCAGGAGATATTCAGTGACAGCAACCATTAACATATTAATAGTACCACTGCCCTACTGGACTTCTGGCATAACAGTATTTGACTCAATTAGACCACCAGTTTCTGACATCCCAGAAAGAGCATACCAAAAAGATGCTGGCCAGTAGCAGCAACACAGTGTCCCAATGCATAGGACAAATTAGAAAACAAGCAGCTGGGAGAAGAAAAACTACAAGCAACCAAGCAAGTCCTCAGGGAAAAGATATACCACAAAATGAAAAATGCCCATCAGATTGCAACATCAGTGACTTCGAAGAACTTCTGAGCCTTCCAGAAAGAGAATTTAAAATTGTCATGATTAAAAAACTGACAGAAGTCATAAAGGAAAACAACAATAAGGGAAAAATAGTCTACGATCAGAAGAATGAAATTGAGTCCCTAAAGAGGGAAGTGAAAGGAATGCAGGAGATCTAAGGATTAATGAAGGAGCTAAAGAACTCTGGGAAAAGGAATGGTAGCAGAATAGATGAAATGGAAGAATGATCAAAAAAGATAAACACATGCAATTTGCAGCAACATGGATGGAGCTGGAAGGGATCATGCTCAGTGAAATAAGGCAGAAAGAAAAAGAGAAATACCGGATGGTCTCACTCATAGCAGGAATCTAGAAAACATAAATAAGGGACCAGGAAAAAGAATAGCTATAAGAAAGAAAAAATCAAAATCAACAAACAACTATGAACCAGAGACACACTATGGAGGAGCAGGGAAAGGAGAGATTGGGCTCAAAATAAGGGGGTTGCAATTGTATGGGGAATATAAAAATGAAATGTAAAAAAAAAAAAATGGAAGAACAAATAAGTACTCTCGAAGACACAAGATTAAAAGAACCAAAACAGAAAAGGAAAGAGAAGAACGAATAAAAAAGAATGAAGAAAGACTTCTGGAACTATCTGACTCCATGAGGAAAGGAAATATAAGAGTTATAGGAATTCCAGAAGAAGAGAGAGACATAGGAACAGAGAAAATATTCAAGGAAATAATTGAAGAGAACTTCCCAAACATGAAGAAAGAGCAGAAAATAGACATACAAGAAACAAGAAGAACACCAAACTTCCACGACGAAAGGAAAAATACAGCAAGGCACATAATAGTAAAGCTCCGAAGAATCCAAGACAAGGAAAAAATAATGAAGCTGACAAGAGGGAAGAAACAGGTAACATACAAAGGAAAACCAATCAGGCTGACATCAGACATCTCCAAAGATACACTACGGGCAAGGAGAGAGTGGAGAGACATAGTCAAAAGACTCCATGACAACAAATGCCAACCAAGAATACTCTATTCCACAAAGCTTTCCTTCCTCCATGAAGAAAGAATAAGGACCTTCCCAGACAAACAGAAACTCCAGAATTTCATTACAACTAAACCCCCACTCCAAAAAATACTATAAGAAGTCCTAAAGCCAGAACCAACAGAGGGATGAAGAAGAACAAAACAAGACCAAAAGAAAAAAAATAAAAATAAATAAATAAATAAAAACAGAGAAAAGACAAAGAAAATGGCAAATGTAGACGCTAACATATCAATATTAACCCTAAACATAATAACCCTAAACTCTTCAATAAAAAGACACAGAGTGACAGGTTGGATTAAGACACAAAACCCAACCTTTTGCTGTCTCCAGGAAACTCACTTAACTACAAATGATATAAATAGATTGAAAGTAAAAGGAATGAAAACAATCCTACAAGAAATGGACCAAAAAAGAAGGCAGGGACAACTATACTTATATCAGATAAAACAGATTTCAAATTTAAAAAGGTAAAAAGAGACCTAGACAGTCACTACATCATGATCAAGGGGACAATACTTCAAGAAGAAATAACACTCATTAACATATACTCACCAAATGAAGGAACACAAAAATGTAACAGACAACTCTAATCATCTCTGAAAAGAGACATCAGAGAAAACACATATGTAGTAGGAGACTTCAACACACCACTATCATCAATGGCTAGATCAACAAGACAAAAAATAAGTAAGGACACTAAAACTCTAAATAAGGATCTAGAGTTCATGGGCTTAACAGACATCTATAGAACACTAAACCCCAAAAAATCTGAGTACACATTTTTCTCAAGCACACATGGATCATTCTCTAGGATCGATTACATACTGGGACACAAGACAAACATCCAAAGATACACCAAGTTTGAAATCATATCAACCATCATTTCTGACCATGAAGGCATCAAACTAGAAATAAACCATAAAAAGAAGGTAAGGAACTCTCCTATCTCATGGAGATTGAAACCCACACTACTGGGAGACCACTGGACTAATGAGGAGATTAAAGAAGAAATTAAAAAATACTTTGAGTTGAATGACAAGGAGGACACTAATTTCCTAAATGTATAGGATGCAACAAAAGCAGTAAAAACAGGAAAATATATAGCAATAGAGGCTCACATCAAGAAACAAGAAAGAACTCAAAGAAACAGCCTAATCTCACAGCTCAAAGTACTAGAAAAAGAACAATAACAACAACAACAACAACAAAAACTAAAACCAGTAGAAGAAAAGAAATAATAAAAATCAAAGTAGAAATAAATGAAATCGAAACTAACAAAACAATCCAAAAGATTAATGAAATCAAAAGTTGGTTCTTCAAAAAAATAAATAAAATAGACAAACCCCTAGCCAGGCTCACAAAGGAAAAACGGGAGAGAGCACAAATAAATAAGATCACAAATGAAAGAGGAGAAATCACAACAGACACAGAACAAATCAAAAGAATAATCGGAAACTACTATGAACAGTTATATGCAAACAAGCTCAACAATCTAGTAGAGATGGACAAATTCCTATAACTCTACAATCACCCAAAGCTAGATAAAGAAGAAATAGAATACCTAAACAGACCAATTACAAGCAGTGAAATAGAAACAGTAATCAAAACCCTCCCCAAAAACAAAAGCCCAGGACCAGATGGATTTACAAATGAATTCTACCAAACATTCAGAAACGAATTAGTGCCTGCCCTTCACAAACTCTTTCAAAAAATTGAGAAGGGGGGCCTCCCCAGAGCAGCGGTCGAGCACTGGGCTGCGAAGCTGCCCGCAGCCTCTGCAGCGCCGGCTCGATCCCCAGCTGCCAGTGAGGGTCCCACATGGCAAGCAGACCTCTCCTGCCGTGCCCGCTGCTCCCCTCGGCAGTGTATTTCATCAGTCTGCCTGTTCTGTTCCCCGCTCTGGCTCTGGGGAATTCTCTCACCCTCCCATGCTTCTGACTGTACTCAGTGCTTGTATAAATAAATAAATAAATCTTCAAAAAATTGAGAAGGAAGGGACAATAACAAACGCGTTCTATGAAGCCGACATCACTGTGCTCACTTCAGCAGCACATATACTAAAATTGAAGCCGACATCACCCTAATACCAAAACCAAACAAGGACAACACACAAAAAGAAAACTACAGGCCAATCTCTTCAATGAACACTGATGCAAAAATCCTCAATAAAATTTTAGCTATCAGAATCCAACAATGTATCCATAAGATAATTCACCACAACCAAGTAGGATTCATTCCAGGGACACAAGGATGGTTCAACATCTGAAAATCAATCAATGTAATCCAACACATCAACAAAAAGAAATATAAAAACCATATGATAATATCAATAGATGCTGAGAAATCTTTCGACAAAGTGCAACACCCATTCATGATAAAGGCCCTTGAAATTCTCGGGGTACAAGGAACAAACCTCGATATCATAAAGGCCATATATGACAAGCCCACAGCCAATATCATACTCAATGGTGAAAAGCTGAAAGCATTTTCATTAAGATCTTGAACAAGACAAGGATGTCCACTCTCACCACTGCTTTTCAATATAATACTGGAAGTCCTAGCCAGAGCAGTAAGACAAGAGAAAGATATACAAGGAATCCAAATAGGCAAGGAAGAAGTCAAACTATCACTATTCTCAGATGATATGATAATATACATAGAGAACCCCTAAAATTCCACAGAAAAACTAATTAAACTCATCAATCAGTTTAGTAAAGTGGCAGGATAAAAAGTCAACATGCAAAAAACAGTAGCCTTCCTGTATTCAAACCATAAATCTGAAGAAGAAATCAAGAAAACCATCCCTTTTATTACTGAAACAAAAAAAGTTCAAATACTTGGGAATAAACCTAACAAAAGAGGTAAAGCACCTATACCAAGAAAACTATAAAACACTGTTAAAAGAAATAGCAGAAGACACAAAGAAATGGAAAGACATCCCCTGCTCATGGATTGGAAGAATTAATGTTATCAAAATGGCCATCCTACCAAAAGCAATTTACACATTCAATGCTATTCCAATAAAAATTTCAATGTCATTCTTCAAAGAAATAGAACAAATATTGATGAAATTCATATGGAATCACCAAAAACTCCGAATAGCCAAAGCTCTCCTGAAAAAAAGGAAGGGAATGGAAGCATCACACTCCCAGATTTCAAACTATACTACAGAGACATAACCAAAACTGCATGGTATTGGAACAATAACAGACACACAGACCAATGGAACCAAATAGAAAGTCCAGAAGTAAACCCACAGATTTACAGTCAACTAATCTTTGACAAAGGAGCAAAGAATATGCAATGGAGCAAAGAAATTTTGTTCAATAAATAGTGCTGGGATAACTGGGTTGCTACATGCAAAATAATTAAGCTTGACTACTACCTCTCACCATGCACAAAAAACAAATCAAAATGGATTAAAGAATTTGACATAAGACCTGAAACCATAAAATATATAGAAGGAAATAGAAGCGAAACACTACATGACCTACACCTCAGTAACATCTTTAAAGACACATCACCCAAAGCAGTGTTAGTGAAGGCAAAGATAAACAGCTGGGATTACATCAAATTAAAGAGCTTCTGCACAGCAAAAGAGACAATAACCAAAACGAATAGACACCCCACACAACACTAATGATAAATGAGTGATCACAAAAATCTACAAAGAGTTGATGAGACTCAACAAAAACAAAGAGAATAATCCAGTCAAAAAATGGGCAGAAGAGCTAAAAAGAAACTTCTCCAAAGAGGAAATGCAAAATGCCAACAGGCATATGAAAAAATGTTCAGCATCACTTGCAATGAGGGAAATGCAAATCAAAACTACAATGAGATACCATCTTACACCCGTGAGAATGCCACATATTAAAAAAAAAAAAAACTAGCAACAAAAAATGTTGGCGACGATGTGGAGAAAAAGGAACTCTCCTGCACTGCTGGTGGGAATGCAAACTGGTCCAGCCACTGCAAAATGGTCCATACAGTGGAAGGCTGTATGGAGATTCCTCCACCTGCTAAAGATAGAGCTTCCATATGATCCAGCAATACTACTATGGAAAGCTGTGTGGAGATTCCTCAACCTACTAAAGATAGAGTGTCCATATGCTCCAGCAGTTCCACTGCCAGATATTTACCCAAAGGACACTGAGACATTAATTCAAAAGGGCTCCTACACCCCTATGTTTATAGCAGCACTATTTACTATAGGTAAGCTATGGAAACAACTAAATGCCCAAAAATAGATGACTGGATCAAGAAGATGTGGTACATATACACAGTGGACTATTACTCAGCAATCGAAAAGATAAACTCATGCAATTTGCAGCAACATGGATGGAGCTGGAAGGGATCATGCTCAGCGAAATAAGCAAGAAAGAAAAAGAAAAATACTGGATGGTCTCACTCATAGCAGGAATTTAAAAAACCCAAATAAGGGCCAGGAAAAAGACTAAATGTAATAAAGAAAAAAATCAAAATCAACAAGCAACTATAAATCAGAGACACACTACGGGGGTGGGGGGTAAGGTGAGGGGGGATTAGGGGCAACATAAGGGGGGTGCAATTGTGTGGGGGATATAACCAAAATGAAAATGCATACATTGTGCAAAACTAAAAAATGATATAAGAATTATATAAAATAATATATTTATATATAAAAATAAGTGCCATTCTCATGAGTGCAAGATGGTAAATATTCGTGGTTTTAATCTGCACCTCTCTTACTAGAAAAGAAAACGAACATTTTTTTCCATATGTCTTTTGGCCTTCTGGATATCTTCTTTGGTGAATTTTCTGTTTATATCTGTTGGCCATCTTTTTTTTAGATTTATTTCATTTATTTATGCATGCAAGAGCTGGGGTGTAGGCCAGAGGTGTGTGTGTGGGTGAGGTGATTCATCAGAGACAGAGTGGGGAGCAGAACAGGCAGATCTACTGAAATACACTGCTGAGGGGAGCAGAAGGCAAGACAGGAGAGGTCTGTTAGGTGGGTCAGCTTCTTGGCTGGGGATCAAACTTATGCTGTGGTGACTGCCAATAGCTTGAGAGTGCTGAGACTTAACCACTTGCACCACCAGGGAGGCACTGACCATCTATTAATTGGGCTACTTGTTTTGGTATTTATTGTTGAGTTGTGTATTTATTTATCTGTCTTGCACATTTATTAATCCCTTATCAATTATGTAATCTATAAATATTTTCTTTCATTCAAAAAGGTATCTTTTTAATCGTCTCATTATATTTTGCTGTATAGAAGCTTTTTAACTTGAGGTAATCCCAATTGTTTATCTTGCTTTGAATTCCCTTTCTATGGTTGCCTACCTTAATTTTTATCATAAACTTTTCATTGGGTACTTGAGAAATTAAACATGAAGTTTTTAATATATGTTCCAAATACCTATTACACTAGGAAATAAATATTGGAAACCATCTCAACTGGATGACCAGAATAATCTTCACTGTACTGAGAGGAAGAGACAAGGATCAGAAACAGAAAATTAAGAATATTGTCTAATTCTTGGCATATAGACATGAAAAAAATCATTATAATTTAAGTTGAACAAAAATAAAATTAAAAAATGGTGTGTTTGTAGACATGGTTTTATTTGCTTTTAAAGACACAGCAAGAATTAAAAATAAATTCACTGTGAATTTTATTTTTTTAAATGATATATTTTATTCTTTTTTGTTTCCTGAAAACACAAGTATAACTTTGATACCAATTATCTTGGCATCAAAAGTCCTTTATTTTTTATTTTATATATTTTTTACATCATTTTTCATTTTTGCACAATGTATGCATTTTCATCTTGGTTATAGTCCCCATACAATTCCCACCCCCTTGTTTTGATCCTACTCCCTCCTCCCCCCTCCCTGTGGTGTGTCTCTGGTTTATAGTTGCTTGCTGATTTTTTTTCAAAGATTTATTTGTTTATACAAGAACTGGGGTACACTCAGAGGCGCGGGAGGGTGAGAGAATTCACCAGAGACAGAGCGGGGAGCAGAACATGTAGACTGACCGAAGACACTGCTGAGGGGAGCAGCGGGCAAGGCAAGAGAGGTCTGCTGTGCCATGTGGGTTTCTCCCTGGCTGGCCAGGAATCAAACCCATGCTGCAGAGGCTGTGGACAACATCATAGCCCAAAGCTCAACCCACTGGACCACTGGCGAGGCCTTGATTTTGATTTTTACTTTATGGTGATTAATCTTTGTCCTGGTCCCTTATTTAGGTTTTCTAAATTCCTGCCATGAGTGAGACCATTTGGTATTTTTCTTTTTCTTTCTGGCTTATTTCGCTGAGCATGATCCCTTCCAGCTCCATCTATGTTGCTGCAAATTGCACGAGTTTATCTTTTTGATTGCTGAGTAATATTCCATTGTACATATGCACCACATCTTCTTGTTCCAGTCATCTATTTTTGGGCATTTAGTTGTTTCCATAGCTTACCTATTGTAAATAGTGCTGCTATAAACATAGGGGTGTAGGTGCCCTTTTGAATTAATGGTTGTGTGTGTGTCCTTTGGGTAAATACCTAGGAGTGGAATTGCTGGATCATATGGAAGCTCCATCATTAGCGGGTTGAGGAATCTCCACACAGCTTTCCATAGTTTTTGGACCAGACCTGAAACCATAAAATATATAGAAGGAAATACAGGCGAAACACTACATGACATACACCTCAGTAACATCTTTAAAGACACATCACCCAAAGTAGTGATAGTGAAGGCAAAGATAAACAGCTGGGACTACATCAAATTAAAGAGCTTCTGTACAGCAAAAGAGACAGTAACCAAAACAAAGAGACACTCCACTGTTTGGGAGAAAATTTTTGCACACAACACTAATGATAAAGGACTGATCACAAAAAGCTACAAAGAGCTGATGAGACTCAACAAAAACAAAAAATGGGCAAAAGAGCTAAAAAGAAACTTCTCCAAAGAGGAAATGCAAATGGCCAACAGGCATATGAAAAAATGTTCAGCGTCACTTGTAAAGAGGGAAATGCAAATCAAAACTACAATGAGATGCCATCTTACACCAGTGAGAATGGCACATATTAAAAAAGCTAGCAACAACAAACATTGACAAGGATGTGGAGAAAAAAGCACTCATTGTGAATTTTAAAGCCAGCAAGACATGAGACAGTGCTTAGGGAGCACTATAATACTGGGGGGTTAAAAAGATAAAACATATTTATTGTGCTGGATCCTACCTCGGTATCAGGATTTTATTCCTCTGCTTATGAGAAGGTGCATGTCTACAGTTATTTTTTAATCCAATTACTTACTCCTCATATCAATTGATAAAGTTTCTGGTTCTTTTTTATTAGAATAGAAAAGACATTCAAATGACCTGATTAAACTGATAATTTCAGTTTCTCTTTTCCTGGTGATCTCACACAGCTTAAAATAGCACTTTTTCACTGAAATTTGAAAAATTGTACATAATGGATACATTTATTTGATTGGAAGCAACAGAAGCAGAAACACCAAAAATAAGGGAAAATAAATAATTATATATATATATATATATATATATATATATATATATATATATATATGGGGTATTTAAGAGACTGGAAGGAAAACCAATCTTTGAAAAGGCATTGGGGGTCTAGGTAGTAGGCATTCCTATTTTCTTTTTTCCTTTGTTTTCTTTGGCTAAAATTCTATGTGTTTAAATCATCAGCTCACATGAATTTTACACAGTAAATGGTCATTTATTACAATGCTTCAACAACTACTCTTCTTTGCTGAGACATTTGGTTACATTATTTTAACACATTCAGAACAGCTTATTGCTCATTTTCTTTGCATTTGTATCATTTACTTGTTGCCATGTAAACATATGGATATTGGATCCACGGGATACTTGCCATGAACTCTATATGTATTACACTGAGTGAGCCACCAGTGAAAGACCTAAAACTGAAATTCATGCAACATTCTGATTCAAGAGATCAAACAATGCTTGGGATATATCAGGGGATTTGAGCTGATTATTATTTATGTGACTTCAACGTGTACGTTGCTAAAAGGCATATCTGTCTAAAATATGCATAGCCGGATATGCATTGCTTTGTTTTAACTACCATCTAATCACTCCAGGAATTTTGAAATGGTACAATGATTGCCAGGGATACTTTTTGTCATGCAGAAGAACAAGTAGCCACTTTACATCGCATTCTGCTTTCATAACCAAGCAACCTTTTCCCATGTTACCCAATATAATCAGGAAACTGATTGGTCTATATTCTAATTATAGTATTGAATGCTTTCTCTCATCACATACTCTATGCCTTGGGGAAAATGTATGTGCTTTCATAAGAAGGTTTATTGAACTGAGTCATTAAGTGTATTCTCAGTTATAACATTATCAGCCTCAAGTTTCATCTTTTAAATTAAAAGTGTTTATATAAACTTCTATGCTGTTCTTTGTCTGATTATTTTCAAAGAAAATATTTATATGGCAACTAATCTAGTATTTCCCTTAAGGGATTCTGTTGATTTACAAAATTCCACTTAAGAACAGGGTATTCTGGAAATCTTATCTGACAGTCACTGAACCCTGAGCAGCAGACATGGGAGACAGTTACTTCCTGTTTGGCATAATTCATAGAGATTTGATGTGCATAATATATACCAAGGTCACTATGTAATGGAGATTTACTGCAAGCCAGTAAATATGTAAGAGGATAGCTTTATAATCTTTTGAATGATTTTTGATTAAGTAAAACAAATTGAATAGTTGGAACTCCTTATTTTCCCTTAAATAATTTACTGTGGAGGTTTCATTTGCAAAATTATAACCAGATAAAGTATTTCACTCATGTTAAAGTTTTAGTTATTTAAAGGAGTACATTCATATTTGTTGAAAATCAGATACCGTTTTGAAAAGAGTTGAGCATAAAAGAAACTGAAATGTGCTTTGTTGTGTTTGAGTTTATTCAGCCTAAGGATCATCATAGTGCAACTCCTCCCACATAAAGCAAAATGCTGCTCTCTCTATACCTAAATAATCCCGTCCTTATCCCTCGAGATGCTGGCAAATTATAAGACTCTTCCCTTTGTTGCCTCTAAGTCTGAATTTCATCATAAAAATTTATTACTAAACAGCTTCTAGGAAGAGAAATTAAAATAACGTTACTCCTGGTCTTTCCCCATAGAGTTTTTTAATATCTTCATCTCTCTCATCTTGTGAACTTTCATTGGAAACTATAGAAAGCACACAAAGAAATTCATTAATGTGAACCTGAAAGACATTGTCATTTTGCTTTCCTAGAGGCTAGATACTTGAATAACAAAAGATAGTCTTTTGATATAGTTTATCAAGAAGTTTATTTTGTGTTTTTTGCTCCTCTTAATATCTTAATTTTCCTGAAGTTAATTTGTACTTGAAAAGTACTTTGCAATTGGTGTAATGAAGATTTAATTACTATCCCCTGGCCTTTTTAAAATAAGAAAACAAATGCTACCTTAAAATGGCCTTTGATATAAAAATATCTCACTCCTCACCAATTCTGGTGATTACTGAAACGATAAAGTCTCATGGATTTTTTTTAAGGTCATGTGTTTTTATTTTACTAGCTATAATTACAGTGTTTGTTTGTCCAACTGAAAGCAGGTATACAAAAGTTGATTACTAATTGTGTAATGAAAGCAGTGAGAGAGGTTCTAACACACCAAATAAACCAGTCCTGAGGTTTTCTCCAAGATAAATTTTAATATCACCAGCTGCTTCAATATTTATCAAAATACAAAAAAAAAATCAATGTTCCTTTTTTCTTTTATTTCACTTATTTATTTATTTTTGAACATTTTTATACATTTTTTACATCATTTTTCATTTTTGCACAATGTATGCATTTTCATCTTGTTTATAGTCCCCATACAATTCCCACCCCACCTTGTTTTGATGCTACTCCTTCCTCCCCCTCCTGTAGTGTGTCTCTGGTTTATAGTTGCTTGTTGATTTTGATTTTTACTTTATTATAATTAGGTTTTTTCCTGGTCCTTTATGTAGGTTTTTTAAATTCCTGCTATGAGTGAGACCATCTGGTATTTTTCTTTTTCTTTCTGGCTTATTTTTCTGAGCATGATCCCTTCCAGTTCCATTCTTGTTGCTGCAAATTGCACGAGTTTATCTTTTTTGATTGCTGAGTAATATTCCATTGTGTATATGTACCACATCACCCAAAGCAGTGATAGTGAAGGCAAAGATAAACAGCTGGGGCTACATCAAATTAAAGAGCTTCTGTGCAGCAAAAGAGACAGTAACCAAAACAAAGAGACACCCCACCAATTGGGAGAAAATTTTTGTACACAACACTAATGATAAAGGACTAATCACAAAAAGCTACAAAGAGCTGATGAGATGCAACAAAAACAAAGGAAATAATGCAGTCAAAAAAATGGGCACAGGAGCTAAAAAGAAACTCACCAAAGAGGAAATTCAAATGGTCAACAGGCATATGAAAAAATGTTCAACATCACTTGTAATCAGGGAAATGCAAATCAAAACCACAATGAGATACCATCTTACACCAGTGAGAATGGCACATATTAAAAAAAAACTAGCAATAACAAATGTTGGCGAGGATGTGGAGAAAAAGGAACTCTCCTGCACTGTTGTTGGGAGTGCAAACTGTTCCAACCACTATGGAAAGCTGTGTGGAGATTCCTCAACCTGCTAAGGATGGAGTTTCCATATGATCCCGCAATTCCACTCCTAGGTATTTACCCAAAGGACACAGAAACATTAATTCCAAAGGGCGCCTGCACCCCTATGTTTATAGCAGCACTATTTACAATAGCTAAGCTATGGAAACAACCCAAATGCCTAAATATAGATGACTGGATCAAATCTCATGATTTTTTTCAAATCTTTGTCGGTTGTAGTAGTTTTCAGTGTTCTTTTTTTTTTTTTTCCAAAGCATGTAACAATATATGCATTGTAGTAATGGTGTTTTGACTGTGGGTATGAGCAATGTTTGTGGCTCACAGTTATAACTGAATATAGCTTTACTAACAAATTGAAGCCATGTTTTCATTCTTTGGTCTATCTAGCAATGTGTGAGGAAAATTTTACTACCCACTATAGCACCACTTGTCATTTTCTCAGAAATAGAAGAATTACCACTGATTAGTGGTAATTCCAATTCGTTTCATGTCCTCAATACTATGTCCTCAATGCTATGTCCTCAATACTATGCAATATTATGTACTTCAAAAAGTACTATACAGGAATCTAGAAAACTTAAATAAGGGACCAGGAAAATGAATAACTATAAGAAAGTGAAAATCAAAATCAACAAAAAACTATGAACCAGAGACACTTTTTTGGGGGGTGGGGGCGGGAGGGGAGGGATTGGGGTCAGAATGGGGGGTTGCAATTGTATGGGGGAATATAAAAATAAAATTTATTATTAAAAAAAACTACTATAGAGAATTTTTTAACAGAAACTTGAATATTTGTGACTACTGTAGATGTTTGGATTTCAAAAAAATATCTGTAGCACTCAATTGAACATCTAGAGTAAAAGTGTATCTGTGATATGACATAAAGACTCTCTATAAACACCACCCACTCCTTGAACACATACCTGCATAAAGGTACTTAATTATTGTAAAAGCAGCCTGGTTTTATCTGACCTTTTGTTTGGTTTCTCTATATTCCACATATAAGTGACACTACGTGGTATTTGTCTTTCTCCTTATGACTTATTTCATTTAATCAAACTAAGAACTTGCCCAAGAAAGCTTGTTGCGTTGGGCAACACCACACTGACAAAGACATGGGAGTCGTGGAGCAGGCTACATAATGCAGGATGCTGCTTGAGAACAAGATCCTGGCCATTTTTATTGATAGAATAATCATACAGCATCAGCTACGTGGGTTAGGAGGACAAGGAGAAAGGATGGGTGAAAGTCAGGAATGTCATCTAGGGCTTGGGGGCACATGAGTCTGCTGATCAGCTTGATGACCAAGTGTTGTAATCAAAACCATACCCCAAACCCCCGGCCATGGTCCTAGTCTTATCAATAAGGCATTCCACTGTTCTCCTTCTGGGGTCCGTTGTCATACATCGGTCCTCGGCCGCCTGGACGTCCCTGGTCATACCTCATGATGTATGCGTCAGGAGTAAATTTATGCATTGTCCTTGGCCCCCCGGGCGGTTCCAGTCATACCTCATGATGCATACCCTTCCCAGAGTAATCAAGCTTTCTGCTCTTGATTGATTTGAAAGGAACTTTGTAAGGTTTGGCTCATATGACTGTTTGAGTGGGCAGTTCTGACCTTTGTATAGGAATGCAGAACTGCAGGTAACCGTAATGACAGTGGAACAGGCCATTTCAGTTTGGCAGACCCACAAAAACTGACTATAGAACTAAGGTTATCAGAGTGGGATCAGAAAAGGGATGGGAAAGAGCATGACACAGAGGGAGCACTATGATGGTGGACTGTGGGTGTCTTGGTAGTGGATATGTTGTGGTAACAACACATGATGGGGAAAATGTTATACTTCTAACATATAAATAACAATGTAAACCAATGTTAACCAAAAAAATAAATAAATTTTGAAAAAACAGTAATCCTTTAAGAAAGCTAATTATATAGTAAAATGATTATATTTCATTTCAAATTGAGTATTCAATGTACTTAGCCAATTTACTAAGTACAAATGTTTTAAATGTCTTACTACAATTTCAAAAAATAGGTTTGCTTCTACTTTCTTCTTTATCATGTCAGGCATACTCTCATTAATTATGCATTTATTACCAAGAAAAATAACTTGTTTGAGGAAAATGTGCTCATAGTTCCTTCTCTTGGACAATAATCAGTATAGGGCCTCCCCTGGTGGCGCAGAGGTTGAGCGCTGGGCTGCGAGGCTGCCCGCAGACGCTGCTGCGCGGGTTCGTTCCATGGCCGCCGGCGAGGGTCCCACAAAAGAAAAAAAAAAAAGAAAAGAAAAATCAACAATAATCAGTATAAAGATGATGCGGAGCTTATAATTTTTAGGCCTGCTTTTGAATATCTTGAAGTGTCTATTCGAGTCACTTGTCAATTTTAACTCATTTGTTTTGAGAGAAACAGAGGTTTTCCCAGTCTTTGGTTTCCCTGTTAACTTTCTAATCTTGGCTTTTCATTAACAGAAATGTTTAATTTTAGAGATCTAATTTTCATATTTTTTTCTTTAATGGTTTGAATTTTTGTTTATTTTGGAAATTTTTGCTTACCTTCAAATCTATGTTTTCATCAGAAGTTTTGTTCTGTGATCATTAAGAGTTGATTTATAATCCATTTCAATTTCATTTTTGCTCATGATGTGAAGGAGAGTTTTTTCATGTGGATTTTTAAATGGAGATTTAGTCCATTTACATTCCACACTAATAATTATATTATAGTGTAGTTTAAATCCACATTTTGTTATTTGTCTTTAGTTTTTCCATTTGTTCCTTTTCCTCAATTACTGTTTTCTTGCCATAATTTGCACTGGGCCACATATGTATATTTTTTTTATTTCAAGATGTGTTTGTAGATAAAGAAAATTTAGATAATTCCTGCTAAATCTGTTTCCTAAGCCACAGAAATGGAAATGCTATGAAAAACACTGTTTTTGTTTTCCCTAGAAACATTTGCTTTTCCATACAATGAGGATTAGATCTGCAGTCATTTCATTTTCATAATAGTGGAACTAACTGCTTCAAACCAAAAAACAATAAACATTTTATCTTTCCAGTAGCTAAATGGTTATATTCCTGGGTAGACACATGAGTTATCAATAAAGGTGAAAGAACAAATCATACATTTCTAGAGGATTATCTTCATAGGATTTTATATTTCAAGAATTGAACTTTTATTCCCCAGAGAAATTTATTGATATATCAAAGGATTAAAGCAAGAATCCACAATACTTTCTATTACTGTTTCAAGGACACTCAGAGGAAAGAAGAGAAACCTGCCTTTACAACCCTTTTTTAAGTAAAAAGCTAATATTTCACAAAAAAATCAATTTCATACCTATATAAGTATAATGAGTTAGAAGAGGAAGATACAAAAACAATCACATTTTAAATCACACACACACACACACACCAAACAAACAACCCTGATGCCTAGGAGTAAGCTGAACAATGGAGGTAAATGTTGTGTACAAAAAAAGGGACATTGTTAAAAGAAATAGAAGACACAAGAAATAGAGAGATATTGCTTGTTCATGAATTGGAAGAATTATCATTGTTAAAATGGCCACCCCAACCAAAGCATCATACAGATTCAACGCAACTCTTATCAAAATATCAATGGCATTTTATAAAGAAACAGAACAAATATTACTGGAATTTATATGGACTCTCTAAAGGCCCCCCAAAGACTAACCAATCCTGATTTTAAAAAAGAGAAAGAGACAAAACAATGGTAGTTTTATACTTCCGGACTTCAAGATATACTAAAAAACTGTAATAACTAAGACAACATGGTACTTGAACAAAGACAGAAGGAAAAAACCCACAAATATATGGGCAGTTAATCTATGACAAAGGAGCCAAGAACATACATTGAGGTAAGGAAAACCACTTCAATAAATTGTGTTGGGAAAACTGGACAGCAACATGTAAAAGAACTAAGCTAGATCACTATCTCACACCATACACAAAATTCAACTCAAAATGGATAAAATACTTGCACATAACAACTGAAACCACAAAATATATAGAGGAAAACATAGGCAAAACATGTCAAGGCATAAGCTTCCATAATGTCTTAGATATATCTCTAAACATATACACATATATATGTCTTGGATATATCTCTATCTCTAGGGAAAAAAAAAGAGAACATAAGCAATTGGGACTAAATCAAACTTAATAGCTTCTGCACAGCAAAAGAAAGCATAGCTAAGACAAAAAAGACACCCAACTGAATGGGAAAATAATATTCATTCACCATGCATCTGACAAGTGGCTGATATGCAAGTTCTAGAAAGAACTCATACAACCCAATAAGATGAAATGGAGTCACCCAGTTACTATCAATCTTCCACACTAGAGAGTAAGTTCTAAAAATGAAAGAATCTTCTTGATTGCTATTTCCGAGGACTGGAGTGCCTTACCAAAGCAGGTTCTCCACAAAATATTGTTAAATGAACAAATGTAGAAAGTATAACACTACCAAGATATTTTATGAGTTTCTGACTTCATCACAAGCTAATAAAGTAAACATAACAAAGCAGGAGAAAAAAGGTTTCAGATGTCAGATTATAGTTATCTAATAAAGAACATTAAGTTCTCTTTTAATTTTGGCAAATCTTTATTTGCTTGTACAAGCTTGTCAGTACCAGGCTTACACCAGCAGGGGGACCTGGGGTGGTGGTCGCTTCCGCCCAAAGATGAGTCACTTCCGCCCAAAGCGGAGGCTGATGCAACAGTAACCGGATGTTGCAAATCCACGTAAAGTGCATGCGCAGGCTTTCTGAGATATAGCCCCTCCCCTAAAATAAACAGAGTTCCTGCAGCCATCCATGTGAGTAGAAGCGTCTTTTCATCCCCAGCCCCTCCGCCGTGTTCCTGAACCCCGTCGGCCTGCAGGCAGGACCGGCAAGTGGCGCCCAACGTGGGGCACGAGTACGAGGGATCCTCTGAGGGACCGATCAATCAGTAAGGTAAGGATTAGGTAAGTGATCGGCATCATGGGCAATACCATGTCCAAGGGCCAACTTGTTAGAGCCCTACAACTTCTGCTTAAACATTATGGAACTCCCATTAAGGTCCAAACCCTTAATGATCTAGTCTCAGTCCTCGCAAATACCAGCAAATGGTTCTTTCAGCAGGACACCGTCTCAGTAAGAAACTGGGAAAAGGTCAAAGCAGACTTCCTTCTTTACAGGGACCTTTATGGACCCCAAACTATCCCCCCCTGTATTTTTTCTGTGTGGCAGCTAGTCCATGATGCCCTTAGTGATGGGGGAGCAGCTGCTTATGAACTAGTGGCTGAGGTATTGCACTCTGCAGCTCAGTCTGAAAGCAAAAAGCCTGCCACATACTCGGCTGCAGCAAGCTCAGCCACAGAAACCCCCCCTTCTCAATCCTCAAATCCGGGGGTAGATTCCTCTTCAGACGAGGGGAATGTGGAGGACAATACAAACTATCCACCTCCCTATGATAGACCACCCCCATCAACCAAAAATCCATCAACCAAAAATCGGCGGCATCCCTCCCCCACCACTCTCCCCTCTGCCCCTCCACTTAACTCCCATGGCTCTGACCCAGACCTTCCTGGGCTTATACAGTCCCTAACTTCTGTTCTTTCAAGATTTGTACCCTCCAACTCTGAAAATTCTCTCGGGAATCCCTTCTGGCCTGCCCGGTTTCAGTTGTTCAAAATGATCAGGGACAGCAGGTCCGACAACATTCGGCACTGCCTTTCCAAGACCTCAAGCTCTTGAAAGAATCTATCAGAGACTATGGACTTCAGAGCCCTTTTGTTCACCAAATGTTAGACACCTTTGAAACCTTTATTATGACACCCAATGACTGGAAGGACACTTTCCGCGCGGTTTTGAGCCCAGGGGATTATCTTTTGTGGAAGGGTCAGTTTACAAAACTCTGTGACCAGTATGCTCAAACCAATATTCAAAGAGGTTTTCCCCAACAAACTAAAGAAATGTTAACCGGGGAGGGTCCCAATTATAGTACTAATCAGCAACAATGTTTATATAATCCTGTTGTTTTTGCACAAGTAGCCTTGGCTGCAAAATCAGCTTGGAAGGCACTGGGATCCAGGGGATAGCCTCACCAATCCCTTACAAAAATCCTCCAGGGCCCCTCAGAGCCATTTGCTGACTTTGTAGCTCGCCTTCCTCATTTCCTCTCCTTCCATTCTTTCCTTCAAAATACCATGGACATTTACTCTACTGTACAAACTTAATACATTTAATATCTAAATAAATCAGCATTTAATATCTAAATATCTTCCTTATGAGAAAGAAATTGCCTTTAAATTTCACATGACTTTGAAGAAATTATACACAGATGATGAGAACAAATTAAGCTAAAACTTAGTAGAAGGAAATAATATATGGCAATGAGAATGAAAGCAAATGAAATAGAGACTAAAAAGACCATAAAAATACAGCAAAACTAACTTTAAAAAAAAAAAAAACAACAAAATATGAAAACTTTAGCTAGATTAACCAAGAAAAATAGAGATACTCAAATAAAATTGGTCATGAAAAAGTAGACATTATACCTGATACTACAGAAATGTAAAGGATCATAATATTCTATTATGAGCAAATATACATTAACAAATTTGGCTATCTGGAAGAAATAGATTAATTCCTAGAAATATGTACTCTTCCAAGGCTGATTCAAAAAAAAAAAATAGAAAATCTGAACAGATAGATTTTTAGTAAGGAGATTGAATCAGCAAATTAAAAAAAAAAACAAACACACACACAAAATTCCCCCAAAATGCTCAACTAAGAAAACTCTAGGATGATATGATTTCACCTGTATCCCTCCCTTTCTGGCTCTACTTCCGGGGGCTTGTGCAGTCCCTCACTTCTGCTCTTTCAAAATTCACCTCCTCAAGCCCTTCTCAAACATCCCGCGAGGAAAACACCTAGGAGTTTCTCTTTACATATTATTTCTGTAGTTGATATCCCTCTGTCTGTATTACCATAGCTGTAAAAGGCTATCTACATACTTAAATTAATGTAATAAGCTTTACCATAATCTAAAAAAGTCTGTTCACTTATATTTAATAAAGTATCTTAAAAAATAGGCAAAAGGTGTTTTCACCTAGCCGTCATATAGATTAGTTCTCTGCATACCTCTGCTACTTATTTCATCCCAGTGTGCTCATTTTTTTTTCTTTTCTAAATGTAAGTTAAAAAATAGACTAACAGAGCCACAAAATTTTAACATAATAAAAAAATATATTCAGAGGGTAATAGTCCCCAGTGGTACGTTAAGTGAAATTCAACCAAACCTTTCACCTTAAGAAATGCTATTCCAGAAAACTTCCGTATTAACCACCATGTTCACATAGTACTGATTGCTAGTCACTTTGATCCTTAGTGTATAATCGATGTTTTAATGTGTTACATGCATTTGTTTAGTTTAAACCCTCACAACAACCCATGAGGTAGGCAATAATCCCATTTTATGTATGAGTCGGACTGAGATAAGCTACACAAAAACACCACTGTTAAATAGCAAAGCCAAAATTTGACCTCAAAATCCCAACCACAATACAAACTTTTATTTAAATAAGGAAAAAAGACTACTGTACAATATTACTCTTCAGGTGCAGCCTGTAAAGCCATGGCCTTAAATTGCTTAGCTCTGAGGAAGTGCTTCAGAGATTCTTAGGTTTAGAAATGATACCATCTGGATGCCTTTGCTTAAACCGAGCAACGGCATCTGGGTCTAGTAAATGAATCTCTCTTCGGCTGACTCGCTTACTTCATAGTCCGCCCTCCGATCTGCCCAATGAAGAGGCGCTTTCCAAACCTTCTGAAAATGATCCTCCACCTGCTACTACTCTTCCACCTCCAACTGCAAGCACCCCCCCCCTCCTTTGCAACATGATTCATTGGACAATAGTTAATAATCCCCCTTTCCTTCTACAAGTTTCCAGAAAGGGGGGTATTCTCCTGTCATTCTTGTCTACCAATTCCACCACTGGACTTCCTTCTATAGTGTCTTTCAATCTATCATTCAACAATCAATCCTCCCTCAATTGTACCTGTCACCTTTCCTCTTGTTGGTCCAGAACCCTCAGCAATTCCTTTGTTGTCATACGTTTCCCTAAGGTCGTTATTATGCCTGTCAATGTGTCTGAGTCTACTTCTCAGGTAATCATCCAAAATCGATAAGCAGGTCCGGCATTGGTTGTTGGCGCCTTGATCTCCGTCTTCTCGACGCTGGCAGCTGCGGCCGCGGTGGTCAGTGGCCTAGATCTATCCAACTTCGTACTCAATGCAGATATCAACAACCATCTCGCAGTCAGACTACTCCAGAGTCTCCAGCACCTTTCTCATACAAAATTCCATCAACAACCATCTAGCAGTCGGACTACAGTTGAATCCACAAGTTTCCTTAATACAGGAAGAAATTGACTTACTGACTTTAACTGCTCATGTTCCTTGTATTCCTACCTATGCCTTCATGTGTGTTACAACTGCCATCCTTTTCAACTATTCCTTTCAAGTTCATACCCTTAATGCCTACCTGCGCGGCCCGTGGAACCAAACCTTTCTCAATTTTACTGCACAATTGGCTAATCAAATTCTAACCATTAACAACATCCGTGCTTCAGTACAAAATCCTTGGGGGAAGCAATATCACTCCTAGGTACAGTCCTCTTCTGCCTGGAAATCATTTTCTACATCCTGTGGTGCCAGTGGAATAGACGTGGTGTAGTGGAATAGACGAAAAATCTGCAAGTAGCTCTCCAAAACGTGCGCTATTCTCCATTACAGCCCACTGAAAATCCCAGGGTGTGGATAAACACTGCCCTTGACCACCTGTAGGCCAATGACGGGTAAGATGGTGGTGTACCCGTAGCAACCTAAGACAGCTCCACTACCTTACCTAGGATCCTGGTAGTGGTGGCTATGACGGGTAAGCACGTGAGTACGACTGCCACAACCTAAGACAGGCACAGTGTGTGTCCCCCCCATCAATAAAGTAAAAACGGGGGAGATGTCAGTACCAGGCTTACACCAGCAGGGGGACCTGGGGTGGTGGTCGCTTCTGCCCAAAGATGAGTCACTTCCGGTCATTTCCGCCCAAAGCGGAGGCTGATGCAACAGTAACCGGATGTTGCAAATCCACGTAAAGTGCATGCGCAGGCTTTCCGAGATATAGCCCCTCCCCTAAAATAAACAGAGTTCCTGCAGCCATCCATGTGAGTAGAAGCGTCTTTTCATCCCCAGCCCCTCCGCCGTGTTCCTGAACCCCGTCGGCCTGCAGGCAGGACCGGCACAAGCTGAAATTTTAGTTCAGTATTTTCAGATGAAAACTTCAAATTTCCCCTCTGAAGTTCCTGTTCTCTTTGGCTACGATCATCTGACTCTATTTCTGAAGTCTTCAGAAAAATGAAGTTAGAAATAATATTAAGACTTAATAAATAAAAGCCACATTAAGACATGAGTGGGTAAGAAAATACTATGCTAGAAGAGAACTTATTTCCACAAAGGAATATGAGAAAATTGGAGAGTTCTAGAGAAAACACCCAAAAATAAATGTAACAATATAAAACTTGCAGGAGAAAAGTAAATGCAGTTTGTTTAATTAACATAGAAAACAAAACTAGGGCCTCCCTGGTGGTGCAAAGGGTAAAGTCACAGCACTATGAAGCTATCCACAGCCATTGCAGCATGGCACAAGTTGGATCCTTGGCCAGACAGGGAGCTAACCTACATGGAGCAGCAGACCTCTCCTGACTCACCCGCTTCGCCCTTCAGCGGTGTATTTCAGTCAATCTGTCTGTTCTGTTCCCCACTCTGTCTCTGGTGAATCCTCTCACTCCCCACACCTCTGGCCTGTACCCCAGTTCTTGTATGCATAAATAAATCTTTAAACAGAAAAGAAAACAGGGCCTCCCCGGTGGCGCAGCGGGTAGGCGCTGGGTTGCGAAGCTGCCTGCAGCCTCTGCAGCAAGGGTTTGATCCCCAGCTGCTCCCCAGGCACCGGAGGAGGGTCCCACACTACGCGCAGACCTCTCCTGCTGCCCGCTGCTCCCCTCAGCAGTGTACTTTGGTCCTTCTGCCTGCTTTACTCCCTGCTCTGGCTCTGGTGAATTCTCTCACCCTCCCGCGCTTCTGACTCTGCCCATTGCTTGTATAAATAAATAAATAAATCTTTTAAAACAAACAAACAAACAAGCAAATAAATAAATAAATAACTTTTTTAAAAAAGAAAAGAAAACAAAATAAATTGGCAGAATAGCTAAATAAGCAGTTCTCAAAAGAATACATGCAGATGACCAACAGACACGAGAAATGTTCATCATCACTTATCATCAGGGAAATGCAAATCACAACCACAATGAGATACCCCCTCACTCCTGTGAGAATGGCCCATATGAAAGAGACCGAAAAACAACAAGTGCTCTTGAAGACATGGAGAAAAATGAACACTTTTACATTGTTGGTGGAATGCAGCCTAGTCCAGCCCCTCTGCAAAGAAGTATGGAAGTTTCTCAGAAGATTAAAAAACATCTACCACATGAAACAGGAATTCTACTCCTGGGTATCTCCCCGAAGAGTACAAATACACTAATTTGAAGGGAAACTTGCAGCCCATGCTCATTGCAGCATTATTTACAATAATCTAACTATGGAAACAACCTATGTGCCCAAAATCAGACAAGTTGATCAAAAGAAGTGGTATATATACATAATGGAATTCTACACAGCAATCAAAAAGAAACTCATGCTATTTGCAGCAATATTGATGGAACTAAGCAAAATGAGTCAGAAGGAAATAAACATAGATGGGATGGTGTCACATACCTTTAGAAAATAGCAAAAAACAAACAAAGGATCAGAAAAATCTAAACTCAAAAACTCTTCTTTGAAAACAGACTATAGAACTGAGACATTCAGAAGTGGGTTGGGAAGGAGAAGGAGCATTACACTTATGTGGGGAGGGTGCACAATGGACTATGGTGGTGAACTATGGATACTTTGGGAGCATTTTAGCAACAGTTTCAGCGGGGAGTGATCCTACACTTACAAAACGCAAACAACAATGTAAGCCAATGTTAGTGCAAATAAAAAAAAATCATTAAAAAATATGAGAATGAGGGCCTCCCTACTGGCTCAGCGTTTGAGCGCTGGGTTGCGAAGCTACCCACAGCCTCTGCCGCGCCTGTTCGATCCCCGGCCACCTGCGAGGGTCCCACATGGTGCGCAGACCTCTCCTGCTGCCCACTGCTCCCCTCAGCTGTGTTTCGTCAGTCTGCCTGTTCTGTTCCCTGGTCTGGCTCTGGGGAATTCTCTCACCCTCCCATGCTTCTGACTGTACCCAGTGCTTGTATAAATAAATAAACAAACAAACAAACAAATAAATAAGAGAATGAGAAACATATTTACCAGAAAACGTTTCTTTCTCTCCTAAAACATATGAAGAATATTTGAATGTTTTTACTATAACAATGAACAAATAATGCAGTGTAATTCTGGAAATTTATCAATCTAGCAACAGGTGTTTCAAGAAAAAAATAATTTTTCATGATGATTACACAGACAGCTGTTTTAAAAAATGAGTGTTTACAAATGAAAGCACACGTTTTCTTCCATTGCTAGGATCTATAATTTGTAATTAGCTATTCTGAACAAGAAATGATAAGTAATAATTAAAGATGAATGTGAAATAACCATTATACTGTATTCTGTATTTTATTCTAATGGTAGTGGCATATTGCATTTTTCCAGGTTCAATTTTTCATTAATTGAAAACTTGAAATTTATATGATACAATGCAATGTTGCTTCGATAAAAATAAAATAATAAAATAAAATTTAAAAAATACAATAAAATATTCTCTAAAAATATACAACTCTTTGTATCATCAATATGTAGTCTTTTGGTAATTTGTAATAGACTTTGGAATCAGGAGCTAAAATTGAAAAAATGAAATTAAGTAAGCTATTAAAATTGCTCCATCAGATTCCTTTTTTATTGTTTGAATCCTTATAGTTGCCCTATAACAATCTAAGTAATTATTTAGAGTTAATGGAATACAATTGTATCTTAGTATTATTGATTTTGTGATGAAAGTTTGGCCTGGGTGTAATTTTTATCCATCAAAGTTATAGAAAAAGCAAAATTTTAAAATTCTAGTTCATCACATTCAACTAGAAAATCAATGCCTTATACATGTTCCAGACTATCTTGTCCATCCCCAATTCCTTTATGAAAAATATCTTTGACTCATAGAAGTAAAATATACTTGTTGCTTACTTTCATAATAGTACTTCTTAAAGTACTATTGTTGTTTACTTTCGTAATAGTACTTCTTAAATTTCCACTTCATCTAATCATATTCAAGCAAAGTTTTTTAGCCACTGTTCTTAGAAATTGAGGGTGGAGGGCCTCCCCTGGTTGTGCAGCGGTTGAGCAGCCTCTGCAGCACCGGTTCATTCCCCGGCCACGCCGGCGAGGGTCCCACAAAAAGAAAAAAAAAGAAAGAAATTGAGGGTGGAATAGAATAATTCTTTTTTGTTAATTTTTGTAAACAGAACTTCAACCAAATTAAAATCTAAGCTTACAAAGGACACAAAAACATTAATTCAAAAGGATACCTGCACCCCTGTGTTTATTGCAGCACTATTCACAATAGGTAAGATGTGGAAACAACCCAAATGCTCAAAAATAGATGACTGGATCAAGAAGATGTGGTATATATACACAATGGAATACTATTCAGCAATCATAAAAGATAAATTCATGCCATTTGCAGCAACATGGATGGGACTAGAAGGAATTATGCTCAGTGAAATAAGTCAGAGGGAAAAAGAATGGTTTCACTCACAGGAGGAATATAAGGGAACTAAATAAGGGATCAGGGGAAAATAATCATAAAAAACAGAACAAAAATAAACAGGCAACCATAAATGAGAGACATTCTACAGGAAGGGAGAGGAGAGGGATCAAAACAAGGGTGGGAAGAGCACAAGGGTCTGGGGTGATGGTACACGGGTATAATGGTGGTGGGAATGCTATGGGACTACACCTGAGAAAAGATAGCAAACATTGTACAAAAATGAACAATGAGGTAAAATGTATATAAATAAATAAATAATAATAATAAATAAAATCTAAGGCTATTTACTACATTATTCAAAAGAGATTTGTCAATGTTAGTACACTAAAATAAGATACTACTTTTACCTGTCCCTACATAAATGAATTTTCTATAATAGGGATGTGTCATTTGATGTGTTAGATTCATGACATAAGCAGGTAGTTAACTGTAAGATGTCATTTAATCTACTCTGTCTCTAAGGAAAAATAGTTTTTCTTTCTATCTGGTTACAATGAAGTTTATTCCTTTGAGTAAAACATTTATTCTCAATTCTTAACTTTAGAAATACGTTTATAGTGGGTTCTTTCAATCACTCACAACTTAATTCTAATTAGCTTAATAATACTTCTATCTGTGATGTAATAATATCAGAACCCTGCAAAAATTAATTTTTGATTGTAACTTGAACAGTTCACATTTTGTGTCTAATTCTTCATGGCAACACTAGATCATACCCCCTTGTATCTTTGAACTAACATTCATTATAAAGGCATTTATATCTTGATTGCAATTGTTAAGAACAGAGATGAACTTTTCATCTACTTGAAGTTACAACTTCATGCTACAACTCTCTTCACTATTTTAACATTTGAGAAGGAAAATTTTTATTAAGTGGATAAATTTTCTATCTCCTTTTAAACACAAGATATTGAGGGCCTCCCTTGTGGCCTAGGGTTAAGTCTCAGCTCTATCACAACCACGGTCTGAGATGTACTCTGGTGCCAGATCCACTGGCATTGCCTCTGAAAGTTTTCCAATGCTACTTGATTGTCCACATCACCCCCTGCTGACTGGCACTGACCGGCATTGCTGACCTTTGTCCTGCCACTTCTAAGAGCTATACACTGCTTCTGAGCACTGCCTGACTGCTGATGCTATCTACAGCACAACCAGCACTGTACCTTGTTGCTGATGTCTCTGGCACTACCTGCCCAGGCTCTGGATATGTGCTGCTGGCTGCTGCAGTGCCACATCAGCAGTGCCACCTGTGACTACCTCCAGCTGTCACTATGAGTCTGGTCCTGGTCCACCACCACATCCATGCTCTCATCAAAGGGACACCATCTTGTGCAAGCAGCTTTTGGTTTGGACTACAGGACACTGTGGACACTATATGGGGTAGGACAGATGACCATTTGTGGTTCAGAAACTCTTTTCTTTTTCCTTATCTTTCACAATTTCCCTTTTGTAAATAAATTCTTGTTGCACTCTGAGTCTGCGCCATGTCTTGCAGTTTTAAGCACATGGGGGAGGACCCACAAATCATATTTCCCCAGGTTTGGATTTTCAGTGTTTCTGAAGATTTACAAATCCTCAACTTTTCTAATTCAGTGTTCATTAAGCAAACTTCCAAGAATAATTTGTCATCCTATCTATCTTTCCCACAGGAATAGAATGCAGTGGCCAGATAATATGAACATTTACTTTACCTGATATATCATTTCTCATAGTAATTTAAGGAAATAGAATTCTGGTATGTGTGTGAACTTGACTCACATAAGCATATTTTGAGAGTAACTTTCCTTTCCAATGCTACTACTAAATCTTTTTTTCTAAATCTACAAGACGGAGACTTGCCATCCTCCTGCCAGTAGCTACTCCCTCTAATTTTATGCATTTTCTGAAGTGTGACATTGCTATGTCACCCAAAAATAACAAATACATGAGTTGTAAATAAATAGAACTCATTTGTGAATAATATGTTTTTCTCAAATTAGTTTTCCAAGTTATAGTGGCATAGAAAAAACAAAACAAAAAATAAATTCATCATATAAGCACAAAAACACAATGGAGCCATATACCTGTCCCTTACAATGGGAATCTGTACTCAGGTATCCATAATAAATCCCTTTTCTCTATCTTCCACATACATAGGTAGTGGAGACAGATGAGATAGTATATTTTATATGCATATATGCATCCTCATGCTCCATTCTCATGTACCACATAGAGTTAAAAGTGCTCTTTAGTATTTCTGAAAGTGTGAAACATTTGCTTTAAGAACCCATAACTAATTTGCTGTTCTACTCTGAGAGAAAAATGAAGAAATGTGTTAAAACTAAGAACTGACCATAAAATTTCAGTTCAGGGAAGACAGTTCTCTACCCAAAATTAATCACAAATTGAGAGACATTGGAAAGATAAAGACAAGTGAATACCACACTCAACTTCCGATTGTTTGTGTCTCTATGTGTATGACAGTATCAAACCAATGTTTCAAATACTGACTGATGATAACAGTTCAGTTATACTTATTACTCCCATATAAATTGATATCTTTTCTAACTCTTTTGGTACTGAGAAGTTCTCCATTGAAAATTGCACAATTTGGTGGCCTCCCTGGTGGTGTAGGGGTTAAAGTCTCAGCTCTATCAAGCTATCACCAGCCTCTACAGCAGGAGTTTGATCCCCAGCCAGGGAGGTGACCCACATATTGTCCGGAGCCGTCCGGAGCATGCGCCGGGTTGCGAATGCGTGCCAAGAGTTAAGTTTCGCTTTACCGTTTCGCTTTCGGAGAACCACAGGTTTTTCCCGTAAATCACATCAGACTGGGAGGTACGGGGGGAGGAGCTACCAGGATATAAGAGGAGAATGCGGGAGAGAGGGGGAGAAGAAAAGATTTAAGAGGAGAACCACGAGAGAGGAGAGTGCTGCGAGAGGAGCAGAGAGAAGGCCAGGGAAGTAAGAAAGACAGGGAAAAGAAAGACATGGAAAAGTAAGAGAAAGAAAAGGAAAAATAAAGAAGCCTGCACTAGCGTCAAGTTGTCTCAAGTCCCTCATTTCATCCTAAGCCCTTCTCTTTTCGTGCTACGAATCCCGCGGGTCGGGACAACATATGGCACAGCAGACCTCTCCTGTCTCTCCTGCTGCTCCCCTCAGCAGTGTATTTCAGTCAGTCTTCCTGTTCTGTTCTCCCCTCTGTCTTTGGTGAATCCTCTCATCACCCCCACACCTCTGGCCTACACCCCAGTTTTTGTATGCATAAGTAATTTTGAAGTGTGACATTGCCATGTCACCCAAAAATAACATGAGTTGTAAATAAATAGAACTCATTTGTGAATAATATGATTTTCTCAAAATAAATCTTTAAAAAAAGTATAAGAAAATTGTGCAATTTCAGTTTTCTTATATATTATACAGGAAATCAAAAATCTGCCACAGGGTTTACACAGTGTACATAACATTGAAATTCAAAACTTATTACTCTACTGTCAGTCGAGGCCTTCTGACATGGGATGAACTATAATTGTGAACATATAATGCTGCTGCTGCAAAAAGTCAAGGTAATGTTGATGTGGGTATAGATGAATAATTAAATGACTTTGAGCAATGAATTTTATATATGATTTGAGCTTTAGAATGTGAAATTTGCAAAGCTAGTAAAATTAAATCATTACAGTTGTGGGTTTTAAAAAGAAGAAAAGATGTTAGCAATGCATTTCAAATGGAGCAACTATCTAATAGAGAGCAGTTTAATAAATTAGAGATAGACATTCTTAAGAAAGGAGAACATTGAAATAATCTGAGGAAATGCATAGGATTTTTATGAATGTGTTTGCTTTTTATTGTTTAATGTCTTTCAGAATAATGAAAGAATTTAAAAAGCACTGATAAATGAAAGGCCATGTAATAAAGTTGCATGGACTCTGGAGTCATGATGTCTGGTTTTATTTTTTATTTTTTTTAAAGATTTATTTGTGCATACAAGAACTGGGGTACAGGTCAGAGGCGTGGGGGGTTGGGGGGGTGAAAGTATTCACCAGAGACAGAGCAGGGAACAGAACAGAACAGGCAGATTGACTGAAATACACTGCTGAGGGGAGCAGTGGGTGAGTCGGGAGAGGTCTGCTGCACCATGTGGGTAGCTCCCTAGCTGGGATTGAACTTGCACTGCAGCGGTTGTGGATAGCTTCGTAGGTTGTGGCTTAACCCCTTGTGCCACCAGGGAGGCCCATGATATCTGGTTTTAGATTCCAACTCCACTTTATCTTTGTAAATTTGGACAGGTTAATAATCTCATTGTACTCTGATTTCCTCAATGAGGAAATTAAATTCAAATGAATAAATGAATGTTGAATGCTAAGAAAAGCATTTGGTATATAATTAAGTGAGTAGTGGTAGCTATTACCTCATGGTCCCAAACCATGTGATTTTCTTCTCAGATGACTAATTTAATACCATCTCCCTGACAGATAAATTCACTGGGTCCTATTTCCAATGCATCAAGTAACATAGTTGCCAAATGTATTATAGAAAATAATAACAATCATCCTGAGGGCTGTAGTTGTCAAATTTGGCTGAGCATCACAGTCACATATTTGAAAGTCTCACTGTAAACATACAGCATATGAATTCATAGTAGTGGAGTCTAGGGATCTCTACATTTTTAAGTACATTAAATAATTTTGATAAAACAGACATGTTCGAGGTCAGCAAATAATAAATTAAAAAATTAAGTTTGAGAACCATTGGTTTAGTTCATATCACAATTTTCAAAAGTCAACAGTAAACATAAAACCTATTTTATCTTTATTATCAGTTTTATATTTTATAAATAAAATAAAGCCTAGGTTTTTATGTGTATGTGATTCCTAATTCCCACCTACTATCTGAGTACAGTAATTCTATGAGTACAGTACCTTTATCTCGTTGTGTATGTATCTCTTCTGATCTTGTCCTCATGGCCTCAAACTGATACCTACAATCTATCAAAATGCCTGACCTACAATTTATATTTAACAAATCTTTGTTAAAAGATTTAAGAAAATGTTATTGGGGGCCTCCCTGGTGGTGCAGTGGTTAAAGTCTCAGTGCTATCAAGCTGTCACCAGCCACTGCAGCATGAGTTTGAGTTCGATCCCTGGCCAGGGAGCTTACCCATATGGTACAGCAGCCATCTGCTGCTCTCCTCAGCAGTATATTTCAGTAGATCTGTCTATTCTGCGATCCATTTTGTCTCTGGTGAGTCCTCTCACCGCCCACCCACCTCTGGCCTACACCCCAGTTCTTATATGCATAAATAAATAAAAGTAAATCTTTAAAAAAAAAGAAAAGAGAAAGTATATATTGGGTGAGGTCTAGAAAGTTCCTAGTTTCTTTTTCTGTGTATTTGGAGTATACCACTTATTTGGAAACTCTCTGTATCTCATACTTTAGGTTTTCATTATTATAATTGTTGAATTAACATTACATTATAGCATCATATAAGTTCCAGGTGTTCATTGGGGAGTCAATACACTACAATTAGGTCACCACGAAGGACCCAAATATATCCTTCACCATATCATTGTTTCCCTTTTCTCAGTTTACTCACCTCTTAGTCTCCTGGTAACCACTAATTGATCTTATAGTTAAAATGTTTATTTATATGTCTTCATCTGTATCCTTTATAATATGCTTTCTTGGGTAATGAATATAAATAAATGTTAAAAAATTCATATAACGAGGAAAGGTGATAGAGAAAACATTAATTGTAGAAAATAATTGTAAAATGAATAAGCAATAAATCTTGGTATTGAATAAATGCATAAAGCAATTAAATATTAAATTAACAAAGTATATGAACAGAAAATTCACCAAAGGAAAATAAGAAAATGACCCAAAGCATATGAAAACAATTATAATGCTTACATAACAATGTTAGTTATAATTGTATGCTTATGCAATAATTTATTAGATATAAATATATTTAACAACCAAATAATTTTTATCTAAAATGGGATAAAGTTTCTTTGTCAACTCTTAGTAGTGTTTTAAAATAAAAAAATATCTATTTCTGATTTGACTTACACAGTAATTTGGAAAATGTTCAAAAAAGATTTAAGGAAAAGAAGGAGGAACAACTGATAGTCGCTAAGTTATTTCTCCTCCTGGAATTAAAAGATGAACTCGGGCCTCCCTGGTGGCACAGGGGTTAAGACACAACCTACGAAGCAATCCTCAGCCACTGCAGCACGAGTTCGATTCCCTGTCGGCCAGGGAGAAACCCACATGGCACGCAGACCTCTCCTGCCTCGTCAGGTGCTCCCCTCAGCAGTGTACTTCGGTCTGTCTGCCTGTTCTGTTCCCTGCTCTGGCTCTGGTGAATCCTCTCGCTGCCCGCATCTCTGGCCTGTATCCCAATTCTTGTATAAAAATAAATCTTAAAAAAAATAAAAAATAAAAATAAAAGATGAATGCTATTTTTGAAATTGACATTTCTTTTATATTAGTCGGAAGAAGTTGCATTTTAAAAACTCGTTTTAATATTATCTGTGACCTGACTCAATAAAAATGGAAGCACATATCTCGATAGTGAAAACTATATTATTATTTCATTTCCTGCTTTGTTACAAGAAGGATTGGGAGTGGTTTGTCAATCCAATTAACATGCTCCTTAAAAGGGTTGAAAATGACCAAAGCTCAGGTCTGTTTGACCATTTCTGTAATTTTAATGACACAGCTGAATCAAATATTCACCAACTCAATCTTTATTCATCAGCACTCAACCTTTATGATGTCCAATTAAGTGGATTTGGCTATAATGGTCATGCTAATTTCTGTGCAAACATAAACAGAGCACACCATTAGTTCTGTTATCATTGATATTGATGCCTTATTAGTCTTTATCTAAGCCAAAAAAACACAAACTGAAAATACACTACTCTTTATACCAAAATGACTTTACCTCATTTGCTTACTATCCCCTAAGAGATTTTTGAAAATCAGCATAACCCCTTGCATATTTTAAGTTAGCATCTACAATTTTTTTTTTTTTTAGAGGCATGTTTTATTTATTTATTTATTTGTTTGTTTGCTTGTTCGTTTATACATGCACTGGGTACAGTCAGAAGCGCGGGAGGGTGAGAGAATTCACCAGAGCCAGAGCGGGGAGCAGAGCAGGCAGAAGGACCGAAGTACACTGCTGAGGGGAGCAGCGGGCGGCAGGAGAGGTCTGCGTGCCATGCGGGACCCTCCTCCAGTAGCCGGGGAGCAGCCAGGGATCGAACTGGCGCCGCAGAGGCCGCGGGCAGCTTCGCAACCCAGTGCTCAACCGCTGCGCCACCGGGGAGGCCCAGCATCTACAATTTTTGACATATGTTTAAAGAGCAGCACAAAAAATATAATTTCTAACATTTGTAAATAATACAATTTTGAAATAAAATCATTACAATCCTCTTTTAAATGTATCTGATGGATCCTAACTACATAGCAATTTGAAGCTGTCATAATCCACTTTAAAAAGACATGAACAAGTTCTTTAAAAAAAGAAAGAGTACATAATTTATTTTGCTTCCTGAATTCTTTTTTCCTTTCCATTTCACTCCTTGGATTTTATACTAATAAAATGTTTTTTATGCTTGAAAGTCTTTTTTTAACCTATTATATGTGAATATAAATTAAATTTTGTCTTCAATTAAAATTATCATGAGGTTCTAAATGTTAAAATTTATCTTCTAGATTGACTTATGATTAAACTTTTTAGAAATACAAAGTGACCAAAACAAATAACTATCAATTTTTTCAAATGATTATTAATCATAAAAATTTTATTGGAAGTGCCAATCCAACTTTAAAGTAATAAATAGAGGATATTTTCAATGAGCACATATATTTGTTGATGCATATTACTTATTGTTAAAAATGACATATGGTTCAGAATAAATTATTTTCCCATTTTTTAAAAAATATAAGCAATGAGAAACCTTGTTCATATATAACAAGATGGTAGATGGTGTTTTATTATAGAACTTACTCAATTATTTAAATTTCTTTCATGTTAAATATTGCTATTTCAACTAAATATCTATAATAATCTATCAGTGGGTAACTTGATTACATCCAAATTAAATTTCATTAAAATGAATTATCAAGATACATTTATTTTTGGTTTTTATTTATTATTATATACTAGTACTAACCATCTCAAAAGAAATATTTAAAATGATTATTTTATTGGGTACCCCAAATACTTCATGCCCTGAGCAGTGTTCCAAAGTAGGACCCCTGGCAGGAGACAGCTATGTTTTTCTTCTATAAATAGGAAAGCAAGAAGGTTGGTGAGAAAGAAAAGCTTTGATGACATTTCCTTTTAGGCTTGACAGTTTTAACAAAGAGAAAATGTTGGCTCAGATCTGAAATTTTATTATTGATGCTAGAGTAAATCTTGGAGAGTCTTCACATAACTCCAAGGGCAGCTGAAACCCAGTTTAAACACAACTGAGTTACAGAATGCTGAGTCAAAATTTTTGATAGAGCTTCTTTTTATTGTGTTTATGTGTAGAGAAGTTCCTGGCTTCAAAATAACTGAATTTCCATTCATTCACTTTTAAAATTTTGAGACAAAGTAAATGTACTTTGATTATTTTATTTGAAGTCATGATGTCAAGAATAGAAAATGAAATGTTCATTTTTCTCGCTTTTTTATTTTTATAGCATGTTATAGACATTCTAATGTGGTGTTATATGATAAAAAGCAAGGACAAAGGACACACAAACTTTAATTCAAAAGAATACCTGCACCCCTATGTTTATTGCATCACTATTTATAATAGGAAAGACTTGGAAACAACCAAAATGCCCAAAAAGATGACTAGATCAAGAAGATGTGGTATATATACACAATGGAATACTATTCAGCAATCAAAAAAGATAAACTCATGCCATTTGCAGCAACGTGGATGGAGCTGGAAGGGATTATGCTCAGTAAAATAAGTCAGAGGGAAAAAGAAGAATAAAGGATAGTTTCACCTACAGGAGGAATATAGGGGAACCAAATAAGGGACCAGGGAAAAAACAATAACAATGAGAAATGCAACAAAGCAAAACAAAAATAAACAGACAACTATAAATCAGAGAGATTCTGCAGGGGAGGGGAGGGAGAGGAAGCAAAATGAGGGAGGGAAGAGCATAAGGGACTATGCTGATGGTGCAGCTGTGAATTGGTGGTGGAAATTCTATGGGAACTATACCTGAGAAATGAAAGCAAACATTGTCAAAAAATGAATAATGCTGTAAAATATATCTAAATAAATTATTTTTAAAAAAGCAAGCAAAATTACTGGAAACATAGAATGCAGCTTGTGAGAAAAAATAGAGAAGGAAAAGAGGGTGGTAGGCATAGGATACTTATTATCTTTCACATTTATTAATAAATTAATTAAACAAATATTTATTGAATATCTTCTATATGCTTAGGCACCTTTCTATGAAGTTGGAACATTATAGTAAAAAGACAGAGATCCCTGATCTCACAGCACTTATATCTACTGGGAAAATATAAACAAAATGTAAACATAATAATTGAATATATTTTATTGTGGGCTAGGAGGTAGCAAATGCTATGATTGAAAGGAAAGTAAAGGAGGTAAGGAAGATTGTACTTGAGTGCTGGAGAATGGTAGGTGGGTGTGGAAAGGATAGACAATGAAAGGAGTTACAAACCACCTTAAGTTACTCTGGGTTTTATTCTGGATAACTGAGGAGATATTACATATTTTTCATTTTGTTTTAACAATTAAGTGAGATGACCTGACATGTTCCAAAAGTGTCACTCTGGTATTCTTAATTTGTTCTATCTTTAAGAAAATCAAAAAAGTTGAATCAATGATATATATATATAAATGAGGCAACATTAGTGAAGAATATTTACTTAGGCCCTGAATCAAATGTTAATGGGTAGAAAATTGTTACCCTCAAAAAACTCATAGTCTAGCTGTGGAAATATAGGTGTAAATCTACATGAACGAAAGTATTAAGATCTTTGGTGTAGAGGACATTCGGGGATTCTTCAAATTCCAATAAGGTACAAGCCGCAGTCTGGGAGTTCTTCATCCATATGCACAATAGCAAGACTACTCAAGTTTAAGGAAAAACAGTAATAGGGTTTATTTAACAAACAGGGCAAACAAAGAGTTACTAAGGCCACAGGTGACTGACGAGGTCACTCTAGATGGTGTCCAGAGTGTCCAGGAGTCCCAAACAAAAGGCTGATCCTCCAAGATGAAATCATCCTGCCAAGGGCCTGGAATGCCCGGCAGCCAGACTGATAAACAATCCTTCATGAGCCTTTGGCCCACACCAACAACAGCTCAGTGAGATACTGGGCACCAGCCTTTGTTCACTCTCACTCCAGAGGAAATCAACAAGCCGGAAGACAGATTAAGCCCCCAGGTCACCTGCAAAGCTCCTCGGATGACAGCTGCTGGAAGCTTTTCTTTCTTCAGAGGCCAAGAGCAGAGTATCTGCAGTCTGGGCCTCTCCTTGTCCAAGTCTGTACCATCATTGTAGGAGTTCCAGCAGAAAGCAAGCCTGCAGGGCTTGCCCCTGGCTTCCTTATCTTTTCTTTTCAGTCCCCCAGATGGCCCCAGGGCAGAAACACCCATATGAAGCAGCCTTTGGCACAAGCATGGTGCTGACCACATTTTCCAAAGCTTTGTAAAACATCAGTCTTGCCCTGTAGTACAACTACTGGCTCCACAACAGTATCTTGAAAATTGGTTTACAAAGCCTTTTTAAAAAAAAAAAAAATTATTTATTTATTTATACAAGCACTGGGTACAGTCAGAAGCCTGGGAGGGTGAGAGAATTCTCCAGAGCCAGAGGGGAGAGCAGAGCAGGCAGACTGACGAAATACACTGCTGAGGGGAGAAGCGGGCGGCAGGAGAGGTCTGCGCGCCATGTGGGACCCTCGCAAGTGGCCAGGGATCGAACTGGAGCTGCAGAGGCTGTGGGCAGTTTTGCAACCCATCGTTCAATTGCTGCACCACCAGGGAGGCCCTACAAAGCTTTTTGTGAGAAAAGTATTTCATTCTTATGAAATGAAGAGATACTTACATTTGTATGAGTTATAGTCTTTATTTTAGCACAGAAAAGAGTATAAAAGCAAATATACTGACATTTTCTTGACTTTGGACTTCACTCTGACTACTTCATGTATGTACAGTCAATAATTTAAAATAGCTATAATAATGCAGGTGTTTATTATTTAACTAAACAGATTAACAACGCATATCTATTTTCTTTCCAAATTGGAATTCCATGGAATGCTGTTTTAGAATATGCTAGCTGTTCTACAGCCAAAAAGTATGCAATTCACTATTTTCTACATTTCTTTCCTAGAAAAGCACAGTGTTCATTGTTATGTTAAATCCTTTCAGAAGTCCTGTGGGTAAAGTGTTTAAATTTGTGCTTCCAAAATTTATGAAAACCTGAAACAATGGTTAAATGCTGATGCATTGAATAAGAAAGGGACTGAAAATTACCATTGTTTTTGACACCTTTGCCACTTGGATTTCATTAGTTATTTATCTATGTGTCTTATGGGATTCTGTGGACTTCTATAACCCCACTAATTAAAATCTATGTCATACACATGGTAGTTACTCAGTAAATATTGAACAATTAAATTGAATCGACATGTCATTTTAATATCTCATTGCAAGACTTTGTCACAGAAGTATTTTTTTTTTTGTTAAACTTTTGTGAGATGTACATTAAAGGCCAAAGCTATTAAGGGAAAGGAAGAATACTTATAAGAGGATATTCTGACTCAACCATGTGACCAGGGAAATGATGCATCCAACTTCTGTACATTTTAAGAACTGATAAGATAAGTTGCACTCTAACTTTAACTTTTGGAGAATTTTTCAATCTCTAGCAGCATTTTGATAATAATGAAACTCCTGGTATTAATAACATATTCTAGAAGTCAGTTGTAATAGCTAGCAACTAAATACAGTTAATTCTTATTTTCTTCAGCTTAACAAATGCACCTTATATTGGGACTTTTATACTGTCATCAAGTTTTCTGTTGCCTATCGAACCAGAGGTTGAAAGCACTAGCCAGACAAAAAAGGTTTGCATTTTACATTATCAAGCTGTTCTGGTTCTTAAACATTTCTATGTGGGCAGTTGTCTTACTAAGTCCTTCCACGGTTACACGTGATCCATGTCTAAATTTCGTAGGTCAGGCTACTTGTCAAGCCTGTTTAAAAATTTATCTGTTAGGGAGACTCCCTGATGGTGCAAGGGGTTAAGATGCAACCCATAAAGCTAGCCACAGCCACTGCAGCACCAGTTAGATCCCTGGCCAGGGAGCTACCCACATGTTGCGTCAGACCTCTCCTGACTCGCCCCGCTGCTCCCCTCAGCAGTGTATTTCAGTCAATCCGCCTGTTCTGTTCCCCCACTCTGTCTCTGGTGAATCCTCTCACACTCCATGCCTCTGGCCTGTACCCCAATTCTTGTATGCATAAATAAATAAATCTTTAAAAAAATCCATCTGTTTTCTCCATGCCTTGACTATTGTGAATAATGACTGAATGAAGAACATGTGGTATGCATACTCAATGGAATACTAGTTAGTGATTAAATATATGGAGTATTTCCTTTTGTTACAACAAAGATGGAACTTGGATTATTTATACTATGTGAAATAATTCAGAAAGTGAAAGACAATTACTGGATGGTATCTCTCATATGTGGAATATAAATAACCAAAGGAAATGAAATAGAAACACACAAAAAAATTCTTTTTTAAAAAAGATTTATTTATTTATTTATTTTGATTTCAGATTCTGTTTATTAACCCCTTCAGACAAATAAAGATCGAACATTATTAACATCTCCATGCAGTTAGTACTAGATGTGTCCAGTTTACAAAGAGAAAACTGAGACACACATAGAGTCAGATACCTGTTAGTAAGACAAATACGTTCTCATGACGCAGAGCAAAGACCTTCACTCTAGTGCTCATTTAGAGACTGTGTTTTCCTTTCTGCTCTGCTATACACAACCGTCATTACTTTTACTATATAAATGGAGAGTCACTTGAGCTGAATATCTCAGAAAAAGGCAACAACAAAAGGAATAATTTCACTTGATGTTATGATGCTTAGAGCTTCTATATTGTGTTTTTAATTTGGTTAGTATTTAATTTCAGCTCCTTGCAGGTGAAAGCAAAATGAGGTTGTATACAAAGAGAAAACTGAACTATAAGGAACAGATAAAAATAGAAAAATGTTAGTTTTTAAAAATGATCATGAGTATATTAAAAATTCTATGTTCACAGTGAAAATATCATCATCTAGTACTTTATGGGCATTGGGAGATTTTAGAGGAATAGAAATTTGGCCTTCATTATTTTTTTTTCTGTTTTATTTCTTTTTTTAAATTTTTTTATTATTTTTTTAAATAATAAATTTTATTTTTATATTCCCCATACAATTGCAACCCCCCCATTCTGACCCCAATCCCTCCCCTCCCGCCCCCCCACCCCCCAAAAAGTGTCTCTGGTTCATAGTTTTTTGTTGATTTTGATTTTCACTTTCTTATAGTTATTCATTTTCCTGGTCCCTTATTTAAGTTTTCTAGATTCCTGCTATGAGTGAGACCATCCGGTATTTTTCTTTTTCTTTCTGGCTTATTTCGCTGAGCATGATCCCTTCCAGCGCCATCCATGTTGCTGCAAATTGCATGTGTTTATCTAAAAAAGATTTATTTTTATTTAACTATGCACTTAAGAACTGGGGTGTAGACCAGAGGTGTGGGGGTGAGAAGATTCACCAGAGACAGTGGGGGACAGAACAGGCAGACTGAGTGAAATACACTGCTGAGGGGAGCAGTGGGCAAGACAGGAGAGGTCTGCTGTGCCATGTGGGTTAGCTCCCTGGCTGGGAAATCGAAATCATGCTGTAGCAGCTGGCAGTAGCTTGATAGCACTGAGATTTTAACCCCTGCACCGCCAGGGAGGCCCCCAAAATAATTGTTACAATCTGTGAAATACATGGTGATTACCAGCGAGGGAGTGAAGGGGGGCTGGGAAAAAAGGAAGAGGGGATCAATTTGATAGTAAAAATGGCACTTGCCATTAGAAGACTCTGATGGTAAGTGTGGTGAGATATGCACATATCAAAGTGTGAAGTTGTAAAATTGAAATTTAAATAGTTTTCTAAACCAATGGCAAATTAATAATATTTTATTAAAATAAAGTAAAATGTAATCTTAAAATGGAAACACTAGCAATGCATTTTGTAATAATGAATCCTCCAAGACAGATTCTGCCCTTATGCAAAATATCTGTACTCTGGTCTTCACAAAATATTCTAATTTGAAGGGATTTTAAAAAGATATTGTATCAATGTGTCTTTTTTTTAAGATTTATTTATTTTTATTGTTTACACATGCACTGGGTATAGTCAGAAGCGCGGGAGGGTGAGAGAATTCACCAGAGCCAGAGCCGGGAGCAGAGCAGGCAGAAGGACCGAAGTAACTGCTGAGGGGAGCAGCGGGCGGCAGGGGAGGTCTGCGTGCCATGTGGGACCCTCCTCCGGTGGCCGGGGAGCATCCGGGGATCGAACCGGTGCAGCAGAGGCTGCAGGCAGCTTCGCAACCTAGCGCTCAACCGCTGCGCCACCGGGGAGGCCCTGTATCAATGTGTCTTTAAAGATGATATGGTGGTATATGTCAGGTAGTGTTTTGCCTATATTTTCTTCTATATATTTTATGGTTTCAGGTCCTATGTGCAATTCTTTTATCCATTTGGAGTTGATTATTTTTGCATGGTGTGAGGTAGTGGTCTAGTTTCATTCTTTTGCATGTGGTGGTCCAGTTTTCCAGCACCATTTATTGAACAAGCTGTCCTTGTCCCATTGCATATTCTTTGCTCCTTTGTCAAGGATTAGTTATCCATATATGTGTGGCTTTATTTCTGGGTTTTCTATTCAATTCCATTGGTTTCTGTGTCTGTTTTTGTTCCAGTATCATACTGTTTTAACTATTATGGCTTGGTAGTGTAGTTTGAAATCTGGGAGTGTGATACTTCTTCTTTTTAGTCAGGAGAGCTTGGCTAGATGAGGTTTTTTGTGGCTCCATATGAATTCCATCAATATTTGTACTATTTCTTTGAAAAATGTCAATATTTTTGTCGGAATTGCATTGAATCTGTAAATTGATTTTTGTAGGATGGCCATTTTAATAATGTTAATTCTTCCAGTATATGAGCAGGGGAAGTCTTTCCATCTCTTTGTGTCTTCTACTATTTCTTTTAACAATGTTTTATACATTTCTTTGCATAGATCACTCACCTCCTTGGTTAAGTTCATTTCCAGGTGCTTGATTTTTTTTGTGTGTTTCAATTGTAAATGAGACGGTTCTCTTAATTTCTTCTTCTTCAGATTGTTTGCATATAGGAAGACTACTGATTTTTGTGTGTTGATTTTGTATCCTGCTACTTTACTAAACTGGTTGATTATTTTTCCTGTGGAGTTTTTAGAGTTCTCTGTATATTGTCATATTGTCTACAAATAGTGATAGTTTTACTTCTTCTTTCCCTATTTAGATTCCTTGTATGTCTTTCTCTTGTCTTATTGTTCTGACTAGGACTACCAGTGTTATATTGAAAAGCAGTGGCGAGAGTAGACATCTTTGTCTTGTTCCTGATCTTAATGGAGAGGCTTTCAGCTTTTCACCCTTGAGAATGATATTGGCTGTGTGTTTGTCATATATGGCTTCTATCATGTTAAGGTATGTTTCTTCTGTCCCAAGAATTTTAAGGGCCTTCATCATAAACAGATGTTGAACTTTGTCAAATGCTTTCACAGCATCTATTGATATGATCATTTTTTTCTTTTTGTTGATATTTTGATTTACATTAATTAATTTTCAGATGTTGAACCATCCTTGTGTCCCTGAAATAAATCCCACTTGCTCATGGTGTATTATCCTTTTGACTCATTGTTGGATTCTGTTGGCAAGAATTTTATTGAGGATTTTTGCAACAGTGTCCCTTAGGGAGATTGGTCTGTAGTATTCTTTTTTGTGTGTTTTTGTTGTTTGGTTTTGGTATTAGTGTAATGTTGGCTTCATAAAACGTATTTGGTAGTATTCCTTCTTTCTCAATTTTTTGAATGAGTTTGTGTAGGATAGGCACTAGTTCATTTCTGAACATTTGATGGAATTCATTTGTGAAGAACTCTGGTCCTGGGCTTTTGTTTTTGGACAGAGTTTTGGTAACTGTTTCAATTACACTGCTTGTACTTGCTCTGTTTAAGTGTTCTATTTCTTCTTTATCTAGTTTTAGATGATTATGTCATTCTAGGACTTTATCCATCTCTTCTAGATTGTTGAAATTGTTTGCATATAAATGTTCATAGTAATCTCTGGTTATTCTTGATTTCTACTTTAATTTCTCCTCTTTTTTATGATCCTATTTATTTTTGTTTCTCCCATTTTTTCTTCATGAGCCTGGCTAGAGGTTTGTTTATTTTGTTTATTTTTTTGAAGAAGTAACTTTTGGTTTCATTGATATTTTGAATTGTCTTTTTGATTTCTATTTCATTTATTCCTACTTTTATTTTTATTATTTCCTTTGCTACTGGTTTTTGATTTTTTTGTTGTTGTTCTTTTTTTAGTTCTTTGAGATGGGAGATTAGGTTATTTCTTTGAGTTCTTTCTCATTTCTTTATGTGTTCCTTTGTTGTTATATACTCTACTCATATTATTGCTTTTGCTGTGTCCCATACATTCTGGAAAGTTGTGTACTCATTGTCATTTATCTCAAAGTATTTTTTAATTTCTTCTTTGATCTCCTCTTTAATGCAATGGTTGTCCAGTTGTGTGGGTTTCAATCTCCATGAAGAAGGAGGGTTCCTTGCTTTCTTTTCATGGTTTATTTATAGTTTGATACCTTTCTTTTTTTTTAAAGATTTATTTATTTATGCATACAAGAACTGGGGTATAGGCCAGAGGTGTGGGGGGGTGAGAGGGTTCACCAGAGACAGAGTGGGGAACAGAACAGGTAGACTTACTGAAGTACACTGCTGAGGGGAGCAGGGGTTGAGTCAGGAGAGGTCTGCTGCACCATGTGGGTTGTTCCCTAGCTGGCCAGGAATCAAACTCATGCTGCAGCAATTGTGGACAGTCTCACAGGTTGTGTCTCAACCCCTGAGCCACCAGGGACGCCCTTATAGTTTGATACCTTTCTGATTAGAGAAGAAATTTGGAATGATTTTGATCTTAACGTATCTGTTGATGTTTGTCTTGTGGCCCAATATGTGATCAATGCTTGCGAATGATCTGTGCACACTTGAGAAAAACATGTACTTGTATTTTTTGGGGTGTAGTATCTTAGAGATATCTGTTAAGGCCATGATGTCTAGGTCTTTATTTAGAGATCTACTGTCCATGTTTATTTTTTGTCTTGTTGATCTGTCCATTTTTGAGAGTGGGGTGTTGAAGATTCCTACTATAAATGTATGTTTTTCTAATGTTTGCTTTTGGGGCTGATAACAATTGTCTGATATATTTTTGTGCTCCTTCATTTGGTGAGTATATGTAGATGAGTGTTGTATCTTTCTGATCTAGTGTCCTCTTAATCATAATTTAGTGTCCATCTATGTCTTTTTTTCCTTTTTTAGTTTGAAGTATATTTCATCTAAGTATAGCTATTCCTGCTTTGTTTTTTGGCCCATTTGCTTGTATAATTGTTTTCCAACCTTTTACTTTCAGTCTATGTTTATTTTTTGTACTCAAATGTGTTTCTTGGAGACAGCAGAAGGTTGAATTTTGTTTTTTTAATTCCATCTGCTAGTCTGTGTATTTTTATTGATGAGTTTAGTCCATATAGAGTTAATATCGATACATTGGCATCTGTATTTGCCAGTTTGTTTGTCTTTTTGTGATTTTATTCCTTCTCTTATTCTGTTCTTCCTACTCATTCCTCTCTTGGTTTTGGCTTTAGGACTTCTTATAGTGTTTTTTGGAGTGGGTTTTAGAAGTAATGAATTTCTGGCAAGTCTGTTTGTCAGAGAAGGTCCTTATTTTTCCTTCATAGAGGAAGGAGGGCTTTTCAGGGTATAGTATTCTTGGTTGGCATTTATTGACTTGTAGTTGTTGAATATGTCACTCCATTCTCTTCTTGCCTATAGTGTTTTTTCAGAGAAGGGTGATGTCAGTCTGATTGGTTTTCCTTTATAGGTTATCAATTTCCCCCCTTATCAGTTTCATTATTTTTTCCTTATTTTGGACTCTGGCAAGCTTTACTATTGTGTGTCTTGCTGTAGTTTTCCTTTCATTGTGGTAATTTGGTGTTCTTCTAGCTTCATGTATGTCTATTTCATCTGCTTCTTTATGCTTTGGAAGTTCTCTTTCAATTATCTCCTTGAATAATTTCTCAGTCCCTTTATCTCTCCCCTCACCTTCTGGTATTACTTAAAACTTATATTTCCTTTCCTCTGGGTCAGATAATCCTCAAAGTGTTTCTTCATTCTTTTCCCTTTGTACTTCTCTTTCCTTTTCTTTTTTGGTTCTTTTTATAGCTGTATCTTCAAGAGTATTTATTTGTTCTTCCATTTCATCAATTCTGTTTCCATTACTTCTCCCAGATTCTTTAGCTCCTCCTTTAATCTTTTAATCTCCTGTGTTTCCTTCATTTCCTTCTTTAAGGACTCAATTTCATTCTTCAGTTCATTAATTATATTTCTCATACCATTTTCTATCCTTTTCATCTTGTTTATGTTTTTTAATCATGGCAATTCTAAATTCTCTATCTGGCAGGCAGAGAGGTTCCTCCATGTCATTGTTGTTGAGTTCCTGTGGCTGATTTTCTTTTTTGTGCTGTATCCTTCCCCAGAGGGCTTGTTTGGTTATTTGTATTTTTTCCTTCTTCCTGTTGTTTGTTTTCTAATTTGTTCTATTCATTAGGCCACTGTGCCACTGTTACTGGTGGACATACATTTTATACTTCTTTCAAATTTTGAAAATAAAATTTTTGTTAAATATTACTTTTAGTTACATTCTTTAAGATGCAAATAATGAACTCTTTCACAGAACATATTTTAATATTTTAAATTATTGTGTAAAATCATTGAAGTAATAGTTCAGTAATCATTTAATAATTTTGTCTGTGTTTTATTATAGGGAAAGAATAAAAAAACTTTTTTTACCATATACTATGAACTTTGCTATTCTCTTTTCATAAGGTATTCTATATAACCTTATAGCAATCCTACAAAGCCACTACAATTATTCTCAGTTGCAATTGAAGAAGCTGACCTCATATTATAAGGATTAACTTTCCAGAGATATCAAAGATAGGGTATAACAGGCTTTAGGTTTGAATTTCAGCACTAACTCCAGATTTTTGAGTTTCTTCAGAACATTCTCATCAGGTCAATAGGAGCAATTAAGTCTATGTAGCAATTGTAAGTTATCACCAATAGTGGCTTTCTGATTTAAATACTGAGAATTTGAGTACACAACTTTAGTGTACTAGCTAATCAATAATTTGGAATCACTAGTCTGAAATCAGAAATTAGGCAGGGATTAACTCACCAAAATAGAAATCATTTTATAAACCTCTGTCATGTATCCACTTAACTATTCATAGGAACATCTCAATTACCCAATACAACTTTTTTCTTAAATATAATTGAGAAGCAGAGAATATATTTACTAACATAATCACTTTTTCAATGTAAGAGAAAAAAGCAAGGAGCAATAGGTCATTTTATAGGTGGCTGTTATTATAGGTTCTCTCTAGAAAGAAAGAGAAAAATTTCATTCACAGTCACAAATACCTTGAACTTCCACATTATTTAACACATAAAATGTATTGGTGGCAATGTATTTAACAGCAAATGCTAAAAAAATGTTTTTGTTTGTTTTTTGATTAGATTTTTTTTTTCCAGAAAATAATGTATTACTTACTTGTTAGGGAGCCTAGTCTTCAAATGAGAAAAAAATTTTCTTTTAATGTATTATTTTACTACTAAATCAAAATAAAAGACCATGTCATTAACTTCAAGGATTGTTAATAAACAAAAATAATTTAAATGCTTTTTTTAAGTTCCACTGATTGGTGGTAACAGTCTGATTTTATCATGTTTTGGCAATAAGTATATTGTAAGTTACTTTGATGATCTCCAATTTAGGTCAGCAAGAAGATTCTGCATGGTAAAGGAAAAATTGAGTTGCCTTGATAGTTACTACAATCATTAATTAGACTTTTTTTGTGTTTGTTATAAATCAGTTAGTTTGTTTTTTTATTACATTCCAAGTTTCAAGGCTCTAAACAAAAATAATCTATTTTTTTCTGTATGAACTAATATATCCATATTTCTAACATTCAATGTTTACAACATCTCAAATAACCTTTCTATATAATAAAATTGCTATAGTACACTCAATAATAACTTCAGACACCTGTCTTATAGTTTGTGTATTATTGAGAATGACATAATGAGAAGTTTCTGTCTATGAAAGATTGTTAACCAAAATTTTAAGCTTGCAATACAAAATCTTATTCCCTGCTCATCCTAGCATGGTATTGAACTATATGGGCCAAAAGTTATATCATAAAAGTAAGGAAATTACTATCCATGCAATATGCATTTGTGACAAGTAGCATATTTATAACTATATTTGTCAGGCCTATAACACTACTTAAAATTCATGTTTTGATTTGTCTTAAAAAATATAGTTTAGGGCCTCCCCGGTGGCGCAGCGGTTGAGCGCTGGGTTGTGAGGCTGCCTGCAGCCTCTGCAGCGCCGTTTGATCCCTCGCTGCTCCCCGGCCACCGGAGGAGGGTCCCACATGGCGCGCAGACCTCTCCTGCCGCCCGCTGCTCCCCTCAGCAGTGCGCTTCGGTCCTTCTACCTGCTCTGCTCCCTGCTCTGGCTCTGGTGAATTCTCTCACCCTCCCGTGCTTCTGACTGTACCCAGTTTTTGTATAAATAAATAAATAAAAATAAATCTTTAAAAAAAAGTACAGTTTAGTGTAAAGTTTGCTGGTAATGTGTTTAACACATAAACATTGGCTTATAGAACTTAAGCTCTACTTATGAAATGTAGACACATAGAATCTCATGAATTTTACAGAATTTCAGTAAGTATATTTCAATATTTTTAGAAATCTTATAGCATTGAAATGTTCATCTCTGGCCACTTAACATAGGAATTATAAATAAACCATTTCGAAGATTAGTTAATTTGCTTTGGGCCATTATGTGGAGGATTTCAAGTAATTGCTGTATAAAATATGTGACTGAAAGTTTACCTAATTACTGTGACAATTTATCCGTAAGGACAATATTCTTACTATCTAGGACACAATTATTCCTAACTAACTAATATATGCTATGTGCTAATATATGTGCTAACTAATATACACTATGTGCCAGGCACAATGCTGTATATACATTTTCCATATTTTATTTCTAAAATTCTAAGAAAAGTCCTATAATTTCAATGCTGGATATGTAATTAAAAGACAGGACATTGAATCCACGTTTTGATATAAAACTTTTGCTTTTGAAATTGTGCTACTGTGGAACTGTAGCACTCTAATTAAACATGATCTACATAAAACAAATTCACTGCAGTGGTAATGCATATTTTCTTAAATTGAAAAAAGCATGTTTTTTCACACAGTTGAAATGTGACATAGTCATGTTTCATTCATTTCCCAGGTATGAGGTAGTCATTACATTGTTTTAAAAAACAGATCTAATGGATGCATAAAACCTTGAATGTACCCAAAGAATTGAGTCTCATTATTTTATATCTGGGAAGACACCTTCATGCTAGAGTTGAGCAAAAACAATCAATCAATAAATAAAGATTCTATTTCATCTCTGAGTTGTGAAACCATTTATATAAAATGGTCCTAAGGGGTCCTGCACACCTTATGGAATTAGTAGTGATGGATAGATGTGTTATAAAGTGGGCGCTGGGGTTCATCCACAGATGGTGTGCAGAGGATTCTTGCTCATCTAAAGCAGTAGTTTCTAATCTTTTTTTGTTTCTCAGGGGCACTTTTGATGACTTGAGAGCTACATACTTTTTCCATATATGCATATATATATGCCTATATATACATATATATATATATACACATGTACAGAAAGAGACTTTTTTTATAACATTTCCATCAGTCCATATCTCTGCCAATTCACATTTATGCCCTAAGCATATAGATTAAGAACTTTTCTGTAAAGACTCCACTTCAAAAAGACTTTATTTTCTCTTATAGCAATAATTTTTATTTTAGTTTTTATTGAAATAACATTGATTTACAACACTCTGTTTTAGGAGTGCAGTTATCTGCTTAACATTTGTCAAAGCCAGCATGGTACAGTGTAAAGAACATTTGTTTAAGAATCAAATATGGGGCCTCCCTGGTGGTGCAAGGTGTTAAGCACCGCACTATGACGCAATCCATGGCCTCTGCAGCACGTTCATCACTGGCCAGCCAGGGAAAGACCCACAGGGAAGGCAGACCTCTCCTGTCTTGCCTGCTGCTCCCCTCAGCAGTGTGTTTCAGTCAATCTGCCTGTTCTGTTCCCCCCTCTGTCTCTGGTGGATCCTCTCACCACCACGCCCCACCCCCTGCATCTCTGGCCTGTACCCCAGCTCTTGTATGCATAAATAAATAAACCTTAAAAAAAAGAAAAAAAAGAATCAAATATGGATCCTAGTCTTTCCTCCTCCATCAATTCTGTCTATAATCTTTGTCAGGAAACCTAAGACTTATGAATTTAGGTTACTAAAGTATTAATCTATATCCCAAAGTTCTTTTTCCATGTGATTCTATGAGTAACAACAAATTTCAGATACAGCTCAAATGCTAATGAGGTAGTCAGTAAATATGTATTTATTTATTTTTTAAGATTTATTTATTTATGCATACAAGAACTGGGGTACAGGCCAGAGGTGTGAGGAGGGTGAGAGGATTCACCGGAGACAGAGTGGGGAACAGAACAGGCAGATTGACTGAAATACACTGCTGAGGGGAGCAGCGGGTGAGTCAAGAGAGGTCTGCTGCACCATGTGGGTAGCTCCCTTGCAGGGGATCGAACTCCTGCTGTAGTGTCCATGGATAGCGTCACAGGTTGTGTCCTAACCCCTTGCACCATCAGGGAGGCCCAATAAATATGTATTTAGTAAGTGACTACTATTTACTAGGCAACCATAGATACTGGGAATACATATGTTAATGAGGTATATCTGGTTTCTTTCCTCATGGAGCTTCCACTGTGGCAGTGAAGCTTACAGCATAGAATCATTGAAATTCTCAGGAAAAGCTTTAGTAATAAATGTAAAGTATCTATGTGAGGAAAATATAAAACATGCCTCAGATAAATATTAGAAGCTTTTGTGAGAAAAATAATATTTTCTGGTTCAAGAGGAATGAATATTGTGAAAATGTCATCCTTCCAAATTAATTGTAGTATTAAAACAATCTCAATTAAAATCTAAATGAGATTTATTTCACATTTTCACAAAATGAGTCTAAAATTCACATAAAGAGTGATCAGATAACATAAAATTAAAGCAAGGCAATGGAACTTTCACAGCATACAATAAAATTATGTTATACAGGGTTATTTAGGCTCTGGTGGTAGATGAGGTATGATAACATATATTTGCAGAAGTGTGAAAATTTACCCCACACATATACATGTAAATCAACATTACTTCTAAACATAATTTTAAAAAGAAAAAATAAAATTATAATGAAGCAGAGAAATAAAAATTATTCTATATGATTCAATTCTTGATAAATGAGGCGTCACAAATTTAGGGGTTAAGAAAGAATTGTTTCACAATTGTACTGTGAAGATTGGTTAGCTATAAGGACAAATGATTTTGTATTTTCATGCCGGCTATGTAGCACAGTAAAAATCCAGATGGCTTCAACATGTAAATATAAATCATCTATCGTTGGAATAAGTGTAACATACAGAAAAACAAGCCATAAAGGGAAAGAAACTATAAACATTAATCTACCTTCTGAATAGGAAGGGTTTCCTCTTTCTAAAATTAAAAAACAAAGCAAGGCAAGAAAGTAAAATTTAATAGATTGAACTGTAAAGTAATTAAGATTTCTGCTTCTTAGGGAATATAAAGCTACCATATCACAGGATGAAAATATATGTTAAACAAAACAAGGAATGAAAAATCTTTAATATATAAAAAGTTTATATGTGTATTAAGGACCCAGATCAACAAAAAATTTATGGAATGTAAACTACAAATGGATAAAGAAAAAAACAGGTTTGACATCATTAGTCATCATAGTTGCAAAGTGGGTATTATTGATTTATTAATTTGGCAATTTTTTTCTCATAAAAATATGCTAACATGTGTGCAATAAAAGTGCTGAGCACGGTTCCTCCCGCCTCACCGGGCAGTTGACCATCTTACAGGGGCAAGTAGATGCAGGACATTGTGGAGTCCGGGTGGGCAGCAGCTCCTATCCCAGCACTGGTTTGTGGACTCATAGGGCTGAACAGGGCAAAGTGTCGTGGGTAATCACAGGGTCAGATAAAGTTTCTTCTTTTCGCTTCTATTAAAGTAATCCAAAAATTGGTAACAGTGAGATGTAGGGGGTGTAAAAAAGGACCAGGGCAGTAATGGACCAAATGATCACCTCCAGAAAATTCAGGAATTCAAGTTCCTTTGATGAACATTTTTCACATGACTATTGGTCATCTCTTTGTATTCTTTGGAGAAATGTCTATTCATATCCTCTGCTCAGTTTGAATAGAATTGCTTTGTTTTTATTGATATGTTTTACAGCAATCTGTATATTTAATTATTAACTCTTTGTTAAGTGGGACTCATGCTGTGCAAATATCTTCTCCTATTCAGTGGGATGTCTTTTCCTTTTGATGCATATTTCTTTTGCTTTGGGAAATATTTTAGTATGATATAATCCCATTTATTTTTTATTTTGTTTCCCTTGCCAGTGGAGTTGAGTCAGCGAACACTTTTACTTGTGAATGTCCAATTTTCCCCACACCATATATTGGAGAGACAATCATTGCTCCATTGTATCTCAACTCTTTGCCATAAATTAGTTGTCCATATGTGTGTTATTTTGTTTCTGGGCTCTCATTTCATGTCCATTAATCAGTGTGTGTATTTCTATTCCAATACCAAGGTGCTTTAATAACTATTGTTGTTTTTTTAAGATTGATTTATTTATGCATACAAGAACTGAGGTACAGGCCAAAGATATGTGGGGAGGTGAGAGGATTCACCAGAGACAGAGTGGGGAGCAGAACAGGCATATTGATTGAAATACACTGCTGAGGGGAGCAGCAGGAGAGACAGGAGAGGTCTGCTGTGCCATGTGGGTAGGTCCCTGGTCAGGTATCAAACTCGTGCTGCAGTGGCTTCAGAGGTTGTCTTTTAACCCCTTGTGCCACCAGTGAGGCCCAATAACTATTGTTTTGTAATATAGTTTAAAGTCAGGAAGCATGATACTAATTCCATTTTTGTTCTTTTTTCTGAGGAGTAGACTTGTTATTCAAGGTCTTTCACAGTTCCATATAAATTTCACTATTTTTTGTTCTATTTCTTTGAAGAAGGCTGTTGGGACATTTTTGGGGATTCAATTGAATTTCTATATATTGTTTTAAATAATGCAGCTATTATAATAATATATATATTTTTTAATCCATGAGCAGGAGATAACTTTCCACCTCTGTGTCTCCTGGTTTTGTTTTGTTTTTTATTGTTGTTTGTTTCTTTTGTTTTGTTTTTTTTTCCCCAACAATATCTTATGGTGATATATTTACAGGTCTTTTACTTCTTTGGTTAAATTGGTTCTAGAATATTTAATTCTTTTCAATGTAATTGTAAATGGAATTGTTTTTCTGATTTTTCTTTTTTAAAAAAAGATTTATTTTATTATTTATGTATACAAGAACTTAACTTTCAGAAGTTCCCTAGTGAATAACTAGTTAAGCTTTCCTAATGCTTGCCAAATTCAGGTAAGTGGGAGAGCTGATGTTTCTTGGGGACATCAAGCTAGCTACCACCAAGCCTAACTAGATATGTGGCACAAAACCTAGGCAAAGGTCAGTGTATATTTTTAGTAGATGGCGCACCCCTGTCTTTAGCAGTCAGGGAACCCAAGGAAGTCCTGGGGTTTCAGGTAATTGAAGGACAGATACTTTATGGTATATCCGGATGGCTGCCAGCAAACCCCAGGTAGTTAAACAAATTTTCCCAACTGTAGTTGAGTCCAGTTTAAGTAGGGTGAGTTTTATTAGCTAGTAGATTGTTGTTTGCCCACTGGAAACCAGCTTCCCTGCTTTAGCCAGAGGTAGGGGGAGGGGCCTCCAAACTCCATACTAGCTAGTGAAAAATTTCAAGGATTTCAAGTCTATCCAACTACACCCAACTTCAGGGATGGGGTGGCATGGGTCCTTTACATTTCTGTGTGCCACAATATACCTATCTTCCGATGCCTGTTCCTTGTTCTGGCAAGGCCACTGATGATGACGGCAGCCTCACTGAGACTGTGTGCTCTGAAGCTTCTGTGTTTGTGGTTCCTCCCTCCATTTCCAGATTCAGATTTTGAAAGACCTTGGGGTTTTTGGTCACCCACTGTAGGGTAAAGAAAATATCAGGCTTTTCTGCCCTTCCACCATCAGGATAGATGATGGATCCTTGTCCTGAATGCATGCCTGATGGCGGGCACCTAGAATAGGGTGTGGGCATATAGATGGGATTCAGCTGAGCTAAGACTGCTTTTTAAGGGCGGCGTCACGGGGATGCCAGCAGCAGCAGTAGAAGCCGAAGCCGAAGCCGAAGCCGAAGCCGAAGCCGAAGCCGAAAGAGAAGCTGAGAAGCAGCAGAACGAACTCCAGAGAGCTCTGATAGAGTGAAGACTTGCTGGGGGCTGGGAGGCCTGCCAGCCTCCCAGCCCCCCAGCCAGCACCCCTGCCTGCCATATGCCTGGTGAACCCCAATAAAAAACCTGCAAAACAACTGAGGACTCTGACTCCTCCTTTACCCGGTCTACATGGGATCAGAAAACCTGCACTGTGTCCTGTCCTGCCTTTACACCCACCTTCTGTAATGCAAGCGAATGTTTAATCACATATCACTGCAGATGTTATGCTATGTAGTCAGAAAATATATCAAGCCAAGTGAGTGGTGTAAATGTAGGAATTCTTTCCATATCTTGGCAAATGAGTGAATTGTTCTACATCCTTGCGTTTTAGTGTTTTTGCTGGTTTTGTCTCTTTTTTTTTTTTGAGTAGCATAATGCAACTTTGGAGACGACAGATTAAGACAGATAACCTGTTTATCATTGATAAACAGGTTCTAAATCTAGGTTTCTAATTTATGTTTCTAAATCTAATATTAGAAATCAAATAAAAACAGTTTATCTATTTTCAAAGGGATAGCTTTTATTCACTCAACTTGGTCAAAAAAGGAAAATTTGTAGCATAGAAATAGCTGGGACAGCATAGTTACAATGGCTTCTGTGATGAGTACATGTACATTTTTGGGGTTATCTAGTAGTACACTTTACCTGGTAACTGTAATTTTTAGTTAATGATAGTCCTTAGCAATTTGAATGCTAAAAGCCAGATTAGAGCAGTCTGATAATACATGAACTCTGTCAAGAATGAGCATAAGCTTATGATTAAACTATATTATATATGCCTACACCAAATATATATATATATATATAGGTGTGTTGTGTTGTAGGTTTTGCAGTGGTTTCATGATTATTTTTTATAATATTGTATGGTAAGTAAAATATCACGCTTTTCTGCCCTCCCGCCATTAGAATTGATGGATCCCTGTGGTCCTGAATGCATGCCCAATGGCAAGCACCTGGAGTAGGGTATGGGCATATATGGATGGGATTCACCTGGGCTGAGATGGGACTTATAAGGGCGGCATCACGGAGATGCCAACGGAACAGCAGAGCAAAGTAGAGCGAAAAGAGCAGAGTGAAAGGAGTGAAAGAGAGATGAGCAAGAGAAGCAGAGACCATGAGAGAACACTGGAGAGCCCAGAAAGAGTGAAGACTTGCTGGGGGCCTCCCAGCCCCCCAGCATCCCTGCCTGCCATGTACCTGGTAAACCCAGTAAAAGCCTGAAAAAGCCACTGAGGGCTCCAGGACTCCTCCTTCACCCGACTGCTCTGGTCATAGAGATCCTGCTCTGTGCCATCCTGCTGTTACAATATCTAGCATCATATTTTCATTTTGATATTTTCCAATTTCTCTATAGAATAACTCACAGGGAATTAATCTATGACATTGCTTGTGGGTAGAACTCTGCTGTAAAAGTACAGATTACTGAGGTAATTAAAATTCCCATGTACATAGAGATATTACATAATTGCTAGAATAAGTGCTAATTTGTCTACTCATAAAATGAGCTTCCAAAATTATCTGTAAGTGCAAAATTTATATGTACAAATACATTAAAATTAGGATATCTAAGTAAAAGAGGTCATTATTGACTTTGGTCTATAAAGTAAATATGTATTGACAAAACAAAAGATAAAATATTAAAACTTACAACCTGGTTGCTTTGCTTCCTTCTTTTTTTGAAGTAACGTTGATTTAAAATACTATACATGATTTAGAAGCATATAGCTCATTTGCTGATTTCCTCACTTTTTACTGAATCCATTTACTTTGGCCCTACCTTGAGCCAAGTCACAAAAATAACTTTACCTTTGTTGATATGTATATATACACACATGTACATATATATCACTTACACCATTTGTATCACATAATCATAATGTATTAAACACATCATGCAACAACATTCTCCTGATATTCCCTGAAATGTCAAAATTAAGATATTCTCAAAATTTCTAGCACAGTAATTATCTTTGACAATAATTCTTTCCAATGATCTTTATTAAAGAATTGTTAAAATAAAAGACAGACCAATTGATTAAAATTCAGAAAGCCTCCTAAAGGAGATTTATAAATGGAAATGTGATGAAAATTAGAGTATTAATAGACTTTAATGGAGTAAGAATTTCTGTCAAACCCCTCATGCACATTTTCTGTAAAGATTTAGAAAAATATATAACAGGATTCATTAGGTGGTTAATATTAGTCATATTATTTGGTATAATTGTTAAAATATTCAGATCACTAAGGTACTTTTCAGCAAATTACAGGCACTCTGCAAGTACAGGCAAGTGTCCAAAAATTGAACTTTTCTCAGAGTAGTTCATTTGTGTGGGAAATACCTACAAGAGTCTCCCACTATAGTGTTTTCAGAAAACACCCATAATTTTTGCCATGTGTTAGAAGCTATTGTTTTGAATTTTGCATAATATATTTCTTAAAGATTTATTTATTTATTTATACAAGCACTGGGTATAGTCAGAAGTGCGGGAGGGTGAGAGAATTCACCAGAGCCAGAGCAAGTAACAGAACAGGCAGACTGATGAAATACACTGCTGAGGGGAGCAGCGGGCATGACAGGAGAGGTCTGTCGCACCATGTGGGACCCTTGCCAGTGGCCAGGGATCGAACCAGAGCTGCAGAAGCTGCGGGCAGCTTCACAGCCCAGCACTCAACCGCTGCACCACCCGGGGAGGCCCGAATTTTGCATAATATTGACATAAAACCATGTGTAGAGGAAAGGCATCTAGTTTCAATTATGTTTATGGGGTTGGACTTGATGACTGTATATGTCTTATTTTATTGGTGAAACATCCTAATTCTTCTCAAAGATTACATATTTAATGCATTCCAAAAGTCTGATTCTAATTTTTTTAAAAAAACATATATGAAAATGAGACACAAAACATTTAATATTATGTAAAAGAAAATCAAATGGTCAAACCTGATACTCTAAAGACTCTATTTTGTTCCCTGCCCATCTCTATAATGTTTTAGGACTGGGCATATTAAAATGTTGAAATATATTATCAAATAGAGTAAATCTGAAATCTGAACCTACTATATTAAAAGATACCTGCAGTATACACACATATGAGGAATGAAATTTTACTTTATTATGGAATGAAAACCCATCTGGTGTCAGTTAAATGAGAATGGAGATCATTCCATGTTTCTCACCTATAATGGTTTTGTTTGTTTACTTACACTTAGCGCTGTATTGTAGTATATCATGAACACCTGTTGAATTTGCCTGCCCAACATTCCTCCTTCCTCCTTTTACTAATGGCACCTGATTCTCTTTTGAATTATCACTCTTCTGTTAACTATTAGAATTCACATCGATTGGGTGGTTTGCTATTCATTTCAGAGTTTAGGGACTCATTCAAACTAGTGGACCTACAGTATGATCAAGGTCTGACCAATTGGGTTAGCATATCTCTGTGGTCACAGTTATTGGCTCAGTGATAGGCACATGAACTAGGTTAGGACAAGGCAAACCCTCAATGGAACTTTTGCTGAAATTATTGGAGGAAGAGGAATTTTTGTACTTTAATTTCGAGCAGTATAGATGACTAAAAGTATGTTTTTATCTTTGGTTACATCATCGAGGCTGGCTAAGAAAAAAATTCAGTATTGAAGAAAATAAACAAGACAGACTTCTGCTGACAGAAACCTGGATAATACCATAACTGATATCAATGAACCCCCTGATTTTTTTTAGTTGGGAACTAATGTATTCCCCTTTCTGTTTGTTCTAGTGAGCTATCACATGCCTCCAAAAATACTTAACAAATACACAGCATTCTGTTTCATTAGTAGAAACCTATGCCTTCTCTGGTCTAAATAAGTAACTTATTTCCCTGTTTTATGAGGAATGAACCATGGATAAAATTATCCCCTTCATAATCACAAAATCATGTTAAGAATTTTTAAAAGAAATAATTTAGTTGTTTTAATTGTGTCAATGCAGCACCGTGCTCTTAAAATCCCAGGAAAACAGATCTTAATCCTTGTCATCAGGATCCCCAGAGAAGAAATTACAACCTTTCTTTCATCTATCTTCAACTGATAGTGTTTCCATCCCATGGTCTCTGGAGCTGAATGTTGGCAGACTAAGCATGACAGTTTAAGTTTCTAGTTTCATTCAAACCCAAACAAATAGTCCTAGAACTTGACAATGCAAAATCATCTGTCCCCAGTAACAAGATGAATTTGCTTCATGGATTCCTATCTAATACCTCTACACATAGAATGGCAAGTTTTGTCTCTGGTAATCAGGCTCATTGAACAGAAATAAGGAAATTATAAACCAGATACCAGAAAACCATAATTTAGGGATTATTCTAAAGATGTGAAGCAAAGAAAAATCATAAATAATTTTCTCAGAGGTAGTACATATAACAGTTCTCCAGTAGTTTAAAGTTTTATTTTTATTCACTGAAAATAATAAGGGGTAAATGACAAATGCATTGAGATTGATATTTCACCAATAAAACTGCTATTTATTTCCTTAGTCTAAGCCAAATATTCTCAAAAAAATCTTGCTTGAGAATGAATGTTAGATTGGCATAACTGATAACTTTGGAGTACTTACGTGTACAAAATGTGTTCATTCCTCCTTACACTGTTTCATTCATTTGAAACAATTTGAACCTATCTGGACTTTCATTATACTGAAAGTTTTAAGTATTGTCATGTTTATAATTTTCTTTCCATTCCATCTTTGTCCTTTCTTGTCATCTTTTTCATATCATTCTTTGTCCTTTACCCAATATGTTGTTATTCAGTTTATTTCTCTTTGACTTAACTTTTAATCAGCCACTTTAAACTCATTAGGAACGAAATTGTCCAAACACCTAATAACAAATTCAACTATTATAATTTCTATTGCTTATGTTAACTATCACTCACTTTTAATAGTTTAATACAGTAGTTTTTAATCAAATACCCTGTGAGTGAAACCCTGTGAGTAAATGCATGCACATATGGTTGTGTGAAAATGTACTCCAAAGTTACATAGATATGTAAATGAATGACAAAATTTTTAAAAATTGAGGAAAAAATCACACCCTAAAAAATCACACCCTCACTTCCACATATAAACAAATTCTGCTGGAAGCCTAACAGTAAAATTCTATTTGCATCTCACCTGTCAGAACAAAGTTATATGGTAAGGGGGTCAAGAAAATGTTGCTGCTTTCCTTAGTGAAAATGAAAAAGACACTATACCACTTCTATAACACCCATCCCTCCCAAATAAGGGCTCTGTAAGTGTGGAAGAAAAGTAGAATGGGTATTGGATAGGCAAAACAGAAAAATAACTTCGACTGCCAAAACACATAAGAGGTTCACCAAACAATGTAATAATACTTCTACTGAGGAAAGAATACATACTGACAAGAGACTGAATAAGGGAAACTTTCTTTTCTTGATTCTCTCTTCTTTTTTTAATCATTTTCTTCCTCTTCTCCCTTCATCGCCATACTTCTCATGCAATCACATACTGATTAGATGACCCTGCCCTTGATTGAATTAGCAGACCAAAGTTAAATTCAGTGCAAGGAAGCATGAAATTAGAAGATTATCATAGCTATTAGGGAAGACAATCACACATTATTTGATTTTTTAATTCTACCTCTGGAAAAGCAGTAAAAACTCAAGGAGAAACTATGGGGCAAAGGGAGGAAGATGCCAAATTATGTCATGTGCTGAGCAGATAGAGACATTCTCAAACTTCTAGCTTATTAAAAGAGAAGACAAGGTTGATATTCAGAACCCTAACTATTGACTTACACTACTCTTGTTATATAATACTCAGAACAATTTAGTTGACTAAATAGCAATCATGCATGTAATCATTTTGAACTTGAGAATTTGGATATCTAAGCCACTGATAATATAACTAACAGTGTGAACTCTAAGAGATGGACTACCCATTTTCAATATAGTTCCCTGAATATTATGTTGCTTATTTTAATTTATGGCACATTTGTAAATAATACAAACGTTTTCTTTAAAATTTGGCTATGATAGACATGTTACATGCTTTTTTTAAAGATTTATTTATTTCTGCATACAAGAACTGGGGTACAGGCCAGAGGTGTGGGGAGTTAAAGGATTCACCAGAGACAGAGTGGGGATCAGAACAAGCAGATTGACTGAAAAACATTGCCGAGGGGAGCAGCAGGTGAGACAGAAGAGGTCTGCTGCACCATGTGGGTCAGCTCCTTGGCCAGAGATGGAACTCATGTTGCAGTGGCTGGGGATAGCTTGATAGCATTGAGACTTTAACCCCTGTGCCACGAGGGATGCCCCCAGTCTGACAGTTTTAATATGAAGTACCATTATCTTTACATCCTTGTTAATTTTTAACAGTATAGGATTTCTCTCCTAAGGTGTGGTCATCATAGTTTTCCCACCACCAAAGCACCCATAGTCCTCCACCATAGTCCATTGTGCTCTTTCTTCCTCTAGTTTTCACCCCTCCTCCCACCTTCCTGGATGCCTCTGTGCCATGATCACCTTAAAATGTTTTTAATATCAACATGTATGGAACTCTAAGCATTCTTACCAAATAATGCTGTATATTTAATCAAAGAATCCGGTGATAGAGAAGAACATAGAAATGTCGCACACCAATTTAGAACCATTATCCATCTGTAGCAAGTACCACTGATAACTCCAATACTACTTGAGGTAGTGCACAAATCTTATGGACTATATGAAATGAAGTTACATCCTTTCCATTTTCTGTTCTCTTTAATTTGAAGAGGATTCTTTCTTGATAACTAGTGCTCACTGCTTATCAAAATTTGTGATGCTTCATTAATTGAATATTTTTATAGCTGACCTTTCAGATATTTTGCATTTTGTATGACTGGTCATTTCACCTGCTCCTCAAAGATTACTTAGAGTAGGCATTCAGAAACAAGTAGAATGGATATGGTAGATCATTCAATGGTCAATGTTTCAATTGTTGCTATTTTTACAGAATATAATTCTCACTTAGTTTTCATGTCTGATAGAACATTTAAGGTAATGAGTGCTAAATACCTAATAATGATGATTATGACTATGATGTTAAAATATGAACAATTCATTTCTTTGACAATAAAGTACTAAGATCATATCAAGAGCAAAATGCAAAATATTGGCAGGGGTGCTCTTAATGTTGTCTCATTGGTGTATCATGGCCTCCAGCATTGCACACCTGTGGGTGAAATGTAAGGTTACATGGCAATTTGTAGAATACTAGTATTTGTTGTTGTTTTTTTTTAAAGATTTATTTACTTAGGCATACAAGAATTGGGTACAGGGCAGAGGTGTTGGGAGGGGGTTGGTAAGAGGATTCACCAGAGACTGAGTGGGGAGCAGAACAGGCCTATTGACTGAAGTGCACTGCTGAGGGGAGCAGCAGGCAAGTCAGGAGAGGTCTGCTGTGCCATGTGGATAGCTCCCTAGCTCCCTGACCAGGGATCGAACTTGTGCTACAGCAGCTGTGGATAGCTTCATAGGTTGCATCTTAACCCCTTGCGCCACCAGGGAGGCCCCAGAATACTAGTATTTGAAGAAGTATTTTTGATCGGTATCAGTTCATTCCAAAGAGGAATGACAATATGGCAAACCAGCATTTTTGAAATTTCTTTTTAGAATAATCTGTCAGTTGGACCAATTAATTAGTTCATTTATTAAACAAATATTTGTGTATCGATTATGTGTAAGAAATTGTACTCACAATGTGATATAATGGATATGAGATAGTGGTGCTATTCCTGGTGACATGTATGGGGATAAGGTGACAGATGGCTACATAGAGAAGGTTGTCAACAGTATTGTACAGAATGTGCTGCTGCACAGATCAGGCCTCAATCATCTTAATTCCCCTCAGACCTTCAGTCCAAAAATGTTTAAAATATCCCTCCCCCCAAAAAAAAATCCCTCTGTCTCCATAATATGAAAATGCTGATGAGATACAATCGACACAATACAGCGTGCTTGGCTAGAGTCACAGCAGAACTGCCATTCCCAGGTGGATGAGTAGAATGAAAGATCATATTGGATACAGCACACTTGATAGAAACAGTCTTAAGTAGAAATAATTGAATAAAGATTTTGTTTTAAAAAATCATGAAAATTCACAAGTAGAAATTAAAATAAAAAACCTCAATGCAAAGAAATAATAATCCAATGTGACAAGAATGGATCCAACTGAGTAAAAAATTCAGTTCATTGGAAAAGACATAGCCAGAGCAGAGCTTATTGCACTCATCAAGTGATTACGATACCCCAAAAAATACTTAGTGTGAGAACTGTAAATAGCAGTATGCACAAGAAAACTAAACTCAATTAAATATTTTTTGTCTTCAGAAAAATACATATAAATATATGTATTAGTATAGATAACCGAGAACTATATAGTATCCGTAGAAACAACTAAACTCAATGAAACCATTATTTTTTAAAATGATTTTATTGATTTTTGCGTAGAACTGAGATGTAGGCCAGAGGAGGTGGGGGTGTGTGTGAGAGGACTCATCAGAGACAGAGTGGGGAGAAGAACAGGAGGATCAACTGAAATACACTGCTGAGGGGAGCAGCAGGGCAGACAGGAGAGGTCTGCTGCACCATGTGGGTAGCTCCCTGGTTGGGTGGTAGCACTGACATTTAACCCCTAGGCCACCAGGGAGACCCTAAACCATTTCTTTCTTCAAAAAGTAATATGCATGTTTAGTATGCATATAATCATGTATATGGTTGACTATTACAGACAAGATTTTTATTCCCAGGTCTGGCAAAAAAGAGTAAAATGTAAACGTTACAGATTCTGTCATCACAAGGCTAACTTTTGTCTGAATATTATAGATATTGCATTAGATTTTGCACAGATTATTTTTAATAAAAAATTTTGTATTTACTGAGAAGCAGTCGGAATGTCAACAAAACAGCTGCAACATTTTTTTTTTTTAATTTTTGACAATTACTGAGTGGTATTCAGTTAACAGAACAATTACATGATATAACCCTTGTCAGAGACAACTGACAATGAACATCTACCAGCCCCATATAGAACTGATTTGTGCTTTGCACTAATATGAACCTGTTTTAAATTTCCATGTCAATTTACAACTCCTATACTGTACCGGGCAAAGTTAGTGTTTATTGAAAGTACCACAAGGACAGGCCAGTGGCATTCTTTGTTATCTACTCTCTATGTTTGTATCAACAGGCACTGATTGAAACAAAATGCGTTAAGGGTAGGTAAGACTTCATTTTTTTTAGATTTATATATTTATTTATACAAGCACTGGGTACGGTCAGAGCGCGGGGGGGTGAGAGAATTCACCAGAGCCAGAGTGGGGAACAGAACAGGCAGACCGACGAAATACACTGCTGAGGGGAGCAGCAGGCATGGCAGGAGAGGTCTGTTGTGCCATGTGGGACCCTCGCTGGCGGCCAGGGAGTGAACCGGCGCTGCAGAGGCTGCGGGCAGCTTCGCAGCCCAGCGCTCAACTGCTGCGCCACCAGGGGAGGCCCAAGACTTCATTTTTTATCCTAGTTTCTGCCTCCAAAACTTATCTAAACATATTTCTAAAATTCATTCTTTTAAAACAACATTCAACTTACTTTTATTCAAAGACTTACAATCATCTCTTTTGATAGTTGGGTTTTCCTAATAGTAAAAACTGCTGCCTTTCTTGGATCTCCCAGCTATTCAGCTTTTCTTCCTGTTTATATCATGTCACTTATGCCTATCTGTAGAAACCACTATGCATACAAATGAAGGCATATTTAAACCCAAAAGATAAATAACATAAGAGAAGAAAATACTGCTTTTATTTATTTTTTTAAAGATTTATTTATTTAAACAAGAACTGGGGTACAGGTCAGAGGTGCAGGAGGGTGAGAGAATTCACCAGAGACAGAGCAGGGGGCAGAACAGGCAGACGTGTGGAGGGCACTGCTAAGGGGAGCAGCGGGCGAGCCAGGAGAGGTCTACCACGCAATGTGGGTTTCTCCCAGGCTAGCCAGGAAACAAACCCGTGCTGCAGAGGCTATGGACAGCTTCACAGTGCAGCGCTCAACATGCTACACCACCAGGGAGGCCCAAAAATACTGCTTTTATGGAATAAAACTGCTTAACTAGTGTATAAATAGTCATCATCATTCAAGTATAAAGAGCATCACTATTTTTTTTCTATTTTCTTCAAGATTGAAATAGGTATAGAAATACAATGTGACAGCTCAATATTAAGCAAAACTTTGGCATACCCATTTGTTTATTGGCATGTAAATGTTTGATCATCACCTTTTCTTTGTGCTAAGTTGGGAAGAGTTTGTTGTGCTGAAGCACTATAATATAATCTAAGCTGTTTTATGGAAGATCCATATAACAGTACAGTAGGAGTTGCAGTATTTCTGGTCTGAAAATCATTTGCCTATAGATGGTTTCATTTTATTCAGAGGCTCTAAAACAATAATGATGATGTAGAAGATCAGTAAGGGCAAATCATTAGGGGTAAGTGATTTATACAAAGAAAACTCTAAGACACCATTGAAAGAAATAGAAGACACAAAGAAATGGGAAAATATTCCTTGCTCAAGAACTGGAAGAATCAACATTGTCAAATTGGCCATTCTACCCAAAACAATATGCAGAATCAACACAACCACAATAAAAAATATCAATGGTATATTTCAAAGAACTGAAGTAAATGCTACTGAAATTCATATGGAATCACTAAAGACTCTGAATAGCAAAAGCAATCTTGACAAAGAAGAAACACAATGGAGATATCACACTTGTAGGCCTCAAGCTATATTATAAAGCCACACTAATTAAAACAGCCTGGAACTGGAACAAAAAAATACACACAGACCAATGGAATTGAAATTGGTGCCCAGAAACACACCCACATACATATGAAACATTAATCTATGACAAAGGATCCAAAAACATACACTGGAACAAGGTGTTTTGAAAACTGGACAGCTGCATGCAAAGGAATGAAACTAGACCACAATCTCATACCATACACCAAAATCAACTCAAAATGGATCAAAGATGTGGATGCAAAAATAACCTGAAACCATGAATGCACAAAAGAAAACATAGGCAAAACATTTCATGACATAAGCTCTAGTGATACCTTTAAAGTTTTGTCCCCAATGGCAAAGAAAAAAACAGAGAACATAAACAACTGGGACTATATCATACTAAAAAGATACTGTACAGCATAAGAAACCATAGCTAAAACAAAGACACCCTACTGAATGGGAGGAGATATTTGCACACCATATATCTGACAAAGGACTGATATCAAAGATATACGAAGAACTCATACAAGTCTACAAAAAAAAGACAAATAACCTAATCAAAAATGGGCAAAAGAACAAAAGAAGACATTCAAATGGCCAGCAGGCACATAAAAAATGTTTACAATGACTTATTATTAGAGAAATGAATATCGAGACCACAATGAAAAGACCAGAAACACTAATTACTAGCTAGGATGTGGAGAAAAGGGAATACTCCTATACTGCTGGTGGAATGAAGACTGTTCCAGCCCTTATGGAAAGGTTTGTGGAGGTGTTTCAAAACATTCAAAATTGGGGCCTCCGTGGTGGCTCAAGGGGTTAAGCACTGTACTATGAAACAATCCACAGCCTCTGCAGCATGAGTTCTATCCCTGGCCGGCCAGGAAGCAACCCACATCGCTAGGCAGACTTCTTCTGCCTCTCCTGCTGCTCCCCTCAGCAGTGTGTTTCAGTCAGCCTGCCTGTTCTGTTCCCCACTCTGTCTCTGGTGAATCCTCTCACCTCCCCCCATATCTCTGGCCTGTACCCCAGTTCTTGCATGCATAAATAAATCTTTAAAAAAAATTCAAAACTGATCTGCCATTTGATCCAGTAATTCCACTCCTAGGCATCTACCCAAAACATTCAAGAATATTAATTTGAAAGGAAACCTGCACTCCCATGTTTATTGAAGCACTATTTACCATAGCTAAACTATGAAGACAACCTAAGTTCCCTGGATGAGTGGATCAAGAAAACATGTTATATATACACATTTGAGGCAATATGCATAGAGCTTGAAGCAATAACACTAAGTGAAATGAGTGAGGAGAAATAGAAATATGTGGAATATAAAGTAACTAAATTAATAGTTAGGTAAAGACAAACTGAAAATCTAACTCGTGATAGCTGACTACAGAACTGAAACCCCATGGTGGGAAAGAATGAGGGAGCCGTAAGAACAAAGAGGGAAGCAAGCTCAGTATTCTATGGTGGTGGAATATGGTTGACTTGATGATTGGTGCATGATGGTGCTTATACCTGATGGGGGTTTCCCAATATTTTCTCAGTTAAAAATAAATAACTTGGGCTTCCCTAGTGGTGCAAAGGGTTAAGTCACAGCACTATGAAGCTATCTGCAGCCACTGCAGCATCACTGGCTCACCAGCCAGGGAGCTACCCACATGGCGCAGCAGACCTCTCCTGTTCTGCCCGCTGCTCCCCTCAGCAGTGCATTTCAGCGAGTCTGCCTGTTCTGCTCCCCACTCTGTCTCTGGTGAACCCTCTCATCCCCCCCCACCTCTGGCCTCCACCCCAGCTCTTGTGTGTTGTCGTTTTTGGAGTCTATGGGTTAGGAGTGAGGGGTCCTTGGGTTCACTCCGGGAAAGGTTTCACAAGAGCTCCCCTTTCAGTGACATGCGGCGAGTTTCCCAGGTGAGTTTCTCCATGAGACAGATAAATTAGTTATATTTAAAGGGCAGGTTTATTAGGGAAGGGATAAAACAGTTAGAGACAGTTGCATAGACACAAGCAGGCAGGAAGAGCCACCCCAAAAGGGACAGGTTTGCTTAAAAAGGCCTGCATGGTTGCAGGCAGGCGGCCTTGACAGGTCACGGGCAGGCAGGAAGCTGCTGCCCTGCAGAGGGAGACAGTTGGTGAAAAGAGACACCTGCATAGTCACAGGTGGGCAGTGGGAGTGCTGCCCCAAGCCTGTGCAGAGACTGAACTGATACAGACTTCTTCTGTTTGGGAGGGGTCACTCCTTGTGTGCTGTCAGTTGGCTGCTAATTTTGGATAACTGTGTAGAATTTGAAAGGGATCTGAGATTCTACAGTGGGCTCAATCTCCATATCTTTACCTTTGGGTGCTCCCATGGATACCTGCTGGGATGTTATGCTTTGTAATCTAGGGTCCAAGCCTAAGGATACTAGTCTGCACCTAAGGATCTTAGTTTCCATAACTGGGTCAATGGCTATGCTAATCTCTTCTACCCTCACCTCCTTGTGTGAGCCAGGTTTCTGGTCTTGTGGCACACCTTCTTTTCAGGTTTTTTTTCTATTTGCATAAATAAAAATATATATCTTTAAAGAATAAATAAATAACTTCTTTTTGTTTTCTTTTTAAAGATTTATTTATCTATGCATACAAGAGCTGGGGTACAGGCCAGAGATGCAGGGGGTGAGAGGATTCACCAGAGACAGAGTGGGGAGCAGAACAGGCAGGTTGACTGAAATACACTGCTGAGGGGAGCAGTGGGCGAGTCAGGTGAGGTCTGCTGGGCCATGTGAGTTGCTCCCTGACTGGGGATCGAACTTGTGCTGTAGCGGCTGCAGATAACTTCGTAGTTGCATCTTAACCCCTTGCTCCACCAGGGAGGCCCAATAACTTTATTATTTAAAAAAATATATATGGTCACAGAGAAAAAAGTAAATCAGCGGTGAACTGGGGAAGGGTGGCAAAAGTGAAGGAGGGTCGCCTGTGTTTACTTCAAATACAAAACACAACGTGGGAATAATAGACATCAAAAATGCCCCTTGCTGCTCCATGATGGTACATGGTGGATTGGTGGTGGGAATTTCATGTGGACTATAGCCGAGATGAGAAAACACACATTGTGCAAAAATGAAGAATGATGTAAAAAACATATAAATAAATAAATAAATAATAAACAAATGAATATACATCTATATAGATTCTCCATTAAAAAAAAAATGCCCCTTGCTGCTGCCTCTCTGACCTCTCATTTTCTCCTGAGCACATTCAGCTATCCTATAACGGACAAGGAAGATTTTCTTATCTTGTTCACAGTAAATATACGAGCAAGTAAGATAAAGAGAAGAAAATGAACACAGAGACCAATTTGTAAAGGAGCAGTCCTGCCCTTCTCTCAATATATGCCAAGTTTAAAAGGATTTTTCATTTCCTTTGCTTTCCCTCACTCCCTCAGCAACAAAAGATAGATTTTTTTTTAAATTATGAGCTATTATTTTTTTTTAAAGATATATTTATTTATTTATACATACAAGCACTGGGTATACTCAGAAGCGCAGGAGGGTGAGAGAATTCACCAGAGCCAGAGCGGGGAGCAGAGCAGGCAGAAGGACTGAAGTACACTGCTGAGGGGAGCAGCGGGCGGCAGGAGAGGTCTGCGCGCCATGTGGGACCCTCCTCCGGTGGCCAGGGAGGGATCGAACCAGCGCTGCAGAGGCTGCGGGCAGCTTTGCAACCCGGCGCTCAACTGCTGCGCCACTGGGGAGGCCCATGAGCTATTAATTTTTGTACATATTATCGGGGACAATTTAAATGTATTTAGAGCAATTAAATTTTGAAAAAATAATGTGTTCTATTTTCTTCATTCTCTATTTGCCTGAACATTTTCTTACTTTAAAATGGATGCCAAAATCATCAAAACCATTCTGAAAATGCAGATATTTCTACACACATACAACTGTATTTCTGGTAGTTTTTTTTTCTTACTAAGTACTTTCAGCATCTTATGTTATTAGACCAGATGACCCCTAAATTTTTTTTCAATTCTATTCAAGCAATATTTTGCCTTTACCATTAAAAGGCAGTTTAGGATTTCTCATATAACCAACAGATGGCAGCAAAGACTTGTACACTGGCACAGAATTTTTACTTGCACAATTATCCCCAAGCAGCAATGAACTGTATAAAAGCACAGTTGCCTTTTTTTTAAGATTTATTTTTATTTATTTATGCATTGAAGAACTGGGCTGTAGGCCAGAGGTGCGGGTGTGGGGGATGACAGGATTCACCAGAGACAGAGTGGGGAGCAGAACAGACAGATCTGCTGAAATACACTGCTGAGGGGAGCAGCGGGTGAGACAGAAGAGGTCTGCTGCGCCATGCAGGTCACCTCCCTGACAGATGGAACTTATGGCTGGTGATAGCTTCATAGCGCTGAAACTTTAACCCCTGCACCACCAGGGAGATCTGAGAGTGGCTATTTTTAAACCTACCAACCCTAGAAATTCTTTCAAGCCGTTTTTTTTTTTTTTCAGGCAAAGATTAATAATAAAAAAGTGCCTTGCTATTCAAATTTTGTTTAAGATTTACCAAGAATTATGAACATATCCATATACTCTCTTTCATTTGCCAATTAAAATAACAACACATGCAGATTTCTCTGAGTTTTGTATTTCTATTTACGTTGAAACTTTACAGGGTGCCATGGGAATGGGAGTTATTTTTCAGTTTCTTTTTATTAAAGCTAAACAGTACTCTACAATCATCAGTAAGTTTACATTAGACTGTAATGGTAGAAAATGGAACTTCAGACACAGAGTGATTATTAATATTTTAATATACTCAAAGAGGAACTCCTTAGAATAAAAATTAATATTCATTATCCATTTTTAATTTTTATCTCAATTTTTAGTACTCAAAGAATCTCAGATGAAAGATGTTTACAAGGGGAATAAAATCATCAATGGCCTAAATCTTTACCCTCATTTTTCTATAAAGCTCAAGACTATTCACCTGCATGAACCAATTGTTCATGGAAGACTACATGCTCTAAATGGGTTCTGCCACCCATTGCATAAAGACAAAACAAACCGTTAGTGTATAAGACCCTCAGTAAAAAAGAACTTTAATACAATTCGTGTTCAATAAAGAGAAAGAATATAGTTAAAATAATTTCTTCATGAAACACTGAAAGTTACCCATCCCCTCTTGGGTAAATGCCCAACCAAACAGGATTGGCCCAAAGCAGGGCCACTGAGTCCCAAAAGCTTGTCACAAGTCTAAGGCACCTCCTGGTGCAGAACTATAGGAAAGGGGCAGAAGGGACCAGGCAAGTCTGGAAGGAAAAGAGCAAAGTCAAATTACAAATCAAGTTAAAGGCTGCCATTGTCAGATTCCCCACAGGTCTCTCACCCATGTCTTTTTCAGTGTCTCCTCCCATGTCCCCCAAGTCCCTGGTGCCAGTCCAAGGCTGAGAAGCAAGAACAGCTCCTTCACATGTCTCTCTGCTCCATGTGCCTCCACCAGGTCTCCTTCTCCTGGTCTGCCCTCCAGCCTTCTCTCCCAAGTTTTTTTTTTTTTTTAGCTTCCTCTTGCTGCTGAGCTCTACCCTTCCTTAGGTGGGGCAGGAAACTAGTAAAGGCCCCTTTCTATGGGGATCACACTATTAAACAATAACAAGCCAGGCCTCTCTGCTTCTCTTGCAGTCACCTCAGAGTAGTTAAGTCCAAAACCAAGCACATTATGTTCTGTTAACAAATGTTTCCCTCGTTGTTCTTATTAAATGAATATTTGTCTCCCCCACCCAATTCCTGTAATATACATGGATGAAAGATTCTTAGAATGATTTATTTATTTATTTTTAAGATTTTATTTATGCATACGAGAACTGGGGTACAGGCCAGAGGTGAGGAGAGGTGAGAGGATTCACCAGAGACAGATGGGGAGCAGAACAGGTGGATCTACTGAAATACACTGCTGAGGGGAACAGCGGGCAGACAGGAAAGGTCTGCTGTGCCATGTAATTCACCTCCCTGGCCAGGATGGAACTCAGGGCTTAGTGGTAGTAGCACTTGGATTTAACCCCTAAGCCACCAGGGAGGCCCCTCCCATAAAGATTTATAGAATTAGGAGAAAAGAGGTCTGAAGACAGATCCTTGGAGAATTGCTGTCCTTAGGGGACAGTAAGAGAAAGAATAAAATGGAGACCAAGGAATTCCTTACAAAACTTTGGGGTAAACCAAGACCTAGTGGACTCATGGAAGTCAAAGAAAGAAAGTTTTTGTAAGACAGCAAAGTGAACAGTATCAAATGTCTGTGACAGAAGAAAGTAGAGAGAGAACAAATTTGAGACAATTAAACCACCTCAGTGGTTCAACAAAGATTCGAAGATTGTGTGAGATTACTGTGACTTGACCAGTGAGAAGAAGACATCTCTTTCAAAATGCTTGAAAAGTTCCCTGGTGGTCTAGTGGTTAGGATTTGGCATTCTCAGAATACTATGGTAAGAAGTACGACAAAATTTTTTGAAAGCACACATTTTCTCAGTGTGTTCACATAATATTACTCTATCTTAAAATGATTAAATAGTACTGGATTTGAAGTTTGCTATATTTTAAATTTTCATATGTCTCAGTAAATGATGCTTATTGCACAAAATTTATTATTATGGCAAAAAAAGAGTCTCATGACATTCTATATACTAGGCTCTTCTGCAAAATAAAGTTCCAAAATTTGCATGGAGCGTGCATGGCAAAGATGGATTGTAATGGCACAAGAAATGCAATGTAGGACAAAAAAAAATAATTTTTTCAGTGAAATCAATTTCTTTTTAATTATTTGACCCCATCAGAACCCCAATGACAGAATTTCACTAATCCTTTTCAGGTATCTCATATTTTCTTCTTAAAATTCTTGTATTTGAAAGGCTGTTTTAATAATTTTGTTTCCCATTGTGTGTTTACCCATAATATTTCTCAGATTAGTCACAAAACTTTCAACATATCTTCCATAATAACATTTGTTCTTGAAAACATAAATCCATACAATAAATAATTTGCAAAATTCCTTGAATTTCATATAAGTAAAATGTCAAGTGAAGCCTCTGGCATTTATCAGAAAAATGTAGATGGAAACATAGGATAGAAATAATATGTATTTTGCAGAAAAGACCATTACATTTGAAAGAGGATGGTTTTTTGTATATGAATTTAACTATTTCCTTCTCCAAATTAAATTTGTGCTTACTTTACTTTGCAGGAACTTATTAATAACACATGCTTTTTGATTATATCATTCACTGAATGAATAAAAGTTGATTAGGTATGAAAAGAATGAATCAATTGGATTTATTGGAAGGATGTTTAAAAAGGTGGACACATTCCAATTTAGATACACCAACAAAACTACATTTGTTGGTAATTTTGGTATAGTAGAATAATTCACTGAGCCAGAAACTCCTTATTTCAAATAATGGAGGTTACTATATTTGAAATCTACCTGAAATCATGCTTAAATGATTTAATTACATTTTAGATTAATATGTAGAGCACTGTCATTCCAGGGCTTCCTGCACCAAAGGTTAATCTAATTAAATTCCAGTGGGGGAAAAAAAAGAAAAATAAGCTAATCCAGTTGGAAATGTGGCTGACAATCAATTTTATTCATTTTTTATTTATTGTTTATTTGGGGTTGTTTTAATTAGTACAATGCATTTATATATTTACTTTTATTAAGAATTTTTTTTTAAGATTTAGTTATGCATACAAAAACTGGGGTGTAAGCCTGAGGTGAGGGGGGTGAGACGATTCACCAGAGACAGAGAGGGCAGTAGAACAGGTGGATTGACTGAAATACACTGCTGAAGGAGGCAGTGGGTGAAACAGGAGAGGTCTGCTGTGCCATGTGGGTCAGCTCCCTGGCTGAGGATTGATCTCATGCCTCAGTGGCTGCCAATAGCTTGATAACACTGAACCTTAACCTCTTGCGTCATCAAGGAGGCCCTAAAGAAAAATTTTAATGTTTATCTTTTTTAATCAAAGTAACATTGATTTATAATGTTGTTTGTGATTTAGATGTACAGGATCTCCTCCTTCACGTGTGGTTATCACGCTACCCAAACCTAGTCTTCCTCTATAGTCCATTCTATTCCCTTCCCATTTTGTTTATTCCCCTTTCACTCTATCTCTGGTACCCTCAGTTCCGCAGTCAGATATCTAGGGTTTATTATTGATTTTGTTTTATTTGACTCTTTGCTTTTTTCTCTATATTCACACATAAGTGACACCATCCAGTGTATGTCTTTTTCTTTCTGACTTATTTTGCTTAACATAATCTCCTCTAGCGCCATCCATACTGTCACAAATGGCAAGAGTTTATATGTTTTATAGTTGAGTAGTATTCCATTCTTATATATACCACATCTACCTGGTCTACTCATCTACTTTTGTGCACTTAGGTTGTTTTTATTTTTGGCTTTTTTAGTAGTGCTACAATGAACATAACCGTGCATATTTCCTTTACCATTGGTATTATTGTATTCTTCGGGTAGATATCTATGAGCAGAATTGTTGGGTCATATGGTAGATCCATTGTTAGTATTTTCAGAAACCTCCATACTGTTTTTCATAGGGACTATACCAGTCTATATTCTCAACAGCAGTTTACAAGGATTCTTTTTCTTCCATAGCCTTACTAACATTTGATGTTTCTGATATTTTTAATATGTGCCATTTTCACAGGTTTTCAGTGTCACCTAATTGTGGTTTTGATTTACATTTTCCTGATGAACATTTTATCATATGCTTATTGGCCTTCTGGAGGTCCGATCACAATTTCCTGGAGAGAGAAGGCTGAGAGTCTCCATGTGCAGTTGGACATAAGCTTTTGCACATGCCGAGGTATAGCCCAGCCAAGAACAAGGTATGATGCTGTTGTCTTCAGCCTAGCCTTATGGACTTACTCTTTAAATATATCCTCCTAACTCTTTTGAGGAACTAGGCTATGTTCTCCTTTCCCACACCGGTTCCCTCATTCATGAATCTCTCTAATAAAGTCTTGCCTGGTTTAACTACACCCTAGCACTCCTGTTGTATTATTTCCCTAGAGGGCAAAGGACCCACTCATTTGGGTCAGGCTCTGCAACAATGTTATATTAATTAAAAAAAAAAAAGCTTTACAACTTATCTAAAGAGTAACAACAAAGTTATTTTTTCCATACTGACATAAGTGAATAAATTGAAAATTTAATGAGAAATGGGATATTTACACAGCCTCAAAGTACCTGCCCACACAGTTATTAATTACAAAGGGAGAAATTAATTTTACAGTGGAGGAGCCTGGCAGATACCATCTTTTTTTATTTTTTCTTATTTTATATGTTTTTTACACCTTTTTTCATTTTTGCACAATGTATGAATTTTCATCTTGGCTATAGTCCCCATAAAATTCCCACCCCTCTTGTATTGATCCTGTTAACCTCCTCCCCTCCCTGTAGTGTGTCTCTGGTTTATAGAACAACAAAGTTATTTTGAAAAAAAAAGGATAAATAAAAAAAATGTTTGCATCACAGATGAGAAATGATTAATGACCTAGATATATAAACTCTCTCAAAAATTCATAGCAACAGATACATTCCATAATAAAAAATGGACAAAGGATATTAATAAACACTTCAAAAAGGAAGCACAAATGACTAAAAAGGTAAGTAAATTTTATCTCTCTAATAGTGTATGGGAAAACCAAGGTGACTCCATCTTGTATCCATGCCATCTTAGTTCCATCACTGGTAATTGCCTGGGAAGATAGCCAGTTTTCCTTTCATCTCTTTCATGTATATTAACCTTCAATCTTGTTCTACACATATCTCTATTAATCTCAGAACAAATACACATGTAACGTCCCATTGGATATTTGGTGTCATTAGTTTCACACTATAAAGATTTCACATAGACTTCTGTCAAAGAGATGGTGTGGATCCAGCCTAAAACTGAAGTCCTGGCCACAGGTTCTAGAATTGAAGATCCCTGTATTTAAGTTGCTCTGAATTAGCAATAAGTGTGCTAAATGGCTGTGTTGCATTGTTCTTCAGACTCAAATTAACCTTTCAGTTTGGGGAGCTTGTCTGTTCCTGCAGCTCCACATAGTGACTAAATTATGCAAAATAAAACAAAATACCATATTTTCCTGAAGCAGAGTGACAATGATTAACAAAATTAGTAATACCTAGAATTGATGTGTTATATGGAAAAGAGGGCCTCTTGTACATACACCATGTTATTGGGAAAACTGGAATATCCCACATGCAAAATAATGAAACCAGACCACTATTTCACATAATATATAAAAATCAACTCAAAGTGGTTAAAAGACTTGGATGTAAGTCTTGAAACCACAATATGGAAGAAAACTTAGGTAAAACACTCCACGACATAAACTTCAGAAATATCTTTGTGGATTTATCCCCAGCAGCAAGTAAAACAAAGGAGAATTTAACAACTGAAACTACAGCAAACTAAAAAGGTGCTTTATAGCAAAAGAATCAGTAACAAAATTAAGAGACACCCTATGGAGTGGTAGAAAATATTTGCACACCATACATCTGACAAGGGATTTATATCAAAGATATTCAAAGAATGCATACAACTCAACAAAAAGAAGACAACTCATTCGAGTACCGTTTTGTCCAAGATTTAAGGGCTATTAATGACATTGTTCAGGATTTACATCCCACTGTGCCTAATCCGTACACCCTATTAACTGCCATACCTGGTGACTATGGGTGGTTTTCAGTATTAGACCTGAAGGATGCCTTTTTCTGTATTCCAATTGATGTCCAGGATCAACTGCTTTTTGCCTTTGAGTGGCAGGACCCTAAGTCCAAGAGCACTCTCCAGTATTGCTGGACTGTGCTTCCACAGGGATTAAAGAACTCCCCAACTATTTTGGGGGAAATACTGGCCAGGGATCTCAGGAAGGTTCAACTAAACCAGGGTGTCTTATTGCAATATGTAGATGATTTATTGATTGCAAGTCCAGACTACGAATCTTGTCTGGAAAATACCATAGTGGTACTGAACCACCTGGCAAAATGTGGCTACAAGGTGTCACCTAACAAGGCACAGATATGCAAACAAACTGTGAGGTATTTGGGGTTTGAAATCAAGAAAGGCAGACGGAGCCTGATGACGGAAAGAAAACATGTAATTTCAGCCCTTAGAATCCCCAGTAACCGGCGACAGTTGCGCGGATTTTTGGGTATGGCTGGGTTTTGTAGGATTTGGATTCCTAATTTTGGACTAATAGCAAAACCTTTATATGATGCTCTCAAAGGCCTGGACTCTGAACCTTTGTCTTGGACTCCGGAATGTCAAAAGGCTTTTGATGAAATAAAAGTAAAGTTGATTTCAGCACCAGCATTAGGACTTCCGGATCTTAGGAAGCCATTCAGACTTTATGTACATGAGAGACAGGGGGTTGCCCTAGGAGTGCTGATCCAATTGTTGGGACCAGAAATGCAGCCCGTTGCATATCTGTCCAAACAGCTGGACCACACCACTAAGGGATGGCCTTCATGCTTGCGTGCTGTGGCTGCCACTTGTGACCTCCTACATGAGGCAGAGAAGTTTACATTGGGTCAGCCCATCACTGTGTGTGTTCCACATCAGGTCTTGATGTTGCTGGAGCAGAAGGGTGGACTTTGGTTAACCGCTGGGCGAATGGGAAAATATCAAGCAGCTCTGTTGGACAATCCTAATGTGAAACTGCAGGTTTCTAATTCCCTGAATCCTGCCACACTGCTTCCAAGCAATGCAGACGGACTTGAGGATGACACTTTAATCCATAACTGTTTAGAAACCATAGACACAGTGTATGCCAGCCGACCAGATCTAACGGACCAGGCTCTGCCGGATCCAGAGTGGGAGCTATTTACAGATGGCAGCAGCTTTATGGATCAAGGCCGTCGATGTGCTGGATATGCAGTGGTGACGCTCCAGAACACCGTGGAGGCCAAGGCTCTTCCGGCAGGTACATCAGCACAGAAAGCCGAATTAATAGCCCTGACCCGTGCCTTGGAACTCTCAAAAGGTAAAAGAGTCAATATATTTACCAACTCAAAATACTCTTTTATGATTCTCCACATGCATGGGGCCATTTGGAAGGAGCGGGGACTTCTTACGGCTAGCAACAAGGATGTCAAACACCCATTAGAAATCCTGGCCTTGTTAAAGGCAGTAGCTTTACCATCAGCTGTCGCTGTGATGCACTGTCCCGGCCACCAAAAGGGTGGGTCTGACTTGGCAAAGGGCAACAGGGCAACTGATCGGGCAGCTAAGGCCGCTGCCCGTTCTGCCCTCCAGGGTGCACTCATCCCTCTTGTGGACCTGACTCAGTATGCTCCTGAATACACCGAGCGGGATGAGGAGAGAGCTCATGCATGGGGATTTACTAAGTTTGACCCCAGCTCTACTTGGAGAGTAAACTCCCATGGGATGATACTCCTCCCGGAGGCCCTAGTATATCCGGTGCTAAAACATCTTCACGAAGGATCCCACTATGGGAGAGATGCCTTATTAGAAACTGTGCGCCCATATTTGAAGGGACCATATTTGCATAGAATAGCACAACGGATCACCTGAGGTTGTCAACTATGTGCCAGGAATAACCCCAAGACTGACTCCCACCCCAAAGCCGTTGGGGTTCAATATCGAGGCAAGTGCCCTTTCGAGGACTGGCAGGTGGACTTTACACAAATGCCTAGAACAACAGGCAACTTCAAATACCTGTTGGTTTTTGTGGATACGTTCTCGGGATGGGTGGAAGCATTTCCCACAAAGACGGAAAAAGCTTCCGAGGTTGCAAAACAGCTGCTAAAGGAGATAATTCCTCGCTTTGGGTTGCCGGATTCTATCCAGAGTGATAATGGGCCAGCATTTGTCTCTGATGTTACTCATGCAGTAAGCAGTGCGTTACAGATCAACTGGAAATTGCATGCTGCATGGAGACCACAGTCTTCTGGACAAACGGAGAAAATGAATCACACCTTAAAGAAAACCTTGGCGAAACTGTGCCAAGAAACACAGCTTCGTTGGGACCAGGAAAATACCATAGTGGTACTGAACCACCTGGCAAAATGTGGCTACAAGGTGTCACCTAACAAGGCACAGATATGCAAACAAACTGTGAGGTATTTGGGGTTTGAAATCAAGAAAGGCAGACGGAGCCTGATGACGGAAAGAAAACATGTAATTTCAGCCCTTAGAATCCCCAGTAACCGGCGACAGTTGCGCGGATTTTTGGGTATGCCCTCCTCCGCATAAGAGTGGCACCTAGAAGTGGGCTACAATTAAGCCCCTTTGAAATTGTGTTTGGAAGACCCTTCCAGGCATCAGTTCTAAAAGCCAGTCCGGAAATAGCTCAAGATTGCCGGATCACACAATATGTGAAACACATCCAGGAGGTTCTGGCAGTAATTCATAACTTTGCAACCTCGAGGATCTCTATGCCTCCTGATCAACCATTGCATCCCTTCAAACCTGGAGATCAGGTCTTACTGAAGACCTGGCAGAGTGGGGATGCCCAAAACCAGTTGTCAGAAAAATGGACTGGTCCATATGACGTTTTGCTAAGCACACATACTTCTCTAAAACTTGCAGGTATAAAACCCTGGGTACATCATTCCAGAGTTAAGAAAGCGCCAGAAGGAACTGACCCAGAGACGAAGTCCCATTGGTCTTGTGAACCCATTGAAGACTTGAGATATTTATTTAAGAAACAGAAAGAAACTTGAATGTTACTGACTTCTTTTCCAGTTATTGTTGCAGGATACCCAAGAACTCGTTTTTTTTTTTTTCTGAAGAAACCCTGAGAAGAAAAAAATCTAACATGCTCTAACCAATCTCTTCCTTTCAAAGTTTAGGAGATGTGAAATAACATCTAGGATCATGCATATGCTGACAGTATTTTTTTTTACATAGAAAGGTTTTTAATCTTGATATTGTTATTCCCTATCAACTCTTGTTTTTTTTTACTTTGAAGTTTTTTTTTTTTTTTTCCTGCTTGTTTTTTTTTATTGTTAACCTTTGGCCTATCAGACAAACTGCAGTTGTATGGGATATCCCACGCGTGATGAATGGTAACTAAAGAGCTCTTTGTGTCTATATGTTGTCTGTCAGTATGTCCTTGTGTCTAACCGTCTTGACCTCCAGTGATCGACAAATTGGTATACATGGTGCCCATAGACGTTGGAAAAAAAAAAAAAAAGGAGTCTCCAGTTATGAGAAAACCTAACAGTTATGGTTTGATTGTCAACATTGTGCTATTGAACTAAGCCGGTGCCTTCATAGAGATTGAATATTGTTGTTTCTGTTACTTTTCTGATATTTATGGCAAAGCTTCCCAGAAATCTAAATTCAAGTACAAATTTGGTAGCCTGTCATTTGACTGATGCAAGGAAATTTTGTGGAACCTCAGTAGAGCTCCTGAGACACTCCACGAAGTTTCTCCTTTTCCTCCTGGGAAGGCATTACATGAATTTGTTCTATTTGGCTTTTACCTAATGAAGTAAAACTGGAAGGGAAGCATTGCCACTTGGGAAAATGGTAAAACTTTGGTATGTACAAAATGTTAACAGTAGTATCTGGTATGTATGTAAATTGTCAATGGTGATTGTCACCTTGTAATATTGTATAATTCAATTGTTTCACACCTACAGAAATTGTTTCCGGAAATATAGGGAGAAAAGGTCTCAACAGATTCCTATTGATGGAACTGTTGAGAGTAAAAAAATCTTTCCTGCAAAGGACTGAATAGACCTGGAAATACACTTGACATTTACTAAAGTTTCTTTGACATACTGGAATTTTTTTTATGCATTCTGTCCTGAATCCATGAAGTTTTTGTTTTGTTTTGTTTTGTTTTGAGTAACCAGGATCTGCAGAAAGGTTGTAATTTTTTTTCCAGCAAAACTAACTTGTCACATTTTCTCTCCCCTTGATACCAACACAGCATACAAATAGTGGTAGTAATTTTTGCTACTTATCTTAGAGTCTGTTTTTGCATAACTTCCATAGGGATTTTGTCTGTTTTAACAAAAATTGGACGCGAGTTTGATTGTGTGGCTTTGCGTGGAGTTCTTCCAAAAAGTTGAAAAAGAGCTGAACCAAGAAGAGGAGAACCTGTTTGCCTTGTTTGTAGGGTTCCAGAGACCTCCAAAGAAGGTGAGGAGGCTTGCCTCCATTGGCAGGACTGGACAACCCGGCCAACGAAAATGCCCTGGTACCCTCGAGAAGAGGAAAGCCCAGGTGGAGTCTGATGAGACCAACTTTATACCTGAAGCATACATCAACTGGATGCCACCGGTTCGCTCTGATCCTGTATGGAATATTTCAACAAAGCCAGCTAAAAATTGCTGTTAGTTATTTCTGCCCTGTGATTTTATGCAAAAATAGGAAAAATGGTTTAAAAGTAGATTTAGTTTGCAAACTTTTGCTTTGCTGTTAAAAGTTTGGGATCAAGGTTGAGAAAATTTGTGGTTTTTTTTACATCAGTTGAACCATTTTAAGATTTTTTTTCCTGTAATTTTTACATATCTGCTGTCTTGTTTTGGCTAACGCCTCCAGATTTTTTTTTTTTTTTTTGGCTTAAACTGATGAACTATTTTTCCTGGAGTGGAGGACTTTTGCTTTCCACAATGGACAAATACCTGGAGAGACTGGTTTTCTTTCACACTGGAACCTGACAAAATGTTCATCTGAGACTGCATCCCAACCTCCATATATTCGATTTTCATCACCATGGAAATGGTGGCAACAAGTGAAAGGGGGGAATTGTTAGGGGGAAAAGGATGTCCCAAAGCAAATTCCATATAGGCTTTGTGGACTCCACCCCCACCCCAGGTCAAAGCCAAAGACACTGGGAACTCCAAATCCCATCACCACCAAAGGGAAGGTGGCTGGGACCTGAGGGTGGGGTTAAGCAGCCAGGTGGATACAAAAGGCAGACACGTGGGCTTTGGGGGGGGGTCTCTCCATTTTGGCTCTCCGCCAGCTCACAGCGGTCCGGCCAGCTCTGAGTGTGACTTTGGGTTTCCAGGTCCGGCCAGCTCTGAGTGTGACTTTGGGTTTCCAGGTCGTCGGATCGGGTAGGACGCATTAAAGACTTTATTTCCCTATTTTCTCCCTGAGTTGTATATTTTCCTTATTTCTTTTTCTCTTGTAAATAAACCTTTTATTAACCCTTTTGCGTGTCTGTAGTAGAGTATTCATAAGTCCCTTTAAAGCGCGCGGGTGAGGACCCACAGCCAGGAACCCGTTTAATATCGGGGTTGCTCTATAACACCTAGAATTGATGTGTTATATGGAAAAGAGGGCCTCTTGTACATACACCATGTTATTGGGAAAACTGGAATATCCCACATGCAAAATAATGAAACCAGACCACTATTTCACATAATACATAAAAATCAACTCAAAGTGGTTAAAAGACTTGGATGTAAGTCTTGAAACCACAATATGGAAGAAAACTTAGGTAAAACACTCCACGACATAAACTTCAGAAATATCTTTGTGGATTTATCCCCAGCAGCAAGTAAAACAAAGGAGAATTTAACAACTGAAACTACAGCAAACTAAAAAGGTGCTTTATAGCAAAAGAAACAGTAACAAAATTAAGAGACACCCTATGGAGTGGTAGAAAATATTTGCACACCATACATCTGACAAGGGATTTATATCAAAGATATTAAAAGAATGCATACAACTCAACAAAAAGAAGACAACTCATTCAAAAAATGGGCAGAAGAACTAAATAAACACTTCTCCAAAAGAAAACATGCCAATGGCCAACAGGCAGAAGAAAAAATGTCCATCATCACTTATCACCAGGGAAATGAAAATGAAAACCACAATGAAATACCACCTCACACCATTGAGAATAGCCCATATTTTATAAAATCAGAAACAAATGCTGGCAAAGGTGTAGAGAAAAAGGAACCCTCTTACACAGTTTCTGGGATTGTAGACTTTTCCTTCCCCTATGGAAAGCAGTGTGGAGATTCCTCAAAAGACTAATAGATCTGCCATAAGACCCAGCAATTCCACTCTTCAGTATCTATGCAAAGAACACAAAAACACCAATTTGAAAGGAAACCTGCACTATATTTATTGCATAACTATTCACAATAGATAAGATATGGAAACAACCTAAATGCTCCAAAACAGATGAACAGATGACAGATGAGTGGATCAAGAAGTTGTGGGGTATACATATATATATATATATATATATATATATAATATAGTGTATATATATAATATATAATATATATAGTATATATATATATAATATATACACTATACACACAAAAAAAATGGAGGACTATTCAGTATTCCATGAATGATCAAAAAGATAAACTCATGCCATTTGCAGCAGCATGTATGGAGCTGGAAGGAATACAGCTCAATGAAATAAACCAGAAACAGTGATAAATACTGGATAGTTTTGCATGTATGTGGAATGTAAAGAAACCAAACAAAAAGTAAAAAAAAAGACTTACTTTTAAAAATCAACCTTTGAAAGCTGATCATAGAGATAATGCATCTAGAGTGGGAAGTTGGGGGCAGGGTAAGAATGACATGGAAGCTCTGTGGACTATGTTAGAGGACTACAAGTGCTTTGATGGTGGGAGAGCTACAGTGACTACACCTGAGGGGAGAAATCCTATGCTGTCAAAAAAAAAAAAAAGAGCAGAGATGTAAAACAATGATACTTCATTAAACAAAATAGATCAAGTTAAGACATTTTGACAAAATTAATCAAAAGTCTTATAATGCATATTTTTTGATCAAAAAAATTCCCCCTCAGATATCTATAATGGGACAATGAGACAAATATGCAAATATATATGTACAAAATGCTCATTTTAGTACTCTCTATAAGGGCAAGTAATTTAAAATGACCATATACAATGGATCAGTTAAATAAATTTTAGCATATCCTTATAATGAATATACCATGTAGCCATTAAAATAATTCATTCATTCAATCATCCATTCATCAAATATTTATTGAATGGCAGGGATATTATTTGGTACTAGAGATGTAGATGTAATGGAGTACAGATTGGCTATATATTTATCTCATATAGCTGCTGTGTATATCAAAAGTAAATTGAACAGAAAACAAAGTAATTGTTACTTGCAATAAGAACTTGATGGAAATAATAACAGAAGGAACTAGATCGATATCAATTTATATGCAGAGCTTTACCGCCCCCAAGTAGGAACACGTCAAGGACTGAACTACAAGGAATATTCAAGCTTAAGATATATTTATATGTCTTATAATCAATCAAGTTCCTTATGGACTTAGAGTCTACATAATAGACCATACATGTTAGTCAAATAGTGTCTTTCCAAAAAGTTTCTGTCCTGTAATCCACAGAAATATCACCAAGAAATTCTGCCTGAACATTCACTTTATTGAACTATGTGAAATTTCTTATATTGAACCAACCAAAAATGACAGAAAGTTTAAATTACTGTAAAAATAATTCATCTATATCTATATCCTGAACTAACTTTTTTTTGAATGCACCAATACAAATACCACCCATATTGTAGTTGCTGCAAATGAATCATGAGCTGACAGTGGTAACCCTATTGGCTTACCTGCATAAAATTTCTTCTAACATCTATACATTTAGAATAATGTTAGAATTTTACACTATATTTTGATCATATCACTTATCCATATGACCATCCTAAAAGGAAAGAGGATGGGAGGAAAGTGTATTTAGTTGTATATTATTCAAGAAAGGTCTACGTATCTTGGTCATTTTGGGGGAACACTTCCAATCCTTAACTGTGTAAATTTACAATATATGTCCCATGACCTCTGCATGATATCAATTGCATTTATCAAATTTGTTACACAAAATTTAATATTTACAGGCTGCCGTATATTTTAGCCACTATTGATACAAATTTTGGAGTATTGCAAGTTTAAATTCTTTAAAAAAATCCCGAGTCAGTGACTTCAACTGCAAAGTAGGGGTATGTATGAGACCTATCTTATAAAATTATTTAAAAAATTAAATGAGATAACATATGTAAAATTGTACTTAGTAAAGACAGATACATAATAAATCTTCAAGTATAAGTAGTCTTATAGGTTGTTAAAAATCATTTTTCATTTGTTTAGCCTATTCTTGAACTACAGAATCACTCTGTAATTTTGGGTATAAAGTAGCAGAGAAAATACATTGCTCTAGATTCTTTTTTTTTAATAATAAATTTTATTTTTATATTCCCCATACAATTGCAACCCCCCATTCTGACCCCAATCCCTCCCCTCCCGCCCCCCCCACCCCCCAAAGAGTGTCTCTGGTTCATAGTTTTTTGTTGATTTTGATTTTCACTTTCTTATGGTTATTCATTTTCCTGGTCCCTTATTTAAGTTTTCTAGATTCCTGCTATGAGTGAGACCATCCGGTATTTTTCTTTTTCTTTCTGGCCATTGCTCTAGATTCTTTATGAAGGAACCTAGAGATTATTTGACAATACTTCAATTTGTCCTTCAATCCCAGTTACTGCACTGTCAACTGAAATAAAGGGTGAATGATAGGGCAGAGGAAATATCTCCCACGGCAAAATTGCATTTAGGGAACACAATTTTCTTTGTGCACAAGATAGTTAGCATTATTCTTAGTGGATTATATATCACAGTTTATTAATTTACCATGTAAGATATTTAAAAGGCACTCCTTCCCCAGTTGGCCTTGTAAGTACAGAATAGAAATAATTGCAATTGAAACCATTTTACCTGTGTTTACCACAGCTGCAAGTAAGATTTCTGGCCAGCTGCTAAAGCAGCTACTGAATGTCAAGGACCAAAAATTAAAGTGTGGGTCATCCTCAAATAAGGAGAAGCAGATGGTTAAGGACGGCCTATATCCTCTGCTCAGCAGTCAAGTGAGAATGAATCAATGTGGCAAACATAGGTCAAAAAGTGAAGTTTTCTGTGTAATAATCCAAGATGTCAGCAAAACCCTTTCAACCGTGAAGTTTTTTCCTGTAGAACTTTCAATTATTTGTTCCAGATTTCTATAGACAGGCATAATGGCAGCACCTGCAACTGACAAAAGACCATTATTCAAGACTCCTAAAGGCCTGCTTTGATTATTTTGGGCACTGGAATGTTAAGTGCAATTGTCATTTTAGAAATCTCAATATAAAATCTACTTCATAAATAAAGAAAAAATATATTTTCCTGTGTCTACATCCTAAAATGCCTAAGTTAAGATTCTACCTTTCTTTACTCACTAGTTCTAAAACAATACTCCAACCCAGACAGCAAGTCATTATAGCCTAGTAGAAAAGATTCCATGCTACAGGGATCCTATCCCAACTCTGCATTTATATGGTACATGACTTTAGACAAGTGGTCTGTGTTTGAAATTCTATAGTTAATGTAATAACAATACCTACTTCACAAGGATATGTGACAATAAAAAAATACACATGTATATATATATATTGATAAATGCCATATAGTGGTGCTTAATAATTATTACATATTTTTATTATTTTAAAATTTTTACTTCATATTCTTTCGTCTGTCAACCAACCCTGCATCATTCCTTGTCCTTTGCTCAATCCTACTGCAATTCATGTTGGTTCATAGTGAACAATCCAATTCCTTCTATCAAGGATGATTTATAATCAGCAGAGAATTTTATCTTAATGCACCGTTGCTCAAAGAGGGTCTTCATTAATGCTTTCTACCATTCTGGTCATTTATATCCTCATTAGCTGCTGCGTGGATTCACCTAATGCTGCCACTTCAGATAGTGATGTGTCTTCCCTCCAATCAGCATTCTGAAAAAGAGAAAAAATCTGTTGCTATAAAGATAAACAATTTTATCTGTCTTACACTGTATGCCAGACAAAAACAGCCATCTATTATGAAATAAAAAATAACTTCATGGTGCTCACTTCAGCAGCACATATACTTTAATTGTAATGATTCAGAGAAGATTTACGTGGTCTCTGCACGTGGATGACATGCCAATTCATAAAGTATTTCATAGTTTTGAAACAGGAACTTTCACTTATGTAGCTGAAAATGAAAGTGGTGAAATCTCTGTAACAGTGAATCTGGCAATATTGTTCAAAATTGCAAATTTGTGCATCCTTTGAACCAGAATCTCAAACCTGAAAATCTATCCTTTAGATATATTCTCGCACATATGAAATAATGAGTTTGAAAGGTTTTTCACTAGTTTGCGATTGCAACGGATTAGAAAAATATAATAATCTCTCAAGTCGGGACTGATTAAATAAACTCTGTTATATCCATACAATGAATTATAATGCAGATAGAAGATATAAAGACGTCCTCTTCATATTGATACAGAAAGACATCCAATATATACAATAAAAATTCTTTTTTCAAGTTATATTGCAGGAGTATATCTGAGGTGTGCTTTTGTGTAAGAAAGGGAGGAATGAGATTTTTTTAGTCACATTTGTTTGTATTTGCCTAAATAAACAAAATAAGCTATTAAAAGTGATAACTGATAACAGGAATAGAGAACTGTGGTCAAAACTCTATTTTTATAAATAAAGGGGGTTTTGGGTACATAGCTGTATACATTTGTGTGTGTACTGTTGATACCTGACTGTTCAGTTCCATGGCAGAATTGAGTAATTGTAACAGGGACTACATGACCTGCAAACCTAAAATATTTATGTTTGCTTAACAGAAAAAAATTGGACAGTTCCTCTAAAGTTTATGGTGGGGGAATGTATTGGGATACAAGTGGAAGCTAGACTTCTCAATGTACACACTCTGTTATACCACTTTTGTTTTTGAATTTATGAATGAATGTTATGCTTTTTATAAAATTAAAATAAAGAATAAATCAAAGAACTTTTATTTGAATCTTCTGGGCAAGAAACAGTAATAAATCTCGAACAGGGATCTGTGTGTGTGCTTGGAGTAGTCCTATTGATTCTTAAATATTTGTGAAATTTAAAAAATAATCAATTTCGTAAATTCACTTTTAAATGAAAAAAAAAATTTTTGGCTACTTCATGTGTTGCACTTTCAAAAACCACCCACATACACCATAGCCTGAAGTGTTGTTCTTTAGTCACTTCATACACACATATGATGCTGTTAAGTGTCTGGCACTCTGCTGGGCAGTTAGTGATAATTATATTCCTTGATGCTATTGATGGAGGACAGGAATAGAAAAAAACTGAAAGAGAGGTGCCACAAGACCAGAAACCTGACTCACACAAGGAGGTGGGGGTAGAAGGTTAGCCTAGCCATTGACCCAGCTATAGAAACCAGGATCCTTAGGTGCCAATGCCTAGATTACAAAGCAAAAAACCCAAGCAGGTATCAGACTGCTGTAGGTAGTGTCTAGAGCACAGGCCCAAGGGTAAAGATAAGGAGATTGAGCCCAACAGACCCCAAAGGCAAAGATATGGAGATTGAGCCCATTGTGGAATCTCAGCTTGGGTCCCTTTCAGATTCTGCATAGCTGCCCAAAGTCACAAGGTGTGAGCCCCTCCCAAACAGAATAGGACTATATCAGTGCAGTCTCTGCACAGGCTTGGATTAGCACTCTATCTGCCCACCTGTGACTATGCAGGTGCTTCTTTTCACCAACTCTCTCCCTCTGCAGGGCATCAGCTTCCTGCCAGCCTGTGACCTGTACTACCATGCCGGGACTTCTCTTCACTGACCTCCCTCAGTGGATGCAGCTCTCCTTCAAGGCTGCCCGCCTGCAACCATGCAGGCCTCTGTCAGCAAATCTGTCCCCTTTGAGGCAGCTTTTCCTGCCCGCTTGTGTCTATACAAGTGTCCTTTATTATCCATCCCTTTTCCTAATAAGCCTGCCCTTTAAATATAACTAATGTCTCTGTCTCGTGGAGAAATTCTCCCGAGAAACTCGCCACATGCCGCAGAAATGGGAGCTCTGGTGAAATCCACTGACTCCAAAAACAACACTATGATTAGACCCTTTAATCTAGCATATACTGAGTTTTCATTATGTGTTCACCTCCTGCTTTTAATGCTTTACATGCTTAATTCAATCCTCACAACATCCAAAATTTGTAACTTCAGCCCATTCTTCTTTCCTGAATTCCAGGCTCATATAGCTGACTACCATCTCTATTTCTCTATTCGAATACCTAATAGACATTTCAAATTCAGCGTCCCCAAAACTGAACTCTTGATCTTCCTTCCCATACATATACCTGCTCCATTCACAGCTTTCTCCATCTCATTAGGTACAATTCCATCTTTCTAGTTGCTCAGGCAAAAATACTCAGAGCTCTCCTTAATTGTCTCTTCCCTTCACACAGTATATCTTATTCTCTACTTATAAATCTTTGTACAATCTGATCACTTTTCATATCCACTGCCAACCTGTTCCGATATTCTGTATTATCATTATTTCTCAAAATAGATTACCACACTAATCTGTTCATTGTTCCTTATATCTCCACTTGCCCCTTTACAATTGCCTTCCAACATAGCAGATGTATTATAATTATCCTTTTAAATTTAAGTCTGATCATATCACTCCTCATTACCCCACCACAGGTCCCTTTTTTCATTCCAAGTAAAGGCCACTGTTTAGAAATTCATTCATCTGAGTTCTACTCTGACCATCCTATTTAAATGAAAAATACTTTCTTCCCAAATCCCTCCTCAGTAGTACCAATCTTACCCATTTCTGTAATCTATTTTCCATATCTTTTTTATGTGTTAACACAAGATCACTATTTATGTTTATTATTCATTCATGTGGTAAAAAAACAGACTCTCAAATATTTGTGAATGGTTTGTTTTATGTCTTCCCCCATTGTACAGAACAGGAAACAAAGGCTCATACATATTTTATTTATTTGCCCCAAGGTCAGAAAATTAATCAGAGGCAGGGTCAGGAATTGAACTCTGATCCTTCAGACCCTAAAGGTCATGGTCTTAATCATTAAACAAGCTCACATCTTTTATAGTGTAGTGCAGGCCATGCTAACCTGGGTTTATATTATTCAGCCATAAGGGCAGCTGTGAAGCAAGATCAGCAGTTGTCATTGAACTTGAATATAGCTCTCCAGAGAATAAAGCAAGAAAGTTGGAAAAGCACAAAGGTGATAAAATGGTGCCATTCAGGTTGACAGTTTCTGATATAGCCTTATCTGGATAATGCGAAAAAGACATACTTGAAGGGTTTTACCATCAACCTACATTTTCTTCTTCACTTATTCTGCACAATTGTGTTAATGATACTTAGGCAAGTCAAATAAAACATTTCCAACTGCCTGAGTTGCAAAGTAATTTCACAAGTAAATATCCATTAGAGTTTCATGCCAAGGCATGGTAGGAGAGTTTAGGCAGAGTCCTCTGGGCAAAAGAGCCCTGGGAAAAGAGGAAACCTTTGTTAAAATGTGAATTGAGACTAACCTCAGCACCTTCTCTTCAATTGGACTCCAACTTCTAATGCTCCCTAAGGGGCAGAGAGTGCCGAAAGATTTCACAATGTTTTCACAGAATGACTATAACCTAGTAATTCTGCTGTCTTACAAATGCCTGCTATATGTTTTATCTTGCTTAGTAAAAGAATGTAGAGCATGGTAGCACTCAAGAATATGCTTATAATACAACTTCTGGGATGTGCAGCTGATGGGCTCAAGGAGAATTTGCCCTTCAGAGTTCCACGGAATTTTCCATTGTCTGTTCATTACCTGATGGGAATAAAACAGGCCAGAACCTTTTAATCTGTGCCCCAAGGTCCCTAAGGAGTTTCCACATTTTGTATATTACAGGTGAAGTTAAGATTTACAGATATATTTATAGCAGTGCTGATTTTTCTTAAATAGCTATTTGTGATGATTTCTTTATTTAGTTTTTCCCTTATTTTAACTGTATATGTTTTTTTTTCTTTTCCCTGTAGTGCAAACATTATAATATAGTGACTTAGAAAACCAACCCTAGAGCCAGAATACTCAGAATCAAGTCCTGACACTACGTTTTAGCTAATCTCATTTACCTGTTCACTTGTGATAAAATGTGTTAGTAGGGGAATCAATGAGATAATGTATGTAATAATACTGCATATAGCTCTTATTTTTATATTTTGCAAATATGACTCTGTAGAGTTAATATAGTAAAGCATGAAGAAACAGACTTGAATCAGTAGGCCTGGTTATAGAAACCCAGGTTTGCCAGAGACCACAGCAACTTTAAGTTAAATAACTTAATCTCTTCCTGCCCAACTGTTTTGTTTTTTTTTTTCCAAATACTCACAAAATGAGAAGACGTGTCCCAGGGTGGTCCCTAGGGAGAGGGGAGTTTTAGGTTCACTGTCACACCCCTGGAAGGTGATGTTTAGCAGGGAGGAGAAGCAAGAGAAGATCTGGCTGAGGAGAAGCAGAGACAGATGGAGAACAAGGAGGCATATGGAGCAGAGAGGCATGTGAAGAAGCTGTGTTTGTTCAGCTTTGGACATGTACTAAGGACTTGGGGGACATGGAAGGTGACACTTGAAACAGGCCTAGGTGAGAGTCCTGTGGGGAAGCTGACAATGGCAGCCTTTATCTTGATTTGTACTTTGACTTTATTCTTTCCTTCCAGACTTACCTGGTCCCTTCTGTCCCTTTCCTATGGTTACCCACCAAAAAGTGCCTTAGACTTGTGGCAAGCCTTTTGGCCTCTATGGCCCTGCTTTGGGTCAACCCTGTTTGGGTGGTCATGAGGGGATGGGTAACTTTGAGTGTTTCATGGAGAAGCTATTTAACTATATCTTTTATCTTTTCTCTATTGCATACTAATTGTATTAAAGTTACTTTCTATTAAAGGTCTTTGTGCACTAAACTATGTTTTGTCTTGATGCAGTGGATGGCACAATTCATTTAGAGTTGGCAGGTTTGGAGGGTCTTGGGGTACCCCTTACCCTGCCTGATAACAGATTTGGTGGCCATGGCAGTAGTTAAGCCATCTGTGAGTTAGTCAGCCCTATGGGGAAAGGTGGTTTCCCTGTAGCACTGGCTGCCATATGTGCAAATGTGGTTTTTGTTTCTCCAGTGTGTTTGTGCTTCAGATACGTGTATATTAGTTCTTGATCTTTAGATTAGAAAAATTGGCTTGTATCTTGTGTAAACTTGTGTGTATGTGTCCAATTTGTTTGCAGTCATTAGTTCAGAGATTTGATTTTGTGGAAGTTGTCTGTGTGATAGCAAGCAGATAGCAAGTGAAAAGATGGTAGTAAGTTAGAACCATGTGGCCAGATCAAATATGGTGTCTGCTTCTTCTAATGCCTATGTTTGAAGATGGCATTTGAAGCCACCTGGAGGGCTATTCTGAAATTCAGAAGTATTCATTCTTTTAGTCTCCTAAGATCTTTGCTGTTTCAGGCGGCCTTTCTTAGTATAAATTAAGTTGCTGTGTCTTGGATTTTGTTTTTGATCTCCCTTTGGCTTATAGGTCTGATTAGCCATTCTATTATATTTAAGATTTATTTATTTATGCATACAAGAACTGGGGTGTAGGCCAGAGGTGCGGGGGGGGGGGGTGAGGGGGAGTGAGAGGATTCACTAGAGACAGAGTGGGGAGCAGAACAGGCAGATTGACTGAAATACACTGCTGAGGGGAGCAGCGGGCAAGACAGGAGAGGTCTGCTGTGTGCCATGTGGGTAGCTCCCTGGCCGGAGGATAGCCAGGGAGCTACAGTGGTACAGTGCTACAGTGGCTGAGGATAGCATCAGAGGTTGTGTCTTAACCCCTTGCACCACCAGGGAGGCCCTGATTAGCAATTCTAAAGGCAATAGTTCAGTGATGAGTTGCTGTGACTTTGCCTTTTTTTTTTTTTTTTTTCTATTGTGGCCACTTCCAGATCTTTGCCTGAGAGAATTTTTTGCAAGCCAACAATGGAACAGTGAAAATCTGAATTAGCAAATGTATGCCTGGGTGCTAAGGTGGAAGAAGCCTTGAGCAGCTAACTGGTAAATGCTGGTAACCTTAATGGATTCCTGAGGATACTTGAGTTTTGCAAGGTCAGAAAAATTAGAAAGTTTTACCTGGATTAAGTTTGAAGGGGTTTGCTGCTGGGAATTTTTGTCTACCCCATTTGTTTTGGGCATATTTGCCAGTTGAACTCTTGAATTTGTTTGATTGCTAGTATAAGACAAGATCCTAAGATTCTGCTTCCTACTGAGGAAGGTCTATATGGAAAGTACTTGATATGGTGCTTGGGATAATTGTACCAGGTTTTGATACCTGTGTTGTTGCTGTTCCTCCCTAGTGTGGGGGGATACGATTTGTACTTTGATGTTGATGTTGCTCCTTTGGCTTCTGTTCTGGGGTGGCTAACAGAAGTAAGGAGATGACTCCTTTGAATTGAAAACTTACTGGTGATGTTTTGATTTTGCTCTTAAGTTTCTGTTCCAGGCAACCTAGGGATTGCATGTTTGGTAACTAACATAGGGAGATTACTCCTTTCGACTGAAAGTTATTTTGATTTTGCCCTTTGAGCTGCTGCTGTACAGGATATCCCAGGATTGACTTCTAATGAGAAGTGTTGAACACTGAAATCCATCAAGTGATAAACAAGGCCATAAAACTCTTATAATTGCTCTATCTAAATTTGATCTTCCTATTTCCAAAGTCTTAGGTATATAGACTTGTTACAGAGCAAGGAGAGGGGCACCCCAGAACCCTGAAACCTGCCCACTCTAAATAGGCTCTGCCATCCGCCTCATCAAGACAAAACATATAAGACCTTTAATGGAAAGTAACTTTAATATAATTAGTGTGCAATACAAAAAAGACAAAGACAAAGACTAGAGTTTCCAAATCAAGCACCCAAAGTTACCCATCCCCTTGTGGGTAAATGCCCAGCCAAACAGGATTGGCCCAAATCAAGGCCCGAATGCTTTCCACAAGTTTAAAGCACCTTCCAGTGGTGACTCATAGAAAAGGGTCAGAAGCAGTCAAACAAGTCTGTGAAAAAATGAGCAAAATCAAGATAAAAGCTGCCATTGTTAATCTCCCCACGGTCTCTCACTCACATCAGTTTCAACCAGTCCAGGACCAAGAAGCAAGTTCAGCTTCTTCATGTGTCTCTCAGCTCCATGTGCCTCCTCCAGGTCTCCTTCTGGCTCCATCCTGCTTCCTTCCTTCCTCAGTCTCCTCTCCAGATTCTTTTCCCCTCTGCTCAACTCCACCCTCCTGTGGGTGGGACAGGAAACCTGGAACCTCCCATTTTCCTGGGGACCACCCTGATACAGAATGACAACTGAAACCTGTGATTTCTGCCACCAATGTTGTATGGCACAAAGGAAACTTGGACACCAGGGTTAACAAGAAACAGGCAACTGTGTTGGCTCAGCAGATCCCAAGGCTGAGTGGCCTTTGTAGGAAGTCAGGGGCTTATATATCCTTTGAGTTTCTACAGGGTTCCAGGTGGGTTTGCTTTGGCAGCTGTACGTGGTCAGATATGATGTGGCTACATACCAAGGAGTAAGTTGCATATGTGCATACCAAGGAGTGAGTAAAGGGTCAATAGACATGGGACCCACCCAGGTCCATCCAGCCTCCTGGTGGTACATGGTCTAACATGAAGCAAGATTCATACCAGCAACTAAGTTGCATACCAGGAACTGAGCAAAACGTCGTTAGTCAAGACCACCAGGCTGCTTATCTTAGATCACCATGCCTCAGCAACACTCCACATTTTTCAGAAGTTTGAGATTTTTTTCTGAGCCTATGGAATGAAACTGCAGTTGAATAAGATAGTCCACGTGGGATAAATGATAACTAAGAGAACTGCCTGTGTTTCTATGTTGTATGTATATATGTATGTCTTCCCCTTTGTGTCTAATTGTCTTGGCCTCTAGATGTAGTAAAATTGGTATAGATGGTGTCTATAGACATTTTGTGCTAAGAAATATAATGGGAACTGTTATAAGTACTTCTGGGAAACACGATCTGGGATAATTTTTGGTTATTAGGAACTAACTTGTGATTTATTGGGTTGTTTTTGAAACATGTGCTTTAAGAAGTTGTATTGGGTATAATTTTTTCTCTTTTATCTGGGTTATTGATGTTGGATACATGATGTCTTAAATGTCGGGAAGGGTGGGAGTTTGGAAAATTTAAGGGTTTTTTTGGGTTAATAAAAAGACTCCAGTTATGATGAAGTCAATTTTGGAGATGTTGGGTTCCAAGAGTGGGGTCTTTGGATTAACTCTGGGTAAAATTTCACCAGAGTTCCCCTTTAGTGGCACCTGCGAGTTTCCTAGGTGAATTTCTCCACAACACAAAGACGTTAGCTGTATCTAAAAGGTCAGGTTTATTACCAAAGGGAGAAGAATAAAGGGCACTTGCACTGACATGAATGGGTAGAAAGGGCTGCCTTGAAAGGGGCAGGTTTGCTAAAAGAGAGGCCTGCATGGTTGCAGGCAGGCAGCCTTGGGCGGAGAGCTACCTCTGCTGAGGGAGATCAGTGAAGTGAAGCACTGGCAAGGTCACAGGTCACAGGCAGGCAGGAGGCTGCTTGCCTGCAGAGGGAGAGAGTTGGTGAAAGGAAACACCTGCACAGGCACAGGTGGGCAGAAGTGTTGCTGCCCTGTGCCAGGGCAGAGGTTGGCCTGACAAAGTCATATTCTCTTTGGGAGGGGCACAATCCTTTGTGGAGTGGTTTGTTTATGTTGATTTTTAATAACTGTGTAGAATTTGAAAAGGACGAGAGATTCTGTAATGGCCCTCTATCTCCAGTCACCTCTGGTCTGTGCCCTATGACACTCTTAACAGTAGTCTGACACTTTGCTTGGATCTGTGCTTTAGAGCCTAAAGATTTTAGTTCTCTATAGCTGGTTTAGCAGCTATGCTAATTACTTCTAACCCCACTCCAGTTCCCAGCATTGTGTAAGCCAGGATTCTGGTCTTCAGTTGCCTCCTTTCCAAATTTTCTATTCTTTTCCTCCATCAGTGAGATCAAACTAAATGTTATGGTTTGATTATCAACATTGTGTTACTTAGCTTAGCCAGAGATTTCATAAAAATTGAATTTTTTTTTGTCAATGTTGCTGTTTCCTCATGTTTATGGCAAAGGTTCCCCAAAATCTAAACTCAAGAAAAATATTGCTAGACTTTCATTCAGCTGATGAAAGGAAATTTTGTGGAACCTCAGTAGCGCTCCTGAGACACTCCAAAAATTTTCTCACTTTCCTCATGGGAGAGACATTAGATGAATTTGACCTATTTGATATTTACCTGGTGAATTGAAACTGGAAGGGAAGCGTTGTTATTTGGGAGAGATGTATAATTTTGGCATATAAAGAAATGTTAATATTGGTGTTCTAAATTTTATATGAAACCTTTAAGCATCTGATATGTAAATTGTTAATTTGATTGTTCTGCAATATTGTTGGTTATTTCAATGACTTGACATCTGCAGAAATTGTTTTTGGAGAAATTAATGGGAGAGAAAACTCAACTCACTCCAATGATGGAACTTTTGACAGTGAGGAAAGTCTGAATGGACTGTTAAAGATGAACATGATTTTTGGTAAGTTTTGTTTGAATTAATACTGCTCATTTTTTGGATTTTATTTTGACTCAAAGAAAATTTTCTTGTTTATGGCTGACCAGGATCTGCAGCAACATTGCATTTTTTTTTTTGTAGGCAGGTCTAATTTGTGTTTGCATTTTCTCTCTCCTTGATACCAACATAGTATGAAAAAAAAGTGGTAGTAATTTTACTACTCATGACATTGGGTCTGTTTTTGCATAATATTAATAGGGAATTTTGTCTCCTTGAATGAGAGAGTTGAAAACATGTTTCATTATGTAACTTGGATAAAAATTCTACCAGGAGTTGAATTTAAGCTGAGCCAAGAAAAGGAGAACCTACTACTTGTTTGCAGGGATCCAGGGAACTCCAATGAAGGAGGGAAAGCTTGTCTTCAATGGCAGGACTGGACAACCCCAGAGAGAAAACTCTCTGAGAAGAGATACCCAGGTGGAGTCTGGTAAGACTGTGTCCTTGATCCTAAAGCTTCCATGGCCCAGATGGTGAGAGCTCACTGTAAGCCCATATGGAGTATTCCAACATAGCCAATTAAATTGCTGTTTGGTCTTCTCCACTATGACTGCAAATATAGTTAAATAGATTAGAAATAGATTTAGTTTGCAAAAGCATTTTGCTCTCATTATTGGGTAGAATTGGGATCAAGGACAGGAGAATTTGATTTTAAAGAAGGTGAACCAGTTTTTAACATTTTTCTTGCTGTGATTTCCTGATATTTTGTTTGCTATTTGTTTGACTAATGCCTCCAGATAGATTCTTTTTTATCATTTTGGCTTGGACTGATGGACTATTTTCCAGAAATAGAGGACTTTTGACACACCGGACATTCATGGATTGTTGTTTCTTTTGCACGCACTAGAACCTTGGAAAACCCTGTGAACTAAGGCTGAACCTTGAAATCTTCCACACCATATATATGGTGGGGAAGCATGAAAAGGGAAGATTGTCACAGGGTGGTCCCCAGGGAAAGGAGAAGTTCCAGCTTCTCTGCCCCACTCAGGGAAAGGTGGAGCTGAGCAGAGAGAAGCTGGAGAGAACCTGGCAAAAGGGAAGGAGATCAAGAGGAAGACCTGGAGGGAGGCACATGGAGCAGAGAGATATATGAAGAAGTTGCTCTTGCTTCTCGGCCTTAGACTGGTACCAGGAACTTGGGGAACATGGAAGGAAACATTTGAAATAAACATGGGTGAGAGACCAGTGGGGAGGCTGACAATGACAAACTTAATTTTGACTTGTGTTTTGATTTTGCTCCTTTCATCCTCAACTTGCCTGGCCCCATCTGCCCCTTTCTTAAGGGTCCAAACCAGAAGGTTCCTTAAGACCTGTGGCAAGCTTTCAGGCTTCAGTGGCTCTGCTGTGGGTCAGCCCTGTTTGGCTGGGCATTTACCCACAAGGGGATGTATAACTTTGGATGTTTTGTGTGAAAACTATTTTATCTATTCTTTCCCATCTCTTCTCTTTATTGCTCATTAATGGTATTAAAGTTCCTTTCCATGAAAGGTTTTACACACTAGAATATGTTTGTCTTGATGCATGGGATGGCAGAACCCATTTAGAGTGTGGGCAATTTTGGGGTGCCTGCTGTACCACCCCCTCACACTGCACGATAACAGTTCCACTCATTTTTCTCTGAATTATAAAGATAATTTCATTTCAAAAGGTACAATTGAAAGTCAAATAAAGGAGTTTTGGGGATAAAAAATTTCCTGCATATTGCGTGTCTGGGAAGAAACCAAAGTTGGGCTGAAGCATTGTCCATTTCACTTAGCGAAAGGGATCAGATCAAACTAGAGACATAAATGGGGAGAAAAATGAATGTTCTTCTCTATAGACTGTAATGCACAAACTATTACTAACTGGTCAGTTTTCAGAATGTAAAACTGCCTTGGTTAGATTATTATGTGATGAAAAATGGCCCAAGAATCTCAGAAGTTTAAAATGACAAAGATTTACTTCTAGCTTGTACGACAAGTTAGCTGCAGGTTGGTGGCAACTCTGCTGCTACATGTGACTTCTTTCTAGATCCAAGCGGAGGAGCAGTCCCTAACCTGGACCTACTACTCATGGCAGATGGGGTGGGGGAAAAAAGGGTGATAAAATCACATGATGTCTCTTAGAGATGATCCTATGGACTGGTGTAGGATCTGCCTCTCCAAAAATGTTCAGGTAGGCTTTTCCCTAGATGTCCAGAGCAAGCTTTTCCACTGTGTTAACTTGGCATGTGGCACTAAGGCTAATTGAAGTCCTGGAGGTTTCAATAAAACCCAGCTTCTACCATTACTTTAAAGGATGATATTACCCAGATTAAGGTCATTTTTAGAAATAACACTTTATCAGAGAAATCTACCTTAAGACAGAGCAAACATAGGCAAGGTTTTCTCAGGAAATCATCTCCTCATCAGGTGAGAGGCCTTCCTCTTTTTCCATGCTCCAGGCCGCTAGCTCACTGATTAGCTCAGGTTATAAAACCTCAGTCTTTCCTTTTACTCCAGAATTTAGAACCATACAGATGTAATTAAATCTGGTCTTTTGCCACCATTAATCTGTTGGATATTAGTTATTTGCACAAGAACGCAGCGGCGGGGGCTGGGGGGAAATTTCCCCCTGAACCCCTACACTGGCATACAGTCTGCTCATATTTCTTTAGCCAAAGGATATCACATGATCAAAGTTGATGTAAAGGGGCCAAGAAAGTACACTTCTTCCATAGGAAGATATTGCATAGCACATGAAAATTTTTACTGATTCTAAAGGGTTTCTTTCTGGTTTCTACCAATTTCATATAAATTTTGAAATAGCCACTAAAAAATTTTCAAGCGGGGAACATTTATTACATATCAAATAATAGGAGAGGGACAGCAACTTCCCTGAGCCAAAATCTCAGCCTAAAAGCAATGGCATGTGGAGGGAGAGGGTTCTGGTATTTTGGGGGAGGTTACAGGGCAATGTGTCAGGGAACAGCATCATAGTATGTTTCAGGCTGGGCTACACTGGTGCATACACAGATGAGTTACATGTTTCTTTATATGGTGCATATCTCAATAGCATCTTTTTAAATTATTGTTTTATTTTATACATTTTACATCATTTTTTCATTTTTGTACAATGTATGCATTTTCATCTCGGTTATAGTCCCCTAAAATTGCCACCACCCATTCACCCGTGAACTATCACCATTGTGCTCTTCCCACCTCTGTTTTGATCCTACTCCCTTCTCCCCCCCTGCAGAATGTCTCTGGTTTATAGTTGCCTGTTGATTTTTATTCTTACATTATTATAGTTACTTTTTTCCCCCCTCTGATCCCTTATTTGTATCCTCTACATTCCTCCTATAAGTGAGACCATCCGATGCAATATTACTCAATAGTATCTTTTTTAAAAAGATTTATGCATGCATGCATGCAAGAGCTGGGGTACAGGCCAGAAGTGTGGAGGGGTGAGAGGATTCACCAGAGACAGAGTGGGGAACAGAACAGGAAGATTGACTGAAATACACTGCTGAGGGGAGCAGCAGGAAAGTCAGGAGAGGTCTGCTGCGCCATGTGGGTCACCTCCTTGGCAGGGCTAGAATTCGTGCTACAATGGCTGTGGGTACCTTCAGAGTGCTGCGTCTTAACCCTTTGCACCACCAGAGAGGCCTCTCAATAGCATTTAAGTCTCCACATTGTGTACACTGTAGCATGCTAACAAGTCATCAGTCATTTTTGGTCAGAGCCCCTGCCACCTACATCTGTGCAGCCATCAGGTTTCAGCTGGTTCTAGAGCCATTGCCTGAAAGCAAGGTAGAGGACATGGTCCCCACAGTTGTTGGCTGGGCCAGAGCATTGTGATATTTGTAGACCTGGGGCTCAATAGCAGGAAGGTTAGGGAAGCAAGGTCTAGGTCCAAGGGTTCTTGTAACAACATAAGCTGGGATATACATTCCTCTTATAGGAAGGGGATAGGGAATAATTAGGGACAATAATATCAGCTACTACTGTCAGGTCTCTGAGTGAGAAATGTTTATCTTCCTTCCACTTGAAAACTATACTCATTTTCTAGTTCATGGTTTCTCATTGTTAGATAGCTAAGCTCCAGGAGGACAAAATAATGTCTTTCGTACTGTTCTAGTCTCAAGACTGTGCTTGAAACAGTATCTGCTTAAAAAAAAAATAAAAAAAAGTTTACTTATTGCATGACCTGAAATAGCATGAATAGATAGCCTTTTTCCTTTTTGTTTAGAATGTTATAGGGTGCAAGAATGTGCACTATCTTCCCTGCCCCCACTTTCCCACCAAAAATCAGAAAACTTTGGCTAAAACTCCCAGCATGCCATGAATCCGACCTTCTGTGTGGGGCTGCTGGAAAGGAGGAAAGAGCAGGAAGTCCATTGAGGTAGAAAGGGAAGAAAACAGGAGACTATAAGTGAAAGCAGCATCTGATTTTTACGTTCTTTCACAGATCTCCCTGTGTACTTTACACACTGCTGAGCTGGCACTCATAAGAAGGACAGTGCTAGCCTGTAGGTCAGTGACTTCTGTGGCTGTCACATCTGTAGACCACAGAACCCCTGGTCTTGTGAACCTGTGGAAGAGCTGAGATATTTAATTAAAATACAAAAATTTAAATATAATTTCTCTTTCAGCTTCTGTTGCAGGGTATCCCAGGATTAACTTTCAGATGAAAATGATAAACCCCAGAACGGTCAATGGGATATGATTCTTCCTAGGTATTGACTCTAACTAAATTTTTTATTGCCTTCCGAAGCTTATTGTAAGTAGAATGACATCTGAAACTAGGTGACACCTGCTGGCGTCATTCTCTAGTTTTAGGAATTGATTTTCACTCCAAGGAAATAACTTGATTTCAACTTTGACATTTTTCTTTTGATTGTTGGGAATGGAGGGGAGACTTGTTTATTCTCTTTTGTCCCTTTGCAGACTGTTTTTGCAGGTGCATGTGTGGTTCAGGTGAATAAAGAGACTATTTCAATGTGAGTAAAACTGCAGTTTCATAAAGTGTTCCATGTAGGTTAAATGAAAAGTAAGGGGGCCATGTCTATATACTGTATGTGTTCCTCTTTTTGTGTCTAATTATTTTGGCCTACAGAAGTTAAAAACTGGTATAGACTTGCCTAGAGAAATCTATGCTCAGAAATATAACAGGAACCAGTTTAAGTGCTTCCAGGAAGCATGCCATGCATTTATTTTTGATCAACGGGATCTAATTTGGAATTTAATGGGTTGGTTTGAAATAGATGTATATAAAGTTATGTTATTGAATGTAATTTTTTTTCCTCTTCTTTCTGTTAGATCATTTGTGTTTGGGTACATGTTGCATAGAAGAGCTAACCTCAGTTACCTGAGGCTGTTTAAATTTTTAAATGTCAGGTAAATTTAAAGTTTGGGAAATGAAGTTTCTTTTTCTTGATGGTTAATAATTCCAATCATGGAATAAAAATGATAGGTTAAGATTTGGCTGTAAAAATGATGCTGTTTAGGCAGATTTATGATTGTCAGCACAGAGTAATTAAATGTTTTTTGTTTTAGCTTTTTTCTAACGGCTGTGACAAAGTTTCCCAGAAGTCTAAATTCTTAAAATTGGTAATGTTTTGTTTGATCAGAGGGAATTTGATGGAACTTCAATACAACTCCTAAGGCACTTCATAAAATCTCTCCCTTTTATTATGGGAAAGACATTAGATGAATTTGACCTATTTTGTGTTTATGTAGTAAATTGAAACTTAATGGGAAGCAATGTTGCATAAGAAAAATATTTAACTTTGACATATATATGAATATCAATGTCAGTATTCTAAAATGTATGTGCAGCCTTTTAAGTGCCTGATATGTTAGTATGTAATATTGTGTCTCAATTTTTATTGTTCTTGAATGTTTTAAATTAAAACGTTGAACAAATGTCCTTGTTAATTATGTTATAATCACATTTGTAATTTTGGTTATTTCAGAGTTTAGACATTTTTAAAAATTGTTTATGGAGAAATTAACAGTAGAAAGACCTTGACAATGTCTTAAGATCAGTGATAATTGATGGAACTAGGAAGTGAGAATTTTCTACATAGGTGGTATTACAGGACTACTCCAATGTGAAATGGGTTGGCCTGACTGTGGATCTTTACCCTTGAGCTTAAAGGGACTTACAATGAGACTCAACTGCAGGCACACACAAAAAGGGTATTAAAGGGCTTATTTACAAAAAGGGGGAATGACGAAATGAATAACTCAGGGAGAAAGAGAGAGAGATAAATTGGTGAATGCTTCCTACCAGTTTCGCTGGTTTGGAACTCCAATAGCATTCTGAAAGTCTGTGAAAAACCAAGGGCCCCCAAGGCCCACATGTCTGGTTATATACCAAATCTGGCTGCTTAAATCCACCCTCAGTTCCCAGCGATCCTTCCTTTGGTGGGGATGACACGATGGGATTTGTAGTCCTTGGTGTCCTGGGTCTCTTAGGTCTGGGGTGGGAGTGGGGGGTCTATAAAACCTATTTGTGTAGTTTGTTCAGGACATCCTTTCCCCCCAACAGGAGGACCAAATGAATTTTGGTTATTTCAGCGTTTTGACATTTGCAAAAATTGTTTATGGAGAAATTAACAGCAGAAAGACCTTGACAATGTCTTAAGATCAGTGATAATTGATGGAACCAGGAAGTGAGAAGTAACATAATGAGAGTAACATAATTTTAATAAATTCGTGTTTTGAAGTAATAATGTTTTTTGTTGTTGTTATGTTTTTATTTTGATTCAAGGAAAACTTTTTCTTTCAGCTGTCCATGAACTCTATAGCAAGGTTAAATTGTAATTTCTTTGAGCAGAACTAAACTGTGCTTGCATTTTCTCTCTCCTTGATACCATCACAACATTGAAAAAATGGTAATAATTATTATTACTCATGGTGATATGCATAATTTCAATAGTGAATTTTATTTATTTCCCCTTAAATTAGATAATTTGAAGCATTACTTTGATTGGAATGATTTTATGAATTGAAATTGAGTAGAAATAAGAAGGGACACTGGTAAGCCTCCAAGGGAGATCTCCAAGGAAGGCAAGGAAGCTTGTCTCCATTGTAGGACTTGAGACCACAGAGAGAAAAACCTTGGAAACCTCAAAAAAAGAAAATCTCAGGTGGAGCCTGGCAAGACCGTGTCCTTGTTTCCAAAGTAGAGCTCAATAAAAAATCCCTTGTGGAAAATTCCATTAAACTCAACAAACATAAGGGCTTCCCTGGTGGTGCAAGGCTTTAAGACGCAGCACTATGAAGCTATCCGCTTCAAGTGCAGCATGAGTTTGATCCCCACCAGGGAGGTGACCCATATGTTGCAGCAGACCTCTCCTGTCTCACCCACTGCTCCCCTCAGCAGTGTATTTCAGTGGATCTGCTTGTTCTGCTCCCCACTCTGTCTCTGATGAATCCTCTCACCCCTCACATCTTGTATGCATAAAAAAATAAATCTTAAAAAAAAACTCAACAAAAATATGGCTTGGTTACCTGCCCTGTGAGTTTATGCAAAAATAGATAAAATAAATTGAAATTAGATGTGGTTTATAAATGTATTTCAATGTATTATTCGATAGCATTGTGGTGATGAAGAGAAAATGATTTTAATGTGAGAACCATTTATTTTAAAGATTTATTCATTTTATTTATACAAGCACTGGGTACAGTCAGAAGTGTGGGAGGGTGACAGAATTCCCCAGAGCCAGAGCGGGGAACAGAACAGGCGGACTGACGCAATACACTGCTGAGGGAAGCATCAGGAGTGGCAGGAGAGTTCTGCGGTGCCATGTGGGACCCTCGCCAGTGGCCGGGAATCGAACCAGCGCTGCAGAGGCTGCGGGCAGCTTCACAGCCCAGCGCTCAACAACTGCACCACCAGGGAGGACCCTAATATGAGAACCATTTTTTAAAGAAATTTTTCTGGCTTCATGACTAAGGTTTCTGGGATGAAGGAACAAGGCAGCCATTGCCATGGGAGAGAGGATTTGGGGAGGTTATACAGGCTTTTGATTTTTCTTTATCATTCATACACCTCCAAGTCTACTCTTGTCACTGCTCTGATGACACCAGTAGGAAGGAGAGTTGTTGCCCTGTAGGCCAGCAGCTTCTGTGGCTAACGAGGCATCAAGATGGCGGAGCATGGGCAGTGGAGAACAGGGACTTAGGAGTGCAGGTATCTTAGATTGGGGCTCAAGTCAACCTCCAGGCTAACCCCCTTGGTGTTCCTCCTCCATCAATACACGTTCTTTTCCCACATTCTCTGCAAATAAATAATCTTTTCTTTTATTTCTCTGTTTTGGGGACTTATCCTTTCATTCTGGACTCACAAACTGAGCATTGGGGGATTGCTGCTTACAAGAAGGGTATAAGGACAGTCCTCTTGAACTGATGTAAGGCTCCATAAAGCTCCATAAAGCTGAAGTAGTTCTCAGAAGCAGATTTAATGACCTGAAGGAACTTTTTTTTTCTTTCAGCTGACTTGGCTATGTTCTGTAGAACTGTGGAACAATCAATTCAATTAAAATGAAGCTTATGGTTTTGTTAACTGAAAAAAAAAAAAGGCTCAAGAATAGGCAGGCAAAGTATTAGATAATCAAAGCGAGGATTTGAACACCAGAAGCAGCCCAACAGATTTTATTCTGTGCGAGCCCTTCCACTAAATATAGTTTTGTTTTTTGTTTTTGTACATAGCTAGAAACAGGGAGTCATTGACATTAAGAATGCAATTATTCTTGATAGAAGGGACTTCTGGTTCTCAATTGTCCTGATCAAAAGATTATGCTGATGACAGAGGAAAGCAAAGCAGAATTTAATCTCGCCCTTTCTGAAGAATGCCTTGCAGAGATGCAAAGGCTGGGTGCCAATTGTTAAATCTTTTTTTTTATCTGAAAAGACTGACACACACCTTCAGGGAGCAGATTCCACAAGATGGAGCCTGTAAAAAAGGCTCGTTCCTTTGCTTGTCAGACCAGGGTCTACATCCCCCCCCCAAATTTTAAATCATGTTTACAGTTTGCAATGTTATTTAGAGCTGCTTAACAATTCTCTCCTTTTCATCAGAAACATAAAACGCCAAAGTTCTTTCCTGTGTTGAGAATAAATTTTCATTGTATTTGGCTGACATTACCTTGGCAAAAGGTAAAAAGATGAAAGCTTTCTGGGCCAACATTCCCCTCAATAAACATCAGCATCACACACTAGAAGAGAACAATTTGAAATTAGCTTGAGAGGTTTATATTTTGACTTGATGCTATTATGGCAAAAAATAGAATTTCATCCACTTGCATTCTGCACAAAGTGAAAAACTGGCATTATTTCAAGAAAAACAATCTTTGTTACACCTTGAATTGCAAGGCATTTTCTTTTCACTTATTTTTAGCTTTTGAATGTGTATTAACTGTCAGTATATCCAAGGAGGCAAGAATCATTATCTCTTTTGCAATGATAATTATGCCTAGGGAGACAAATTGACTTGCCTAAGGAAAAGTGAGTCAGCAAGTCAGCCTCCCAGTCAGAAACAAAGCCCTGGTTTTCAAATTAACCAGGCTGTCAGTTTTCCTGCCCAGCCTTATGAATTCATCTCCTGTCATCCAGCACGGGTTAGGGCAGCCTGGATAAGATGGCATTATTATTCTGCATTGTAGCCGCTCAGGTGGTCCTCTTCTGCCTCAATGTATTTGCTATTATTCATATTAGTAATACTGGAATCTAGCCAAAGGGAAGGTGGAATAAAGTCATGCAGACACATATTTGCATAATCATTTGCCAGGTGATTATAGCTCATTTGAGTACCCTAGTTCTGAAGGCAGGACACAGCTGGAGTATATATGCTGTAACTGCAATATAACATGAAGTGCCAGTGTTTGAGTGCCTTAAACTAGCTCAGCAATGAACCAGAGCTTTAGCTGCAAGTGAAAAGAGGGCTTTATTGGGGGTCTCCATTGAATTGCTATCCCAGAGAAGAAGTCACTCCAGCGAGGTGTTATGTAAGTGGGCCAAGGTAGAGGGAAAAAAAATGAGCTACTTATATATGATGCAGCAACAAAGAATATGATGTTTGGTTGAGATTTTGGGTTCATTGAGAGGTGTACTTAGGTTATCTCTGAGAAAAGTTTCAGCAGAGTTTCCCTTTCAGCGACTCAGGGCTAGTTTCCCAAAGAGACAAAGATGTTTGGTTATATCCAAGAAGGCTGGATTTAGTAGAAGAAAGGGAGAAGATACTTGTGATGGAGGATAAGGACAGAAAAACTGGAAAGGGGGCGCCAGGAGATCAGAAACTTGGCTCACACAATGCCAAGAGCTGGAGGTGGGGGTAGAAGTGATTAGCAGTCGATAAACAAGCTATAGGAACTAAAATCCTTAGGCGCCAAGGCACAGACCCAAGCAAAATGTCATACATAAGGGCAGACTGGAGGTGATTGGAGATTGAGGGCCATTGTAGAATCTCAGGTCCTTTTCAAATTCTACATATTCAAAAATCAACAAAAACAAACCACTCCACAAAGGAATGAGCTCCTCCCAAAGAGAATAAGACTTTATCAGTGCAGTCTCTGCACAGGCACTGGGCAGCAGTCCTGCCCACCTGTGACTATGCAGGTGCTTCTTTTCACCAACTCTCTCCCTCTGCAGGGCAGCAGCTTCCTGCCTGCCCATAACCTGTACCATGCCAGGGATTCTCTTTACTGACCTCCCTCCACAGAGGCACCTCTCCTCATGGCCACCTGCCCCTTTTGGGGCAAACCTGTCCCTTTTGTGGGCCTCCCTGGTGGCACAGGGATTAAGGATAGCGCTCTCAAGCTATTGCCAGCCACTGTAGCACTTGTTTGATCCCTGGCTGGCCAGGGAGCTGGCCCACATGGCGCAGCAGACCTCTCCTGTCTTGCCCACTGCTCCCCTCAGCAGTGTATTTCATGGATCTCCCTGTTCTGCTCCCGCTCTGTCTGATGAATCCTCTCACTGCCCACCCCCCGCCCCCGCTTACATCACAGTTCTTGTATGCATAAATAAATAAATCTTAAAAAAAAAAAAAAAACCACCTGTCCCTTTAGGGACAGCTCTTTCTTCCCGTTTGCATCTATGCAAGTGTCCTTTATTCTTCTGTCCCCTTTTATAATAAATCTGCCCTTTTGGACATAACTAACATAACTAACGTCTGTGCTGTGGAGAAACTCGCCTGGGAAACTCGCCATATGCCGCTGAAAGAGGAGCTCTGGGGAAACCTTTCACAGAGTGAACGCAAGGACTCCACTTTCTGAACCCAACAACTTCAAAAACAGCTTCACTTGCACAGACACTAGTAGGCCGAAAGGGCTGCCTTTGAAAGGGACAGGTTTGTTCTGGTATAATTTTCTTTCTCTGGGAATTGCTATCTATTGTTAGACTAATTCTAGGGCTGTAAGGACCAGTTATTCTTTATAGTGGCCCTCAATCACTCTATTTCCATCTCTGGTGTATGCCTATGGGTGTTTTCTATAACAATCTTTTTTAATGACTGGTAAGTCCCATAGCTCCATTTTCAGGCTGGGCTTGAGGATTTTTCCTTTCTATCACTGGTTTACAGGGAATTTATTGAGGTGTAAGTATCAATATACCTCAGAAAAATATGTTTCAATGTGCTTGGGAAGAATTGTGTTTAGCCATGTGGTGACATACCCATTATAGGGAGAAGATCAAGTTGAGACTGGAGATGCAAGGGTAAAAGAATTCACTAGAGACAGTGAGAACAGAAAAGGGGGATTTATTGAGAAACACTGGTAAGAGAAGCAGCGGGGAGACAGAAGAGGTCTGCATGAGAAGGATTTGGGACTCCCTATTAAAACCTGTTTTCATGTGCTTTTCATGATTGGGGAGTGGGTTTGGCCTGTTAGCACTGGGTCTGGCCCTGGGCATTTGACCTTTGACAAAGAATGTGTCCTGTCCCTGCTTCTTCATTCTGGGTCAAAGTGATCAGACTTATGGTCTGGTTCCCATAGCAACCTTATCAATTCCCTTTATTCCTCTCTCCCAAACCTTCCATTTGGGAAGGAGTGGGAGCTTAGATTTCAACCTAATTAAATGATACCCCAACAATTCCTACTCCAACAATGCCTATTTTTTTTCCTCTTTCATTTTACAACATAATTCCTCAAAAGCGATAGCTGTACCATCGGTTTCCAGTTTCTTTCCATTTGTGTTTATATTGAGCCATTTTTCCAGTTCCTTAGAGCAAATCTTTTGAGTTTTCTTTTACTCCCTTGTTTCTATCTCACATAGCATACATAAATATCAGAAAACAAAACTCTCAGCTCTACCTTTAAAATATTAAGTTATCCAGAAAACATTACGTCCACTGCCTGAGTTTTGGCCCTGTAAACCCCCTTTATATGGACATCACAGGGTTACAGCCCTGTTTTATTACAGGGTAGAATGAGGGGCACCTCTGGAACCCCAAATCTACATGCTCTAAATGGGTTCTGCCATCTGCTGCATAAGGACAAAACATACTCTAGTGCATAAGAGCTTCAGTAAAAAGAACTTTAATACAATTAGTGTGCAATAGAGAGAAAATAAAAGATATAGTTAGAATAGTTTGTCTATGAAACACCCAAAGTTATTCATCCCTTTGTGGGTAAAGGCCCAGTCAAACAAGATTGGCCCAAAGCTCGGCAACTGAAGCCCAAAAGCTTGCCACAAGTCTAAGGCACCTTATGGTGGGGACCAATAGGAAACGGGCATGAGGCGCAGGCAAGTCTGGGTGGAAAAGAGCAAAATCAAAATCAAGATTAAAAAATCCTGTTGTTAACCACCCCATGGGTCTCTCACCCCCGTCTCTGTCTCTTTCAAGTGTCTTCTTCCATGTCCCCCAAGTCCCAGGTACAAATCCAAGGATGAGAAGCAGGTATGGCTTCTTCACATGTCTCTCTGCTCCATGTGCCTCCTCCAGGTTTTCTCTTCATCTTTCCTTTTCTCTCCAAGTTCTTTGCATTAGAAGGAAATGTTGTCTTTATGATCTTTATTACACTGAGGGTAAACCTGCCTGTACTTTGCTCTAGGGGGAATCAGTGTCTTTATCTTCAAAGCCATCTGCTACATAAATATTCTTGTCCCAGTCTTTTTGCTCTTCTTCTACTCTTCCTTGGATGGTACAGGGAACCTGTAATCCCCCCTTTCTACCGTCATCACAGGTTACAGCCCTGTATTATTGCAGTAACATCCTACTGATCTTCCTGTTTGCATTTTTGTTTCCTTTCAGTCTCCTAGCAAGGTAATGAGAATACTGTGTCAAAACTGAGTCAGCTCAGTTTATTCCAATGAAAGAGAAAAAACTTAAAAACATCTTGAACGGCCTCTAATAAACCACCCAAAGAATTAGCAGCTCAAAACAACTTTGTATTTGGATCATAACTTTGTGGATCAACAATTTTGTATGAATTCAAAATAGACAGTTTGTCTGGCCTTGCTTGAGCTAATTTATGTATTTTAGTCAGCTTCAGGACAGCTAGGTAATTTTCCTTAGATTTAGCTTGCTGGCAGTGAAGGAAAGATTAGCAACAAGGTCAAATGCTTGCAATCATCCAAAAAGCTACTACAAACTGTTCATCTGGTGCCTGGGTAGTGTTTTAAGAGAGAGTTTTAAGATAGAGCAAAAGGTGGCCTCCCGAATCCTAGCATGGGAACAGGAATAACATCATTTCAGCTATATTCTTATTAATCAAAGAGGAATTTCCACACTTCTTTCCACAGGGATGAACAAGTCCACATTCACAAGTCTAATATGTTAAGAGGGTTCCTTTTTCTCCTCACCCTCACCAGTGCTTCTTGTTTCTGGATTCTTTAGTATAGGCCATTCTTACTGGTGTGAGGTGGTATTTCAGTGTGGTTTTGATTTGCATTTCCCTGATGATAGGTGATAATGAACATTGTTTTCATGGCCATCTGCATGTCAGCCATCTGCATGTCAGCTTGGAGAAGCGCATATTTAGCTCATCTCCCCAGATTTTGACTGGGTTGTTTCTTTTTGTTGAGTTGTATGAGCTCTTTATAGATACTCAATATCACTCCTTTGTCAGATGTATGGTGTACAAATATTTTCTCCAATTCAGTAAGATGTCTTTTACTTTTGCTTTCTGTCTCTTTTGCTGTAAAGAATCTTTTAAATTTGGTGTATTCCCAGTTTTTAAATTCTCTGCTGGGAACCAGTCCTCAAAGATGTTTCTGGAGTTTGTGTCATGGAGTGTTTTGCCAATGTTTTCTTCTATGTCTCTTATGGTTTCAGGTCTTACATCCAAATATTTCATTCATTTTGAGTTGGTTTTCATGTATTGTGTGAGATAATGGCCTAATTTCATCCTTTTTCATGTGGCAGTCCAATTTTCCCAGCGCCAAGAAGATTTCTTTGTTCCAGTGTGTGTACTTTGCTCCATTGTCATAAATTATCTGTCCATAAATGTGTAGTTTTATTTCTGGACTCTCAATTGTTTTCCATTGGTCTGTGTGTCTGTTCCTGTTCCATTACCATGCTGTTATTATTATGGCTTTTATTACACAGTTTGAAGTTTGAAAGTGTAATATCACTATTTCCCCCCTTTCTAGTCAGGAGAGCTTTAGCTTTTTGGGATCTTTTGTGGTTTCACATGAATTTTAGTAATGTTTGTTCTATTTCTTTGAAAAATACTGTTGAAATTTCTATTGGGATTGCATTGAATCTATAAGTTGTTTGGGTAGAATCGCCATTTTGATGATGATAATTCTCACTGTCCAAAGTCATGGAATTTTTTTAAGGAAAAGACAGGTCTATGAATCATATTTCCTTCTTTTAGATAATGGGCCATGGTGGTATCTTTTTATGGAGACTGTAGAAGATACTATAATATTGGGATTAAAACTATCTCTGTTATGTTTTCCTCTTTGGATCAGTCACAGACCAATAGAGGTCAGATGTCTAATAATGTATCTTAAATCTTTTTGGCACAAATATAATGTATTGATCAAATGATACAGTATATGATGTTTTGGTCAAGTAATATAGTATAATTGCATATAACAGTGAACATCTATTTTACAAAAAAAAAATCAGAGGAAGTTCAAATTGATGATTAAAAGTAAAGGAACAAAGGAATTGTCAAAAGAACTATGGCCATTTATGTTATAAGGAGTATGATGTTTATTAGCATTTGAAAGAAGCTAGAGGAACATCTATGGTGAGGGTAATACCAATATGACTGAAGCAGCAACCTTTTAAAAGGTTGCTGAGGAAATATTTTCATGTTATTATTTTTGTTTTGTTTTTGCAATGTGACTCTTGGTAAAGATAATTTTTACATACTCCTATGTATATCCTTTCCCAAAGTGGTTGAGATCACCATGCATTCTGCATCATATTGATTATACAAATAATATATCTGGAAGCTATGCTATGACTGCCGTATAGTTCCCTCACACAAAACTTCCATTAGGAAATAACTAAAGAGCTTCTTTGGAAAGAGTTACAGTTTGCACCTCCCAAATTGGTGAAAAGGACACACATCATTCAATACTTTTAGATTATCCAATCTACTTGGAAATACCAACAGATTGCTATACTGATCCAAGCTTACCATTGAAGCTCAAACATTAACCTCTGTATAGTTCTGTATATTAAGTGTGGATGCTCTATTTTTTTTACAAGAAATTGCACTTTATAACCTATGATACACTTATGTAAACATGAAAGAAAATAGTAAACTCTCATTTTGTTTAAGTTATCATTGTTATACATATTTATACAATAGGCTCTTAACCCACCAGACAATTGGCAAAAATTCACTTTTGTTCTGGAAGATTGTTAGACAAGTCAATGTTAAAGAAATCAAGTTTCTTTTGGAATAAACAGTTCATAGAAAATATTGATTAATGGAGTATTCTAATTAGTTAACTAATTTTAACTGAGTTTCATTACATACCATTAATGAACAATAAATATATAAAAATATTTTGATGTCATAAAATATACTTACCACTAAAATTAGAATGTACATGTTAGTTTTATTTTAGATCATAGCCAGATACTTAAAGATGTATTTTATGAATGCTAACAATTGCTCTGTGTGGTTTTAAACTAAATTCAGGTTATCACATCATTTTGGTTACTTGGATTCTGGCTAAGTTTGAATTTTACTCAATTTTACTTAATCAGATTGCTTCTATCTATTATAATCTCTTGCACTTTGGGAATAACATTATTCAGGCATTGAGAAAATACACATAAACACACACCCACACTAAATTCGTTTTATTTGCAGTGTTTGTAGATTTTCATGGAAACAAAAGTTTTCAGAACTTCATGACTTTCTTCCATTTCTGAAATTATCGGAAATGACCTGTTTCTGTGACTATCACTCAGCGTACACATGCCCAGCATCATACCAAGGATGTGATATTTGACAGCTCCTGCCAAGATAGTAATATACTTATAATTGCTCTCAGCTGGGTTTTCAATTCGTGGTGACAGGAAGGAACAACAGCAAGATCAGCTCATTTATCTACAGTGACAGTGGTACTAGTCTATTATGAGTATGTGAGGACATAGACATTAGTAACCATGTCTTTAGATATAGAACTGAAATAGAGTGAGGGGAAAAATTAAAGTCCCCAAAACTGTATTTCAATATTTTCAAAATTGTGATTTAAAATGAGAACATAGAGACTATAAAAATCAAATTTATTCAAATAGGTTTTCCAAATTAAAAAAACGGTACAGTATAAGAGCTAATAGAATGGACTTGAGCTCTATTTATTCACCAGTTAAATGGGGTCATCACTCCTAATTCTGTGGTAAAATAGTAAATGTCAATTGTTTAGCACCAGGCATGGAAAATAGTCCTAGTTCTATATATTAAAGGTTTAATAATGTAGAACAGTGGTATTATTTAAGCTATTGATTTTCTTTGCATCTGAGATCCAGACAAGGTGCTCTGATGTCAATTCCTTTCACCTGGAAACTGTATGTAAACTTATTTATTGGAATATATTTTTGAGAAAAATATCCTTAATTGAACCAATTTCCTTGGAAATCTATTCATCATGAATTGAGGGTGTGTATATATGTACTCTTTTTTATTTAAAAAGGTAATTACATTTAGTTGATGTACTGTCATGTAGTATTTTATATTTGTGTCTGTATACATGTTACATTGAAGTCTCTGCATAGGACAAAGGAAATTTATAAGTAAGGTTCTAGATATTTCTCACTTTTAAACAATGTATATGTGTACCCATGTGTAAGTATGTTTTAAGGTAAAAACAATATAAATGGGACCAGAGAAATATGTAATTGCCATAATAAAGTGTTGTTATCATTAGGGCTATAAAATTGTCCTGCTCACTGCACTGTCTCAAGAAACATTAACAACTTACTATTAATTCATCTCATTAGAAAATGTAAAACATAACACCCTATTCTATGTCACAATAGTAAATGGTAGCTGCCACTGGGAACCAAAGGAAACTAAATCTTCTACAGGAATATTCCATTGGTAGGATGAGTAAGGATATATTTCATTTTCATGGTCAGTTGTTGATCCATTCTTTATGAAGTTCACTATTTTCCACAGAAAGGTCCTGAACAGAACTGCTCCTAAAAACACTTCTGCGATACTACAGTGATTGCAATATTACTAAAGAGATATGCTAATGGGAAAATGGGAAAACAAAAAAGAGAGAGAGACAAATGAGATGAGCATGGAAAACACTAGAAAAGACTCTCAGGTGAGGTGAAGTTTCAGCTGAGCCATGATGAATGATTAGGTATATTAGTTGGCAAATTACAATAGAAAGGATATCTATGAAAAGTGGAAGGTAGGTTGAGAGAAGATATGGGTAATAAAATCTGATGTTGAATAATGACATATGATGTCTGAAAATTTGGAAGAAAAATAAAATAAATGTTTATAGGACATCACAGCATAAAGAAACCAATGATGTAGGTATTTTAAAAAATGTTCCTCTTATTTCACTTAGCTGTTTATTTAAAAGTCAGAGCAGTTTAATAACTTGTCAGGATCAAAGAGGTAGGGCCTCCCTGGTGGTGCAAGGGGTTAAGACGCAATCTATGAAGTTATTTCCAGCCACTGCAGCATGAATTCCATCCCTGGCAGTCCAGGGAGCAACCCACATGGCGCAGCAGACCTCTCCTGCCTTGCCCACTGCTCCCCTCAGCAGTGTAATTCGGTCAATCTGCCTGTTCTGTTCCTCGCTCTGTCTCTGGTGAATCCTCTCACTCTCCACACCTCTGTCCTGTACCCCAGTTCTTGTATACATAAATAAACCTTTAAAAAAAATAATAATAAACCAGTTTAGGGGTCTCCCTGGTGGCACAAGGGGTTAAGATGCAGCACTATGAAGCTATCAGTGGCCACTACAACACGAATTCAATCCCTGGCAGGATAAAAAATCAACACACAAAAAATCTTTAAAAAAAAAAATTCACAGAAGTAGCCAGAAGCATTGCCATAACTTATACACACATTTTCTGGATTTTATTTGTTGTTCAATATATAGAAGATATATTTTGTATATATTGTTCAATATAGTTTGTGTATTTGTTCAATATATACAAGATGTATATTTCAGTAGATAATTTGTGTAAGGTTCTAAAAAAGAGTATTTTACTTAAAGCAGATTTGTATAGTACACGATACATTGTAATATATTGTACGGTAGACTAGACTAAAATGTCTGGGACTCCTGCTAAATTAACAACACAGTGTCTATGTATTCTAGATTACTTATTATTATCTCATGAACTTCACTTAATCTTCAGTAATTCACATAATCAGAGATATTAATAAATTCCTAATTAAGAGAACAGAATTTGAAATGGGTCTGGAATAATATGACAGTTGGTATGGGGTATTTAAATTTAATTTAGATTCAGCTGAAGATCAGGCAGAACTGATAAAAAAAAAGAAACATATCACTGTGTAGGAAGACTGACTTACAATTATGAAAATTCTTCCTTGGTTCATGTACATATTATGCAATTACAATCAAAATCCCAGTGAGATTTTTTGGGTGAATTTAATATATGACTTTAAAATGTATTTGGAAAAATAAACAGTAATATTTGCTAAGTGAATATTAGAAAGAATGGTAGTAATGGTAGGTATACTTGCCTTTCAAGAAAAAACATTAATTTAAAATAGAATCGATATGGTTAGAAAGAGTCATAAAATGAACCATAGAAAAATCAATAAAAGATCCACATCCTTATTAAAAGTTTATATATAAAATATTGGTATTTGATATCAGTAGGATAAAGATCAATAAACAGTGTTAGGAAAAGTCATAAATTCTATGTGAATTTAAAATTATGTTAAAAAATAAAAAGGGGGCCTCCCTGGTGGTACAAGGTGTTAAGTCTCAGCACTATCAAGCTTTCACCAGCCACAGCAGCATGAGGATCCGGGCCAGGGAGCTGACCCACAGGGCACAGCAGACCTCTCCTGTCTCTCCCGCTGCTCCCCTCAGCAATGTATTTCAGTAGATCTGCCTGTCCTGTTCCCCACTCTGTCTCTGGTGAATCCTCTCACCCCCTGCACTTCTGGGCTGTACCTGAGCTATTGCATGCATAAATAAATAAAATAAATCTTTTTAAAAAGGCAGAAAATGTACAGATATGTATAAATATGTGTATATACAGTTGACCTTTGAACAATAAGCATTTGAACCGTGCAGTTTCACTTATATGAGGATTTTTCTTTTCAAAAAATATATTGGCAAACTCATCGAAAATTTGCCACAATTTGAAAAAAACACTTGCTGAAAAATTGCATAGTCTAGAAATATTGAAAATTTTGAAAAACTTAAGTATATCATGAATGCATAACATATGTAGATAATAGTCTGTTGTATCATTTGGTACCATAAAATACCAACAAATCTATTACGAAATTTTTATAAATTTTATAAAATTTATTAAAATTTTATCAAAACTTACAAAACAGAGACCATTCATGGGGTCATTCAGTAGAGAAAAATGTAATTAAGCATAAAGATTCAGTAGTACATCATGTCTGCATACAATTAGCTGTGGTGTATGCAGTACTGTTGCAATAATTTTGTAGTCACCTCTGTTGCTATTATAGTGTTGAAAATATTGCAAGTATCCACTTAAAATGCCTTGCAATGTTAATCATATCTGTGTGAGCAATTTATCTCTTCAGTGTACTGCCTATCCTAGCAAAATGATCCCTAGCAGAATTCACATATTCACAATCATATTTGTTGAAAAACCATCAACCTTGAACAACACTGTAGAATTCATACAAAGTGCCACTAGTAAAGTGCTCCCAAGAAACAGAGTAAAGTCATGACATTACAAGAAAAAAATTGAATTGCTTGTTGCAGACTATAAATAATATTGATGTAGGTACTGAGCAAAAATACAATTCATCTTATCAGCAGATGATGTAAATTTATGGTATCAATAAATACAGTAAAATTCTATAAATGCATGTTCTCTTCTTTATAATTTTCTTAATTTTTATTTTCTCTAGCTTATTTCAGAATACACTTATGTTATATACTTAAGAATACAGTATATACCATCCACAATATGTGTTGATATTATTGGTAAGTCTTCTGGACAATAAACTATTAGTATTTAATTTTTCCAGAGTCAGAGTTATAAGTGGATTTTCTCTTGCATAGGGCGGTGGGGTGCGGTGACTCAGCATGCCTATCCCCCACATTGTTAGAGGGATAAGAATATATTACATCTTGGAATGGGAAAGATAATTCTAAGCACAATATCAAAGGCAAAATTTCTACAGAACATGTAAAAGCCATGGTTACAATATTTTTAAACATGTCTGTTAAAGCATTATAAACAAAGGCAACTAAATACCAGGGGAAAAAATTACAGCATATTTTACAAAGGTTTAATAAATATATGAACAATATAAGGCAATAAAGTATCAAAAGATGATGAAAAAATAAAAACAATATACATAAAATAACAAGAATTGGTATCTATTTAATCCTTATAATATACCAAGTATTGTGCTTACAACTTCACAAGGATTTTCTCACTGGGTCCTCACAATATGATTATCTATATTTGACATGTGATCAGCTGAGCCTCAGAAAGGTTACTTTTCTTGATCATAGAATGTTGGTACCTGAGCCCAGATCTCTCTTATCTTGAGTTGTAGCTTTTAATTACTATTATATATTGCATTTCCAGTTGAAGAATAACATGATCACCCTCACAAGTAATTAGTTTTTACAAATAATATAAGCACCTAGTATATTCTCTCACCTACCACAGAGGCATTTTAAAGAAAAATTATACAAGTATTGACAGGGATGAGATGAGGTGTACACTCTGATACACTGCCTGTTAGGAGATAAATAAATGCTACTTTTCCAGGGTGGTTCCATAAAATGTTCTCTAAGTAACAACAGTGAAGGAAACAGTAATGGTTCAATATGACCTAGAATAAACAAAGAAATGTGAATATAAATTAGAAAAGAAAATCTATGGTCCCTGTTCATGTCAGTCATTGTTGTGCAGAGACAGATTTAAAGGTCGAGGTACACAGTACCTCCTCCATCCATGGTCTCAACATCCAAAGTGAGAGGTTGTGCCAGTGTTTTAAATTGTTACCTTTCACAGTGGGCAGTCAATATAAGGTGTTTAAAACTGATGTATTGAGAAATAAAAATTAAATTATATAATTTAATTTTATAATGGCTGCAATTTAAAAGTGTTTATTTCTGGAGAGTGGGAAAGTATAAGGAGTTTTTCACTTTATATTTAGTATGATTTGAATTTCTATTTAATATTAAGAATGTGGAAATATTATTTTAATTTTTAAAATACAGTTTAAAACTACATAGCCATTTGCAAAGAGGATTATTTAGATATGAATTTAGTATGCTTATATAACAAGTTATTATGATGACATTAGTAACAGTGAGATACGATCCTATCTGGAAATAACAGTAACAATGATGAAAGATAGCTAAAACATTTATGGACTATTTATTGAATGACTTTCCAATAACTTTTCTAAGCTTTCCATGTATATTATAATTTAATATGCTCTCAACTGCTCTATAAGAAATCTCAGAGGCTAAGAAAATTGCCCAAGGTCACACAGGTAGCAAATAGCAGAATTTGGATTAAAATTCAGGTAGTCTAACTTCACAGCTTATATTTTAGGTACTACAATCTACTGTTTAAATAGCAAGTGAAAAAGTAATTGTAGAGTAACATGTTTTAAAAAATTGTAAATGTTTGTGTGCAATATATGGAGGGTTTTACAACATGTGGAGAGAGAATGTGGAGTGTGTATGGTATATGAAGTGAAGTGATCTGTGAGTATGTGTGTGCATGTGCACAAATGATATGAACATAGAATTTGGAAGGCTAGATATGAAAATGACAGGATGACAGGAGAAAATATTTCCCTTATTTCCACATTTTGTAATTAAATGTACAATGATATTTAATTAATTACAAATTGATATTATTGCCCCAAATCTTAAAACAAGTAATTCCATTTCTGGGAACTGATTTTTTTTTTTAAAGATTTATTTATTTATTTATTTATTTATCTATCTATTTATTTATTTATTTGTACAAGCACTGGGTACAGTCAGAAACGTGGGAGGGTGAGAGAATTCACCAGAGCCAGAGCGGGAAACAGAACAGGCAGACTGAAATACACTGCTGAGGGGAGCAGCGGGTGGCAGGAGAGGTCTGCGCGCCATGTGGGACCCTTGCCGGGTGGCCTGGGAATGAACCGGTGCTGCAGAGGCTGTGAGCAGCTTCACAACCCAGCGCTCAACCGCTCAGCGCGCCACTGGGGAAGCCCTCTGGGAACTGATTTTTAAGGGGAAAAATAAAATATTGGACAAAGGTGCAGATACAAAAATTAATCACACTCTAATTCTTAAATGTGAGTTTTGCAAAGTGACTGCCTTCCAAAGAATGGAATATGGGGAGACAAAGGGCAAAGAGTATAGTTTACAGTGGAAAAACTTCACAAATATCACCTCAGTCAGGTGATTAACATCAAAATTGATAGTCATGCTGGCAATGTTTACCCTTAATATTACGTGATCAGAATGGCTCTTTATGTCAGTGTGCTTCCTCCCAGGATTCTACAAAGTCTCTCTTATTGTGATTAAAAACATCAGACCACCTAAGACAAACATACGATTAGTACTCCTCAAACTGTCAAACAAGGAAGTCTGCGAAACTCACAGTTTAGAACAATCTAAGGAGAAATCACTGACTATATGTACTATGGTAATCTGGATGGTATCCTGGAACAACAACCAAATAAGGGCATTAGTGAAAAACAGGAAATCTGAATTAAGTATAAACTTCAGTTAATAAAATATTTCAGAGTTCTTTATGCCCATCTGCTTGTGTCTGTGCAAGCATCTTCTCCCTTCCTTTAGTATAATAAACCTGATCTTTTTAAGGGCCTGCCTGGGGCCCTAGGGGTTAAATCCCAGTGCAACCACCACCTCCATGGCCTGAGTTCTATCCCGGCCAGGAAGCTAACCCACACATGGCTCAGCAGACCTATCCTGGCCCACCCGCTGCTCCCTTTAGCAGTGTATTTCAGTAGATTTGCCTGTTTTGCTTCCCACTCTATATCTGGTGAATCCTCTCACCCCCCTGCACCTTAAAATGGATACCTTTTATGCCTCAATAAAATTGATATTTAAATTAATAAATATATTGACATCCTACATCTTTTCTTGGGATTATGAAATCTGTTAAATCCAGGGAGACAAGCTTATTCTTTAATCCATTGTTTAAGTATGAACTGACCCCAAGTTGATCATTCATAAACAAGTTTTGACTATTCAGAAACAAGGGAAGAGCAATTTTATTTTATTTTTTTTGGATTTATTTTTGTGTATTTATGCATATAAGTACTGGGTGTAGGTCAGAGGTGTGGGTTGTGACAGGATTCACCAGAGAAAGAGTGGGGAGAAGAACAGGCTGATCTACTGAAATCCACTGCTGAGGGGTGCAGTAGGTGAGACAGGAGAGGTCTGCAAGGCCATGTGGGTTAGCTCCCTGCCTGAGGATGGAACTCAGGGGATCGAACTCAGGCCATGGTGGTGGTAGCGCTGAGACTTAACTCCTAGACCACTAGGGAGGCCCAAGGGAAGACCAATTTTAGAGGGAAGGATGATGGATTTAGTTACTGGCATAGTCTTTTGGAACTATAGCAAATGGGTCAAAAATAAACGTTCTCAACCCTTTCAGGAAGACCCCGTACATTTAAAACACTAATAACATTATAAACCAATGTAACCTCAAAAAAAAAAAAATCTATGGTTACAATACCTATCTATCTTTGGGACAGATGAAACAAAAGGAGTAATCTAGTAACCAAAAGAGGTCTCTCCCCTGTCCTTTGCTAATATGGAGCCTTCATTTACATGGATGCATGCTCATTTAATAACTCTATAAGTCAATAGGGAAGATGCAGTGCTGGTAGTATGTATATGAAGGGACTGCTGAATCAGTCTCTGGGCAGAAAACACAAGGTTATTGATTTTTACATTTAAGGTATAAGTTCCTACAAGCCTTATTTTGGTTAAATCTCATTATACAACACATTCTTGCATGATTTTCCCATTAAAACCTAATGAAAACAAGTCCCAACATTGAAATTTGCTCTTGGGCATCATTTCAACTATCTGATTGATTATGTTAATCTTTATTGTACTTATATTAAAGATAAGGTCCTGAAAAGATGTTTTTAGTTGTGAATGTTAAATGTTACTCACTAGAAATAAGCCTAGAATAAGGGAAAGAAGGAAAGGTCTACTTAATTATTATTCTCATGTCAATGATTTCATTGTACAATTACCTGAATATATTTCAAAGGGATTGTCTTTAGCTTAAGATTTAAAGAAGCAATAACAACAAAAACACTAACAAAAAAAAACACTCCAAAACCATCTGCAAAAATCCTTTGTTGGCCCTTGAAGACCTCTAGCTTTTAATTTGTTTTTTGTTTGTTTGTTTTATTGAGGTAATATTAGTTTACAACACTGTGTTATTCAAAGGCAAAAGAGCACATCTCCTCAGATGCATGTCACCACCACTCCCACCACCAAGGAACCCTCACTTTACCATAATCCATTGTGTCCCCTCCAGACTTTGCTCTGCCCCCTTGTCTTGTCAGCTCTTACTTTTTAAATTTGGTAAACATATATCTACATTATAAACATTATCCAATTTCACTTTCTTCACATTCAATTTCTTTTTCACTTCCACACTATGCTAAACATACCTAAAATATTGCGCACACTGAAGATCTTTCAATGAATGGAAAGGAATAGGTGACAGTTACAGTGATCTAAAAACAATGAGAAATAAAGAATTTATAGAGAGAGATGAAGAAAGTAGGGTAAAGACTGCATCTTGTTCCTAAGAATAAAAAAGAAAATTCTACATCCTTAGAATGCCAAATGGTGAATTGCCAGCTGTATCAAAACTGAAAGTTTTCAGAGCAATGTTCACTATAATACCCATTTATCTGCCACAAACTCAGCATATAAAAGAAAAGGGAACAAAGAGACTAGTTGAAACAGGACCTAACATATTAACAGAACAATTTACATGAAACATAATTTAATCAAAAGAAAATATTGCCTTTCTTTGTTTTCTCCTTTCAGCAGACACGTGAACTAATAATTTAAAAAAAAAAATGCTTTCAGTTAAACCTAAAACAGAGACCAAATGAATAATTTTGATTAGTCTGATGGATCCTAGCTTATTCTGATCCCAGCAGGTGGGTTTATCTTTACTTCTTACAAGTGGTACATGAGTAGTTGAGCTCCTATTTCAAAGGATCTTTGACTAAGTTTTATCTAATTACACTACAAAATGATTCATACCTACCATTCACTTATCCTTAAATCCATCTATTCTGACACTGTCTACTAATGCTGGGGAACTAAATCTGACTAACTGATAATTTTTTGTCATTCAAATAGTCATGTGTTTTATAGTCCTGTTTAAAAATTTTATTTCCGCTTCACTTTAGGCACCAGGGCTTAAACTGGAACTATATTACATTTATTATTTTTTAAATGCACAATACTGTTTTATTCATTTCTGGCCTTAAGGATAAATTTTCCAGGTACTGAATATGATCCATTCAAGTACAAAACCCTGTATTCATTTAAAAACATTTTATTATTTATATCATTGTCTGTTTATATAATATAATAAAATACATTATGCATGTCCTTGCCTTCTTATACAAAAGTTTTTAAACTTTATACACAATTTCTTCTGGATAACTCTGGGTTACCATTATAAATCTGCAGTATTATACCCTACTGTAGGACAAAAAACATAATCTGTATCTACTTTTTCATTGTTTGCACTGTTTCACGATGAGCTGTTAAAACTTACTGCTCTCCTCTTCACTCTTCCCAGTGTCTTTCTGTACATTCTAAATTGATTTCTTCTAATCTGGTAGGGAAACAGAAATAGAGTTTACTTAAATTATAGCTTTTCTTAAAGTAGGCTGAAGTACATAAGGGTAAAATGTTATCATGTCTGGAATTTGTTTTAAAATACTCCAGCAACTCAAACACGCTGACATAAAAGTTTAAGTAAAAGAGCATTGGCAAAATATTAGTAACTGTTGAGACTGGGTGATGTTCATTATATTATTCTAATTTGTGTATCTTTGGAAATGCTATTATTAAGAAATTTTTTTAAAAAGAAACTTTTTTCAAAGAAAAACATTAGTTAATAAATGTTTAAGGAATAATGGAATTAGATAATCACAATTTTGCAACCATAATATAATGATTAATTCAGTCAGGGGTGAATTAGGGAACAATAAATTAATATAGGCTCAAAGCATCACCCCACAGTTTATGTAATAATTTCTAAGGGAAATATACCTTTACAGGGCAGAAAGTTATCATTAAATGCAGACATTATCTATGTGATCAATCAAATTCAGCATTATCAATAACCGGCCAACTTGTAAATGTGTACTTTATGGTATTACAGAAGTACATGATATCACCTACATAGTAATCTTAACAAAAATGTTTACTTTGAATTTAATAATGAGGAAACAAACATACAGTTTGTATTAATTTTATAAAATAACTTGCCAGAAGTGTTGAAAGTGTTAATGTTTGGTTTGGATAGTGACTCAGTTAAAAGGAATAACTATAGAGAACATTACTAGACTGTTTAGGAATATTTGAATATGGTTGGTATAGTAGATAAAATATGTTACACGTTTAAATTTATTGGTGTGGTAATACCTGTAGCTATGTAGGAGAAAGTTCATCTTCTCAGTGGACATATGAAGCTCAAGTATTCAGGGATAAAGTGTCATGAGATCAGCATCTTCTTTTGCAAGGGTTCTAAAATTGTGTGTGTGTGTGTGTGTGTATTTGTGTCTGTCTATTTAAAAAGAGAAGAGAAAGTAAATATAGCAAAATATTAACCGTTGGTGGGTCTAGGTTAGAGGTATTATATGAGCACTCATCATTTTAGTTCAACTTTTCTGTGGGTTTGGATTTTTTCAAATTAAAAAGTTGGGGAATGAGAAACCTCAACAACCTAATCAGTCTTTTGCTTTCTAAACAACTAACTCCCAATCTCCATTCAGCTACCAGAAAGATATTTTTGTTTGTTTGGATTTTTCCTTTTTTTAATTTATTCTAATTTATTTTATTTTATTTTTCCCTCCACCAAACAACCCGTGCCCATACTCCATCTCATTCTGGTGAGAAATCGGGAACTGGAAACTGGGAGCAAGGCTCGAGGGAATGGCTCATTAATCTTGGTGTCTTGGTGCAAAATAAAAAATAAAAATAAAAGTAATGAAAGATAAATCACTGACTCCTGCAGCAAGTGACTTATGTTAATTTACCATATACCATCAGTTACTAGTGTCTTTGGTCTATCCAACATATAAAAGCATTTGAAATTATATTAGAGGAGGGTTGGCAGATTTAACCAATAAAATATAGTATATATTTATGTACATACATATATATATATAGGTAACTCTATATTTAAGACAAATATAATACTAATATCACATTCTGATTTCTCTTTAACCCACCAGGTGATGATCACTAACAAACTGGAAACTCATATATTTGAGATTAGGAAACCATGTGCTAAGTGACACATCTTATATTTCAAACTCAAAATGTCTTAAGGAATATTTTTATAATATAAAAATCTAGTTTATATGAACAAATAGTCTAAAAAATATTGGGGGGGATATATAAAAACAAGTAGTCAAAAATAAGTAAATTTTAGAAAGCACAGTATTTCCTTTGAAGATTAAAGTGTATAAAGACCATTTTCTAATTACTTACTCTTTTGCTTTGAAATGGCTGAAAAAAGTGAGATATTACTGTTTTTAATATTTATGAAAAATTTTACTTAAACTCCAGTAATAAAAAATATCTAATTTAACATATTTCTTAAAGTTACTATAGTCATAATGCCAGTAATGAAAATAGTCCATTGTTTTGCTAACTGATAGCCATATTATTATTTTGCTTACAATGTTGTTATTAGCAGGACACAGAAATTCTGACGGAACATAGAAATTCACCATCTAATTCTGCAGATTAGGAAACTGAAATCTAAAAAGTAAAATATTTTTTCTAAAGTCACCCAAATGTCTTTATTTTCAGTTTTTCTCTTACAATACATTATATACTGTTGTTATAGTATTTTTTTGCACAATAAATCCAGGTTATGTTTTGTTTTGTTTTGTTTTAAAGATTTATTTATTTATGCATACAAGAGCTGGGGTGTAGGCCAGAGATGCAGGGGGGATGAGAAGATTCACCAGAGACAGAATGGGAAGCAGAATAGGCAGATTGACTGAAATACACTGCTGAGGGGAGGAGTAGGAGACAGGAGAGGTCTGCTGCACCATGTGGGTTGCTCCCCTGCCGGGGATCGAACTTGTGCTGCAGTGACTGCAGACAGCTTCATAGGTTGCATCTTAACCCCTTGCGCCACCAGGGAGACCCAGGTTAAATTTTGTTTTAAGGGAAGTATTTATATCATAAATTAACTCATTTCAGATCCATTGATAATAAAACTTATTAAAAATAAAGGAAGGTAGGGCCAGTTCTTGTATGCATAAATAAATGGATCTTTAAAATAAATAAAGGAAGCAGTCATTTCTTGACTCTGTATTTGTGTTTTATCCTATCTGTATACTTTATATCTATATTGTAAGGTATTTGCATTAGCTATTTAAGTATGAAATAATTTATCCTCAAGGATAGGTAAAGAATTACTGCATACATTAATATCAACAGGAAATAGGAGTTCATGTGACATCTGATGAAATTAAATTTCATTTACTCATGGGATGGAGCAAAACAGAAAAAGGCAATGACATTGAATATATTGAGACTGTTGTTCCTTTGAGATTAAACAGACTCATGCAAGCATTAAGAAAAAGTGAAAACTATTAAAATTTTTATTAAAAATCAGTAAAAAAAATTGAGAAATAGTGCCTGATGCATATTTGGAATGGAATTTAGTTTCCTATTGAGCATTCGAAAGACTATCATAAAAATATTTGAGCCTCAAGAAGGAAATTATATATGCATGCAGTTGAAAATCCTTAAATCAATATTCAATCTGAAAGAACTCTCCAGGAAATTTACTTCAGGGTTTGTTGCCTGACTTCAGGATTCAAATCACACATTTAATGAGAAAATCTGAAATATAGCAGATTTGTTATATAAAAGCTGTGGGAGACCACATTGGGGAAAATCAACTGAAAGTAAAAGTGAAGATGTATAAGGTAGAGACCTTGTTAATAAATGCTACAGTGCAGTTAGGATCTGATAACATTAAAATGACCCTAATTTTTGCTCATTTTTTTCATTGATATTATTGATCCTAAATATTGTTTTGTCTGCCATTTAGTGGTATAAAATATTTTTCCAGTTAAAAGTTTAAGAGTGACTAAAACTCAGCCTAAATTATTTATCTTCATTTATGAATTAAATTCTAAAGTAAATATCCAGAAATGAGATTTCAACACTACTGATGATATATTTGACACACATAAAGGAGTAATTGAAATTTCATATAGTTTGAATTATTTTGGTGTAAATCTATGGATAATTTTCATTCTGAATTGTTGAAATAAGAAGTAAAAGGGGTCAAATCCTTGCAAAGGAAGGACATTTTGAAAGTCCCTTTGTTGAAGATTAGTACATTGTATCATTTGTTTTAATGTGAACTGTAGAGTTTTATTCTGCCCACATTTGATGATTAGGTGCAATCAATGATGAGTAGGTGGAACAGGAAAATGAGAGTTACACTAAAATGTAGTGACTGGTGGGTGCTACATCACAGCTGCCTCAGACAGTCTTACCTTGGTATAATTTTACACCTATCAGAATTAGGAGAAAAAGGCACATTCTCTTATGAGACATGCTACTTTCAAACTGACAAACCCAGAAGAATCAAAGAATTTTCATAAAGCATTTTGATAATATTTTTTTCATAAAATAGTGTACCCACTTGGGAAGTAAGTTACTTTTTGAGTCTGTGTAATAATTTATTTCTGATATAAAATGGATGTATATATACATTTTTATTGAGGGAACATTGGTTTACAACATGGTGTGTTCCTGTTAGTCAAGGCATTATTTTTATCCCATATCTGCCTGCTGTTTTCAGCAGATACTGGTTTCCCAGTATGTTCTCATACCAGGACTTTGCCCTTGGTGAAAGGCCCCCTGCATGACCCTACATCTAGCTGACAAGCAGGAACTCTGGGCACCAAGACAATATCCCTGAGGACAAGGGGGCTGGGAATTCCACAAGGACCTCTCTCTTCAAGAGAGATACCCATAGTCCACCTCTGTAGTCCATGGTGTTCTCTCCCCAAATGCTCTCACCTCTCCCCCTCCAGTAGCCTCAATTTTATAGTCCGCTTTCTAGGGCTAGTTACTAGTTTAGCTATATTTCACCCTTTGTTTGGGTTCTCTATTTTTCACATAAAAGTGACAACATCTGGGGCCTCCCTGGTGGCACACGGGGTTAAGACACAGCACTATGAAGCAATCTGCAGAAATTGCAGCACGAGTTCTGTCCCTGGCCAGGGAGGTGACCCACATGGCGCAGCAGACCTCTCCTGACTCACCCGTTACTCCCCTGAGAGTGCTTTAGTCAATCTGCCTGTTCTGTTCCCCACTCTGTCTCTGGTGAATCATCTCACTCCCCTCACTTCTGGCCTGTACCCCAGTTCTTGTATGCATAAATAAATCAATCTTTAAATAAAAAGAAGTGACATCATCTGGTATTTGTCTTTCTCCTTCTGACTTACCTCGTTTACTATAATCCCCTCCAATCCATCCATGTTACTGCAAATGGCAAGAGTCTACCTTTTCTGACAGCTGAGTAGTATTCCATTGTGTATATATACCTCCTTGACCCACTCATCTGTATTTGGGCAATAAGGTTGTTTCTATAGCCTAGCAATTGTAAATGGTGCTACAATGACCATGAATATATTCCTTTGAATTTTTGTTTTTGCATCCTTCCAGTGAATAACAAGGAGTGAAATTGCTGGATCACATGGTACATCTATTTTTATTGTTTTGAGAAATCACCATAATGTTTTCTGTAGGGGGTGCAGCAGATTGCATTACTACCAACACTACACAAGGTTTTCTTTTTATCCACACCCTTGCCAACATTAATTGCTTGTGGTCTTTTTTTTTTTTTAAAGATTTATTTTATACAGGAACTGGGGTACAGTCAGAAGCATGGGAGAGTGAGAGAATTCACCAGAGCCAGAGCAGGGAGCAGAACAGGCAGACAGACCGAAGACACTGCTGAGGGGAGCAGTGGGCAAGGCAGGAGAGGTCTGCTGCGCCATGTGGGGTTCTCCCTGGCCGGCGGGGTATCCAACTGGCACTGCAGAGGCTGTGGACAGCTTCGCAGCGCGGCACTCAACCGCTGCACCACAGGGGAGGCCCACTTGTGGTCTTTTTGATATAGGTCATTCTCATGTGTGTGAGATAGTATCTCATTGTGGTTTTGATTTGTATGTTCCTAATGATAAGCAGTGATGAATATTTTCTCAGGTGCTTTCTGGCCATCTGAATGTGTTTGGAGAAATGTCTAGTTCTGCCCCTTTTTTGACTAGGTTATTTAATTTTTGTTGAATTATATGAGTTATTTGCAGACCTTGGATATTAAGTTTACCTCATTCTTTAAAAAGTGAGTATTGTCTAAATTTGGTCTCAAATTCTTAATATTTCATAATGCAGGGTGAAGGCTTTGCAATACTTTCTAGAAATTCTAGATTATATAGAAAATACAACCAGAAAATATTTATTTCAAAATATCCAGGCATATGTTTGTTTGTATATATGTATGTATATATGATAGGAGTACTGCTGAAAAATGTAGGCATTCAGTAAATGAAACTCCCTCTTATTCAGGTTATTTGTATTTATTACAATAAATTTGCATTTTAATTGTTCTTAAGATTTTTGCAAACATAAGATACTGCATCTAAGTGAATATCTATACACCCAAATGCATTGAAAATCAATGTAATAAATAAGATAGTTCTGGAAGATTTAGGTGAAAACTAATAATAAATTCAGAAGATCTCTGTTTATTTTTAACTTATCTTAGAATCATTATGTACAAACCCCTACTGTGGTAAGTATTATAAACTGTAGTAGAAGATAAGATAAATAATCTAGCATGCTTGGAAAACACTTTATATTGTGCTTCAGCTTGTGTTCCTATGGAGATTTTGATTTAATCACTTGGCCTTACACCAGGATTAACAACTAGCTCAGTTGAGGGAAGTGTTCACAGGAAATGAATTAATTTTTAGACCTTTCAAGATGGTGAATAGGTTTGATTTAGTGGCTATTTCTGAACTGTAAATTGTGAAGACCTAAGTATATAGTCAAGCAATGTCAGAGTACTTGGTACAGAACAAAGGGGAATGCAAGTTAGCAAACAAGTAATCAAATTGGCCATTTTTACAGGGAACATCATTTCATCTTTAATGAAAATATTCTGAGTTGCTGATTATCAAATCCACCAGTTCCAATATTTGTTTCATTTCCAAACCATTTTAAGCAAATGCGAACATGGTAAACAATCCCTATATTTGGAGGAAGGGATGAAATGAGCAGGGCAAATATATAGATGTATAAATCCCTACGAGTATTATATACAGTGTATTTCCTTTATAGTTTTTGTGTCCAGCACTATGCAAAACACAATTTACCTCAATAAGTCCTCACGGAACTTGGTGAGATAGGTATGATGCCTATTTTAAATATGACATATTGTGTTCTGAAACTCAGAGTTTGTGTTTACAAAAATCATATAGCCAGGTTATTTGTAGAGTTGAGACTAGAAAATAGGTCTATCTGAGATAGCTAGTAAATAGTGGGCCTAATATTGAAACTCAGATCTGTCACTTTTCAGGATCGCACACTGCCCAAAGAGTTATGAAGTTGAGATTTTGGACACTATCAGAGCTGTAATTTCAAAAAACTTTGGAAGTCATTTGTCAATGTCAAAATTGACCTTAGAGTTCTATGCTCTGCACCCATTGTCCCATATAACAGCAGATATAAATTTATTTGAAAAAAATAAGAGATTCCAGGTAGAATGTGGGCACTTATCTGCATAGTCAGAAACTGGTTCTCAGTCCCAACTTACTATTTACAAGCTCTCCAATTTGAGAAAGTAACAAAATGGCTCCATATTTTAGGTACCATTCTTTATAAGCAAGGATAATAATATATAATTATTCATGGACAATTGCTTTAATCATTGTCTTAGAAAAGTGAAAACATTTGAGAAAATAGTCAACTTTAGTAAAGTTTAAACTTGGCTTTTTTTTTTTTTAAAGATGTATTTATTTATTTATTTATTTATACAAGCACTGGGTACAGTCAGAGGCGCGGGAGGGTGAGAGAATTCACCAGAGCCAGAGCAGGTTGCAGAGCAGGCAGAAGGACCTAAGTACACTGCTGAGGGGAGCAGCGGGCGGCAGGAGAGGTCTACGCGCCATGCGGGACCCTCCTCCGGTGGCCAGGGAGCAGCCGGGGATCAAACCGGCGCTGCAGAGGCTGCGGGCAGCTTCGCAACCCAGCGCTCAACCGCTGCGCCACCGGGGAGGCCCAACTTTAGTAAAATTTAAATACTGAGTTACCATATAACCCAGAAATTTAAATCCTCCATATATTATATCCATATATATATATATATATATATATATATATATATATCTCCAAGGCAAAGGAAAACATGTATCTACACAGAGTTGTTCACATGGATGTTCATAGACAAAAAGTGAAAACACCTGAAATGCTCATCAGTTAATAAACTGATAAACAATGACTTATAGATTTATACAATTCAGCAATAAAAAGGAATGAAGGATTGCCCCATGCTATAATATGGAAAAATGTTGAAAATATACTAAGGGAAAGGAGCACAAACAAAAGGGGACATATTGCATGATTCCATGATTATAAAATTTCCTTAATAGGCAAGTCCATAGAGACAGAAAGTAACTAACATGTACTAAAAAAAAAAAAATAGTCAAGAGAGGGAATTGGGAGGTAAAGGATTTGTTTTTGAGTGATGGAAATGTTCTGGAAGTATATAGTGGTGATGGCTGCACACCTCTAAGAATATAATTAAAAAGCATTGAATTACGTACTTTAAAAGGGTATGTTGTATGGTGTGTGAATTATACTTCAAAATGTTGAAAAGAAAAGTAAAAACATTTGGCGAACTAGAAATAGCTGTAAATGTCAACTATTATGATGACTATAGCACTGATGTACCAACAGAAGAGAAGATGTTTTCTAAAATCAAACTACCGCTGTTCTTTTAATATCATGTGGATTTAACCTATCTAATATACCCACTTCTAGTGCTGGCAGTGGGACCCTCAATTCACCCTAAATACTTTTTACCTGCTGAAACTCATCCTTGAAATTACCATTGAGAACATTTTTTAAATAAAAATAAACAATCTGATTTTTTAAATCAATTTATCATATCTATATAACATTGGGGGTACATTCTCACACCTCCACATCTGTAAATGTTTCACTTACTCCCCACCAGATCTCCGGTGCTAATGTACTATCCCCATCCTTCCCCTATAACTTCCTTGTTCCCTTCTCTTCCCTTAGGTAACCAGTATATTTTTCACAGTGTAAGAATAATTTTGCTGTGCTTTGCAAGTATGTACTCTTAGGTTATTTATATTCCACAAATAAGTGTAACCATCCAGTATCTGCCTGTCACTTTCTGATTTATTTTGCTTAGGATAATCACCTCATCCTCTATTGGTGGGAATGTGATTTGATGCAACCTCTATGCAAAATGGTATAAAGACTAAAAAATAAAAAGTAGAAATAACCTATGATCCAACAATACCGCTGCTAAGCACTTATCCAAGTAATATGAAAACTTTAATAGGAAAAGATTTATGTGCTCCTCTGTTTATAGCAGCATTATGCCATATAGTCCAGGAATGAGACTGATTGCAAGTAAGTATATCTATGACTCATAAGCATGGTTCCACTACCAAAAGGGAAGCTGATTAGTTATGAATCTGTTTATGTATCTAAAGCAAAAATACAGAGATATTTCAAAACACATCGATCTGGATTTAGATTGTATAATGAGCCTTTCCAAATAAAACTGAATGTGAATATCAATTATAGCATATTTCTGAGAATGTTTATGAAGATTTGACCATGTGTGTAGTAGAAACTTAAAAACTAAAAGTCCATTCACCAGGTCAAGTCAAAGAATTTAGGATTAACTGGGTTGCTTCTAATACTTCTAGTTCCAATGATAAGGACTATAGGGTTAGTAAATCACATATGGATAACAGGACATTAACTGCAGTACTAATGTTCTTGTCAGTTGAAAATAATAAAGTTCATTTTTGCATAGTAGTTAATCAAGTGGAATTAGAGAAATAATCAAGGACTGGTATGCTTTTCATTGACCACTTTTTTAAAAAAAAGATTTATTTATTTATGCATACAAGACCGAGGTGCAGGCCAGAGGTGCACAAGGGTGAGAGAATCCACCAGAGACAGAGCAAGGAACAGAACAGGCAGACTGACTGAAATACACTGCTGAGAGCAGCAGCAGGTGAGACAGGAGAGGTCTGCCCTGCCATGTGAGTAGCAGCCTGGCAAGCTGCAGAGGCTGCAGATAGCTTCACAGTGCTGTGCTTAACCCCTTGCACCACCAGGAAGCCCGACCACTGTTTCTTAACAGCAACATGTTCCCTCTTTACAAAAACATTTTTTGACTCTTCATGTGATCATTTTTGCTGTTTTTTTTTTTTTTTGGTATTATTCCCTCATATCAAATACTCTATGTCCATTTGCTCTTAATATGAAAAGGTTTCATCTCTGAGACAACATCAACTGATCCCCAATGCCAATTATTTGTAACAGATATTCTTTCCATATTTAAGGAGAAAAAAACAACCAACTGAATGTGAATGTTATTGATGAATTTAGTCAGGCTGTGTATACAGCTTAAGGTGACCAGAATGTAGTATACATTGTAGTCATTCTGTTTCCAAAGGCAGAATAAAATTTACATGGAAGCAAGGATAGAAGAGTGTATTAAGAAGATGTGAAATATATATATATACACATACATATATGCACACATATACATACATGCATACATGCACACACATATGTATGATGGAATGCTGCTCAGTGATCACAAGTGGTGAATTCTTGCCATTTGTGACAACATGAGTGGACCTGGAGGAGATTTTATCAAGTGAAATAACACAGAAGCAGAAAGAAAAATACAGATTGATTTCACTCATGGAGTATAAAGAAAGAAAACAACAGGAAATCAAAAACTAGCCCTAGAAATCTGACTGTAAAACTGCTGCTGCCAGTGGGGGAAGGGGAAGGTTGAGAAGGAAGTGAGGAAGGAGTATAACCTACTATGGGGCACAGATATGGGTGCCTTGGTGGTGGGTATGACATGGTAACACATACCTTAAGGGATATGAGCCTATATTTCTGAATCATATGCAGTATTATAAACCAATGTTACCTTAAAATATTTTAAAATTCAAAAAATATAACATATTAAAGGGTGGGTTTCCACTTGCAGTTGAGAACCTCTATATGATGAGCCATGAAAGAGCAATTTAAAAATGAGTGATGTTGAGAAGGGCAAGAAGTCTTTTTCTCAGGAGTATACCCAGTGCCATACCATGGAAAAAGAAGGCAAACACAAAGCTGGACCAAATCTTTATTGTCTGGGTGAAAGACAAGTCATGCCTCTGGATTCTCTTATGCAGATGTCAACAAGAACAAAGGCATCTCTTAGAAAGGGGCCACACTCATGAAGTATTGGTGAATCCCAAGAACTACATCCCTAGAACCAAAATGATCGTCACTTGTACTAAGTTATCAGAAAGAACAGAGCTGATAGCTTATCTCAAAGAAGCTACTAATGAATAACGTTGGCACTGTTAATTATTGCAAAACAAAATGTCTCATGACTTTTTGTGTACACCATATTTAAATTGATCTCATTCACCAGAATACAGATCCTGAATGCCCCCTGGAATACTTTTGTTCAACAGTCTTGATTCAAGGAAGATTGCCTTGTGGTTAAATGAAGATTATTAGCTTTTTGAATTTTGATAGCAATTCCAGTTCAGCAAGTGCAATCACTGTTTTCCCTTCTAAAGATGTAATTGGACTTGATTAGTAATCTTCAGCTATTCACAGAGATGGTAAATGTCATCTCAAAACATTTAGAAGATTGGTTTTATTGTTAGACTTATATGATTGGTTATATTAATATATTTAAATACTGAGAAAATGCCTTCACTGTCTCACAGAACAGAACAATACTCATCTGTGTTTCCAGTTCTGTTGATTAGCTTGTTAAAGACAAAGGCTGAAGATAGTTGACAATGTCCATTTTATCATTTTTGTCTTAAGTTTTTCAATTTAATTAAAATTTCCTGTATCTAAAATATTGCCTTTTTCTTAATGAAAGACATTTTAGTGTGATAATATAAAAAAATGAGTATTCAATGTATGTTACATCTTATAGATATCTATAAGGTCAGATGCGTTTAAAATTCAACATGAAAAGAGATAGTAGCAAAGTTTGTGAATTCTTTAGCAAGTCAGACTAACATAATTCAGGATTATCTTTACAGCAGCTATTTAAAAATAGACAATCTGTAGAACTACTGAATATGTGAGACTGGTAATGTTGTTTTTGCCAGCTCATTAATGTGAAGGAGATATGCCATCAGAACAAATTTGTAAATCATGTGACCATAAGACTAAAGATTATTAAACATAATTATAGAAAAATGGAATCAAATAAAATTAAAAATGATAATCAACACCTAGACAGAAGGATACCAAGTAATGGTAAATTCAACTTGTTACATACAGAAAAATAAAAAAAAACTTTTACAAATTACCAACCTAAATTCATTTTTAAGGTCATAATGATATGATACAAAAATATTTCATTACTTTGGAGCATCTTTATTATACATAGTAAAGAACAAGAAGCACAACTGGGCCTCCCTGGTGGCGTAAGGGGTTAAGACACAGCATGTGAGGCTGGCTGCAGCCTCTGCAGCATGAGTTGGATCCCTGACCTGCAGGTAGCAACCTACATGGCACAGCAGACCTCTCCTGACTCACTTACTGCTCCCCTCAGCAGTGTACTTTGCTCGATCTGCCTGTTCTGTTCCCCACTCTGTCTCTGGTGAGTCCTCTCATCACCCACACACCTCTGGCCTATACCCCGGCTCTTGTATGCATAAATAAATAAATCTTTAAAAATAAAGAAGCACAGCTAATGAGCACAAAATCCCTCATACTAAGAAAGACACACAATTCAATAGACCAATTATTTTTTAGATGGATTTCAGAAATATTATAATTTATTAAAATTGAAATTGCATAATAATATAGCTGCAATGCTTCCCATGTGGCAAACAGTGTTTTGTATGTTTTGTATGTATTGATTAATTTTTACAACAGGTTGATGAGGTACATATTATTTTAGAAGTGAAGAAACATGCACAGAAAGTTAGTTTACCAGGGTCTCATGTAGACATTATGGCTACAATCTTCACAGTTGACCATTATATTGCACGCCCACTGTATGGCTAGATAACTAATTGAAAAAAAATGTTGTTTTATATCTTTCTATATCACTGAATTACATCTGAAATTAGAAGATGCTCCAATGATATTTTTTTTCTATATGACTGGTAGCCAAGAGTGGAAACTGCATTCCCAATGATTACTGGTCTAGCTATAAATGTGATACTTAGATTACATATAAAACAATTTCTGGACTTCAGCATGCTGTTATTTGGTTAAACCTTATCCTCTTCTTCCTAATGGAATTTTATACCATTCATAACCCAATTATACATCACCTAGAATCAGTAGTTACATTGGAAAATATGAGAGCATGCATCACTCAGTTTGCTGCTGCCAATCACACTTTTTCAGATTCAATAAACCATGTGTTTTCTCTTAGATGCTAGAATAAGTCCTTTATTTTCAATTTGCCCGTTAGAATGGATTTTAAAAAGCATACTCCCAAGAATATCTCCAGGTATAGATTTATTATGTTGACACTAAAAGCAGAGTCTAGGAAAGTTTGTGAGGGTGGTGACTGGATCTTCTTTATGATTTTCTAAATTCTGATTGCAATACCAAAAATATAGTGGGGGCTCAGCAAATACCAGTTAGTAATCTGATATTTGGCATATTTGATTACAAAACTTTGTTCTCATTTTGAAAACACCACTGAAATGGAAAGCACAGTTGGCCAATAAGGTCAAAAGTGTTACGTATGCTTTCCAGACAATATTTGAAGAGCACCTAAGCCTAGTATATTCCATTATACTTGGTTGATTCCCCTTTTTTCCTTCTTCCATCATGTATGTAACAAGAGTATAATATAGAGGACAAAGACACAGTTTATCCAACTTCAAATTCAGACTATGCTTCTTAACAGCTCTTGAACAAGCTATTTATTTGTGTCTCCATTTCCTGAAATGTGAACGACAAAAGTACTCTCATCCCCTGGGTTGTTGTGAGTATTAAATAATATTTCAAAAATCCTTAACAGAAGCCTGGCCTAGTAAAGTCTCAATCAATGTTACTATAATTATTACTATCATGTGTGGGTAGGGATGGTTTGCATACATACGCACAAGGGTGACCCAGACTTCTTACCCCATTAGGGAAGATACACCATGGTTCTCAAAGGGATATAACATGGTGTCCTCAAGGAGATGCACAGTGCCAAATGTATACATCAGTGAATAGGAATGGGGGAGTATACAAAGAGGCTGTTTGCAGCATTCTTGATTATCTGTAAAGAAAGCATAATGTAGTGGAAAAATAGCATAAGCAGACTCATGTTAAAATGCAAGTTATGAAACTCACAGGTTGATATGATGCTGACAAATCATTTCAATTATTTAAGCTTCAGTTAATGGAAGGGAGTAATATCTACTTCCACAAAGTGTGAGCCCGATACAACATATGCTAAATACCTACTACATGCTCAGCCTGTAGTGGTGCTCAGGGAATGTCTGATCACTTTTCTTCCTTTCCTGCATAACTGGAGTTGTCCACTGACATATTTCATCTCCAGCCAGCTAGAAGTGAGGATTGTTGACTCTGTAAGACATATATCTTCTTTTCTTTCCTCACTGTCAATATTTCCTAGCCCACTGAACAGAAAGTGGAAAATCAGTGAATAATTTCTTTACCCACATAAGAAGTCAGGAAAGCATAACTCTATCTCATTATTAGAGTTGAAAAACTACAAGTCCAGAGCTGCTTGTGAATTAAAGCCATTTCATAATCTCCTGCTGTTATCAATTCCCCAACCTTGGCAAGCATTCCACTCAGAGGCTAAGAAAAAAGGATAAAAATAAAACTCTTGTGTCCTTTTGAACAGCAAGGAGCAGGCAGTAGCCTAAAAGAAATAAACTGTTCTTTCACTCTATGAAAATTTTTAAAAAAGACTTATACAAGGGACAAAAATGTCAAATAATATTAAACCAAACTATAGAGTTAAACCCAAAGGGAAACGTTTCATCTAAATTACTGCACTTCCCCCTAGCAATCAGAGATTTTCTTCATGGTCATTGCTAATGATGTTAATCAAAAGAAGAAAGCAATTTGAAAGCACATTGGAAAAAATTGTCTGTGTCTGTGTGTGTATGTGTGTTTGGAATCTCACTACATTTTAGGCATTAGGTTCTATAGGGGGAGGATTTCATGTTCTACAAAGCAAGTCTTTTTTTTTAATCTTTAAAGAAATGTGAAAGGAGAAATATTGCCTTTATGGTAAAGAAGAATACCTTTTTATCTAAAGATAGTCAAAGAACATTTTGTCCTTTATAACTGATATTTAGACACTTTTATCCTTTTCTCAAAAGAACTTTTGAACTAGTGGAATATAAAGTTAAAGTTGAGCTACAGGTTTAATGGAAACTGAGTGATGTGGTCAGGAGTTGATATTACATTATGCAGGCAGTTGTGTCTGATCACCTAGAAAAAATGTGTCTATAGAATTTTTTTACAAAGATACATTTCTGCTGCTTTCCAAAACACTATTGCTTTATTGATATTTTAAATTCTAGAATCAAAGAATAAAATAGCTACTAACATAGCTTCTCCACCCCCTCTCTTCCTACAATTAAATGACTTCACTGTCCTTTCAGAATATAATCATAACAATAAAAAAATTACTAGATTGAAATTAAGCATTCCAGAAGGATACAGAAAGAAATGCCCCCCATTCATAGGAAAACAACTCTATGTTCACCAATATGGGTGGCAGTAGGGAGGTAAATTCCTAACATTAAGTAGGCTAAGTTTCTACAAGTTGAGCTATAATGCCATTATATTTGTTTATTTATAATTGAGTCAATATTTGGATACCCTCAGCAGGTATTGCCGCTATAAGTGCAACCGCCATCAATTCACTCATAATCCACCATCACAGTTACTGTGCTTCCTTCACTCTTAGTTCTAGCCCCTTCTTCATCCCTTCCCTTAACCCCTTCCTTATGTTCCAGTTCTACAGTGAGCTGTCAAGGGTTAGTTTTTAAGCTTTTCTTTATCTGATTTTGAATTTAGTTACTTTATATCCTACATATTAGTGACACCATCCAGTATTTAGCTTTTTCTTGATTTATTTCACTTAATTATCCTTTCAAGCTCCGTCCATGTTGCTATAAATGACGTGAGTTTATCTTTTTTTTTTTTAAAGATTTATTTTATTTATACAAGAACCGGGTACAGGCCAGATGCGCAGGAGGGTGAGAGGATTCACCAGAGACAGAGCGGGGAACAGAACAGGCAGACTGATGAAATATACTGCTGAGGGGAGCAGCAGGAGAGACAGGAGAGGTCTGCTCACCATGTGGGTTGCTCCAAGGCCGGCGGGATAGAACCCATTCTGCAGAGGCTGTGGAGAGCTTCACAGTGCTGCGCTCAACCGTCTGAGCCACCAGGGAGGCCCAGCATGAGTTTATCTTTTTTGATTGCTGAGTAATATTTTATTGTATATATATATATATATATATATACAATGGTATATTGTGTGTGTATATATATATATATATATATATGGTGTGTATATGGTGTATACACACACACACACACAAACCACAATTTAACCACATCTTCTTGATTCACTCATCTATTTGGGGGCACTTAGGTTGTTTCCATAGTTTAGCTATTGTAAATAGCACTGTAATAAACATGGGAGTGCAAGTTCCTTTCAAATTAGTGTTTTCAAATTTTTCGGGTAGATGACTAGGAGTGGAATTACTGGGTCAAATGGCAGATCCATGTTTAATGCTGTGAGATGTCTCCAAACTGCTTTCTATAAGGCTAGGCCAGTTTGCATTCCCATCAACAGTGTAGAAGTGCTCCCTTTCCCCACAGCATCACCAAAACTTGCTGTTTCTGGTCTTTTTGACAGAGACCATTCTCACAAGTGTAAGATGGTATCTCATTCTGGTCTTCATTTGTAATGTCACAAATTTTGGAAAAATATTTCCATTTAAGAACAAATGGTTGATGAAGATAAATAATTTCCATACAACATTTTCCTCCAAAATTATGACTCCTTTTACATCATGTTCTCATTGCATTTAAAATAAGGTCTTATTCATTTGAAGTAAGATCTTAAGACATTCTTATGTAATCCATGCATTACTTACTTTTCCATTTTATATCTTAACCACTTATCCCTTGCCCACTATGTCCCACTCACACTGCTCTTCTGTTTCAAGAACACATCAAACTGATCTTGCCTCAGAATCTTTGTGCTTTCTGCTCCATTTACCAGGAATTTTCACCCCACTTTTCCTCATTCAGAATTCAGGTCAAATATCACTTCTACAAAAAAGCCATCCCTAACAGTGTTGTTTAAAATAACCACCATCTCATGTCCATCTCATTGTCTGCCCCATTATTTTACTTCTATTTCTAAAATTCTTACCAAATAACTGTGGGGTAAAAGAATATTTCAGGGCCTCCCCTAGTGGCGCAGGCAGCTGAGTGCCACACTGTGAAGCTGTCCGCAGCCTCTGCAGCATTGGTTCGATCCCTGCCGGCCAGCGAGGGTCCCACATGGCGCAGCAGACCTCTCCTGTCATGCCCGCTGCTCCCCTCAGCAGTGTATTTCTCGTCAGTCTGCCTGTTCTGACGCTCTGTCTCTGGTGAATCCTCTCACTCTCCTGTGCATCTGGCCTGTACCCCTGTTCTTATATAAATAAATAAATAAATCTTTTTAAAAAAAGAATATTTCATATATTAATTCTCTAAATACCTTCACTTTCAGGTTACTCTGTGGAGGCCTCAGATTAATGCAGAATGTGCATTAGGTTAAGAAGAACAGTGGAAAGTCAATAATTTGTATGCTCCTAAATTTCAGAATATATAATATCAAAGAGAAATATAATCCAGATCACTAGCTTAGTTTTTTAAACTCACATCCAATAGCTCTGATGACAAAAACTCTTCATTAAGATTTATTTATGTATGCATGCAAGAGCTGGGGTACAGGCCAGAGGTGGGGGTGGTGAGAGGATTCACCCAAGACAGAGTGGGGAGAAGATCAGGCAGACTGACTGAAATACACTGCTGAGGGGAGCAGTGGGCTAGACAGGGGAGGTCTGTTGTGCCATATGGGTCACTTTCCTGCCTGGCCAGGGATCAAACTCGTGCTGCAGAGGCTGCAGATAGCTTCACAGTGCTGTGCTTAACCCCTTGTGCCACCAGGGAGGTCCCTCTTTCATAATTAACAAGAACCATCTTCCTTTGAGTGTAGGAAAGGAAGAATAAATGAAAGTAAGCATCACCCTCCCCTGAGAAATGCCTTACCTGTCAGATTTCAGTGATCCTGCATCTTCTGACTATTTACAAGTCAAATTATACTGGATGGACAGAAGACATAGTCTCTGCAACTAAATGGCTGGTGAGTTTGAACAAATCACTTTAATCTGTTATATGGGAATGAGAGTTTCTATCTTGTTTAACTCACAAACTTACTATGAACTTCAAAATAAATAGTGTTTATAAAATACTTCATGCTGTTTATCACATGGAAATGTAATTGTGATTTTTAGAAAAGATTTACATTTTCTCAAAAGAAGAACCAGCATAATATTTGAGAATTTCTTGAAAAAAATTGTCTCAGTTGGCTATTGATATTCAAATCCAGTCAAGATTTCACTCAGTCATATCTTTAATACCCTCTTTAGATGCATCTAGACATATATAATAATCATTTTGCATTAGTAGCAACAAATTGGAACTGATTCCACTGTGTAAAGCAGACCATATCTTCCTCAGCTAGGATTATGGTGGATTCAAAAATTAAATGACAGTATTAGCAATGAAGGATACCAAGCAGTTGAACAGTCAGTCTCACAACAAGGAAGGACTGTGTGGTATGATTGAGGAGGCCATGAGGACTTTGAAAATACCTTCACCAGACTACCACATGGCCCTAAATTTTCACCATTAGAAGCACTCTTCATGTATCTGAGTACATTTCAATTTGGTAGAGGCATTCATTATCTTCAGAGACTAATATATCTGTTTAACACACTCCAACCTATTGCCATTTAGTGAAAGATTCTAATGAATTTTTGAAGAAACAGGAAATAGAGGATTAGGTAAATTTTGCTGGGGTAAAATGGTCAGGAACATGATATTCTAATTTGAACATTTGAGGCTTTATTATTTTTTTTTTATTTCATTTTCCCCCCTCTACATTTATTTATTTATTTTCTTATATCATTGTTCATTTTTGTACAGTAATTTGTTTCTTCTCTCAGGTGTAGTCCCTGTAGTTCTCCTACCACCACAGCACCTGGAAACATCACCATAGTCCCTTGTGCTCCTCCCCCTCCCATTTTGACCCCTCTCCCTCCCCCCTTCTTTGCAGCAAGGCAGGAGGGAAGGAGCAAAGGAGAGGAGACATACATCTGAGGCCTAAAATGGGCCCTAAGCAGCCAAGACACAGCAAAAATAATTTGTTTTTTTAATATTTATTTCTTTTTGCATACAAGAGCCGGGTGCAGGCCAGAGGGGTGTGTGTGTGTGTGTGTGTGTGTGTGTGTGTGTGTGTGTGTGTGTGAAAGGATTCACCAGAGACAGAGTGGGGAGCAGAACAGGCAGATCTACTGAAATCCACTGCTGAGAGGAGCAGGGGCTAGACAGGAGAGGTCTACTGTGCCATGAGGGTCAACTCCCTGGCTGGGGATTGAACTTGTGCTGCAGAGGCTGAAGATAGCTTCATAATGCTGCGACTTAACCCCTTGCGCCACCAAGAAGGCTCAGCAAAGAGTATTTGAAAGGGAAATGGAAAGTCAGTTTTTCAATGCCAATGGTAGAAATACAAAAATAGCACTCTACCCAAACTATAACATAGCTGCAGTTCAATTCAACTACAAGTTAATGAAAACGGAAAAGGTTCTTGAGACTCTTTTGCTTTATCAAGTTATCGTCCTATTTATACACAGACACTATTTTAACTAGGTCACCAACACAATGTAATTGTCCCCAGTTGTGTTTGATAGTTATGAGTATATCTTTTTGTCTTTTGCTAAGGATTCTTGGTAATGTCTACATCCATGAATTATGGATACTTCCAATTAAATAAGAAAGAAAAGTTATAGTATAAATCCTATTGATCCAAATGTCTCTTAACCATTAAAGCAATGAACCAAATGTAATTTATAATAATCTGACTGTAATTTCATACCAATTGTTTTTCTTCAAAATAATTTTTTTCTACATAAGCTAACCTCAAGATGACCTACTTATGATTAAAAATTCAAACTTAAGTGTCTAATGAGGGTATAATTCCCCCAAGCTTCAAGATTTTCTGGCAAGAAAATTACAAAGAGCAAAGGTCTTTTTCTGTAACTGATATAAAAACTTGGTTCAACACTGCAGAGCTTCTCAGAGTAACTACACTTTGTTATTCAACAATATTTCAAATAATTTATGTCATAAACTATCATTACTTTTCATTTGTTAGCTTAGGGTATTACAGAGGTTTTAGTAATGAATATAGGTGATTTTGAGCATAGGTAATGATCAATCAAAGATAAAAATTAATAGATAATAGATTTCTATTATAGAAATAATTTATATTGAAAGCTCATTCCCAAGACTATAATAATAGAGAGGTGACTGATGTATACTCATATAACCATTTTTTTTCCATTGGCAAAGGGCAGATTTATAAGCCTGACAATGCAACAATAATAGGAAAGAACTCGATGAGAGACAAGACTGTTTTCCTATTGGCACAATCTAGAACTCGAAATCATGTCTGTTTGTTTTTTCTCATGTAGAGTCAGAGTCCGTTCTTTGTTAATGATAATTTTTCCTTCTTAATGATATTTATATTTGGTCACATAGAATTTAAATTGTTTTTCCATGAGTTTCTAAGTCTCATGACTCAAAACAGTGAGTACTGATACTTTGTGAAGGGGAAGAGAGACTAAGGGAAGTAAGTATATGCTGATAGGAAAACATCTCCAAGATATTGATAACAAATATTATTATTTTTAAAAGCAATGCACACAATAATAGGTTTACCATTATGCCATTCTCATGAATAACATATATGTATGCGGGTGCATATCCTGGGATATGTATAGAATTTAAAAAAAAATTAATTTATCTCTGCATAAAAGAACTGGGGTGCAGGACAGAGGTGTGGGGGTGAGAGTATTCACCAGAGACAGAGTGGGGAGCAGAACAGGCAGATTGACTGAAATATACTGTTGAGGGGAGCAGCAGGTGAGGCTATTGGTGATAGCACTTGGAATTTAACCCCTTTGCCACCAGGGAGGCCCTTAAAGTAATTTTTAAAGGATACATTAAAAAATGCCAATGAGGGGCCTCCCTGGTGGTGCAAGGGGTTAAGAGCAACCTATGAAGCTATCAGCAGCCACTGCAGCAGTTCAACCACTGCAGAGTTCAATCTCCAGCCAAGCAGCTATGCACATGGAGCAGCAGACCTCTCCTGCCTTGCCTGCTGCTCCCCTCAGCAGTGTGTATCATTCAATCTGCCTGTTCTGTTCCCTCACTCTGTCTCTGGTGAATCCTCTCACCCCCACACCTCTGGCCTGTACCCCAGTTCTTATATGCATAAATAAATAAATCTTTAAAAAAATAAAAATATCAATGACTATACCTACAGAGTATGCTGAGATTCCTAATTTTCATTTTATTTCTTACTATACGATTTGAATTTCAAATAATGTACATATATGACTTCATTATTTTTTTAATTAAAAGACAAATCTTTCAGAACAGTATAAACAGAATGATGTCAGTTTTAAAAAAGAAAAATAAAAGAAAGTTCTTTCTATTTTCATAAGGAAATGCCTGGAATTTTTCACAACGGATTTGTCACCAAAACACAGGTATCATGAAAGCCACAGCTCAATTAAATCAAGTTGGGAAAGGCAAAAACTCCTATCAACATTGAGAGGCAAGACTCCTCTTGCCTCTTGCCAACATGTCATTGCATACGTTGATTCCAGCAAGTTTAACACTACTGGTCATCTGATCTATGAATGTGGTATCGACAAAAGAACGATTGAAAATTTTGAGAAGGAGGCTGCTGAGATGGGAATTGCTCCTTCAAGTGTGCCCGGGTCTTGGATAAACTGGAAACTGAACATGAGTGTGGTATCACCATCTCTCTCTCTCTCTCTTTGGAAATTCAAGGCCAGTGAATGTTATGACTATCATAGATGTCCCAGGACACAGAGACTTTATCAAAATCATGCTTACAGGCACATCTCAGGTGACTGTGCCGTCCTGAGTATGGCTGCTGGTGTTGGCGAATTTGAAATCGGTATCTCAAAGAATAGGTATGAGCATTTCCTTATGAGCATTTCCTTCTGCCTTATACATTGGATATAAAACAGCTAATTGTTGGTGTTAATAAAATGGATTCGATTGAGCCACCCTACAGCCAGAAGAGACACAAGGAAATTAATAAGGAAGCCTACGCCTACAGTAAGAAAATTGACTACAAGACTGACACAGTAGCATTTGGACTTCAAGTTGAGACTGGTGTTGTAAAACCTGCTATGATGGTCACCTTTGCCCCAGTCAATTTTACCACTGAAGTAAAATCTGTTGAAATGCACCATGGAGCTCTGAGTAAAGCTCTTCCTGGGAACAATGTGGGCTTCAAAGTCAAGAAAGTTTCCGTCAAAGGCAGAATGTGGCTGGTGACAGCAAAAATAACCCACCAGGGCCTCCCTCGTGGCACAGGGTTTAGGTTTCAGCACTGTCAAGCTATGAAACTATCAAGCTATCAAGCTATCATCAGCCGCTGTCACATGAGTTCGATCCCTGGCCAGGGAGGTGATCCGCATGTACAGCAGACCTCTCCTATCTTGCCCGCTGCTTCCCTCAGCAGTGTATTTCAGTAGGTCTGCCTGTTCTGCTCCCCGCTTTATCTCTGGTGAATCCTCTCATCCCCCGCACCTCTGGCCTGCACCCCAGTTTTTATATGCATGGATAAATTAAATGAATCTTTTAAAAAAAGACCCACCAATAAAAGCTGCTGGCTTGTGAGCTCAGGTGCTTATTCTTAACCATCCTGCCAAATCAGCACTGGATATGCATCTGTACTGGATTGCCACATGGTTCATCTTGCTTGCCAAGTTTGCTTAGCTAAAGGAGATTGATCGTGATTCTGGGAAATAGCTGGAAGATGGCCCCAAATTCTTGAAATCTGGTCATGCTGCCATAATTCATATGGTTCCTGGCAAGCCTGTGCGTGTTGAGAGCATCTCCAACGCTCCTCTTCTGGGCCATTTTGCTGTTCGTGACATGAGGCAGACAGTTGCTGTGGGTGTCATCAAAGCAGTGGGCAAGTAGGCAGCTGGAGCTGGCAGTCACCAAGCCTCCCCAGAAAGCTCAGAAGGCTAAATGAATATTATCCCCAATACCTGCCACCCCAGTCTTGATCAGTGGTGTAAGAAGTTTCAGAAATGTTTATCGCAATTGGCCATTTAAGCCTAATAGTAAAAGACTGGTTAATGACAAACAACAATGCATCTTAAAACCTTCAGAAGGAAAGGAGTATGTTTTGTGGACTATTTGGCTTCTTTTGTGTGGCAGTTTTATTAGTTTTTGTTTTCTGGGTGGGGATTTCTCTTTGTTTGTTTGTTTTTTCCTCCACCCTAAGGGACAGAATCATCTGTATAGTGTTAAAAGCTATGGAAGAAAGCTTTTGATGGGAACATGTTAGGACATATTAGTAGAGTAACAGTTTATATGTAAGCTCATCAGACATAATGGTAAAGTCCATGTGTTCCTTATAAAAATGTATTTGTAGTTACATCATATTGAGTAAATTTGTTGATATCATGTCCAAAAAAGAAAAAGAAAATTCCTGGAACGGTATTCTCCAATATGCAACCAGCAGCCATCTTGTAGGAGGTTTTTTGTGTGATTTTAGCATTTTCTTATTGCCTATTTCTGTTTCCTATATTTTTACATATATATGTATTCTCTCTCACACACACACACGCATATATATATAATTTGTGTGAAATGTTATAGCAAAATATACTATGATACCGGATTATACTCAAAGAACTCATTTTGATATAAAATCCTAATTGTAATTCCAAATTAATATTGTTTATATCAGAATTATCTGAGTATTGGTGAACATAAAAAATGATCTTGTCACTACAGAGGTGTTTAGAGAGGTCTTACCTTCATCCCCAGAAAGTAACAGCAACGAAGATGCGAAAACTTCAAATTTATTTATCTATCTATTTATCTATCTATCTATCTATCTATCTATTTATTTAATTTCCCAATGGATGTTTGATTGATATTTGTACATAAGAATTCAGATCCTATGCAAAAATATTCCTCCTCAATCAACATGCTCAGTGACTGCAAATGGGATGAGGAGTCTCTCTCTTTCTTTTGGCTTGATAGATAGTATTCAAACTTTTAATGTATAGGTGAATAAATCATTACTTTTATGGCCTCCACCAAGCCACCCTTGCCCATACCCCATCTTCCTCCATGCCCATCCCCCCCACCCTTTCACCTATTCCCTTTGGTAACCATTATCTTCTTTTTGCTATGTTCAAATTTTTATTTATTTTTTGTTGTTGTCATGAAATTGTTGGGTGTTTATGTTCTGCAGATGAGTTAATCCATCCAAAATCCATCTTTCACTTTTTGGCTTATTTCACTCAACATAATCACCTCAAGGTCCATCCATTTTATGTCATATGCCACCACTTCATCCTTCTCAGCTGTATGATAGACCATCGAATATGTACTCCACTTTCTCTATCCATTCCCCTGTTGAAGGGAATTAGGGATGGGTCCATGATTTGGCAACTGTGAGCAGTGTTGCTACGTACATAGTTGTACGTGTTTTTATGTTAAAATTTTCATGTTATTTGGATAGACACCTAATGGTGGTATTGCAGGCTCAAATGGGATATCCATTTTTATTTTCTTGAGACATCTCCATACCATTTCCCACAGGAGCTTTTCCAGTTTGCATTCCCACCAACTGTGAGGATGAGAGTTCCTTTTTCAATGCAACCTCACCAACATGTGTATATTGTGTTCTTTTCATATGGGCCATTCTCACAAGATGAGATGGCATGTCAGTGTGGTTTTAATTTGCATTTCCCTTATAATAAGTGATATTGAAAATTTGTGCTATGTCTATAGGCCATCTGAATGCCTTCTTCAGAGAATTGTCTATTGAGTTCCTTTGCCCATATTTTAATTGGATCATTTGTTTCTTTGTTGTTGGATTATGTAGGTCCTTTGTAAATTTTGGAGATTCACCCCTTGTCAGATGTATGGTATGTAAATTCTGTGCCCCCCCCCCCCATTCTGTAGGTTGCCTGTAGATGAAACCTATAAGACATTATTGAAAGAAGAAAAAGAATTGGAAATGTCATAGTCTACTCTGGGGAAAATGGGGATGACCTAGGTAGTGAGTCCTCACCCATATGCTTAAGAACTTGGGACAAGACACAAAACAAGACATGCAGAGTGAGATTTGAAACACCAATTCCAAAGAGCACCTGCACCCCTATGTTTATAGCAGCACTGTTTACAATCGTTAAACTTTGGAAACAACCCAAATGCCCAAAAATAGATGACTGGATCAAGAAGATGTGGTACATATACACCATGGAATATTACTCAGCATTCAAAAAAGATAAACACATGCAATTTGCAGCAACATGGATGGAGGTGGAAGGGATCATGCTCAGCAAAATAAGCCAGAAAGAAAAAGAAAAATACCAGATGGTCTCACTTATAGCAGGAATATAGAAAACTTAAATAAGGGACCAGGAAAATGAATAACTATAAGAAAGTGAAAATCAAAATCAACAAAAAACTATGAACCAGAGACACTCTATGGGGCTGGGGGGCATGGAGAGGAGGGATTGGGGTCAAAATAAGGGGGTTGCAATTTTATGGGGAATATAAAAATAAAATTTATTTTAAAAAATCAACAAACAAAAAAAATAAAATAAAATAACTATTGATTATGATAAAAAAAGAATTATTTGCAGAGGGAGGAGAGAGAGGAGAGAGAGAGAGAGAGAGAGAGGGAATTAATAGTCAAGCATGTGGCCAAACACCATCTTCCCTGCCAGCAGCATCATCTGAGTGGAGACTGGAATGTGAGCCAAGAGAGTGAGCACATGCATGTTCAGTCTTTTATGCCTTCCCTGTTCAGAAAATCAGGTTCATGGCATGCTGAGAGTTGTATATCTTGGCACCTGAGATCTCATCAGCATGCAGATGAAGTCGAAGTCCAGAAAGATATCAGAGACTGGAGTCGATTCAGGATGTCATTCAGTGGTTCTGTTTGCTCTTCATTGTCACTTGAACAATTCTCCCACCCCATTCCATTTTTGTGACCATTTCTATGATGATGAAAAACAAATGAGTGGGTATTGGAGTGTGGCCTCAGAAAATAGTCTTCTCTAGGGTTACAGTGTATTCAGAGGAAATAACAATCAGGCACTAGCCCATCGTCCATACAAAATCAGTGTAGCCAAGTCCTCCATTCATTCCAACAGTGAATCAGTCCACGCAATAACAAAACAAAACAAAAAGCTAAAGATACTAGTTAAATAAACAGGTAACTTATTTATAAAAATTCAGAAGAGGGCCTCCCCTGGTGGCGCAGCGGTTGAGCGCTGGGCTGCGAAGCTGTCCTCAGCCTCTGCAGAGCTGGTTTGATCCACGGCCACTGGCGAGGATCCCACATGGTGCGTAGACCTCTCCCGCTGCGCCCGCTGCTCCCCTCAGCAGTGTATTTCGTCGGTCTGCCTGTTCTGTTCCCTACTCTGGCTTTGGTGGATTCTCTCACCCTCCCGTGCTTCTGACTGTACCCAGTGCTTGTATAAATAAATAAATAAATCTTTTTTAAAAATTCAGAAGAAAACCATGGAAAAAAAGCTCAAAAATTGCTAAGACAGGTTACTAGTAATATTTTTTCTCCATCTCAATTTTTTAAATAATACAGCAAAATGTTTTTGAAATTAAATCTAATTTCAATGACTTTGATCTAATTTTCCATAAACTCACAGGGAAAATAGCCAAGTAGAATTTTTGTTGGTTTTGTTGAAACTTTCAATGAGCGATTTTAGCTTGAACTCTCAACATCTAGCCTGTACAGGTTACATGAGCAGGGGCACAGTATTGTCCCACCAGAATGCACTTGCAACATCTGTACCTTTGGATAGATTTACTCTTCTAGAGGTTTCTGTGGGTCTCCTGTATGGGTCTCAAGGTCTGCCAATGGTGGTAAGTGTCTCTACCTGCCTATCTTCCTTAGAAGTCTCTAGAACCCTATTGGCAATGTGGCAGGATCTATTCTTAGCTGTGATCATGTTTAACTCCCCAAAGACATTCTAATTGAAACTGTGATAGTGAGATGCGCCATCTCACACCAGTGAGAATGGCACATATTAAAAAATTAACAACAACAAATGTTGGCGAGGTTGTGGAGAAAAAGGAACTCTCCTGCACTGTTGGTGGGAGTGCAAACTGGTCCAACCACTATGGAGAGCTGTGTGGAGATTTCTGGACCTACTAAACATAGAGCTTCCATATGATCCAGCAATTCCACTCCTAGGTATTTACCCAAAGGACACAGAAACATCAATTCCAAAGAGCACCTGAACCTCTATGTTTATAGCAGCACTATTTACAATAGCTAAGCTTTGGAAATAGCCCAAATGCCCAAAAATAGATGACTGGATCAAGAAGATGTGGTACATATATACCATGGAATATTACTCAGCATTTAAAAAAGATAAACACATGCAATTTGCAGCAACATGGATGGCGCTGGAAGGGATCATGCTCAGTGAAATAAGCCAGAAAGAAAAAGAAAAATACCGGATGGTCTCACTCATAGCAGGAATCTAGAAAACTTAAATAAGGGACCAGGAAAAAGAATAACTATAAGAAAGAAAATATCAAAATCAACAAATAACTATGAACAAGAGACACTCTATGGGGGGTGGGGGGTGGGGAAAGGAGAGCTTGGGGTAAAAATAAGGGGGTTGTAATTGTATGGGTAATATAAAAATAAAATTTAAATAAAAAAGAAACTGTGATAGTGAATTATGTTTCTAATTCTTTATTTTAAGGAAAGACAAATAAAATACAGTATCAAAATTATGCAAAACAGACAGGTTGTTATGAGTAATGAGAATGCTTGCTATTATTTTTCCATAATATCTTGGCAGCAAAGACATAGAAAATGCAAGTACAAGTTAGTTCTGCACAAAAAATGAAATTAATGTTGCTGCAAAAAAATCCTTGAATCAAGGAAAAAAGTCTCATTTTAAATGAAAACTTAATTAAATGATTGCCATCTTCAATGTTTCATTCAGTACTATGCAGAAAACATGAATCTTGTGTCCCATCAATAAGCAGACATCTTAAAATACTGTTGCAGTCCTTCTGATAATTTCTCCAGAAACAACTACTGCAAATGTTAGAACTTTTGAAATGACTAAAATTGAATATCTGATAATAACAACAGACAAGGAAATTTGTTCAATAGTATAACTATAATTTGGAACAACAACCAGAATTAAAGAGCAATATTATATAAGACACTTAAGTTTCACACAATTTTTTGAGCACCAGTATTAGTGTTTATGTGTATGCTAAGGTGAACCATTTCTGTCAAGAGATATGTTTCCTTTCAGTTCAAATTCACCAGGTAAATAACAAATAGGCCAAATATGTCCAATATTTTCCCCATAAGGTCAGGGAGACTATTTATGGGTGTCTCAGGAGCTCAACTGAGGTCTATAAAGAAGATGTGCCATTTTTCCTGCCCCCACATATATGCAGTCACCTTGGATTATATGTAAGCCCCAGTATGCTATGAACTAGACTTCCTGAGCAGGGATTTACTGGCAAGTAGGGGTAGAAATGAGTGGCTAGATGGCTATACAATGTGGAACCCCCACTCCAGACTACCATTTGTCTCCTTTCTTCCCTCTTTGCTTCTTCATTCCTTCTACTCATCATGCATTCCCTTCTGCAACCCTTGTCTGAATCTTCACTGTCTCTGTCATCTCCTTCCATTCCTTTCTTTCTTCTCCTCATTCCTTCTCCCTTATTTTTCCTTAAAATCTGTCCTTCCAATGTCCTTCTTAGCAACAAGAGCACTGATTCTTCCTTAAATGTTCACTTCTAATTCCTCTCTACATCCATTCTTCTTCTTCCTAAACCTCGTCTTGCCTTCTCTTTCTAGGAAGACAGATACAGGATTAGCCTTTTTTTCTTCTGTGGCTATGTAAACTAAAGCTATGTGTATCATTTGGGAAGGGCTCATCTCTAAATCACCTTCTAACTTGAATAACTTCCTCCCTATATTTGGGGGTTTTGCCCAATGAATATCATGTTAATGATCCAAGGATTTTCTAGAGTATTTGGATTCAAAGAGAAAAAAACATTTTTTTAAATATTTATTTATTTATACAAGAACTGGGGTACAGGCCAGATGCATGGGAGAGTGACAGGATTCACCAGAGACAGAGCGGGAAACAGAACAGGCAGACTGACGAAATACGCTGCTGAGGAGAGCAGCAGGCGAGACAGGAGAGGTCTGCTTTGCCACATGGGATTCTCCCCGGCAGGCCGGGATCGAACCCGTGCTGCAGAGGCTGTGGACATCTTCACAGTGCAGCGCTCAACCGCCTGCATCACCAGGGAGGCCCAAGAAAAAATATTTTCATACCATATATCTGACATCATATATCATATCATATACAGAAGACATACAAAGAACTTATACTACACAATAAAAATAAAACAAATAACCCAATCAAAATATGGACAAAAGAACTAAACAGAAACTCTCCAAAGAAAACATACACATGAAAAACAGACACATGAAAAATTAGAAAATGCATAAATTTCATAAGGGAAATGTGAAAATTGGGAAATTTTATAAGGGAAATGCAAAATCAAGATTACGATGAGATACCACCTATCACCTATGAGAATGGTCTATAATGGAAAGAACAGAAACAACAAGTATTGAGGGTATGGAGAGAAGGGAACAGTCCTGCTGTGTTGGTGGGAATGCAGACTGGTCCGGCCTTTACTGAAAGCTGTGTGGAGGTATCTCCACAGGTTAAAAATGGGTCTTCCATACGACCTGGTAATTCCACTCACAGGCATTTACCTGAAAAATTAAAAAATACTAATTTAAAAGGAAATTTGTATTACCGTGTTCACTGCAGGACTATTGATAACAGCCAAACTATGGAAACAACCTAAGTGCCCCAAAACAGACAAATGGACCAAAAGGATGGAATAGAATATCAGGCAGCAATCCAAAAAGGTAAACTCATACCATTTTTGGCAACATGGATGGAACTGGAAGGAATAATGGAAAGTGAGATAAGCCAAAAAGGAGAAAGATAAATACCAGGTGGTGCCCCTTGTATGTGGAATGTAGAGAAACCAGCCTAGGGGTCAGATAAAGACAAACTTCAAAACTAACCCTTGAAAACTGACTATAGAACTGAAGCAAGCAGAGTGCGGCGGGGAAGGTTGAGGAAGGAGGAGAACAAAGAGGGAAATGAGCACAGAGAACTATGGCAATGGGCTATGGGTGATGTGCTTGCTGGAGCATCTTGGTGTTGATCGCTGGGGTGGGGGTGCGATACTTCTAAGATAACAATAATGTAAGCGTGTTGTCCCAATTAAAAATAATAGACAGGGCCTCCCTGTTGGCATAAGGGGTTAATTGTTAGCACTATGAAGCTGTCCGCAGCTGCTGCAGCACGAGTTGAATCCCCGACCTGGGAGCTACCCACATGGCACTGCAGACCTCTCCTGACTCGCCCACTGCTTCCCTCAGGAGTGTATTTCAGTCAATCTGTCTGTTCTGTCCCCCACTCTGTCTCTGGTGGATCCTCTCATCCTCCTGCACCTCTGGCCTGCACCCCAGTTCTTGTATGCATAAATAAATAAATCTTAAAAACAAATAAAAATAATAGATAAATTAAAAAATATATAATACTAAATTAATTAAAAGTGTACACAGAGGGCCTCCTCGGTGGCGCAGCGGTTGAGCACTGGGTTGCAAAGCTGCCCGCAGCCTCTGCAGCGCTGGTTCAATCCCCGGCTGCTCCCCGTCCACAGGAGGAGGGTCCCACATGGCGCGCAGACCTCTCCTGCCGCCCGCTGCTCCCCTCAGCAGTGTATTCGGTCCTTCTGCCTGCTCTGCTCCCTGCTCTGGCTCTGGTGAATTCTCTCACCCTCCCGCGCTTCTGACTGTACCCAGTGCTTGTATAAATAAATAAATAAATCTTTAAAAAAAAGTGTACACAGAAACAAAACAGTATGGCATGGCAGAATAACAGATACATATGTCAATGTAATTGAATAGAGAGCCAAAAAAATAATTGCACTTATATAGAATCAGTTAATTTATAACAAAGGAGGCAGGAAAATACAATGAGGAAAACACAATCTCTTCAATACGTCATGGTGAATGGACAGTCATATGCAAAAGAATAGAACTGGACCACTGTCTTATACTGCACATAAAAGATAACTTAGACTGGATTAAGATGTGACTCTAAGACCTGAAACCATAAAATGCCTACAGAAAAATATAACTGATAAGGTCATTGACATTAATCATAGTGATTTTTTTCTGGATTTAGCCCAAAAGTAAGGGTAACAAAAAAACAGAAATTAACAAATGACAGTACATCAAATTAAAAGGCTTTTGCACAGTGAATGAGTACATTAACAAAATGAAAGAGTAATCTACTTCATGGGGGAAAGTTTTCATTTTTGTGTTTTCCTTGTTTGGTATTAGTGTATACATGGGAAAATATATTCACAAATAATGTGTCCAGTTAGGGTTAATATACAAAATATGCAAACAACAGATACGGCTCATTAAAATAAATGTTATAAAAATATGGGCTGAGGAACTGAGTAGATATTTCTCTAAAGAAGACACACAGATGGTCAACAGGTACATTAAAAGGTACTCAACAGTAGTCATTATCAGTGAAATGCAAATCAAAATCACAATAAAATATCATATCTTTCCAGTCAGAATGGCTATTGTCAAAACAACAAAAAATAACAAATGGATAATTTGGTATAAACACTTTGGAAAACAGTGAAGAGATTCCTCAAAAAACTGAAAACACGACTACCATATGATCTAACAATTCCACTACAGGATATTCAGCTGAAGAAAATGAAAGCACTATTTTGTAAAGATATATGTGCACCTATGTTAATTGTAGCATTATTTACAGTAACCTATATTAAGCAGCTTACATGCCAGCAATGAACAAGTGAATAAAGAAGTGCAAACACATAAACAATGGAATACTATTCAATCATGAAAAATAATGCAATTTCTCCATTTGTCACAATGTGGATAGATGACCATGAGGTTATTAAATTAAGTGAAATAAGTTAGACAGATAAAGATGAGTATAGTATACTCTCATTTATATGTGGAATATAAAATAAACACAATTAAAATCTAGAGACAGTAAATGGATTGATGATTACCAAGGGTTGGCATGTAGCACGGTGGGTAAAATGAGTTATGGGGAATCAAGAGGTACAAACTTCCATATATAACATTAAAAAGGACATACAGTGTATAGTATTTGGACTATTATAATATTGTGAATTCAAATGCTACTAAGAAAAGATGCTAAGTAAAAAAAATTAAAAAAGAAAATTAAAAAAAAAATGCTAAGTAGACTTATTATAATGATCACTTCCCAATATATACAAACATTGAATTATCATGTTATATGCCTGAAACTAAATGCTGCATGTCAATTACACATCAACAAGAAAGTAATGTATGCTCATATTTTTTAAAATGTGGATAACATCTTAAAGAATAAGAATAAAATAAAAATTATAATCACTAAGGAAAAAAATCTCAAAGTTCAGCTTGGATATACTTAATCAGAATTTGTCTTTTAAGAACATCCCCTAAAGATTCTTGTGTACATGAATGTTTGAGAAGTACTCACCTGTGAGACAATCAAAGTAATATAAATGATTATTGGTAATTTTAAGAATCACTATTAACCTTTTTTAGTTGTGATATTGACATTGCTTTGAAAGATTCCTTTTAGAGATGCATACTGATATATTTATGGATGAAATTAGATAATAGCTAGGAATTATTTTCAAATACTTTAAAAGAGGGCATGGAAACTCCATGGGCAAATACAAAGAATACATTTGGCCATAAAATGATCGTTATTGAGGTATTGAGGCTGATGTTGAACCATATGTATGTGTGTGTGTGTGTGTGTGTGTGTATGGAGGTTTACTGTACTATTCCTTCCACTTTTAAACATGTTTAAAATATTCCATAATAGGAAGCTTTAAATGTTTAGTGGTAAGGTGAGTAATTTTCCCCCAAAGATCTTGGTTCCTTTTTGTGTGTTTGTGTTTACTGGTATTCTTTCCTAATAGAACTATTCAGTAACTGAACTATAAGTTAAAAACAATTGATTCAAGAAACAATGAACCATACTGATCTCAGATTTCACTTTATGTGTGCTGTAACCTGTTATCTGGGATGGAGATTTTGGTAGCAGGGGCAAATACAAACGACCTTGGAGAACGTGCTCACAGAGGATTTTTGAGAATTATATTGCCTTCTGGGCCTTTTCAATGCCCCAAACACGTAATCTGAGCAGACAGTCTTCCAGACACTGTACACAACCAGAATGCTTGATTAGGGAGTGAAAAATTCTCACTGGAAAATTTTGAAAAGATAGGTACTATGGCTGAAGGACAAGGAAAGGGATTTTCTAGTATTCTTTTAAGGGATGGTGATTGTGAAGTCAAGCTAAGTAATAACAAAACAAATGTATTTTGCCAGCATCACTTTATCATCATCAGAGAGCAAGTGTTTGTTTCAGTGACAAATATTGTTCATCTACCATTTCACAAATAGATATCTGAAAATATGTGTCAGTTAACAAATTTAGCTCAATTCCCCTCTTGGGAATTTTTAACAGTAGTTACTATTAATCTATCTTACTCATCTGCCTCTGTTGCTACTGCAGAAAGGAAGCAGCAGCAGTAACTCCTGTGATGATTGGTCTCTGAGTGTACGGAATTTCTATTCATTTGCAGCAACATGTTAAGTCTCCCGTTTGCTAGGCAACAATGCCAACATACTTACTGAAGCTTCAATTCATCTTCCAATTATAATTGGGAAATTAATTCAATTAAAATTAGTTTGCCCACAGAAAGCTAGATTTGATCCCTTTCCCCACCTCATTTTCCTGAACACTTTAGACTTACTGAGAAGGCGTAATTGTTACCATTCTTTAAAAAAAGAATACTCAGCTCGCCTGTCTACTCAGGGTTCCTTATTCTTGATAATCAGGTCACATCCAAATTGGAATTAAAAAAAAAGATTGATAAATTGGTTTGAACAAAATGATTATGACACTATAACCTCCAAGAAATGTCACACTATAAAGGAACCTCAAAAAATACCTTGGTCAGCTAGAGAATCTTGGCACAGCATACTCTTTATCATATGATTATATTTCCATAAAATGGCCAGAAAAAGTAAATCTATATAAGCAAACATCAGAATAGCGATTGTCTGAGCCTGGAACTGGAGCAGGCATTTTGCTCATCTTGTATGATTGACGGCATAAAGATATGAGCAATTTTTTTTTTGGTAGCTACCAGAGGAGAAGAGTGAGGATGGGATAGAGGGAGTAATGTGATAGCATATCGGCATTGAGAGGTTAGTGAATCATGTGTGCAGGGCAAGGAGTGAAGTTGCACTCCCCAAATTATAGAGTTATGACATGGAAAGGCAAGCCAATAAAATTTGATTTAAAAAGGTTGGAACGATGGTAATGTTCTAAAACAGATTTTGGTGACGACTACATAACTCTACAAGTTCACTAAAACTCACTGCATCTAATGAAGAATGAGTGCACTTTTGATATGGAAATAATGCCTTAAATAAAGCTGTTGGGGGAAAACAAAAGCATTCCAATGAGACAAACAAAAGGAAAATTAGAAATACTGGTGCCTAAAAGGAGTAAAGAGAATATATAATGGAACAAGGAGAGCCTTTTCAATAAATGGTGTTGGGAAAATTGGACAGCAACATGCAAAAGAATGATACTAGACCACTATCTCACACCATACATGAAAATCAACTCAAAATGGATAAAAGAGTTGAATGTAAGATCTGAAATTATAAAATACATAGACGAAAACAGGCAAAATGTTCCAAGACATAAATCTCAGAGATATCTTTACAGATTCATATCGAACAGCAAGGAAAGCAAAAGAGAATATCAAAAGTTGGGACTACATCAAGCTAAAAGGCTTCTATACAGTGAAAGAGACTGTAACAAATATGAAGAGACACCATACTGAATGGAAGAAAATATTTGCACACCATATATCTGACAAGGGACTTTATATCAAAGATGTTCAAAGAGCTCATACAATTCAACATAAAGAAAACAACCAGGGCCTCCCCGGTGGTGCAGTGGGTTGAATGCAGCGCTGTGAGGCTGTCAACAGCCTCTACAGCGCTGGTTCGATTCCTGGCCAGCCAGGGAGATTCCCACATGGCGTGCAGATCTCTCCTGCCGCCCGCTGCTCCCCTCAGCAGTATATTTCGTCAGTCTGCCTGTTCTCTTCCCCGCTCTGTCTCTGGTGAATCCTCTCACCCGCCTGCAACTCTGGCCTGTACCCTGGTTCTTGTATAAATAAATAAATATTTTTTTAAAAAAAGAAAACAACCCAATCAAAAAATGGGCAGAAGAACTAAATAGGCACTGCTCCAAGGAAGACATACAGATGGTCAATAGGAACATGAAATAATGTTCATCATCATTTATCATCAAGTAAATGCAAATCAAAACCACAATGAGATATCATCACCTCACACTGGTGAGAATGACCTACATCAAAATGACCTGAAACAGCAAGTGCTGGCGAGGATGTGGAGAAAAGGGGACATTCTTACACTGTTGGTAGGAATTTAGACTAGACCAGTCCTTATGGAAAAGAGTGTGGCTGTTCTTCAAAAGATTAAAAATGTATCTTCCATACCAACCAGCAATTCAACACCTATGTATTTACCCAAAGTACACAAAAATAAATTTGAAAGGAAAACTGAATTCCTATGTTTATAGCAATGATATTTACAGTAGTCAAGGTAAGGAAACAACTTAAAAGTCCAAAAGAACATGACTGGATTAAGAAGATGTGGAATATATACGCAATAGAATACTATGCAGCAATCAAAAAGATAAACATGTCATTTGCAGCAACATGGATGGAGTTGGAAAGGATTATGCTCAGTGAAATAAGTCAGATGGAAAAAGAAATCCATCAGATGGTTTTACTTATAGGAGGAATATAGGGTAATTGAACAAAGGGTCAGATAAAAAAGACAAACTAGCAGGAAAATTGTAGATCTGAGATGTACAGCAGGGGAGGGTGAGGGAGAGGAGTCAAAACAGGGGAGGGAAGAACACAAGGGACTATTGTACAGTTCAGGGGGTGATGTGGTGGTGGGAGATTTTTAGGGATCACACCTGAGGGGAGAAATTGAATATTGTACAAAAATGAACAATGGAGTAAAGAATATTTTAAAAAGAACATTATTTAATCAACAAATCATTTGAATATTAAAACTCATATAAGTATCAATATACACATATTTTAATATTGTATTTATTAATATAGTGATAAGATTGACTAAAGCAAGTTTCCGGGAGTTTTCTCTATCAAAAACTACAGATACTACATTTTAAGATACAATTGTGAACCATTTATGTATCAGAAAGTCTCTATTAGGAAGCAAATGCTTTATTATAATTAGTATTTTTCCTGGTCCCTTATTTAGGTTTTCAAAATTCCTGCTATGAGTGAGGCCATCCAGTATTTTTCTTTCTCTTTCTGGCTTATTTTGCTGAGTATGACCCTTTCCAGCTCCATCCATGTTGCTGCAAATTGCATGAGTTTATCTTTTTTGATTCGTGAGTAATATTTCACTGTGTATATGTACCACATCCTCTAATTATAAAAAAGTAAAAATCAAAATCAACAAGCAACTATTAACCAGAGACACACTATGGGGGTTGGGGGAGAGGAGGAGGGATTAGGGTCAAAATAAGGGGGGTTGGGAATTGTATGGGGAATATAACCAAGATGAAAATGCATACATTGTGTAAAAATGAAAAATGACATAAAATATATAAAATAAAAGAATAAAATAAAAATAAAAAAGAAGCAAATGCTATAGAAGTCTATAGAAGAAACTATCCATTTGAAAATATATTTACTCCATTGTGTTTTGGACAAAAATAATATACTTAACAGTGTTTCCTGATGCCCATATTATATGCAATTTGGTCAAAATCTGTCAAATATTTAAAAAATTAAAAGGTCATGGATTGGATTTGACCTAAAGGGTATTATATTTAATTAGATGGAGAAAGACAAATACTATATGATACATAAAGAAACAAAACCAATGAATGAACTAAATAAAACAAAATTAATTTTTACACTATAAGACCAAATTAGTGGTTGCCAGAAAGAGGAGGAGAGGGGCTGGGTGAACCAGGTAAAAGGGGTCAATTGTATGGTGAAGGATGGAATGAAACTAAATAGTGACTATAATGTAATATATACAGATGTTGATTTAAAATTATGTATACCTGAAACTTACATAATGTTATAAACCAATGTTGCTTCAATAAAATCATTTAAAAGTCATACTTTTAAATCAACAGATACACGGAAAATTACAAGAGTTTAAAATAATTAACTTCGGGCCTCCCCGGTGGCGCAGCGGTTGAGCGCTGGGTTGCGAAGCTGCCCGAAGCCTACGCGGCACCGGTTGGATCCCCGGCTGCTCCATGGCCACTGGAGGAGGGTCCCGCATGGCGCGCAGACCTCTCCTGCCGCCCGCTGCTCCCCTCAGCAGTGTACTTCAGTCCTTCTGCCTGCTCTGCCCCCCGCGTCTGGCTCTGGTGAATTCTCTCACCCTCCCGCGCTTCTGACTGTACCCAGTGCTTGTATGAATAAATAAATAAATCTTTAAAAAATAAATAATTAACTTCACTTTATTTAGTGAGTTCACATTTATCAAGAATGGCATTTCTTTTCATTTAAATTGTGTGTGTTTCTCGGTCGGTCATTTTTATAGTCACTGTAAATTACTAAATTTTATTTGTTAATCAGTGAGATTTACTGTAAAACTGTATTTGAACAACAACAACAAAAAAAACAGGAATCTGAAATATTGATTTAAAGGCTTTCCTTTTCAGAGAAATAATTATGCCAATATTGCTACATCTTTATAATTTAGTGAATAAAAATCTCATAAGTAATTTCATGAAGATCTATTAATATAAGTTGGATTTCAAAGAGATTTTAAGAAATATATGAAGGATCTATGGAACAATTTTACTATTGAAAATAACTGACACATAGTACCAGCTCAAAATCAAAATCTCTACCTTCCTACTTTCCTATTTCAGATTTATTATAGAGTTATTTGCCAGTTTGCCGGAGAAAGTAAAACACACTCAATTGTTAGCAATAATTTCCTTAGTTAAAAAATCTAAAATAAATGATTGAAACATTTGGCAAAGTTATTAAATAAGATTTTGCATATTATTAAGCTTTTTCCAATTCTTTAATGACATCCACAATTAGTATTCATACTATGTTTAATTATATTATATTTCACAAATGTCCAGGAAAAATTAAGAAATTTACTGGTTTTTGAGATTATTTTGTCATGAAGAAATTCTATTCCTTTTTTTAATCTTTCCCTTAAGAATATCTATTTACTCATTAGATGCCCAAATTGCTTGGGCAATATGAAATCTTCCTAAATCCTTAAATATATAAATAAGATTAATAGACTTCTTGAAATTTGGCTATAAATATAAAGAAAATGTAATGTCAAAAACCTATTTAGTTAATTTTCACTGAGTGACCATAACAGTATATCTCATACAGTAATGTACATATGAATCAACTGGATCCTGTTAAATTACAGATTTTGTTTCAGTCTGGGATGGGGCCTGGGAGTCTTCATTTTATTTATTTATTTATTTATTTATTTAATAGAGGCATGCTTTATTTATTTATTTGTTTGTTTGCTTGTTTTTATACATGCACTGGGTACAGTCAGAAGCGCGGGAGGGTGAGAGAATTCACCAGAGCCAGAGCAGGGAGCAGAGCAGGCAGAAGGACCGAAGTACACTGCTGAGGGGAGCAGCGGGCGGCAGGAGAGGTCTGCGCGCCATGTGGGACCCTCCTCCAGTGGCCGGGGAGCAGCCGGGGATCGAACCGGCGCCGCAGAGGCTGCGGGCAGCTTCGCAACCCAGTGCTCAACCGCTGCGCCACCGGGGAGGCCCAGGGAGTCTTCATTTTAAACCAAGTTCCCAAGTGATGTAGTACTGCTGAACCTGAGCATACTTCGAGGGGCAATAGAGTGTCCTATTTTGTTAAGTGCTGTGAATGCAGATTTAGGCCGTCACCCAAGTTCTGGACCAAAAGTGAGATAATCACTCATATACTGGCTGAATTTCTCATCATAGGCAACTCAGAGGTGGACGTGCTGCCAAATGGATTAGATGTTTTGGTTTCATGCCTTTCTTCCAGGAGAGTAATAAAAGACCATATCCAAACCAAGATGGATGAACTAAGTTTTCCCAAGACGATTATGTGCAGGTATAGCAAGCCATGTGGGAATTTTGGAAACAGAATGACTTGGGTTAGAATTCTGGATGTGGTTATTAACTAAGTAGCCTTGGGAAAGTTACATGTTTTCTGAACCTCTGGTTATTATCTCTGAAGTGGAGATAATAATAGCAGCAAACTATGAATGCTTCTAGGTTCCAGGGACAGATCTACATGTTTCCATTTTATTATTTCAGTTCATCTTCATAACTGTATGAGGTAAGCACTATTATCATCTCCACTTTATAGATTAGGAAAGTAAACACAGAAGTAAAATAAATTGTTCAAAATCACAAAGCTAATGTGTGGTATAAATGGTATTAAAAATCTGGCAGCTTGGGGTCTCCCTGGTGGCGCAGGGATTAAGACGCAACCTATGAAGCTAACCGCAACCTATGAAGCTATCCGCAGCCACTGCAGCACGAGTTGGATCCCCGGCCATGGAGGTGACCCACATGGCACAGCAGACCCCTCCTGACTCGCCTGCTGTTCCCCTCAGCAGTGTATTGCAATAGATCCGCCTGTTCTGCTCCCTACTCTGTCTCTGGTGAATCCTCTCATACCCCATGCCTCTGGCCTGTGCCCCAGTTCTTGTATGCATAAATAAATAAATCTTTAAAAAAAATCTGGCAGCTTAACTCCATAACCTACTGTTAACTCCTATGCCCGTTTTCCCTTGTAGACTGCTGTCAGCATAAGAAAAAATAGAAGTAGAAAGGTACAGCAGATGAACAACAACAACAAAAATCCACTTCATAGCTTATAAAACTGATCACATGAGGGGATCAGCATGGTTCTTAACATTGAACTCTTGCATTAGGCAGATAAGTCTGCCAAGTTTATGGACGTCCATGAAACACCTAGACCTGTACACAGGGGCATTTCCTTTGATGCAGAGCAAATATACATAGAACCCAAAGGGGCTAGGTGAAGTAGTGATTGAGCTACACGTAATACTCAGTTCCTTCTCCAAAACTTATTCAGACAAGTCAGTAATGGAACTCACTCATATGGAAGGAAAAAAAAAAAGAATAGAGAATATATTTTCTCCCCTAACAGTAAGATTTGTGGAAATCAACAGTAAGGTAAATATATAATTTCTAAGTGAAAATCACATAATTGACAATTACATATTTATCTTATCAAATATTTGAGAATCTCAGATGGGATTTGCTACATACACTCTTTGCTGTTACCAATCAGTCAGCCATTAATCTTGAATAATCTCAAGTAATCTCAACAGAGATTACTTACTGATCCTGATCAGGGTACAAAATAGAAGCTGGAAAATAAATCCATCTAATGCTATGTTTAGTTAAATGATCTACTCAATTTTGAAATCCAGAAAGGAGGATCTATTAGTAAAATGGCATTTGATATCATCAATTATCATTCCTACATGTTTCCAAGTTTTTATAATTAATTCTGACTTGGAGAAAAAAAATCTATTAATGGAATTCATATACGTATTTATACAATTAGCAAATGGTAATTGGTCAACAAGAGTTGGAAAACTATGTGAGGAGACCAAGAAAATGTAAGGCAACATAATATTAAATGGTAAGTTTTGTAAATCAAGTTTTATTATTGGTTGCTATACATTGGACCATATCATTATCAGGTCTGCCTTATTCTTTACTTTATCTAGCTCTCTATTCTCTCCATTCTTTCCTTTTTCCTGAACTCACAGGTATAATCTAATCTTACTTTATTCTCTATTGAAAAATGACCTGGAATCCATCTCTTCAATTACTCTCATGTTATATTCCACTCCCTTGTTATCTTTGCACTGATCTGGAAATGTAAATTCCAAAACCTGGATCAATCCAATCCTTATTCACATCTCAGGCCACCCAGATTGTTCATCTCGACATAAAGATGAATATTTTGTACAAACATAAATTTCTGGATTCCAACCACAGATGAGCTCTCATAAAAACAGGGTAATTTGTTCAAGTGTCCCTGAGAATGTTGGGAGAACAGTATGTCTTGAAAGAATTCCATCCACTAACATTTTTTGGACTCCACCCCAACATCCAAGCCAAAAAGATCTCAGGTGCTGAGAATTACAATTCCCATTATGCCATAAATCTGCCATGACTCTTGACTTCTTGAATGGGGATTGCTGGAAACTTAGGGTAGGGTTAAGCAACCATGCTTGGTATAAAACTGAACACCTGTGGGCTTGCGTGGTTCTTGGTTTTGCTTGCCTTCAGTGTGCACCCAGGACTCAAACAGCATTACCTGTTGGATGTAGTGACCAATTAAATCTCTCTCTCTGTGTATATATATATATATTTTTTTTTTCTCTCTCTCCCCTCCCCCTCTTCTCATTTCTCTTGAAAATAAAATTTTTATTAACCTTTCCCTTTGTGCCTGCCCTTGGTCTTGTTCCCTTTGGGGTTGCCCTGGATTAGGAAGATCATCCTTATATTTACCACATCATCTGTTCATTACAATTCACTGTAAAGCTCAGAGTGTAACACTGTGTTATCCATAGAAAGGGGAGGTTCCAGGTTCCCTATCCCACCCAAGAAAGTGTGGAGCTGAGCAGGGAGGAGAAGCTAAAAAAGACTGGACAGAAGATTAAGAAGACGAGGAGGAGGCGGCACATAGAGCACAGAAACATGTGAAGAAGAAGCTGTGCTTGCTTCTTAGCCTTGGATTTGTACCAGGGATTTGGGGGACATGAAAATGTAACAAGGTAATCCCCAAGGAATGAGGAGGTTCCATGTTTCCTGTCCTACCCTAAGGAAAGGTGGAGCTGGGTAGGCAAGGGAAGCTAGAGGAAACAGAGGGAAAGAAGGAAAGAGATCAAGAAGAATTGGAGGAGGAACATGGAGAAGAGATGTGTAAAGAAGCTGTGCTTGCTTCTCGGCCATGGACTTGAATCAGGGACTTGGGAGGCATGGAAGGAGACACTTGAAAGAGACAGAGATAAAGATGAAAGAACTGGGGGGAGGTAGACAATGGCAGCCTTTATCTTGACCTGGTTTTGTTTTTTTTTTATATTTCTTTTTTCTCTTTTAACCTTTTTTAAATTTTTTTTAATTAATAATAAATTTTATTTTATTATTCCCCATACAATTTCAACCCCCCCATTCTGATCCCAGTCCCACCCCTCCTGCCCCCCACACCCCAAAAAGTATCTCTGGTTCATAGTTTTTTGTTGATTTTGATTTTCACTTTCTTACAGTTATTCATTTTCCTAGTCTATTATTTAAGTTTTCTAGATTCCTGCTATGAGTGAGACCATCCGGTATTTTTCTTTTTCTTTCTGGCTTATTTCGCTGAGCATGATCCCTTCCAGCGCCATCCATGTTGCTGCAAATTGCATGTGTTTATCTTTTTTAAATGCTGAGTAATATTCCATGGTATATATGTACCACATCTTCTTGATCCAGTCATCTATTTTTGGGCATTTGGGCTGTTTCCAAAGCTTAGCTATTGTAAACAGTGCTGCTATAAACATAGGGGTGCAGGTGCTCTTTGGAATTGATGTTTCTGTGTCCTTTGGGTAAATACCTAGGAGTGGAATTGCTGGATCATATGGAAGCTCTATGTTTAGTAGGTCCAGAAATCTCCACACAGCTCTCCATAGTGGTTGGACCAGTTTGCACTCCCACCAACAGTGTAGAAGAGTTCCTTTTTCTCCACACCCTCGCCAGCATTTGTTGTTGCTAGTTTTTTTTAATATGTGCCATTCTCACTGGTGTAAGATGGTATCTCATGGAAGTTTTGATTTGCATTTCCCTGATTACAAGTGATGTTGAACATTTTTTCATATGCCTGTTGACCTGGTTTTGATTTTGCTTTTTCCATCCAGACTTGCACGGCCCCTTCTGCCCCTTTCATGTGGGTCCCCACCAGAAGTTGCCTTAGACTTCTGGAAAGCTTTTGGACCTCAGCTACTCTGTTTTGGGCCAATCCTGTTTGGCTGGGCATTTTTTTTTTGTGGGATCCTCGCCGGCAGCTGGGGATCGAACTGGCACTGCAGAGGCTGCGGGCAGCCTCGCAACACAGCGCTCAACCTCTGCGCCACCAGGGGAGGCCCTGGCTGGGCATTTAATTACAAGGAGATGGGTGAGTTTGGGTGATTCATTTGAAAACTACTTGGAACTGTATTTTTTCTCTTTTCTCTATATTGCACACGAATTGTATTTAAGCTATTTTCCATCGAAGGTCTTAAATATCAGAGTATGCTTTGCCTTTATGTTGTAGATGACAGAAGCCATTTAGATTTGGGGATACTCAGGTGCCCCTCACCCTGCAACAGAAGATGACAATCGAAAGAGACAGAGACATGAATGAAAATGGCAGCCTTTATCTTGATTTGGATTTGGATTTTGCTCTTTTCCTTCCAGACTTGCCTGGTCCCTTCTGCCCTTTTCCTATAGGGCCCCACCAGAAGGTGCCTTAAACTTGAGGCAGACCTTCAGGCCTCAGTAGCCCTGCTTTGGTCCAACCCTTTTTGGCTGGACATTTACCCATCAGGGGATGGGTAACCTTGGGTGTTTCATTTGAAAACTATTTTCTTTCTCTTCTCTTTATGGCACACTAGTTATATTAAAGTTATTTTCTGAGCCTCCCCTGATGGCGCAGCGGTTGAGCGCTGGGCTGCGAGGCTGCCCGCAACTTCTGCAGCGCCGGTTCGTTCCCCCACCGCTAGTGAGGGTCCCACAAAAAAAAAAAAAAGAAAAGAAAAAAAAGTTATTTTCCATTGAAGATCTCATGCAATAGAGTATGTTTTGTCTTGATGAGGCAGATGCCAGAACCCATATAGAACAGGCAGGTTTGGGGGTCCCAGGGTGCCCCTCACCTTTCCCATTAACAAGAGAATAGATGTCTTCAGGCAAGAAACACTAATACCAAAACCGAACAAGGACAACACAAAAAAGGAAAACTACAGGCCAATCTCCCCAATGAACACGGATGCAAAAATCCTCAATAAAATTTTAGCTATCAGAATCCAACAATGTATCCATAAGATAATTCAACACGACCAAGTAGGATTCATTCCAGGGACACAAGGATGGTTCAACATCCGAAAATCAATCAACGTTACCCAACACATCAACAAAAAGAAATATAAAAACCATACGATAATATCAATAGATGCTGAGAAATCTTTCGACAAAGTGCAACACCCATTCATGATAAAAGCCCTTGAAATTCTTGGGATATAAGGAACGTACCTCAAAATCATAAAGGCCATCTATGACAAGCCAACAGCCAGTATCATTCTTGATGGTGAAAAGCTGAAAGCAATTCCATTAAGATCTGGAATAAGACAAGGATGTCCACTCTCACCACTGATTTTCAATATAATACTGGAAGTCCTAGCCAGAGCAATAAGACAAGAGAAAGACATACAAGGCATCCAAATAGGAAAAGAAGAAGTCAAACTATCACTATTTGCAGATGATATGATAATATACATAGAGAACCCCAAAAACTCCACAGAAAAACTAATTCAACTCATCAATCAGTTCAGTAAAGTTGCAGGATACAAAATCAACACGCAGAGGGGGTGGAGCAACATGGCGGCGAGGAGACGCTGCGAGTAAGATCTCCCATTAAAAAAAAGTTAATAGGGAGGAAAAGCGGCAGGTCCCAGTGAGAACTGGGACACGGAAGATAAACGGACGACTCCAGCAAACTGCCCGAAGAAGAAAGTTGCCATAAAAGAGGACGAGAAGGGAGGGAAGCGCAGAACCCTGCTCCCCTCCCCCGCCCACAGAGGCGGCACTCTCCGACCGGCAGAGACGAGGGAAACAACAAACCAAAACGCCCAACAAGAAAAACGGATGCAGCAAGTGGGACTGTGAGTGGAAAGGAACTATTTCAGCCACCACACCCCGTGAACGGGAGCTGAGGCGAACCCTGCAGGATCCGCTGCGGAGGTGAGCTCCAGGCGCCATTAAAGAGCCCCGCCCACCAGGAGGAGACCAGCACCAGCACACAGCCCCCGCCGCACGGTAAGCTTGCGCGAAAGCGGCGCTGGGATTGCAGCTGCCCAGGGCCCTGCGCCTGCGACCTAGGCTTGCGGGGAGACGGCAGAGGCCCTCCCTGAGTGAGCAGGAACAAGGTGCCCAGGCAGGGGAGCGGGATTCAAAAGGCGCCATTCCCGCGCCACTGATCTGGGCTACAGCCCGCGTCCTGGAACTGAGGGCTTTGGAACTGAGACCCGGGCGGAGGCCCTCCCTGAGTGAGCAGGAACAAGGCGCCCAGGCAGGGGAGCGGGATTCAAAAGGCGCCATTCCCGCGCCACTGATCTGGGCTACAGCCCGCGTCCTGGAACTGAGGGCTGTGGAACTGAGACCCGGGGCACGAAATTAGGGGCGTGGGTTCCCCACGACGGTGGGGCACAAGGCAGACACAGCACCCCAAAGCCGTTGAGGTGTACCCTACCATCCCCGCTCTGCTCCCTGTCCCACGGGGTGGAAAATCAGCTCCCCAAGGGCTCTAGGAGAGATCTCTGGTGCCACCTAGCGACTTGACCCCAGCACAGGCTACTGAAGGAGCTAGTGGCCAGCTGGGGAGTTAGCCCACACCGAGCCCCTTCTGAACAAGTAGTCTGAGCCCACAGGGAGAGCGAGCACCCACAGCCGGGGCAGACCAGGCGCGCAGAAGAGTGTGCCTGAGACCAGAAGCGCAGGGAGTGTGTCCCACATCACCATTTTAGAACAGGGACATTTCTTCAGTAAAGACTACCTGCAGAAGGCTTCCTCAGGAGCCAGAGGTGAGCGGGGGAAGTTCGCCCACGCCAGACCCCCTCTGGCCTGCAGTCCAAGCCCAGAGGGGAGCAGGAACCCACCGCCGGGGCAGACCAGGCGCACAGGGGAGTGTGTCCCCACATCGGCATTTTAGAACAGGGACCTTTCTCCAGTAAAGGCTGCTTGAAACTGACAGATGACTCCTGGAAGAACCAGAGGGGAACAGAGAAGCCCACCCAAGATGCCGGCAAGTCCCAACAACACAGTGTCCCAACGCATACGGCAAATTAGAAAACAGACAGTAGGGAGGAGAAGAACCACACGCAACCTAGCAACTCTCCAGAGAAAAAGCACACCACAAAAAGAAATCCAGCCCCCAGATTGCAACGACAATAACTTGGAAGAATTTCTGAGCCTTCCAGAAAGAGAATTTAAAATTGCCGTGATTAAAAAACTGACAGAAGTCATAAAGGAAAACAATGATAAGGGAAAAATAATCAACGATCAGAAGAATGCAATTGAGTCCCTAGAGAGGGAAAACAATGGTCAGAAGAAAGAAATTGAGTCCCTAAAGAGGGAAGTAAAAGAAATGCAGGAGATCAAAGAATTAATGGAAGAACTAAAGAATTCTGGGAAAAGCAATGAAAGCAGAATAGATGAAATGGAAGAACGAATAAGTAATCTTGAAGACACAGAAATAAAAAGAACCAAAACAGAGAAGGAAAGAGAAGTACGAAGGAAAAAGAACGAAGAAAGACTTCGGGAACTATCTGACTCCATGAGGAAAGGAAATATAAGAGTTATAGGAATACCAGAAGGAGAGGAGAGAGATGTAGGAACAGAGAAAATATTCAAAGAGATAATTGAAGAGAACTTCCCAAATGTGAAGAAGGAGCTGAAAATTGATATACAAGAAGCAAGAAGAACACCAAACTTCCACGACGAAAGGAAAAATACAGCAAGACACATAATAGTAAAGCTCCCAAGAATCCAGGACAAGGAAAAAATAATGAAGCTGGCAAGAGGGAAGAAACAGATAACATTCAAAGGAAAACCAATCAGGCTGACATCAGACTTCTCCGAAGAAACACTACGGGCAAGGAGAGAGTGGAGGGACATAGTCAACAGACTCCAAGAAAACAGATGCCAACCAAGAATACTCTATCCCGCAAAGCTCTCCTTCCTCTTTGAAGAAAGAATATGGACCTTCCCAGACAAACAGAAACTCCGGAATTTCATTGCAACTAAACCCCCACTCCAAAAAATACTACAAGGAGTCCTAAAGCCAGAACCTCAGAGCGACGAATAACAATGAAAGAAGGCCAAAAAAAAAAAAAAAAGTTATTAAAAGAATAAATAAATAAAATCAAAGGAAAGACAAACACAATGGCAAATACAGATGTTAACATATCAATATTAACTCTAAATGTAAATGGACTAAACTCTTCAATAAAAAGACACAGAGTTGCAGCCTGGATTAAGAAACAAAACCCAACCTTTTGCTGTCTCCAGGAAACACATTTAGCTACAAAAGATAAAAATAGGCTCAAAGTTAAAGGATGGAAAACAATCCTACAAGCAAATGGACCAAAAAAGAAAGCAGGAACAGCTATACTTATATCAGATAAAACAGATTTCAAACTCAAAAAGATAAAAAGAGACCCCAATGGTCACTACATTATGATCAAGGGGACAATACTTCAAGAAGAAATAACACTCATTAACATATACTCACCAAACGAAGGAGCACCAAAATATATCAGACAACTGTTGTCCTCTCTGAAAACAGACATCAGAGAAAACACATACGTAGTGGGAGACTTCAACACACCACTATCAACAATGGATAGATCAACAAGACAAAAAATAAGTAAAGAAACCAAAGCTCTAAATAAAGACCTAGAGCAATTGGGCTTAACAGACATCTATAGAACACTAAACCCCAAAAAAACGGAGTACACATTTTTCTCAAGCGCACACGGATCATTCTCCAGGATCGATCACATACTGGGGCACAAGACAAACATCAACAGATACACCAAGATTGAAATCATATCAACCATCTTTTCTGACCATGAAGGCATCAAACTAGAAATAAACCATAAAAAGAAGGCAAGGAAATTTCCTACCTCATGGAGATTAAAAACCACACTACTGGAAGACCATTGGACTAATGAGGAGATCAAAGAAGAAATTAAAAAATTTTTTGAATTGAACGACAAGGAGGACACCAATATCCTAAATGTATGGGATGCAGCAAAAGCAGTAATAAGAGGAAAATATATAGCAATAGAAGCTCACATCAAGAAGCAAGAAAGAACGCAAAGAAACAACCTAATCTCGAAGCTCAAAGATCTAGAAAAAGAACAACAAGAAAACCCCAAAACCAGTAGAAGAAAAGAAATAATAAAAACCAAAGCAGAAATAAATGAAATTGAAACTAAAAAAACAATCCAAAAGATCAATGAAACCAAGAGCTGGTTCTTTGAAAAAATCAATAAAATAGACAAACCCCTAGCCAGGCTCACAAAGGAAAAAAGGGAGAAAGCACAAATAAACAGGATCATCAATGAAAGAGGAGAAATCACAACGGACACAGCAGAAATCAAAAGAATAATCAGTAACTACTATGAACAGTTATATGGAAACAAGTTTAACAATCTAGAGGAGATGGACAAATTCCTACAACTCTACAATCACCCAAAGCTAGATAAAGAAGAAATAGAACACCTAAACAGACCAATTACAATTAGCGAAATTGAAATGGTAATCAAAAACCTCCCCAAAAACAAAAGCCCAGGAACTGATGGATTTACAAATGAATTCTACCAAACATTCAGAGACGAATTAGTGCCTATCCTTCACAAACTCTTCCAAAAAATTGAGAAGGAAGGGACAATACCAAACACGTTCTATGAAGCCAACATTACACTAATACCAAAACCGAACAAGGACAACACAAAAAAGGAAAACTACAGGCCAATCTCCCTAATGAACACTGATGCAAAAATCCTCAATAAAATTTTAGCTATCAGAATCCAACAATGTATCCATAAGATAATTCACCACGACCAAGTTGGATTCATTCCAGGGGCACAAGGATGGTTTAACATCCGAAAATCAATCAACGTTATCCAACACATCAACAAAAAGAAATATAAAAACCATATGATAATATCAATAGATGCTGAGAAAGCTTTCGACAAAGTGCAACACCCATTCATGATAAAAGCCCTTGAAGTTCTTGGGATACAAGGAACATACCTCAACATCATAAAGGCCATCTATGACAAGCCAACAGCCAGTATCATTCTCAATGGTGAAAAGCTGAAAGCAATTCCATTAAGATCTGGAACAAGACAAGGATGTCCACTCTCACCATTGCTTTTCAATATAATACTGGAAGTCCTAGCCAGGGCAATAAGACAAGAGAAAGACATCCAAGGAATCCAAATAGGAAAAGAAGAAGTCAAACTATCACTATTTGCAGACGATATGATATTATACATAGAGAACCCCAAAAACTCCACAGAAAAGCTAATTCAACTCATCAATCAGTTCAGTAAAGTGGCAGGATACAAAATCAACATGCAAAAGTCAGTAGCCTTCCTATACACAAACAATAAATCTGAAGAAGGAGAAATCAAAAAGACCATCCCTTTTGTTATTGAAACAAAAAAAATCAAATATTTGGGAATAAATCTAACAAAAGAGGTAAAGGACCTATACAAAGAAAACTATAAAACACTGTTAAAAGAAATAGAAGAAGACACAAAGAAATGGAGAGACATCCCCTGCTCATGGATTGGAAGAATAAACATTATTAAAATGGCCATCCTTCCAAAAGCAATATACAGATTCAATGCTATTCCAATCAAAATTTCAATGTCATTCTTCAAAGAAATAGAACAATTATTGATGAAATTCATATGGAATCACAAAAAACCCCGAATAGCCAAAGCTCTCCTGAAAAAAAAAGAAGGGAATGGAGGCATCAGACTCCCAGACTTCAAACTATACTACAAAGCCATAATCATCAAAACTGCATGGTATTGGAACAAGAACAGACATACAGACCAATGGAATCGAATAGAAAATCCAGAAATAAACCCACAGATTTATGGTCAACTAATCTTTGACAAAGGAGCAAAGACTATGCATTGGAGCAAAGAAAGTTTGTTCAATAAATGGTGCTGGGAAAACTGGGTCGCTACATGCAAAAGAATGAAGCTTGACCACAACCTCACACCATACACAAAAATCAACTCAAAATGGATTAAAGAACTAGACATAAGACCTGAAACCATAAAATATATAGAAGGAAATATAGGCGAAACACTACGTGATTTGCACATCAAAGACATCTTTACAGACACATCACCCAAAGCAGTGATAGTGAAGGCAAAGATAAACAGCTGGGACTATATCAAATTAAAGAGCTTTTGCACAGCAAAAGAGACAATAACAAAAACAAAGAGAAACCCCACCAACTGGGAGAACATTTTTGCACCCAACACTAATGATAAAGGACTGATCACAAAAATCTGCAAAGAGCTGATGAGACTCAACAACAACAAAGAAAATAATCCAGTCAAAAAATGGGCAGAAGAGCTTAAAAGAAACTTCTCTGAAGAGGAAATGCAAATGGCCAACAGGCATATGAAAAAATGTTCAACATCACTTGTCATCAGGGAAATGCAAATCAAAACTACCATGAGATACCATCTTACACCAGTGAGAATGGCACATATTAAAAAAACTAGCAACAACAAATGTTGGCGAGGGTGTGGAGAAAAAGGAACTCTTCTGCACTGTTGGTGGGAGTGCAAACTGGTCCAACCACTGTGGAAAGCTGTGTGGAGATTTCTGGACCTACTAAACATAGAGCTTCCATATGACCCAGCAATTCCACTCCTAGGTATTTACCCAAAGGACACAGAAACATCAATTCCAAAGAACACCTGCACCCCTATGTTTATAGCAGCACTGTTTACAATAGCTAAGCTTTGGAAACAACCCAAATGCCCAAAAATAGATGACTGGATCAAGAAGATGTGGTACATATATACCATGGAATATTACTCAGCATTCAAAAAAGATAAACACATGCAATTTGCTGCAACATGGATGGCGCTGGAAGGGATCATGCTCAGCGAAATAAGCCAAAAAGAAAAAGAAAAATACCGGATGGTCTCACTCATAGCAGGAATCTAGAAAACTTAAATAATGGACCAGGAAAATGAATAACTATAAGAAAGTGAAAATCAAAATCAACAAAAAACTATGAACCAGAGACACTTTTAGGGGGGCGGGGGCGGGAAGGGAGGGATTGGGGTCAGAATGGGGGGCTGCAATTGTATGGGGAATATAACAATAAAATTTATAACAAAAAAAAAAAAAAAAAAAAAAAAACAAAATCAACACGCAAAAGTCAGTAGCCTTCCTATACACAAACAATAAATCTGAAGAAGAAGAAATCAAAAAAACCATCCCTTTTATTATTGAAAGAAAAAAAATCAAATATTTGGGAATAAATCTAACAAAAGAGGTAAAGGACCTATACAAAGAAAACTATAAAACACTGTTAAAAGAAATAGAAGAAGACACAAAGAAATGGAAAAACATCCCCTGCTCATGGATTGGGAGAATAAACATTATTAAAATGGCCATCCTACCAAAAGCAATATACAGATTCAATGCTATTCCAATAAAAATTTCAATGTCATTCTTCAAAGAAATAGAACAATTATTGATGAAATTCATATGGAATCACAAAAAACCCCGAATAGCCAAAGCTCTCCTGAAAAAAAAAAAAAAAAAAGAAGGGAATGGAGGCATCACACTCCCAGACTTCAAACTCTACTACAAAACCATAATCATCAAAACTGCATGGTATTGGAACAAGAACAGACATACAGACAAATGGAATCAAATAGAAAATCCAGAAATAAAACCGCAGATTTATGGTCAACTACTCTTCGACAAAGGAGCAAAGGCTATGCATTGGAGCAAAGAAAGTTTGTTCAATAAATGGTGCTGGGAAAACTGGGTCGCTACATGCAAAAGAATGAAGCTTGACCACTACCTCACACCATACACAAAAACCAACTCAAAATAGATTAAAGAACGAGACATAAGACCTGAAACCATAAAATACATAGAAGGAAATATAGGCAAAACACTACATGACATGCACATCAAAGACATCTTTACAGACACATCACCCAAAGCAGTGATAGTGAAGGCAAAGATCAACAGCTGGGACTACATCAAATTAAAGAGCTTCTGCACAGTAAAAGAGACAATAACAAAAACAAAGAGAAACCCCACCAACTGGGAAAACATTTTTGCACACAACACTAATGATAAAGGACTGATCACAAAAATCTGCAAAGAGCTGATGAGACTCAACAACAACAAAGAAAATAATCCAGTCAAAAAATGGGCAGAAGAGCTAAAAAGAAACTTCTCTGAAGAGGAAATGCAAATGGCCAACAGGCATATGAAAAAATGTTCAATATCACTTGCAATCAGGGAAATGCAAATCAAAACTACCATGAGATACCATGTTACACCAGTAAGAATGGCACATATTAAAAAAACTAGCAACAACAAATGTTGGCGAGGTTGTGGAGAAAAAGGAACTCTTCTGCACTGTTGGTGGGAGTGCAGTGCAGACTGGTCCAACCACTATGGAGAGCTGTGTGGAGATTTCTGGACCTACTAAACATAGAGCTTCCATATGATCCAGCAATTCCACTCCTAGGTATTTACCCAAAGGACACAGAAACATCAATTCCAAAGAGCACCTGCACCCCTATGTTTATAGCAGCACTATTTACAATAGCTAAGCTTTGGAAACAGCCCAAATGCCCAAAAATAGATGACTGGATCAAGAAGATGTGGTACATATATACCATGGAATATTACTCAGCATTCAAAAAAGATAAACACATGCAATTTGCAGCAACATGGATGGCGCTGGAAGGGATCATGCTCAGCGAAATAAGCCAAAAAGAAAAAGAAAAATACCGGATGGTCTCACTAATAGCAGGAATCTAGAAAACTTAAATAAGGGACCAGGAAAATGAATAACTATAAGAAAGTGAAAATCAAAATCAACAAAAAACTATGAACCAGAGACACTTTTTGGGGGGTGGGATTGGGGTCAGAATGGGGCGTTGCAATTGTATGGGGAATATAAAAATAAAATTTATTATTTAAAAAAAATTACATAAAAAAATAATTACTGCAGCTGTTTTCAACTGTTCCCAACTACACAATTATCTCTATCTTTATATAAACTTATGTTTATTGGTTCAGACTCTTTCCTTGATGAATGTTTCTGCCTATGCTCTGGGTTACAATGTTTCTTGTCTAACACTAATTTTACCAATTATATCTTTATCTTTCCCTCTTTAATTCTGGCTGGCTTACTTTGGCCTGTAAATATTTTAATGTCCCCCACACATTAAACATACTAAGTCTTTGACCCCTCTTTGTTCTCTTCTAGCTACTAGTCCCTCTCTCCACTTTCCTTTAAAGGGCTTGCTATACTCCACTATTTCTAGTACCTTGAATTTTACCTTTTCTTTTTTTTACATTTCCATCTGTTGTAACATTTTTTAACTACTACTACATCAAAATTGCCACATCTGCAATCTATCAATCAGGGCCCCAGGAGGAAAGAAATAACAAAGTAATAATTTGGTATTTTTATTATAACTTAACAAAGGGGTAATTTATAAAAAGATAGGCAGGGTGTAAGGAAATAACTATAGAATCTTAGGACTTGTTACAAAGGGGATGGTTTACCATCCCCTCAACCTGAAGGGGCAAGAGAATGAAGCAGTTCTTAGAACCAAGAAATAAGAAAACTGTCTAGGGATGGTCACTAATCAGAACGTTGTATCACGGGAAAAATCATGAATTTGCTGATCACATGGAGGGAGTAAGTGAATAAATATCTAAGCTTCATTGTCCTTCTTCCCTCAAATATCACACAAGGGTTTCTGAATTTTTTAACTTCCGAGGCACAGATGAGTAGAGTGGAAAAGAATTGATAGTGAATCTGGAGCAACCCACAGAAGACAGACTGCATATTGCCACATCCAGTGACCACTTTGCAATTTTGAATTATTTGCTATCTGCAATATTTGACTCTGGCAGTCTCCTTACCATGTTAAAATTCTCCCTTGCAATGATTTATGCTTTTTTCCCCCTTCCTTTGATCTCCATAATTGCTTGTCTTGATTTTCTTACCACTGTTTTCCCTCATCTTGTTTACATATAGGTACGTCCCAGGATTTTGCCTTCAGCCTATTTAACTCAAAATGTGGGCCTTATTTTAATCACAGTCACATACATTAAAACAAATGATGTGTTAAAAATCCTATATATCTCTCTCTCCAGGTCATTTTTTTTTTTTATTTTCAGGGACACGGTTTATATTTTCAAATGTCCACTAGATGCTTTTTTTTCCCCATGTGTCCTAGATAGCTCTATTTGAACATGTCCAAAATATAACTTTGATCATTACCCAAATACAGCCATTTCTTTACAAATCTCCTATTCTTATATTCTCAATTTCAGTCAGTGAAATCAATTATTCCTCTAGCTGTCCAAGCCATAAATATAGTTGATATCCTTGTCAATTCCATCTCTGTTCCACATATCTTACCTGAGGTCATTTCAACATTACTTAGCTAAAATACTTAATATCTATTTTCTTATCTTTGCCTTAATACTACTCACTTATATTAAGTCCTTATTTAATGTAATATCCTAACTTTATAATTTTCTTTGCCTCAAATGTCAGTCTTCGTATAATGTGCTACAGAATTCATTTTTTAAAAAGGCAAATATATTTATAAAGTTCCTTTTTGGGAGCAGAATGGACAAGATACTTTCAAATTGGGCCATTTGCTTATCAATGTAATGTCATACACAAATGGTTAGTAAAGAGTTGCACATGCATATACAATCTACTGCTTTCTATTGCTTGTCATAAGTTTTACCACGTACAGTGGAATGATCAGATGCTAGGCACTGTGCAAAATACTAGGTATGCGGTTTATTTCACTTAAACTTTCCAACATTTCTGTCATCCTGGTATGGTTTCCCCTCTTTTACAAATGAGGAAATGCTGCCAATGAGGTTATTTGCTTAAAATAATAAGGCTGATAATTGACAGATGCTGTATTTCAATGCAGAGCTCTCTGAACTCAAAATTTATGTATCTGGCAATATGCAAGGGGCTTTAGATCTGGAATTCTGGAATAAGATTACATAATTTTGTTCTCCATTTAAAAATTTACTAATAGTTATGATTAAAGTCACTATGTTGAGCACTCACAAATGCCTGTGAGTTAGTTACTATTATTAGATGTAGTTATTTGATTATTATTACTAGAAATTAGACTTTAAGGAGTTCAGAGACATGAAAGAGTTATTTTCTTTCTAAGCCTCTATCTTGATCACTTTTCTCCTCTGACCCTCAATTGTCTTTCTTCAGTAAACTTGAATGAAAAATGATGCTGATTCTCATTTTGTATACAGGGCAGGTTTTGCCTGAAAAAGGACTGCAGTACTTTCTCATTAGGATTCAAGACCACATTCACCTGCAGCCTCACAGTGAGAACTCATCTTTTTGAGCAATCACTTTGCAAGACAACTTGGAAGGCACAAGTCCAGACATAATGACTTATTTTAGTAGTTATGGGGGAAGGGGTTCTTTGCTATTTGTCTGTTCTTGGAGAAAGGTAAGGGCGAAATCAAACTGCCTTTATGAGTTTGGAGAAAGGTATAACTCATCAATATTAAGTCACTGTGCGTGGGTGATAATGATTTTACAGGAAATGCAGGCACATGTGTGCGTGCACGTGCACACACACAGCACTTCTGTCCACACACCCTGAGTGAGTCATCCAGCATCATGACTGCCTACACACATACATACACACACACAGAAAGAGAGAGACAGAGAGAGAGAGAGAGAGAGAGAGAGAGAGAGAGAGAGAGAGAGAGAACAGCAGCAGCCTGTGTCTCTCTGTCATTACCAGCAGCCTTAGACTTCAGTGTGTCCTCTGGGCTCACTTGAGAAAGCAGCACAGTTGAATGACCCCAGCATTTGCTTTTTATTAGGGTACGGGTGCCTTTTCAGCATCTTGTTCCAGGACTTCTGGTTGCCCTTATGAAAAAAAAAATAACCATATATTCTCTGTCTCTCTTTCTCTTAAATAAAAAATTAAAATATTCCCCTTTTCCCTGACAGTTTTCACAATACACTGCCTCTCTGATAAGAATTCATTTTTTAGGCAGCATCATCCCCCCTCATCCCTTCCTCCGACTATAAGTTTATATAGAGGAGTTACAGCAGTTAATTCAAAAACATTTCTTGATCTCTTCTAGTGTGCTAGACAATGCACATAGTAGGTTGCATTCAGTGAAACTTTAAATCCACTTGGTGCCCTGAAGGAGCTTATACTTTAGGAAAACATGTTGCCATGTTTTAGGTAGCTTAATATTATGGGACCTGAGAAGTAGGTAATCTTGAAATTACTTACAGATGGGTACATCAATAAGAACAATTTATCAAATATGTGATATATAGAGAAAAAATATTTATTTATAGATACCTTTCTACGTATGTATATGTGGATATATATATCTCCAATGGAGTACTACTCAGGGATAAAAATAGATATATTGTTCTTCATGACAACATGAATGAATTTTCAGATGGTTATGCTAACTGAAATAAGTCAGAAAGAAAAAGACAAACATTATGTGGATTCACTCATATGTGGAATATAAAGAAACAAATTAAACTGACAAGAACAACTCTTAGGCTATGACATAAGAAGGGAGTTACTGGAGGGGAAGGAGAAGGTTGGAAGAAGGTTAGGGGGGTCAATTTGGTAGGGCTGAATAGTACTAGAAGTTTGCTGGTGTGTGTTGAAGTATACACATTTATCAAGATGTATATAAACCAATGATAAATCAAAAGAGTCAACAAAAAATTGAGGAACAGAATATCATGTTGGCCAGTAGACAGGGTAGCCAAATAAGTAATCACAAGATGGCACCAGAGGAGGTTTCTTGCTAAGGTCCTGAGAGGATCATCTAACACTACACCCAGAAAGACCTATGACTTGGAGCAAAGCTAGAAAATCCCTCAGGCATTGGAGGTCTGACAGACTGTGACTGAAAAGACAGAGCGCAGTCACCCATCACCCTTCAGGTAATAGGAGATGGGTAAAGAGAAATGCCTGGAGGCTATGTTCTGGGGCTAGGCAACAGAGGACAAGAATGCCAGCTCAGGCCTCCCTGGTGGCGCAAGGGGTTAAGATGCAACCTATGAAGCTATCCGCAGCCACTGCAACACGAGTTTGATCCCTGGCCAGGGAGATACCCACATGGCGCAGCAGACCTGTCTCACCTGCTGCTCCCCTCAGTAGTGTATTTCTTTCATTTTTTTATTTTATATATTTTTGCATCATTTTTCATTTTTGAACAATGTGCATATTTTTATCTTTGTTATAGTCCCCATACAACTCCCACCCCCCTTATTTTGACCATAATCCCTCCTACCCCCTCCACTCAGCAGTTTATTTCGGTCAATCTGCCATTCTGCTCCCCACCCTGTCTCTGGTGAATCCTCTCACTCCCACACCTATGGCCTATACCCCAGTTCTAGTATGCATAAATAAATAAATCTTTTTTAAAAAAAAGATTACTGACTTGCAAAAAAATTTAGATTAAAAAAAAAGAATGCCAGCTCAGCAAAGAGACCTGAAGAGGGGAGAGCTAAATAGTGTGGAGGCAACACCCTTGAATGAGGGGAAATACATGTGCAGGAGCTAATGTGCTCCTCAAAATCTGGGTCCCAGGTAAAAAGAACAAAGAATGTGCACTGGACTGCAGCCATCCCCCACTCCCAAAACACACACACTTTGGGGACTTGTCCTCAACTCTTGAAGTATACTGACAGCTCGTAGACTGCAGAATCATCATACAATAGCTGCAGGGTTATTGGTGGCCACAAGAGTAGCAAGCATCCCCCAGCATATTCACATAGCAGCTGGACCCTCCAAGTGTCTTCCCCTCCCTGAGGCTGTGCAACTGCAAGATCGTGTCTCTGTTCCATGGAAAACAATAAAAGACAAAACACACACACACACACACACAAATCAAACAAAACCATAGCACCACTTGCTAGAAAAGTACAAGTAGTACAACTTTTTAAGTTACTACTAGAGATACATTTAAAAAACTAGGGAAATCTAAATTCTAAGAAAACATAGGCAAAATACTACACAACAAATTTTAGACATATATTTCCAGATTTTTCCCCAGCAGCAAGAAACTAACAGATAATATAAACATGTAGAAAAAGTCAGAAAGAGAAAACTAAATACAGGATGGTATCACTAATAAGTGGAATATAGATTCCAAACTTAGGGTCAGATAAAGACAAGCTTAAAAACTCACCCTGGAAAGCTAACAATAGAACTGAAGCACCCAGAGGGAGGAGGGGTAGGGAAGGGGTAAAAACAAAGAGGGAAGGAAGCACAATGGACTATGGTGGTGGGATATGTGTGATTTGATGGTGAATGCACTTGGGTGGCAATACTTGATGGGGAGTGGGGAATCCTAATGTTACCTCAATTAAAAAAATTAAATTGTTTGTGTATAGGAAGGCACTGACTGAAGAAGAAGAAATAAAAAAAAAATCCCTTTCATTATTGAAACAAAAAATATCAAATACTTGGGAATAAATCCAAGAAAAGAGGTAAAGGACCTATACAAAGAAAACTATAAAACACTGTTAAAAGAAATAGAAGAAGACACAAAGAAATGGAAAGACATCCCCTGCTCATGGATTGGAAGAATAAACATTATTAAAATGGCCATCCTACCAAAAGCAATATACAGATTCAATGCTATTCCAATCAAAATTTCAATGTCATTCTTCAAAGAAATAGAACAATTATTGATGAAATTCATATGGAATCAAAAAAACCCTGAATATCCAAAGCTCTCCTGAAAAAAAAAGAAGGGAATGGAGGCATCACACTCCCAGACCTCAAACTATACTACAAAGCCATAATCAACAAAACTGCATGGTATTGGAACAAGAACAGACACACAGACCAATGGAATTGAATGGAAAATCCAGAAATAAACCCACAGATTTATAGTCAACTAATCTTTGACAAAGGAGCAAAGACTATGCATTGGAGCAAAGAAAGTTTGTTCAATAAATGGTGCTGGGAAAACTGGGTCACTACATGCAAAAGAATGAAGCTTGACTACTACCTAACACCATGCACAAAAACCAACTCAAAATGGATTAAAGAACTAGACATAAGACCTGACACCATAAAATACAAAGAAGGAAATATAGGCGAAATACTACATGATATGCACATCAAAGACATCTTTACAGATATATCACTCAAAGCAGTGATAGTGAAGGCAAAGATAAACAGCTGGGACTACATCAAATTAAAGAGTTTCTGCACAGCAAAAGAGACAATAACCAAAGCAAAGAGAAATCCGACCAACTGGTAGAACATTTTTGCCCACAACACTAGTGATAAAGGACTGATCACAAAAATCTACAAAGAGCTGATGAGACTCAACAAAAACAAAGAAAATAATCCAGTCAAAAAATGGGCAGAAGAGCTAAAAAGAAACTTCTCTGAAGAGGAAATGTGAATGGCCAACAGGCATATGAAAAAATGTTCAACATCACTTGTAATCAGGGAAATGCAAATCAAAACTACCATGAGATACCATCTCACACCAGTGAGAATGGCACATATTAAAAAACTAGCAACAACAAATGTTGGGGAGATTGTGGAGAAAAAGGAACTCTCCTGCACTGTTGGTGGGAGTGCAAACTGGTTCAACCACTATGGAGAGCTGTGTGGAGATTCCTCAACCTACTAAACATAGAGTTTCCATATGATCCAGCAATTCCACTCCTAGGTATTTACCCAAAGGACACAGAAACATCAATTCCAAAGAGCACCTGCACCCCTATGTTTATAGCAGCACTATTTACAATAGCTAAGCTTTGGAAACAACCCAAATGCCCAAAAATAGATGACTGGATCAAGAAGATGTGGTACATACACACAATGGAATATTACTCAGCATTCAAAAAAGATAAACACATGCAATTTGCAGCAACATGGATGGCACTGGAAGGGATCATGCTCAGCGAAATAAGCCAGAAAGAAAAAGAAAAATACCGGATGGTCTCACTCATAGCAGGAATCTAGAAAACTTAAATAAGGGACCAGGAAAAAAGAATAACAATAAGAAAGAAAATATCAAAATCAACAAACAACTATGAACCAGAGACACTCTATTGGGGGTGGGGGGTGGGGAAACGAGGGATTGGGGTCAAAATAAGGGGGTTGTAATTGTATGGGGAATATAAAAATAAAATTTAAATTAAAAAAATTAAATTAATTTAAAAATGAATCAAGAGATTAGGAATTAACTTAACCAAGGAGATAAAGGAGTTACATAATGAAAACTTCAAGAGTCTACTAAAGAATATAAAACAAGATAGAAAGAGTTAGAAAGGCATTCCATGCTAATGAATATGGAGAATCAATATAGGTAAAATAACTATTCTACCAAAAGCCATATATAGATTTGATGAAATTCCCATCAAAATACTAATGATAGTCAAAAGAAGGAATTTCTTTCAAAATCCAGTTTTAAGCTTAATTAATGTTTCAATTTCATCAGATTATTACTCTTGTTAAATATAATTAACATGAATTAGTAGAAAACTACATGATTAAATGTTGCAAGTATGTCAAATTGTTATAAAAGTTTGAAACATTATTATCTATTTCTATAGATTACTGCTATAGAACAATGACCGTTTAGAAACTGATCTAAGTGAATGGATGATATTTAGAATAACACTGCCAAAGAAATATGTTTGGCCAGGGCTCCAAGCCCCACCAGGCTCTTTCTAGATGCCCACAAATGGGAGAAAAGTCAGGGAGACCTGGGCAGGTGGGACAGCATGTCTTTACTGCAGCAGCTGGAGATAAGATACAGGCAGCAACTGCAGCATCCAGCCAGCCAGACCATAGGGCAGGGAGCTGCAGGTGTAACTCTACACAGCGCCTGGGTTGGCAGCATCCCTGACCCCCCTGGGTGGTGGCAGACCCCTTGACCCCCTCAGGTCCTCTTGGCCCCCACCTAGGCAGCAGTGGTAGCAACAATGGCAGCGTTTCTTTGCTCCTCCCCACCCCCACCCCAAGCAAAACACCCGCCCCCCAGAGTCCCTGTTAGCCTTTATATGATCTATAGACAATGCCTGCACAAAGCCGAGTGTGTGTTTTACAGTTAAATTAAGAGATGCATCAACTGCACATGCAAAGTGTACATCGTGGCTACAGGATGCTTATTGATAATTTGCTAGTCAAAGTTACATACTATCAGTTGAGCCACCTGTGCTGGAAGGCCAGGGCAAAAAGACCCTGAGAAATTTTGTTTTTTTTACTAGTCCTATAATATCTTAGTAAGACATATAGATTCCAGAAAGTAGGATATAAACGGTGCAAAAGTTCAGAACCTGCCACATAGGAAGCTTCTAAGGGTCCTCCTTCCAAAATGAGGGAGCAGTGGTTTCACCTTTTCCACTCACCACCAGATAAATAGACATAATGCTTGAAGGTAACATATAACACGTTTGCAGTGCTACTTTGACAGATGTACTGGTGGTGTGTGAAGCTTCTAATTTTAAAAGTGGGTTTGAGAAAAGAAGACTTCATCATTTCCAGGTTACAGTGCAACATGCTTCATTACTAAGACTTTAGGAATCAGAGTTCCAAAAGATAAGGAAAATTTCTGTGGCAGAAAGAACCAGAGAGAAATACCAATGGAAAAATAACAATACAGATCCCTTTGGTTTAGGAGAAAGGTCTTATCTTACTCTTTTATCCATTTTAAAAGCAGCTGCAGGGGGAGGTGCAGCAGATTCTTATGAATAGGCCCTCAAAGAGACTGTGTATTTGATCATAAATTAGTGCTGAGTCACACAATCATGAAGTTGGAGATATATAACAGCATTATGAAATGGAATTTTTATATGCCTGCCTAAACAGACTCAGTAAAAAATTGTAAAAAACAGCACATGATCCAGTAATCATGTTTCATGACATTTAACCAAATGACCTGAAAATTACATCTACAAAAAACTTGCATGCAACATTTATAGCAACTTTATTCATAATTGTCAGAATTTGGAAGCTACAAGGTGTCTAAATAAACTGTGGTAACCTACACAATGGAATATTATTCAGTTTTAAAGAGAAATGAGCTTCTATGTCATAAAAAGTCAGGGAGGGTGTTAATATATATATTTTTAAATGAAAGTAGCCAATCTGCAATGGCTATATAATAGATGATTTCAACTATATCACATTCTGGAAAAGGCAAAACTATGGAGAGAGTAAAAATCATCAGTTGTTGCTAGGCATTCGAGTGGAGGGAGGAATAAATAGGCAGGGAACAGAGAAGCTCAGGCTCCTGCATGGACTGTATCAATGAGATCCCATGCCTTTTGATTTCCACTGAGGTGCAGGTACTGAGGAACCCAGACAAAGACAGGAGATCAGAAGAAAGGAGGTAAGTTAAATGAGGATATTGTTCTCTTAAATGCTAGCTCAGGCTGACTGAGACCATGCTCAGCTCAAGGTGGCCCTTTATACACAGCCCTTACCTTTATAGTTCCACTCCATTCAGACCTAGAATTAGTAACAGCTCATTGTTACCACGGGTTACTTCTCTATTCTAGGTTGTTTCTACTACACTCCCCCAATTTTGTAAATATCTCTTTTTTAAATCAACCTTTTTCTTTCTTTTTTTTTCTTTTTTTTTTTTTGCCAAAGGGGGTTGATTTTATTTTATTTTTTTTAAATAATAAATTTTATTTTTATATTCCCCATACAATTTCAACCCCCCCATTCTGACCCCAATCCCTCCCCTCCAGCCCCTCGCCCCCCAAAAAGTGTCTCTGGTTCATAGTTTTTTGTTGATTTTGATTTTCACTTTCTTATAGTTATTCATTTTTCTGGTTTAACTTAAATAAATCAACCTTTTTCAAGGCCTTCCCTGGCGGCACAGGTGGGTGAGCGCAGCGCTGTTAAGCTGTCTGCAGCTCTGCAGCGCAGGTTCCATCCAGGCCAGCCAGCGAGAATCCCACATGGCGCCGCAGACCTCTCCTGCCTCATCTGCTGCTCCCCTCAGCAGTGTATCTCAGTCAATCCTCCTGTTCTGTTCCCCGCGCTATCTCTGGTGAATCCTCTCACCCTCCGGCAATCTGTCCTTTGCCCCAATTCTTGTATGCATGAATAAATAAATCTTAAAAAAAAATAAATCAGGGCCTCCCCTGGTGGTGCAGGCTGTTAAGCACTGCACTGTGAAGCTGTCCGCAGCCCCTGCAGCGCCGGTTTGATCCCAGCCAGCTGGCAAGGGTCCCCCATCACGTGGCAGACCTCTCCTGCCTCGCCCGCTGCTCCTCTCAGCTGTGTATTTCGTCAGTCTGCCTGTTCTGTTCCCCCCTCTGTCTCTGGTGAATCCTCTCACCCTCCGGCGCGTCTGGCCTGTACCCCGGTTCTTGCATAAAATAAATAAATAAATCTTTAAAATAAATAAATAAATAAACTTTTTCAAATTATACTAATTTGTGTGTGTAATCTCTTAAATGATTGGATATCTGATTGACACAACCCCCTGGGTACAGTGTTCTTGGTACACCCTACTACCTATGACTGAGTGGGTGTATTCAGATATTCACAGGCAATTTTCTAAAGGGTTAATCTGTACATGTACATATGTGGAAACACGGAGGGCAATAAAATTTTATCCTTTTGTTTGATTGCAATTGTCTTTTAGAATTGAGGCTACCAGAAAGGAGAGTGGGTTAGATGAAGGAGGGGCAATGTACAATGGTGGTGGATTATGGGTGATTTAGTGGTAAGTATATGGTGACACATATCTGAAGAAGTATGAACCCTATATCTTTAAATCATACATAATGTTGTAAACCACTACCTCATTAAAAGTATTATAATAAAAAAAGAAAAAAATAATTTGTTAAAGATCTATGCAATCTAACAAAGGACCATTGGGCTTGTTGAAGTCATTCATATGGAATTCTTGGTTGGATCTAGAAATATAGACAACCAGGCAGAAGCAGTGACTACTTAATGGCTATAATGTACCTTTTTTTAAGTTTCAGATTTTCTGGTTGATATTTATTTTTTTACTCTTATCTTGTTCTGAAATGATTTTGAGTTGTATTAGGTCATGGATTTTATCCACTGGTTTTTATCCTATTCATTTGTGATAGATGTAATGAAGTTTTAGCTATGATTATTCACTTTCTACTAAGTTTGTTGTACTGGTAAAATTCCTCTCTGAGTAAAGAGACTGCAATAGAGGAAAACATGTTTCTGTGGATTATATCTGAAGAGATCCAGATAAATGAGTCCTGTGAAGGCTAAGGTAAGTAGTAAATGGAATCTTTCTTAAACACAAATAAGTAAAGTAATTGAATAATGACTGGGATGTGGGGTGGATGAAACTGAAAATGAGATATATTGATAACTAAATGATTGTTATTTGGTTTGGAGCACTAAAGACAAAAAAAGAAGATTGCAATGAATTTTGTAGAAGGAGACGATCTGTGTCATGGAGGAAAAAAGGAGAAAACAAAGCCTTAAAAATATAGCCAATTTATTTTACTATTTGTGCTGTAGTGATAGATCAATGTAGATACATCTACATGTATGTTCAAGGGAATATTAATAATGGGGGCTGTAATATCGGGGTGAAAGTGATATCTGTCCCTTTTGAAATGGAATATAGGGAGTGGTTGAAAAGTTGGAGATTTTTAAAGTCTAAACTGTTCTCCATGTATTATCTCATTTAATTATTGGGTTGCTATAAGATAGTCTACCTTTAAGTCTTGTACACTTAATCTCTTCACTCTACTGCCTCTAAATTTGACATTAGGTTTTGCATCAAAGTTTCAAAATTGAGTTTGACACAAAACCTGCAACATGGAATAATCAAATAACTTATATCAATCCCCTGTTTCACAACATTTAATGTCAACTATATAATAACTGTGAGTAGTTAAACTAATTGTCAGCTAAGGTTTGGTATAAGTTCTGAGTTGGAATGGGAGAGAGGCAGTCTCATGACTACAAATGGACAGTTGCAATCTTCTCCATATTGCAAAGGCCAAGTAATGCCCATCTAAAGAAGAAACATCCAGCAGCACTCCGTCTGCCCACCTGTGACTATGCAGGTGCTTCCTTTTACCAACTCTCTCCTGCAGGGCAGCAGTCTTCCTGCCTGCCCATGACCTGTACCTGCCAGGGCTTCTCCTCACTGACCCCCTCAGCAGAGGCTGCTCTCCTCAAGGCTGCCCACCTGCAACCACGCAGGCCTCACTCAGCAAACCTGTTCCTTTGGGGCAGTTCTTCCTGCCTGCTGGTGTCTATGCAAGTGTCTTTCACAGTCCTATCCCTTTTCTAATAAACCTGCTCTTTAAATATAAAAAAAATAAAGAAGAAACATCCAAGTCCAAAGACAAAGTATGTAAACACCTATTTTAAACATGCAACAAAAATTTTGCTATGAGATTGGGAAGGAGATAATACGAATTTCATTTGTTGTAAGACATGATTATCTGTAATAGTCATTCAGAGAGTAAGGGGTCCTTTGGGCCCACTATGTTTATGGATCCTCTAAGCTGACACAATGCTATCAAAGGAAAGAAGATGCAACAGGTACAAAACCTAATTTTTAGTGAAGACATTTTGGAAGCAATTCTTAGACTCCTTAACTAAAAATAAAAGTCTTGCTGTGTTGTCAGCTTTACCATCTAAGGCTCATTGACCCAATTGTACAGAGTCTAAGACTACCAGGGAATAGTCTGAATGGCGGGAACCACTCATCACCTACTCTGCAGGCCTGTCACAGAGCAGGATGTAGAAACAAAATGCAGAGAGACTCCAACCATCCATATTTTTCTTCTTGTGTGAAGAATAACCTAGTTTTTGCAAGGTCATATTTTCACTGGATATTCTTTTTTTTTACACTAATAACATATTTGATTTTAATGTTAATTATTTCGGGGTTCACAGTCTATGGGCATAATCATCTTATTCAATCTTGACTAAATAATTTCTATGTCTATAGATGATCACAGAGTAATAAAATCCTAGTATTTCTTCTTCTTTTTTTTTTCTAAAAAGATTCAACTTTCTCATTTAAGTTATTTAAAAAAAGAGGTCTGGGTCCTCCCTGGTGGTGTAGGCAGTTGAGCGCCGTGCTGTGAAGCTGTCCGCAGCCTCTGCAGTGCAGGTTCAATCCCAGCCGGCTCGTGAGAATCCCACATGGCGAAACAGACCTCTCCTGTCTTGCCTGCTGCTCCCCTCAGCAGTGTATTTGTTCAGTCTGCCTGTTCTGTTCCCCACTCTGTCTCTGGAGAATCCTCTCATCCTCCTGCGCATCTGGCCTGTACCCTGGTTCTTGTATAAATAAATAAATCTTTTAAAAAAAAAGAGGTCTGGGTCTTGGAATGTTCTGAACTGTATGAAAAACAGTTCAGATGGATATTCTTTGATAGTATTGTTTCTAAGAATATTTAATAGAGACTTTTTGAAAAATAAAGCCAATGCAAATATTTGATGACAATATATCCATTTTAAGTGATATAGTCATTGTAATGGTTAATAAATTGGTTTCTAATTATATTTCATAAGTTTCCATAGAGTTATGGCAATTTGAGTTCTCAGTAAGATAACAGAATGGGTGATCATTTTGCACTATGTGAAACAACCCTATAAAATTCATTTCACCTCAAACTCAAGGAAAAATAGTTACTTCCCTCACATGGGCAACAAACTGTTAAAAATGACTAGTAATATGATACGTTATAATGGCAACATTATTAATTATAGTCATTTGATTTTAGTAAATAGCTTTTGGGAAAATGCATATCAAAACACTACACAGAATTCTCAAACATGCCATTTGTGTTTTTTTTTTTTTTTGACAAGTAAAGTTGTGTTACTTTGGCTTTCTCTTGGGTTGACATATAATTAGGTTTTTTTTTTTAAATAATAGATTTTATTTTTATATTCCCCATACAATTGCAACCCCCCCATTTTGACCCCAATCCCTCCCCTCCCACCCCCCACCCCCAAAAAGTGCCTCTGGTTCATAGTTTTTTGTTGATTTTTATTTTCACTTTCTTGTAGTTATTCATTTTCCTGGTCCCTTATTTAAGTTTTCTAGATTCCTGCTATGAGTGAGACCATCCGGTATTTTTCTTTTTCTTTCTGGCTTATTTCACTGAGCATGATCCCTTCCAGTGCCATCCATGTTGCTGCAAATTGCATGTGTTTATCTTTTTTGAATGCTGAGTAATATTCCATGGTGTATATGTACCACATCTTCTTGATACAGTCATCTATTTTTGGGCATTTGGGCTGTCAAACATGCCATTTGAATTAGTACCTTATTGGAGGGAATATTAGCATATACATCTCCTTAAACTAGTTCTACTTTTGCCAAGTTTCCTTTTATTTTTTTAAAGCTGATTTTTTTTTAAATTATTTATTTATTTACACAAGAACCGGGGTATAGGCCAGATGTGCGGGAGGGTGAGAGGATTCACCAGAGACAGAGTGGGGAAGAGAACAGGCAGACTGACAGAAATACACTGCTGAGGGGAGCAGTGGGCGAGACAGGAGAGGTCTGCCGCGCCATGTGGGACCCTTGCTGGCCAGCTGGGATCGAACCAGCACTGCAGAGGCTGCGTACAGCTTCACAGTGCAGCTCTCAACCGCCTGTGCCACCAGGGGAGGTCCAAGTTTCCTTTTTTTTTAAGCCTTTTTTAAAAGATTTATTTATTTATGCATACAAGAACTGGGGTGCAGGCCAGAAGTGCGGGGAGTGAGAGAATTCACCAGAGACAGAGGGGAACAGAACAGGCGGATCTACTGAAATACACTGCTGAGGGGAGCAGTGGGCAAGACAGGGGAGGTCTGCTGCACCATGTGGGTTAACTCCCTGCCCGGCTGGGGATCGAACTCATGTGGTGCTGCAGTGGCTGGGGATAGCTTCATAGTGCTGTGACTTAACTCCTTACACAACCAGGGAGGCTCTACTTTTGCCAAGTTTCTAAACACAAAATCATACTCAGGTTGTGTTAATGTTATTAGCCTCTATCATAAAAATTGATTGAATTTCTCTCTTAAGAATCCTTATTTGCAAATTTTTACATTTATCAAATAACTCTAAAAACAGCCTGCTGCATAATTAGGATTTTTAAAGCAGTGCATGGTAGACTAAGGATTTCCAGCATATCTATGTGTGGAATGTGCTCTTGTTCTCCCCTTGGTTTTAGCAGAAATTTGGTAGGATGCCCTAGAGTTTCTTTCATTTTATTTTCATAGATTTTTTCTGACACATACTACAAGATGGAGAAACTTAAAAAATGTTATGCCAGATGAAGATGACAGGTGTAGAAGACCACCTATTTTATAATTTCATTTATATGAAATGTCCCCAAACAGGGAAATTTATAAAAACAGAAAGCATGTCAGTAGCTGCTTAGGACTAGGGAGGCTGAATATTGGCAGGGAAGATAAGATAGGGAGTTTAATTTTAAGGTGATTACAAGGTTCTAACATCAATTGTGGTTCTGTTTGCATATATCTATGAGTCTAATAAAGTACATTGAATTGTATACTTTAAAATGATGAATCATATATGTAAATTATATCTTGCTAAAGCTATTAAATATGAGGAAAGGAGTTTATACACAGCATCTGATACATTGAATTCATTCAGATGTCTCTTCCTCCTAGGGAGTGCCCAACTAATTAAAATCATGAGGCACCTGTCATATGCAAAACATTGTGTACCATTGTTGAATGAAGTAAAAGACAATAGAGCCTCCAACCAAAAAATCTGTATGTTCCACAATGTTCATAGCAGCATTATTTATAATAGCTAGGACATGAAAGCAGCCTGAATGTCTATTAATGGATGAACGGATTAAGATGGTGTGATTATATATATACCACGGTGAGATAACAGAATGGGTGATCATTTTGCAGTATGTGAAATAGACACACACACATATACCACACACACACACACATATATATACACACACACATATATACACCACATATATACTATATATATATATATATATAGCATGGAGTATTATATAGCCATGAGAAAGAATGAAATGCTGTCATTTTAAACAAAACGGAGGGAATTTGAGAGAATATGTGCAATAAATTAGGTCATAGTGATAAAAGCAAATACTGGACATCTAACATAGCAGAGAGTTCAATAATATAAAGCACTTAAAAAATTCTAGTGGACATCAATAAATAGCCCGAGTGTTCTGAAGTTAAGAGGAAGGGAGAGGGAAAGGGACAAGGGAACACGAGGGATGGTGGTGGGAAATATGGTAATAATAAAGGAAAAAACAAATTGTAAACAAAGTGAAAATGAATATCAGCACTTATTTTTGTGGCTATTAAATGGTTATTAATTTTAAAAAGTAGCAAGAGAGTGGGCCTCCCCAGTGGCACAGCGGTTGCACGCTGGGTTGCAAGGCTTCCCACAGCCTGTGCAGCACTGGTTCGATCCCTGGCCACCAAGCAAGGGTCCCAACATGGAGTGCAGACCTCTCCTGCCACGCCTGCTGCTCCCCTCAGCAGTGTACTTCGTCAGTCTGCCTGTTCTGCTTCCCACTCTGGCTCTGGTGAATTCTCTCACCCTCCTGCACTTCTGACTGTACCCAGTGCCTGTATAAATAAATAAATAATTCTTTAAAAAAAAAGTAGCAAGAAAGTTGCCTGTTTGATGGAATTTATAGGGTTACAGTTCTTGATGAAGTGCAGAATCTTTACACAGGGGTACTACTGAGCACAACAAAAAACAACAGCAAAAATTATTAAACGCCTTCGACTGTCAAGAAGATTAAAAAAGCAGTAGGGGAGATGATACAATAAAAACTGTAACTTTTTTGACCATGTAGTACATACCTGTAGCTGTGCCAAAAGCTTTAAAAACTATTTTGTCTTATTTTTCTAATGATTCTATAGATACTATTATTTTTCTGATTTTGTATCTGAGGAAATTGAGGTATACAAAGGTTAAGTGATTTTCTTACGGCCACGTATCAAAAAATAGCAGCGTGAGAATTTCAACATAGTTCTTAGTCAAGAGTCAATGTCCTTAATGACTAGAGTTCATAAGTACACAGAACATATAATACAAGGGAGATTAAGCAAAGTGCCAGGGGCAATAGAGCCATCTGAAGAAAGAACACATCTATTTGCAGCTAGCAAAGACTAGGTATGTTTGACAACAATTTAGCTACAAATCTACCTTACAGATTAAATATTTTTTTTTGTAAAATAAACATAGTAAAACTGAAAAGGACCACAGATACTCACAATGTCAAAGTTACAACTTTCTCCTACTAGACTTATAATAAAGGAAAAATACTTAAAACCAGAACCTCAAGCTTTATTCATTTTATCTCCAATCTAATTCTTTATCTTCAGTCTGAGATCTTCCTTTTTGTGTTCCAATTACACTACTAATCTAGATTGTACAGATTGTTCCTGTCTCTCACCTACTTTTTAATTGATTTTCCCAATTCATCTCTTCCCACAAAGTTAGTTAAATATTGTGGTTAAAGATATTTTTATAAATCACAAAGCAAACTGCTAACAACAACTTTAGTGCTTTTCACAAAGGATAATCTATTTTGCTTAAAATCTGGAAGTTATATATTAAATGTTTACCTAAACTTACTTAGTCTTTCTACATATTTATATAGCACCTTTTCCCCAAAATATTATTTTTATTAAGATAAAATTGGTTTAAGCACTGTATATGATTTATGGGAATGAATAGGTTCACACTTCTTCAGGTGTATGTTATCATACCACACCCACCATGAAGGTTCACATCGCTCCTGTCTCTACTGTTTCTTCTGTACTTACGTCTATAAAGAAGCATCTCTCTTCTTTATCAAGTCTCCATGAATGCTTTTGAAATTTCCTTTCCTGGGCCTCCCCTGGTGGCGCAGCGGTTGAGCGCTGGGCTGTGAAGCTGTCCGAAGCCTCTGCAAAGCCGGTTCGATCCCTGGCTGCTGGTGAGGGTCCCACATGGCACGCAGACCTCTCCTGCCATGCCTGCTGCTCCCTTCAGCAGTGTATTTCATCAGTCTGCCTGTTCTGTTACCCGCTCTGGCTCTGGTGAATTCTCTCACTCTCCCACACTTATGACTGTACCCAGTGCTTGTATAAATAAATAAATCTTTAAAAAAAAAAAGAAATTTCCTTTCCAATCCATTTTTAGAAGATTATTTTCATTATTATCAGAGGAATAATGAATAGTGTAGTTCCTGGACAGTTAGCAGTGCTGATAAGAAATATTATGCTAGACTGCCCACTTCCTCATAACATAAATATCAATGCAAATAAAATAGCATTCCCTTCTACTATGGTATAAATGATCACCTCTGAATCAATCGGCAGACTACAGGAAGATGTGATAGAAGATATGTGAGTTATGTAAATAACGAAGTATAAATTTTCTAGAGTTTTGTGTTATTGGTCAGATTAGATTAGTTAATGCTGTGGTTTAAAAAAAAAAAAAGACCTCAAATCTCAGTTCTTAGCACATAACAGTTTATTTCTTACACTTAAAAGGTTTGCTGCAAGTCCATCAGCTCTCTAGTGTAGATCCTTACAAACAGTGACCAAAAGATCCAGAGAGCATTTATCTTGCAGGTTCCCCATTTGGAGCACATTCCTTACAGATCATCATGGCAGGTAAAGAAAGAATGCTTGGAAGGTCATGCAGGACTTTTTGCCACTCCATTATTGAAATGACACATCACATCTTCAAGATCTCTCTGCTAGAAGTAGTCAAATGACATTGCCTACCTACAAGAGGCTGGGAAGTGAATGGGAGCACTTAGTTCCTGATAAGCTGGTAATGTATTTACCACATTCTACAAATAATAGAAGCTTGTTTTCATATTTTAATGAGCAACAATTTTGAAAAACTGTAGATGGACACAAAATATCCCTTTACTATTATAGTTTTTAATAGCATATATATGTATATATTAGGAAACAGCTAAAGTTATGAAGCTTCAATATAACTTAAGTTGGCATTACATTTATAATGTTCTAAGAATCTTTCCACTGCAAAAACTTGGAGAGCCAATATGCTATTTATGTACTAGATGCTTTCTATCTTTATAGTAATTTACTTATGATTCAAGGGCACTAACAAAATCAGCTATTTAAAAAAATAGCTATTGGTTCTCTCATGTCAAAATACTTTGTATATATGACCTTACAGTATGCACATTCTCTGTAAAATTGTTTTGGGAGACATCAAATTTTAATTCATATAACCCTGATATATAAAAATGTAAAATAAAAATAATTTTTAACATATTGCAGCATTAGTGGAAAATATGAGTCAGCAACAGACATGAGGTACCAAATCTTAGTAAAATATGACACAGGAAGATCTAAATTTTACTCCTACTTCACTTCAACATTAATGCTTAAGACAACACAGTTATAAACAAAATATTTACTAAGATTTTGGCAGTTTTATTTAACAAGACACATAGCATTCTAGAGGTCTGGTATTCAACTTGCTTACAGTAAACCTGCTTCAATATAAGGCATTAATTTTTTTTTCTAGAAAACCTTTTCAATACTAAATATTTGACAAGTGTGAAATTAAACACAATAATGAAATCAATTTAGTAAAATTAAGAAATTACAAACTTGAAAGTTGTATACTACACATAAATCATATAAAAAAAGGATTACTGGTTATATAGAAGATTTCTGGGTAATCAAAACTTAAAAGTATAAAACATGCAAAATATTTCAGAATCTTTAGTAATCAAAAAATACCAGGGCTTATTTAAAATTATTTCCTTCCAAAGGGTATCAAAGTTAATTCAAATCATGTAACACTCTAACACTAAATATTATTCAATATTGTTGTAGAGGCAAATTTCATAAAATTGAGGGTTTCATTATACTGTAAATTACTGTCTTTCTTGTTCACTTGAAACAGCATAAAACATCCCAGAATTTCACAAAGTAAAAAAGGAATGGCTACTGTACTGGCAAAAATAGAATGTTAAGGATCAAAGGCACACTATTCAGCTAGCCAAAGTGATAGCAAACTTTCCCACACAAGTCCTTTCCCCATATAAACACAAGTTTACTGAAAAAAAAAAAAAAACTTCAAAAGCAATGATTTGAAACATCAATGTTAAGACCTTACTTCAAAAGCTAGTCATCTAGATTTCTGATTATATTTTAAAGATATATCCAAATTCATTACTGTTGACATTCAATGCATTATTTCCATCAAATTTATTTTACTCTCTAAAACATTTTAACTCCAAGAATTTTAACCATTAGTATGAGAATAGGGTTTTAGCTCTCAGGGGAATTAACCACTGGAAGGAAAAACACAGAACCAAAATTCTATATGTAAGCTACAGGGGACAATTATGTCCCCATCTGGCACAGTAGCATTTGACTGGCAACTCAAAGTTCAGGAATGATTCTACTAACAGGGAAACTTACACATTTTGGTAAATATGCCCTAACATTCAGAATTGAAGTTTCCTTTAAGATCTTGCTTTTTTAAAGAAGGAAATCATTTTTTTTTGTTTGTTTGTTTTTTGACATTCATTATCCTGACTTATGACTTGAACCTGACTTCTTTTTCTTCTTCTTACTATGCTTCTTGTGTTGTTTCCTCTTCTTTTTCTTTGCTTTTTCTGTTGCTTTTTCTCGCTCTTCACATCTTCTCTTCTTTTTTGCTTGCACCTCCTCTTCATAGTCTGATTCTGACGAGAGCTCAGATGATAAAGGTTTTTCCTCAGGATAGCTCTTCTTTCTTTTTTTGCTGAGACTTCTGATATACTTCTCTTTTTCTGTTTCATCCTTGGATTTCTTTTTCTTTTTTACAGATTCCTTGCTCTCTATTTCAGTTTCATATGCGGAACTTTCTGATGATTTGCATGCCCGGTTCTTCTTTTTCTTTCTCTTTTTTCCTTGTTTCTTTTCCTCATCCACAGCATCTGAAGAACTGCTTGAAGAATCAAAGCTTGATGAAGAGGATGAAGATCGACAAGATTTTTTCTTTTTCTTTTTCTTTCTTTCTTTTTTTTTGGATGAGCTCTCATTGCCACTTAATAATTTCTCTCTGCTTTTTTCTAGCTCTTTCTTCCAATTCTCATTCATTTTCTCTTCAAAAGCAGCTAATGCCTTGGAGCCTTTCTTTTTATTTTCTAATTGTTTCTTTACTTCTTCCCAAGTAGGCCTTGGTCGATTCAGATAATCTTGTATTGTTGGACCTGCAGATTGAGTTGGGCCTCTCCATCTTGCCATTGCTATAGGATTCATATAGGCTACTCGATTATCTCGCTTCCCCATTGTATCTGGTGATTGCCAAAGTAGACTATCAGTTACTAAGAATAATAAGGAAAGATAACCCTCCTTAAATTCTTCATCTGCTGGTATCCCGAGTGGGCTCCATTCTGAGAGAGAAGCAGAAAGAATGGTTATAAAACACCTTTACTATAAGCTTACTCATTGACTATCACATAGTAGATATTTTCAAAACCTTAGATCATGGGGAGATTATAAACATTTAAGTTCTTTGGGTATTTTAGACATTTGTGGTATGACTATAACATGAAGGTTTTTTTTATTATTTTTTTCTTTTTTATTATTTTTTAATTTTTTACATCAATGTTCATTTTTAAACAATATGTGCTACCCCCACCTCAGGTGTGGTCCCCATAGAGTTTCTTTCACCAATGCACCTGTGCACCATCACCACATGAAGTGTTTTATATACCTCTTGTAAGGTTCTGTCATCTAAAATTTTAAATAAATATTTCCATTTATATTGCATGATTTTTTTTTTATATTTTGCCTTATTTGGTATAAAGAGATACATTTCTATAACTAAAGTGTGTCCCAGGTAGACCTCCTCCAATTAAGAAAAGTGCAGCAAAATCTACTCCTCTCTATGATGAAAACCTAGAAGTAATACCTGAAAATTTCTACTTCCTCAATTCTCAACCTCTATCCATTACTAAATCCTGATGTTTAAACATCCACAGGGCTCATAACCATTCACTTCTCACAGAGTATACTATCATCAACTTAGTTCAGGCACCATCATCTCACACTTAGAACATCAATCTTTGTGGTATATATTAAGTGTTTATTATCAGCAAAAGACTATCTGTTTAGTAATGGATAGCTCACATTTGATCTCTGGAGTAAATGTTCTAATTCTGTCCTCCCATTTCACAGATGGATAAACTTAGACTTAATCTGAGCAACTTGCATAAAATTAGAGCTAATAAATGTCAGACGCAATGCAGCCTGACTACAAAACCCCTTCACACTTAACACTATATTGATTCCTTATGTCAACCTCTTAGTTGATGGCCTTATTTCTATCCTTACCTTGTTGCATTATGTTCAAAATTGCAGTCGGAAAGATCTTAAAACACTCAGTGTTTTTATATTTTAACGAAAATCAAATATAAATTTCTACACAAACCTTATATTATGTGCCCTGCTTATCTCTCTTACTTTTATTTAGACTGACTTATCTCTTTTCTCAATTTTATATTCTCCAGTCTTCTTTGGTTTTCCAGAAATTGCTAAAATTCAAGTGTAGCCATTATGCTCAGTTCCATCTCATCATTCAAGTCTCAATTTCAATGTTAATTCCTCAGAGAGGCAAGGATTTGGTTGAACTAAAACATGACAAGTTCATGTGGTTCAACCTTATACTAATGTAGGTTGCCTCTGTAGGTAGTATTTTCACCATTCTATATCCAATTTCTTTATTTTGTTCGCAACATTTAACAAATGGATAATTATTTTATTTGTTTGATTATTTGGGTAGTGTGTGTATGTGTGTGTCTCTGTGTGTGTGTGTGTGTCTCCAAAACTAAATTTAAAGCCAAGAAGTTTAATCACCACGTTTAATCTATCTTATTCACCATGGTGTTCCCAGTACCTAACATGGCATCTGGCCCCACTAAGTACTCAATAAATATTTCCTTAATAATAAAGAAACAAAGGAATAGATGGATGGGCCTAACTCTGGGAGAGAGGGCATTCAGAGAAGCCTCCTGGATTTGGTGATGTCTGTATAGGACTCTGAATGATAAACAGGAGTTCACCCAGGAAATGAAGGACATTGTTGTCATAGGAAGTAGTATATTAAAACACACAAGGAAATGAAAAGGCACCTTGTATTTATATTGACAGAGCCTAATGTGACTTAGGGCAGTAGTAGGAGGTGATATTTACAGATAGTAAATAGCCCAATCATGGAGGCCTTCATAGGACATTTTTTTATATCTTTTTAAAAAGATTTATTTATTTATGCATACAAGAGCTGGGGTGTCGGCCAGAGGTGCAGGGGTGAGAGGATTCACCAGAGACAGAGTGGGGAGCAGAACAGCAAAACAGGTGGATGACTGAAACACAGTGCTGAGGGGAGCAGTGGGCGAGACAAGAGAGGTCTGCTGTGCCATGTAGGTCAGCTCCCTGGCAGGCCTGGGATGGAACTTATGCTGCAGTGGCTGCTGATTGCTTCATAGTGCTGATGCTTAACCCCTCAAACCACCAAGAGAGGCCCAAGACAATTTAAAATCTCAGATTTTGTCCTAGAGTTGTTAGCAAGCTAACAAAGTCTTTTAAATAGAAAAGAAAGATGACAAAATGTAGCATAGATTTTCGTTGTTGTTAGGCACCATCTCGACACTGACCCTTTAAGTCAACCTAACACAAGGACAATGTTACGGAGGCTTCAGCGACTCTTGGTGATAGTTTCTGTCACTTGATTTGCTTTGTTCTTCATCTTTTTCTTCATAATATTCAATTTGTCTAGCTTCTGCTAGGTTTTTCTGTCATTTCCATTCTTATCCCTACTCTAAAGATCTTTCAAGTATCATTGTTTTTCTGACTGGATCATCAAAAGCCCTTAAAAGACTTTAGTTCCTATTCAACTTGCAGGTTCTTTATACTACTTAGAATAGTATACTCTATTCTATCTTCAGTTCCTTGAGATCTATCCCTGACATCAGCTGGAAAGATAAACAAAACCCAGTGCACAAAGGTTTTGGTGTGAAGCTAAGTTGCTTGGAATTTATTCTATGGGATTTACAGTCAAGGTTAACAGTGAGATATTGATTACTTTAAGTAGAGTGTGATATGGTAATATCTGAGTGTTTAAGAGACAGTTCTTTTACAGCATGAAAGATGAAGTGAAGGTTAGTAAGAATAAAGGAAATTGGAACACAAGTATTCATGCAGTCAATAAATGAAAGAATATGAATAAAAACAGTGACACTGTGAATGAAAGGAGTGGGAAATATATGAAACATATTGAGGAGATTTACTGAAATTAATAACTAATTGGACACAAAGGGCAAGGGAGACAAACGAATGTAGGACAATTTTCTGACTTGAGAGACAAGATAAAAGGCAATTCTAATGACTAGGCAATAAAAGATATTACCAGACTTTGAGAAATGCAGTAGGTTCAGTTTTGGACTCATAAAATTTGAGGTAGCTGCTTGTAAGACAGCTAAATGAGTGTCTACATAGGAAATTTTGTGTGTTATTGGCACTCTAGCATGTGATCTGATATCTTATAAGATTGGCAGTTATTGAGTGGTACCTGAAATCATGAGGAAAAAAATTTCCTTGGAGGGATTTCAAATGAAATGAGGTTTGAACACTGGATTGATTTCATAGCAACATGCAGAAGATGTAAAGTCCACAAAGAACACTTCAGAAAATTAGCCAGAGTGGTAAGAACTAGACCATTATCAGAAAAAAAAATGTGTCACAGAAACACAGGGGGAAGAATAAAGTTTCAAGGTGACAATAATCCTCAAAGACATATGTTCATCAATTTCATTTGAGCAATTTTTAAATACCAAAAAATTTGGGAAATACTTAAATATTCATTAATAATGAATTTGTTAACCTGACATCTAAAAACATGTTGTACAGAGCTAGCTTATCAGTAATTTTTACTTACTAATTATATCATTACCAGTAGCAGTTGTCATACAATATTCAGGAATACAGGAAAGCTTAATACTGGATGGAATATCAAGTTTCCACCTAATCCCCCCACTTAAACTTTTCCATTCTTCACTGAAATAATCTGCCTGTATCAGGAATCTGTAAATTCCAGTGCATTTGTTTGAATTGCTCCAAACTCAGTAACTGTAGATAATTTTTTTCCTCTATGGAAGAAGTGAATTATAACCTGAAATTCCTCAATATCCCAGAATATGAGTATACAGATCACTTAAGCAATCCTTTAAATCTTCTGATAAGCAGATCTATTGAAACATTGTAATCTATTGGATTTAATTCTTCATTATGGAAATAAATTTGAAATCCTGAAAACTGGACAAAGACCTGAAATATTTCTTGCATGCTCAAATTGAAGAAAACTTGACTTTTTGTCAGTCTGAATTACTGGATTAGAAAAAAAATCATGGCTCTATAATTTTATTTTGAGCACCATACAATCTAAAATGGGGGGAAAAAAACTTACCCTAAGGTTGAATATGAATGACTATATATATATATATATATATATATATATATAATCTGAACATATATGATTAATTTATTTAGTCAACAAATATTTACTGAGAGCTTGTTTAAAACAGATAGTCATTGACTTGGGGGCTTACATTATAAAGAAGGGAGATAATGAATTTGGATTTTACTTCAAATATATCAAATGGATACTGAGGTTTTAATAGGAAAGTAAAGAAGTAATTAGAAAATACTGGGTTGGGAGAGAAAGACAAAAAAGTTAAATCACATAATGAGGAAACATGCAGATAAGTCAGGGAAGTGTTCTTAAAAAGCAAACAACGGGTGTCACTTATATGTGGAACAGAGAGAAACAAAACAAAGTGTCATAAAAAAAAACTCTTAAAAATCTGAAACTAGAATTGAGACTACTAGAGGGGAAGTTGTTGGAGGAAGAGCAAAGCGTGGGGCTGCGGAGGTGGGGGGAGTGGGGGCAATGGACTATGGTAGACGTCTATGGGAACCTTGGTGATGGTTGTGGTGTGCTAACTATACCTGAAACATGTGATCCTATACCTCTAAATCATACACAGTGTTGTAAAACAATGTTACCTCAATAAAAATAAGTAATAAAAAAACTGATCTTTTCTGAAATTTATATGGGGAAAATGAAGATTGTTCTAGAGAAAAAGATTTAAAAAGAGTTAAATGCCACAAATGAACTTTGATTTTATCCTGGTTCAATAAAAAACAGGTATATGAGGTTTCTTTCTAGAACACTGGAAATGGTCTCAAATTATATTATGGTGATAGTTACACAACTTCTATAAATTTGCAGTAAATCACTGAATTTTACATTCCTTGAAGAAGATGATTTCCTAATAAAATTGCTAAAAAGATTTTCAGCGGATATCTATTACTGATGCTTTTTAGATACTATAAGGGAATTAATTGCAAAAAATAATACAATATTAAGAGTGTGAAAGAGAACACCCTTATTTTTAGGAGATACATGCTGAGATATTTGTATAGAAGCATTATGAGATCTTACTTTCAAACTATGCAATGAAACAGAAAGCAAATACAACAAAATGATGAAAGCTCTTAAAACTAGACTTTGGGTATACAGGTGTTAATGACAAACGTATTTCAAATTTTCTACATGTTTGGAAATTTTATAAGAAGAAGTTGCAAACTTTATTAAACTTTAAGAGAAAGCAAAAAGATCCAATGGAGTTGTTAAGAAAAGAGTGACATTTTGTTTTTGTCTATCTTAAAAAATAAATTGAATTTGTTTATTATATGATTTAATCAGTTAGATAGATCTCCCAATTCCCAAAAACTGAATAAATTTAATGTATTGGAAAATAACGGATTATGTAGCAACAAAATACACTTGGCCTAATGTCCTACTACAGAGTATAAATAATGGTCCTGCAGGCCTCCCAAGTGGCGCAGCAGTTGAGGACTGGGCTGCGAAGCTGCCCGCAGCCTCTGCAGCGCCGGTTCGATCCCCAGCCACAGGCGAGGGTCCCACATGGCACGCAGACCTCTCTTGCCACACCCTTACTCCCCTCAGCACTGTGTTTCGTCAGTCTCCCTGTTCTGTTCCCTGATCTGGCTCTGGTGAATCCTCTCAGCTTCCCGCGCTTCTGACTGTACCCAGTGCTTGTATAAATAAATTAATTAATTAAAAAAAATCAAGTCATTAAAAAAAATGGTCCTGTTTTTTACTCTTCATACCGCTTCCTACCATTCCCTCTCTTTTATTGTGGCCAACATATAAAATCAACATATAATGCTCTGGGCATAGGAACCAATGATCTTAGAACTAAGTCAATGTGCTCACAATAAGACCTAAATAATCTGGTCAACTACTTATCTCTTCAACCTTACCATCTCCCCCACTCATCTTCCTCCCTCTCTGCACTTCAAATTCAATGGCCTTGTTTCAGTATCTCTGATATGCCATATTCCTTCTACCTTTGCATGTACCATTTCCTTTCCTAAGCACAACTTGTTATTACTTATTTAGATATGCCTTCGTTTAAAAAAAAAATTTGTTATTAGAAATAGGCAGAGAGAAGGCAGAGCAACATGGCGTCGAGGAGATGCTGCGAGTAAGATCTCCCATTAAAAAAAAAGTTAATAGGGAGGAAAAGCGTCAGGTCCCAGTGAGAACTGGGACATGGAAGATAAATGGACGACTCCGGCAAACTACCCAAAGAAGAAAGTTGCCATAAAAGAGGACTAGAAGGGAAGAAAGCGCAGAACCCTGCTACCCTCCCCCGCCCACAAAGTCGGCACTCTCCGACCATCAGAAAGGAGGAAAAAAACAAACTAAAACGACCAACAAGAACAAACTATGCATCAAGCGGGACTGGGAGTGGAAAGGAACTATTTCAGCCACCACACCCCGTGAACTGGAGCTGTGGAGAACCCTGCAGGATTCACCACGGAGGTGAGCGAACAGCTCCGGGTGCCATTAGAGAACAACAGAGACCCCCGGAGGAGACCCGCACACAGCCCCTGGCTGACCTGTAAGCTTGTGTGGAAAAGCGGTGCGCTTGAAAAGCAAACGCGGATCAGGATAGCGGCAGCCCAGGTCCCTGCGCCTGCGACCTAGGCTTGTGGGGAGATGTGCGGGGACCCTCACTGAGGTGAAAGTCCCTCACTGAGCAATCAGGAACCAGGCACCCAGGCACGGAAGCGGGGTACAAAAGATGCCATTCTTGCGGTCACTGAACTTGGCTACAGCGAGCGTCCTGGACCTGAGGGCTTTTACAGCCCTGGAACTGAGACCCGGGGCACGAAATTCGGGGCGTGGGTTCTTCATGAAGGTGGGCACAAGGCAGACACAGCACCCCAAAGATGTTGAGGTTTACCTTAACATTCCCGCTCTGTTCCCTGTCCCACGGGGTGAAAAAAAAACAGCTCCAGGGCTCTAGGAGAGATCTCTGGCACCACCTAGCGACTTGAAACCAGCAGAAGGCTCCTGGAGGAGCCAGTGGCCAGCTGGGGAGTTAGCCCATGCCAGGCCCCTTCAGACCAGTAGTCTGAGCCCACAGGGGGAGCGGGCACCCACGGCCAAGGCAGACCGGGCGCGCAGAAGAGTGAGCCTGAGACCGGACACGCAGGGAGTGTGTCCCGCATCGCCATTTTAGAACAGGGACATTTCTTCAGTAAAGACTACCTGCAGAAGGCTCCCTCAGGAGCCAGAGGTGAGCCGGGGAAGTTTGCCCATGCCAAGCCCCCTCTGGCCTGCAGTCCAAGCCCAGAGGGGGAGCGGGAACCCACCGCCGGGGCAGACCAGGAGCACAGGGAAGTGTGTCCCCACATCGGCATTTTAGAACAGGGACCTTCCTTCAGTAAAGACTGCTTGAAACTGACAGATGGCTCCCGGAGGAGCCAGAGGGGAGCAGAGAAGTTCACCCAAGATGCCGGCCAGTACCAGCAACACAGTGTCCCAATGCATACGACAAATTAGAAAACAGACAGTAGGGAGTAGAAGAACCACACGCAACATAGCAACTCCTCAGCAAAAAAGCACACCACAAAAAGAAAACCACCCCCAAGATTGCAACGACAGTAACTTGGAAGAACTTCTGAGCCTTCCAGAAAGAGAATTTAAAATTGCCATGATTAAAAAAGTGACAAAACTCATAAAGGAAAACAATGATATGAGAAAAATAATCAACGAGCAGAAGAATGAAATTGAGTCTTTACAGGGGGAAGCAAAAGAAACGCAGGAGATCAAAGAATTAATGGAGGAACTAAAGAACTCTGGGAAAAGCAATGAAAGCAGAATAGATGAAATGGAAGAACGAATAAGTACTCTTGAAGACACAGAAATAAATAGAACCAAAACAGAAAAAGAAAGAGAAGTACAAAGGAAAAAGACCGAAGAAAGACTTCGGGAACTATCTGACTCCATGAGGAAAGGAAATATAAGAGTTATAGGAATACCAGAAGGAGAGGAGAGAGATGTAGGAACAGAGAAAATATTCAAAGAGATAACTGAAGAGAACTTTCCAAATGTGAAGAAGGAGCTGAAAATTGATATACAAGAAGCAAGAAGAACACCAAATTTCCACGACAAAAGGAAAAATGCAGCAAGACACATAATAGTAAAGCTCCCAAGAATCCAGGACAAGGTAAAAATAATGAAACTGATAAGAGGGAAGAAACAGATAACATTCAAAGGAAAGCCAATCAGGCTGACATCAGACTTCTCTGAAGAAACACTGCGGGCAAGGAGAGAGTGGAGGGACATAGTCAACAGACTCCAAGAAAACAGATGCCAACCAAGAATACTCTATCCAGCAAAGCTCACATTCCTCTATGAAGAAAGAATAAGTACCTTCCCAGACAAACAGAAACTCCAGAATTTCATTACGACTAAAACCCAATCCAAAAAATACTACAAGGAATCCTAAAGACAGAACCTCAGAGGGACGAATAACAACGAACAAAGGCCAAAATAAAAAAAAGAAATTATTAAAAGAATAAATAAATAAAATCAAAGGAAAGACAAACACAATGGCAAATACAGATGCTAACATATCAATATTAACTCTAAATGTAAATGGACTAAACTCTTCAATAAAAAGACACAGAGTTGCAGCCTGGATTAAGAAACAAAACCCAACCTTTTGCTGTCTCCAGGAAACACATTTAGCTACAAAAGATAAAAATAGGCTCAAAGTTAAAGGATGGAAAACAATCCTACAAGCAAATGGACCAAAAAAGAAAGCAGGAACAGCTATACTTATATCAGATAAAACAGATTTCAAACTCAAAAAGATAAAAAGAGACCCCAATGGTCACTACATTATGATCAAGGGGACAATACTTCAAGAAGAAATAACACTCATTAACATATACTCACCAAACGAAGGAGCACCAAAATATATCAGACAACTGTTGTCCTCTCTGAAAACAGACATCAGAGAAAACACATACGTAGTGGGAGACTTCAACACACCACTATCAACAATGGATAGATCAACGTGACAAAAAATAAGTAAAGAAACTAAAGTTCTAAATAAAGACCCAGAGCATTTGGGGTTAACAGACATCTATAGAACACTAAACCCCCAAAAAACGGAGTACACATTTTTCTCAATCGCACACGGATCATTCTCCAGGATCGATCACATACTGGGGCACAAGACAAACATCAACAGAAACACCAAGATTGAAGTCATATCAACCATCTTCTCTGACCATGAAGGCATCAAACTAGAAATAAACCATAAAAAGAAGGCAAGGAACTAACCTTCCTCATGGAGATTAAAAACCACACTACTGGAAGACCACTGGACTAATGAGGAGATCAAAGAAGAAATTAAAAAATTATTTGAATTGAATGACAAGGAAGACACCAATATCCTAGATGTATGGGATGCAGCAAAAGCAGTAATAAGAGGAAAATATATAGCAATAGAAGCTCATTCAAGAAACAAGAAAGAACTCAAAGAAACAACCTAATCTCGAAGCTCAGAGATCTAGAAAAAGAACAACAAAAATCCCCAAAACCAGTAGAAGAAAAGAAATAATAAAAACCAAAGCAGAAATGAATGAAATTGAAACTAAAAAAACAATCCAAAAGATCAATGAAACCAAGAGCTGGTTCTTCGAAAAAATCAATATAATAGACAAACCCCTAGCCAGGCTCACAAAGGAAAAATGGGAGAAAGCACAAGTAAACAGGATCATTAATGAAAGAGGAGAAATCACAATGGACACAGCAGAAATCAAAAGAATAATCAGTAACTACTATGAACAGTTATATGGAAACAAGTTCAACAATCTAGAGGAGATGGACAAATCCCTACAACTCTACAATCACCCAAAGCTAGATAAAGAAGAAATAGAACACCTAAACTGACAAATTACAAGCAACAAAATTGAAATGGTAATCAAAAACCTCCCCAAAAACAAAAGCCCAGTACCTGATGGATTTACAAATGAATTCTACCAAACATTCAGAGATGAATTAGTGCCTAACCTTCACAAACTCTTCTAAAAAATTGAGAAGGAAGTGACAATACCAAACACGTTCTATGAAGCCAACATTACACTAATACCAAAACCAAACAAGGACAACATAAAAAAGGAAAAGTATAGGCCAATCTCCCTAATGAACACTGATGCAAAAATCCTCAATAAAATTTTAGCTATGAGAATCCAACTATGTATCCATAAGATAATTCACCATGACCAAGTAGGATTCATTCCAGGGACACAAGGATGGTTCAACATCTGAAAATCAATAAACGTTATCCAACACATCAACAAAAAGAAATATAAAAACCATATGATAATATCAATAGATGCTGAGAATGCTTTCGACAAAGTGCACCACCCATTCATGATAAATGCCCTTGAAATTCTTGGGATACAAGGAACAGACCTCAGCATCATAAAGGCCATCTATGACAAGCCAACAGCCAGTATCATTCTCAATGGTGAAAAGCTGAAAGCAATTCCATGAAGATCTGGAACAAGACAAGGATGTCCATTCTCACCACTGCTTTTCAATATAATACTGGAAGTCCTAGGCAGAGCAATAAGACAAGAGAAAGACATACAAGGAATCCAAATAGAAAAAGAAGAAGTCAAACTATCACTATTTGCAGATGATATGATAATATACATAGAGAACCCCAAAAACTCCACAGAAAAACTAATTCAACTCATCAATCAGTTTAGTAAAGTGGCAGGATACAAAATCAACACACAAAAGTCAGTAGCCTTCCTATACACAAACAATAAATCTGAAGAAGAAGAAATAAAAAAAAAAGCATCCCTTTTATTATCGAAACAAAAAAAATCAAATATTTGGGAATAAATCTAACAAAAGAGGTAAAGCACCTATACAAAGAAAACTATAAAACACTGTTAAAAGAAATAGAAGAAGACACAAAGAAATGGAAAGACTTCCCCTGCTCATGGATTGGAAGAATAAACATTATTAAAATGGCCATCCTACCAAAAGCAATATACAGATTCAATGCTATTCCAATCAAAATTTCAATGTCATTCCTCAAAGAAATAGAACAATTATTGATGAAATTTATATGGAATCACCAAAAACCCCGAATAGCCAAAGCTCTCCTGAAAAAAAAAAAAGAAGGGAATGGAGGCATCACACTCCCAGACTTCAAACCATACTACAAAGCCATAATCATCAAAACTGCATGGTATTGGAACAAGAACAGACATACAGACCAATGAATCAAATAGAAAATCCAGAAATAAAACCGCAGATTTATGCTCAACTACTCTTTGACAAAGGAGCAAAGACTTTGCATTGGAGCAAAGAAAGTTTGTTCAATAAATGGTGCTGGGAAAACTGGGTTGCTACATGCAAAATAATGAAGCTTGACCACTACCTCACTCCATACACAAAAATCAACTCAAAATGGATTAAAGAACTAGACATAAGACCTGAAACCATAAAATACATAGAAGGAAATATAGGCGAAATACTACATGATATGCACATCAAAGACATCTTTACAGACACATCACCCAAAGCAGTGATAGAGAAGGCAAAGATAAACAGCTGGGACTACATCAAATTAAAGAGCTTCTGCACAGTAAAAGAGACAATAAAAAAAAAACAGAGAAACCCCACCAACTGGGAGAATACTTTTGCACACAACACTAATGATAAAGGACTGATCACAAAAATCTGCAAAGAGCTGATGAGACTCAATAACAACAAAGAAAATAATCCAATCAAAAAATGGGCAGAAGAGCTAAAAAGATACTTCTCTGAAGAGGAAATGCAAATGGCCAACAGGCATATGAAAAAATGTTCAACATCACTTGTAATCAGGGAAATGCAAATCAAAACTACCATGAGATACCATCTCACACCAGTGAGAATGGCACATATTAAAGAAACTAGCAACAACAAATGTTGGCGAGGGTGTGGAGAAAAAGGAACTCTTCTGCACTGTTGGTGGGAGTGCAAACAGGTCCAACCACTGTGGAGAGCTGTGTGGAGATTTCTGGACCTACTAATCATAGAGCTTCCATATGATCCAGCAATTCCACTCCTAGGTATTTACCCAAAGGACACAGAAACATCAATTCCAAAGAGCACCTGCACCCCTATGTTTATAGCAGCACTGTTTACAATAGCTAAGCTTTGGAAACAACCCAAATGCCCAAAAATAGATGACTGGATCAAGATGTGGTACATATATACCATGGAATATTACTCAGCATTCAAAAAAGATAAACACATGCAATTTGCAGCAACATGGATGGAGCTGGAAGAGATCATGCTCAGCGAAATAAGCCAGAAAGAAAAAAAAAATACCGGATGATCTCACTCATAGCAGGAATCTAGAAAACTTAAATAAGGGACCAGGAAAATGAATAACTATAAGAAAGTGAAAATCAAAATCAACAAAAAACTATGAACCAGAGACACTCTATGGGGGGTAGAGGGCGGGAGGGGAGGGATTGGTTTCAAAATAAGGGGGTTGCAATTGTATGGGGAATATAAAAATAAAATTTATTAGTAAAAAATTTGTTATTGTATTATATTGATTTACATGTTGTTTGCATTATAGGAGTGTGTGATTCCCCCCTTCAGGCATTGTTGCCAGAGTGCACCCACCACCAAAGAATCTTAGTCCACCACCATAGACCCTTGTGCTCCTCCATCTCTCTGTTCTCATCCCTCTCCTTTCCCCTCCCCCACTCCGGTTGCCCACATAGCACAGTCAGTTTCAAGGGTTAGTTTTCAGTTTACTTTATATAACCCTTTGTTTTGTTTTTCTATATTCCACATTTAAGGAGCCTTTCTTGATGTCTTTGAAAAAGGTAGATCTCACAATTACGTAATGATAAACTATTTTTCCTTTAATACTGTAATGCTAATTATCTATGCATGTGATCATTTGTTTAATACCATTTTCTCCACTAAATTATAGGTTCTAATAGGAAAACATCTGTGTGTATTATGCTCATGACCGAACCTCTTGAAACTTCAGCAATAAATGTTATTGTTTCTCCCATTTGAACCAATAAAAATCACAGTTCTCAATGCAATTTCCCCATATCTCTGTTTTCCCCCTTTTTAATAGCAAAACTCCTAGAAATAGCTATAAATACAGTTTTAAACTCTTTTCCTCCCATTCACTCTTGAATACACACCAATGGGGCTTTTTCCTCAACCACTCCAATGGGCCAACTTTTGTTATTAGAATCATTAATAACCTCTATGCTGCTAAATCTAATAATCAATTCCCATTCTTTATTTTAACTTCATCAATCAGTATCAAGTGACAGAGTGAATTATTCTTTCATCCTTGAAACACTTCCTCCACAGGCTTCCAAGATTACACATAATCTTGGTTTTCTACTCACCTTTCCAGGTGCTCCTTTCTACTTTTTCTTTCTAGGTTCTTCCACTTTGACCAAACATAAATGAGAAGTAAGATACTATTTGTTAAAGTACTTGTACTAAATTGACTGTAAGTATGGGTTTTAGAGCTCAAGCTTAAAGGAACAAAAACAGTAACCAAATTTAAAAAGATAAGCTGATCAGAATAAAACGTTCTTTTATTCAGGCAAAATAACAATCCTCAATAGGTCATATATGATTAACATTTTCTCATAATTATAGTTATTTTCATTATAATTATTTATTCAATTGTAACTAACTATCGAAGTAAGTACAGATTGATGCCTGTTTTCAGTTTTCCAACCTATAATTGGTTACCTAATACATTCGTTTCTGATTGCCTACTGAAAATCCTCTATCCTCAATGTAATCATTGTTTTAAAAACCAGTTCTTTTAAAAAAAATCTGCCCTAACAACTAAACTTCCATTTTCTATTCCTATAGTTCCTTCAAATTTATAAAGTAAATTAAGAAAAGATAATATTGGGGAAAATCATATGAAATAATTTAACAAATCAAAACAATGTAAGGAGTATGTTACTTTTCAACTTTCCTTGGTGTCCTTAAATTTGATAATTAACATATACTGACCAACACAGACATTGCTGATAGCATTAACAGACATTACTCTAAGATAGTAATTCAAAGTGTGGTCCCAGGACTTCAGAGGGTCTCCATGATCCTTTTTGTGATTCTGTATGGTTCTCCTTTTTCCAAGTAGGCTATTTTGTGTTTTTCTTCAAATACTTCAACCAAAATATCATATCACAAGAGTTTGAATGTAGAAGTAGATATGAAAACTACTAACTCAGCTTTCAAGTAATTTATTGTAAAAATGTAAAATAATACATCAAGGTTTGCTATTGATAGTTTGGAAAATATAGTTACTTTTCACAGAGATATTGTCTAGTTAAAATGTTATCTTATTTCAAATGAGTTAGTATTTTAAACATTTCTCAGTTTTAATTTTGAATACTATAAATATCTGTACTCATTACTCATCAGCTATTACTTACCACATAAACAAATGCACTCTGGAGTCCTCAATAATTTATAATAGTGTAAAGGAATCCTGAAATAAAAAAAGTAGATGAGCCATTCCTCTAAGGAAATTTTTCTTAAAGTAAGTCCACTGGGCATCTGCATCAAAGTCATCTGGGATACTTTTTCAAAATACAGATTTCTAGGCATCACATAACACCTACTGAATCATAACTTCTCGGGTAATGAATTCACATTTTTAACATGACCCTCAGGTGATTCTTATAAATGATGTTGGAAAAATCTAATAAACAGTTATATGGACTTTGGAGTTTGGTTAACTCAAACCTACTACTGCCAATTCCTGGTTGTAGCTCTAGTCTCTACCCTCTAGCCCAATTCGTGACTCTTACTTTCCCCTGTTCTATTTTCTGAATCCTTTTCCAACTGCATATCCTCAGTTAGTTACTCATTTTTACAGGTATATCAAACTGGATTTTTTAAAAAGTTAGGAAGTTAAGCTTTGTTTTTATAGGAAGCACATTGCTTTTATTTAGTTTTATTTGGGCTGGCTATAAAGAGATGATGGCGATTTTGGGGGGTGATAGGTCTCCTATCTGCTTCTTCTCCTGAACAGGGTAAACCTTCTCAAAGATCTTATTTTATGTTCTTCACCTAGGACACATGACACAGTGAAGCTGGCCAACCCCAAATCAGTTCTGCATACAGTTGTTGTTTACTTCCTCAATGCTCCCTGTGATTTGAATATATAATTCTTACCAATTGGACACCTGGAACTGGTTATGATGTCACAAATTTAGCCAATTAACAAAAATAGGATGAAAATTTGCCCAGCAAATGAATCCTTCAAGAATAAAAATCAGAGCCACCTTGGTGGCGGGGGTTAAGCACAGCACTTTGAAGCTGTCTGCAGCCTCTGCAGCACGAGTTTGATCCCCAGCCGGCCCGGGAGCTACCCACATGTTGCAGCAGACCTCTCCTGTCTTGCCTACTGCTCTCCTCAACAGTGTATTTCAGGGGCCTCCCCGGTGGCGCAGTGGTTGAGCGCTGGGTTGTGAAGCTGCCCGCAGCCTCTGCAGCCCTGGTTCGATCCCCGGCTGCTCCCCGGCCACTGGTTGAGGGTCCCACATGGCGCGCAGACCTCTTCTGCCGCCCGCTGCTCCCCTCAGCAGTGTACTTTGGTCCTTCTGCCTGTTCTGCCACCCGCGTCTGGCTCTGGTGAATTCTCTCACCCTCCGGCGCTTCTGACTGTACCCAGTGCTTGTATAAATAAATAAATAAATAAATCTTTAAAAAAAAGTGTATTTCAGTCAGGCTGCCTGTTCTGTTCCCCACTCTGTCTCTGGTGAATCCTCTCACTCCCCACACCTCAGGCCTGTACCCCAGTACTTGTATGCATAAATAAATAAATCTTAAAAAAAAGAATAAAAATCATATTGATGATGGGAAAGGCCTCTGTAGAATAGTGCTGATCATCCATTATTTCTCAGGGTCAGTGTCTTATAGGTGCTTAAAAAATTAATTCAGATTCATAAACAACATCCCAGACCAACTACATCAGAATCTCTGTGAGTGAGACCCGGGAATTTGTAATTTAAATAATTCCTCAGGTTATTTTAGTATAAACTAAAGTCTGAAAACCACTGCCATAGAATAAATTTCAACGAGAATAATAAAGAGAATAGGCAAAATAAGTTAGATCAAATTAAATCTTGAGGCAGTAAACAGTAAGAGCATCTACTGACTCCTCTTTTAATGATGTATCTGTATGACTACCTAGTTCTTTTATTGATTGCAAATGGGTGGATGTTATCTCCCACATGCATTTCCCTAGAGATAGGATATAGATACTTCCATGTAGATACTACCTACTATTCTGTCAATGTGTCAGTAGAACCAGGATTAGGGTGATTAATTCAAACTAACTAAAGTCACAAGATATCAAAAGCAATCTAAAAGTTTATAATGGGAAATGTAAACACAGGAATGTTCAGATTGTTGAACATTGTATTCCGTATTCTGACTCTATTAGATAACACACATACAAAACTAAATTATAATCAGAAATTTCCATGGTGAATCTGGAATCATTAAACAAGTCAGTAGATGCTCGTAATGTTTACTGCCTCAGGATTTAATTTGATCTACCTATCCTTCTCCAACACTGGGTTGGAGACTTGAGTATTCCAATTTGCTAATTATGACACTGTCTTTCCTAGACATTGCTAGAAATTCATAGGTGGTTCTCTGATTTTTCCTAATGTGGTAATTTTCTTTCTGATAATTCAGTTTTCTCTCTTTTTAAAGATTTATTTTATTCATTGATGCATATAAGAACTGGGGTATAGACCAGATGTGCAGGGGGTGAGAGGATTCACCAGAGACAGAGTGGGGAACAGAACGGGTGGATCTACTGAAATACACTGCTGAGGGGAGCAGCAGCAGGCTAGACAGGAGAGGTCTGCTGCGCCATGTAGGTTAGCTCCCTGGACAGGGATCCAACTTGTGCTGCAGTGCCTACGAATTGCTTCACAGTGCTGAGACTTAACCCCTGCACCACCAAGGAGACCCAATTCAGTCTTTCCTTAACTGATCATTTTTTACCTTTTCAACCTATGATCACATTCTATCCATGTATCTCTGAAACTTAAGAAGAACTTGAACTTTTCTAAATTGAATTATCTACTTAGGAGCAGTTTGGGATTGATTTTCCAAGGGCTTATCTTGCTATGGCCTTTGATTTTTCTCATTTTCAACTTGAATTTCTAACCTCAATTGTACCGATTTTACAACAAACTTGGGATTAGAAAATATTGTAATAGAATTGTAAAGAGCTCTTAATGTTCAGTACCTGATATTTATACCATACCCCAATGGTAAAAATGCCCATAGCCCAAGCTTTATATTATAAGCATTATATTGCAGTAATTAGAGAACACTTTCAAAGCATTTTCCTGTGTTAGAAGACATTTTATAAAGACAGCAAAGAAACATATAAAAAGATGCTCAACACGATATGTTATCAGGGAAACAAAAATTAAACGATACGTTTACCAATCTATTACAATAGCTAAAATCCAGAATGCTGATATTACCAAATGTTAGCAAATATGTGGAACAACAGAAATTCTCATAAATTGCTGGCAAGAATGCAAAATGGTCTGACCACTTTGGAAGCCATTTTTAAGGTTTCTTAGAAAATTAAACATATTTTACCATATTATCAATAAATCATGTTCCTTGGTATTTATCCAAAGAAGTCGAAAACTTATGCGACAAAAAATAAACCCTGCACATTTATAATATTTTTAGTCATAATTGCCAAAATGCAAAAGCAATTGAATATCCTTCAGTATGTGTATGTATAAACTGATACATCTGGACAATGCAATGCTATTCAGCACTAAAAAAAGATATGAGCTATCATGTCATGGAAAGATGTGGAAGAAACTTACATGCATATTAATAGGGGAAAGAAGCCATATTCTAACTACACAACATTCTGAAATAGGTAAAATTTATGGAGGCAATATAAAGATCAGTGGTTGCAAGAGGTGGGGAGATGAGAGGGGAGATGAATTGGGAGAACATAGGGGATTTTTAAGACACTGGATATACTCTTTGTGATACTATATTGATAGAAACATATCATTATACGTTTGTTCAAACTCACAGAATATATAACATCAAGAGTTAACCCTCAGGTAAACTATGACATTGGGTAATTATGATGAGGCTACTCAGAAACAGCTTCTTGGGCTGATTTTGCAGGTAGTTTATCTTGCTCTGGTAGAATAATAACGCACACATACACAAATATACACAGATAAACTTATGGGAGGGTTTCATAAATAACAGATTTTTACTGTAGTGTCATCCTTGATTTAAAAAATACCATTCTGTGGCCTCCCTGGTGGTGCAAGGGGTTAAGACACAATCTATGAAGATATCCGCAGCCACAGTGGCATGAGTTCGATCCCCAGCCAGGGAGCTACCACATGGTGCAGCAGACCTCTCCTGACTCACCTGCTGCTCCCCTCAGCAGTGTATTTCAGTCAGTCTGCCTTTTCTGCTCTCCACTCTATCTCTGGTGAATCCTCTCATCCCTCACACCTCTGGCCTGTACCCCAGATCTTGTATGCATAAATAAATAAATCTTTAAAAAAATACCATTCTGGTAAGTGATGTTGTTAATGGGGGAGGCTATGCATGTGGAGGGGAAGAAGGTATATGAGAAATCTCTGAACCTTTTTCTAGATTTTGTTGTTAACCTAAAACTGCTCTAAAAACTAAAGGATTTAAAAAATAAATTTCAAATGAAATACTATAAATAATAAGCATGTCATAACATCTTTCCCCAGAGATATTGGCATGTTGGCATTTTCATCATTTTTGCATTTCTGCTTCAGTTTTTTTTTCTTTCCCTCACCTTTCGCATATAAAAATATGGTGTCTGTTCTGCCAATCCAATGTGATTCTTCTGTGTGGATATCCACTCTGCCCCTTTTAAAAATAATTCCTAAATTTTAAAAAGGTCTAAAATATAGAGCTTTTCTCTAGATGACAATCAGCATTTGGATTTTTATTAAGAATTTATATTTAGAATCATTTTATCTAGGTAATTCTTTGCTCAGCCTTTGTCCAAACTTTATATTATAGCATGTGGAAATACTTTAAAAGAGCAAACGAAGGAAGCAAATGCTAACTTTGTTGTTGCCTCAAAGTTATAAAAGTTAGTAATAAAACTTTTATTATAAAAACATTAATTATAGGGCTTCCCGGTGGCGCAGCGGTTGAGCACTGGGTTGCGAAGCTGCCCACAGCCTCTTCAGCACTGGTTCGATTCCCAGCCACCAGGCTAGGGTCCCACATGGCGCGCAGACCTCTCCTGCTGCCCGCTGCTCCCCTGAGCAGTGTACTTCGTCACTCTGCCTGTTCTACTCTCCGCTCTGGCTCTGGTGAATTCTCTCACCCTCCTGCACCTCTGACTGTACCCAGTGCTTACATAAATAAATAAATAAATCTTTTAAAAAATTAATTATAAAAAACAACAACAATAAAATTAGTACTAAAATGTACATTTATGTGCTGAAGTAAGAAAGGCCTTGTCTCTTAGCTTTTGTGAATCTAGTCTTCAGAGCAATAAAATAAGAAAATAATTATCTATTTTATGGGTTTTGGTGAAAATGAAATAAGGCATACATATTTCAAAATATAAATGTGTCATACTGCTATAATTTAATATTTTATAATTGTTAGTATTAACAATTATCCTGATATCATAAAGGTATAAAGGGCATACTTATGACCCCACTGAACAAAAGTTTCAAAGCAAATTCTGAAGTAAAATAATATATATCTCAGTGATGTTATACCATTTTATACACACACACACACACACACACACACACAGAGGAACACTTAATTTGGAGGGTCTCATAAATAACAGATTTATATGCAAATATTGTGCACCAGGTATGCCCTACTTACATATATATTATTCTTTACTTTTTTTCTCTTTCCAGTTCATCTTCTACATTGCCAAATTTAGTTACCTTTCTTTGGGGAGAAAAAAAGTCCCGATTTAGTCATTCACCTAAGATTGTTTCATTGAATTTGAATTCCTCAGTTTGGCAGAAAGACCTGGCATAGAAGCAGGAACTTCCTCTTATTCTCTTCTCTTTCTCCATATAACACTGAGATAAATATGCTTCAGACACAGAAAATACCTTACTATTCCTCAGATATTACAGGACCTTTTCTAATGTTTGATTTTCTACTTTCTGATATTTTTTTCATTCTCACAATAACTTTTGTTTCATCCATGAACTTCCAGATCCTCCTAGTAGGAAATAATTTATTTCCCCCTTAAATTCTCAGAGCATGTTCATTCATTCATTTAACCAGTATTTATTGAGTGATTACTATGTACTGAGCAGTCTGCTAGAAAATGCTAGTGACATTACAATAAAATCATGGTCCATAACCTGATTGATTTTAGGGATGGTAATATTAAATAAATTCACAATGACTACATAATTAAACTATGATAGTGTTATAAAAAATGTATGGGGTTTGATGAAAGCACATAACTAGTGTTTGGTGTACAGGATCAGGAAAGATCTCTGTTTGAAAGTGGGATTTAAAATAATACCTGCAATAAATAGCCATTAGTCAGCTGAAAGGTATTAAAACAGAATGAAAAACATATGTAGAGTTACTGAGACAGCAATGAGTTTTGGGAGGATAATGCTAAGTGAACTAAGTCAAAAGGAGAAAGACAAATACCAGATGGCCTCACTTATATGTGGAATACAGAGAAACATTTCAAAAGAAGTAGACAAAACAAAACCAATAATAAACTCATAATATCTGACAGCAGAATGGACACTGGTGGTAGGTAGGCAGAGTATGACTATATACATTTGTATCCCAAAACAGATATAACAAAGTAAATCTACTTTACTTCAATAAACAATGGGAATGGATGGGGGAGGAAGACAATAGACCAACATGACTGGAAGGTAATAATCAATGAGGATGGTGTCCTAAGATGATGCTGGAAAATGGGTAGAAGCATGATCATGAAAGACCTTATAAGCAATATTAAATATTTTAAATTTGTCCCAAACAACATCAGAAATTTTGAATAGAGATGAAAAAGAAACAAGCTTTTATTTGCATTTTTAAGAGATTTGATTTATTCTTGCATAGAAGAATTGGGGTGTAGGCCAGAGATACAGCAGGAGTGGGTTGTTGATAGGATTCCCTAGGAGACAGAGTGGGGAGCAGAGCAGGTGGATCCACTGAAATACACTACTGTGGGGAGCAGCAGACATGACAGGGGAGGTCTGCTGTGTCATGTGGGTTAGCTCCCTGGCCAGGGATGGAACTAGGGCTGTTGTGGTGGGCTGTCGAGGTGGGAGTGCTGAGACTTAATCCTTAGGCCACCAGGGAGGTCCCTTATTTACATTTTAGAAAAAACACTCTCTATAATATGTGGAAAATAGGTCCTCCCTGGTGGCACAAGAGGTTAAGATGCAATCCATGAAGCTAACCACAGCCACTGCAGCACTAGTTGGATCCCTGGCCAGGGAGCAACCCACATGGTGCAGCAGACCTCTCCTGCCTCCCCCGCTGCTCCCTTCAGCAGTGTATTTCAGTCAATCTGCCTGTTCTGCTCCCTACTCTGTCTCTGGTGATCCTCTCACTTCTCCCCTCCCCCTGCACCTCTGGCCTGTATCCCAGCTCCTGTATGCATATCTTAAAAAAAAATGTGGAAAATAGGAGGTACATAAGACTGGTTGCAGAAGGTATTTTAATCTAGGTGATAGATGATGGTAACTTGGATTAGTTGGGGCTAGAAAGCCATGATTCTCAAAAACCATCCTTAACTGACCTTTATATTCAACAACAAATGTGGAACCACTGGAAGTTTTAAGTAGGGAAGTGATATGATCAGATTTTAATTTCTAAAAGATCACTTTAATCCTTATATGGAGAGAGAATATTAGTGGGCTAAGAAGGAATGCAAGGTGATGAATTTATGCATTAGTCCACGTTTGATAGTTTGGAATGGGCTGGTGGCAGTAGATGAGTTCTGGAACTAGGATGTTGACTCTAGAGAAGGAGACAAATGGACAGCTATAAGATACTCTTTTAGAGGTAGAACCAAGAGGACTCCGTGACTGATTAGACAGAGGGTTGTTAGAAAAATGAATCAAAGATGAACTTTGCAGATAGAGGTAGATGTGGCTAAATAAAAATTAGTGATGAAGGGTAGGTAGGCAACTTTGTTTTTGCACATGTTAAGTTTTAGATGCCTGTTAGACATGCAAGTAGAAAATTTAATAGGAAGTTGGTTAAGTCTGAAGCATGAAAAAATGTACTTACTTGTCTGAAATATCTTATACTAAAGTTTTCCTAGACTTAGAAACAACAGGGTAACAATGATTTATTTATCTATTATTTCCTGTGGTATCAAAAATATAAGATGTGTTCTACATATATTTATTTGGATTAAATTATGCAGGCAATTTCACTAACTGTTTTATCACAATATAAACACCTAATTAATGCAATGGAAAAAATTCAGTAAGCCTTATGTTTTTCTTTACAATTATAGTTTAACATGCTTTATGACTGAATTGACATAGCTCAATAGATATTCTGTCAGTGGCTTTCTGAAGTTAGAAGTGTTTGGAACACAAATTCTCATAAAAATATATGGATAGTAGGGCCTCCCCAGTGGCACAGCGGTTGAGCGCTGGGTTGCAAAGCTGCCTGCCAGCAGCCTCTGCAGCGCCGGTTCGATCCCCGGCTGCTCCCCGGCCACCGGAGGAGGGTCCCACATGGTGCGCAGACCTCTCCTGCCGCCCGCTGCTCCCCTCAGCAGTGTACTTCGGTCCTTCTGCCTGCTCTGCTCCCCGCTCTGGCTCTGGTGAATTCTCTCATCCTCCTGTGCTTCTGACTGTACCCAGTGCTTGTATAAATAAATAAATAAATAAACAAACAAACAAACAAATAAATAAATAAATAAATAAATCTTAAAAAAATAAAAATAAAGTAGATACACTTATTAAAAAATATATACATGGATAGTAGAACTTCTGGCTATGGCAAGGTGAAGATCAGGAAATTTTATCATTGAAAAACATTGTAAACTTGGAGAAAATTATGGGGCCTCCTTGGTGGCGTAGGGAATATGTCTCAGCACTATCACCTCTATGGCCTGAGTCCAATCCCCAGCCAGGGAGCTAACTCACATACAGCTCAGCAGACCTCTCCTGTCTTTCCTGCTGCTTCCCTCAGCAGTGTATTTCAGTAGATCTACTTGTTCCGCTCCCCACTCTGTCTCTGATGAATCCTCTCAGCCCCCATACCTCTGCCCTACACTCCAGTTCTTCTATGCATACATAAATAAATAAATCTTAATAAAAGAAACCTGGAGAAAGTTAACAAAAACAGCCATTTCAAACCCTGAAATTTACCACACATTTGGTCCATTGACCAGACATTTATCCGAGAAGTTTGTCTTCAAAAATCACTGATTTGGGGTATACAGAGCAGGACTCCATGAAATTAGAACCTGGAGTGGTTCCCAATAATCCTTACCCCTAGTTCTTTCAGCTCAAAGGTTCAGTTAGGGCTTACATACTGAAAACCACAAGACATTGCTTTATAAAATAAAATGCTAAAGAAAAAGACAGAGAAATATCAATAAACAGGATCAAAAATGAAAGGGAAATTACAACAGATAAGGCTGAAATCCAGAGGATAATAAGAGATTACTATGAACATTAAGTATAAACAAGATCAACAACTTAGACAAGACATACAAATTTTTAGAATTATATAGTCATCCGAACCAGAATAGGAAAGACATAGAAAACCTGAACAAATCAATCACAAGCAAGGAAATTGAAAAAGTAATCAACTTTTCCAAAAAACAAAAGCCCAGGATTAAATGGTTGCATAAGTGAGTTCTGCCAAATTATCAAAGATGAACTGACACCTATCTTGCTAAAACTCTTTGAAAATATCAAGGGCCTCCCTGGTGTTGCAAGGGATTAAGATGCAACCTATGAAGCTATCCACAGCCACTGCAGCACGAGTTTGATCTGGCCAGGGAGCTACCCACATGGCGCAGCAGACCTCTCCTGACTCACCCGCTACTCCCCTCAGCAGTGTATTTCAGTCAATCTGCTGTTCTGTTCCCCACTCTGTCTCCGGTGAATCCTCTCACAAACACCCCCCCACAACTCTGGCCTGTACCCCAGTTCTTGATGCATAAATAAATAAATATTTAAAAAAACTCAAGACAAAAGGAATACTTACAAAAACATTCTATGAGGCCAACATCACTCTAATACCAAAACCAAACAAAAACAACACACAAAGAAAACACTACAGAGCAATATCCCTAAGGAACACAGATACTAAAATCCTCAATGAAATCTTAGCAAATGAAATCCAACAATACATTAGAAAGATTATACATTATGACCAAGTGGGACTTATACCTGAGATAGAAGAATGGTTCAACATCCAAAGATTAATCAATGTAATTAATCACATCGACAAAAAGAAAGCTAAAACCATAAGACCATATCAATAGATGCCAAGAAAGCATTTGCTAGTATTCAACATCCATTTATGATGAAAACCCTTATAAAAACAGGGGTAGGGCCTCCCCTGGTGGTGCAGCGGTTGAGCGCTGGGCTGCGAGGCTGCTCGCAGCCTCTGCAGCGCCGGTTCATTCCCCCGCCGCGGGCAAGGGTCCCACCAAAAAAAAAAAAAGAAAAAAGAAAAGAAAAGGAAATAAATAAATAAATAAATAAATAAATAAATAAATGGGTAAATGGAACACATCTTAACATAATAAAAGCCATATATGACAAACCTAAGGCTAGCATCATTCTCAATGGTGAAAAACTGGAAGCCTTTCCATTAAGATCTAATGCAAGACAAGAATGTCCACTCTCACCACTATTCCTCAACACAGTATTGGCAGTCCTAGCTAGAGCCACTAGGCAAGAGAAAGATATAAAATGAATCCAAATAGAGACGGAAGTAAAGCTATCATTATTTGCAGATGACATGGTAATATAAATAAGAGAACTCAATACATAGAAAGACTAATTAAACCAATAAACCAGTTAGTAAAGTGGTAGGTTGTATACAAAAATCAATGAACAAAAATAAGTTGTCTTCCTATATGTAAAAAATTAGCACAAAAGAAAGAAATTGAGAAAACAATCTCATTTAAAATCAACCCCCCCCCAAAAAAAAAAAAAAGTGAAGAAAGCTATACCTAGGAGTAAACCTAACAAAGGAGATGAAGGGCCTATGTAAGGAAAACTGTTAAAGAAACACATGAAGAAACAAAGAAATGGAAAGATATCCTCTGCTCGTGGATTGGAAGAATAAATATTTCTAAAATGACCATTTTACCAAAAGTAACATGCAGATTCAATGCAATTCCAGTAAAAACCTCAATGCATTCTTGAAATAATTGGAGGAAACATAACTGAAATTCACATCGAATCACAAAAGACCCCCAAAAGTCAAAGTTGTCATGGTAAAAAGGAGAAAAAATAGGGGGCATTACACTTCCAGACTTTATACTCTGAAGCCCATAATAATTGTAACAGCATGGTACTGGGAAAAAAAAAAAAAAAACAGAAACATAGATTAATGGAATTAGAATTAAGAAACAGAAATAAACCCAGACATATTGTTAGGGGGAAAAGGATGTCCCAAAGCTAATTCCATACAGGCTTTGTGGACTCCACCCCTACCCCAGGTCAAAGCCAAAGACACTGGGAACTCCAAATCCCATCACCACCAAAGGGAAGGTGCATCCTTTTCCCCCTAACAATATTAGGGCAGCTAATCTATGACAGAGGAAGGAAGAATATACACTGGAACAATGGAAGGCTCTTCAATAAATGGTACGTAAAGATTGGACTGCAATATGCAAAATAATGAAACTAGACCACTATTTGACACCATACACAAAAATAAACTCCAAATGGATGAAAAACTTGGATGTAAGACCTGAAGCCATAAAATACATAGAAGAAAGCAGACAAAATACTCCAAGACAGAAACCTCAGAGGTATCTTTACTGATGTCTCCAGCAGCAATGAAAACAAAAGAAAGATAAACATCTGGGACTACATCAAACTAAAAAGCTTCTGCACAGTGAAAGAAACTATAACTAAAAGGAAGAGACACCCTACTGAATGGGAAAACATATTTTCCCACCATACAAAGGATGATATCAAAGGTCTACAGAGCTCACAGGTCTCAACAAAAACAAAGCAAACAACCTAGTCAAGAAATGGGTAGAACTAAAAAGATACTTCTGCAAAAATGAAATGCAACAGGTATTTGAAAAAAAAAATGCTCAACATCACCTACAATCAGGGAAATGCAAATCAAAAGTTTAATGAGATACCATCTCACACTGGTGAGAATGGCCCATATCAAAAAGACTGGCAACAACAAATGCTGGTGAGGATGTAGAAAAAAAAGGAAGCTTCTTACACTTGGTGAGCATGTGAACTGGTTCAGCCCCTATAGAAAACAGTGTAGATGTTTCTCAAAAGACTGAAAATTGATCTGCCATATGACCCAGAAATCCCACTCCCAAGTATCTACCCCAAAATACAAAAACATATTCAAAAGGAAACCTCCATTCCCATGCTTATAGCAGCACTATTTACAATAGCCCCAAAACAGATGAGTGAATCAAGACGATGTGATAATCTGGTAATAAGGATATGAATATTGTTTACTCCTAATAACTACTGAGCATTCAAAAAAGATAAACTCATGTCATTTGCAGCAACATGGATGGAGCTAGAAGGGATTATATTAAGTGAAATAAGCCAAAAGGAGAAAGATAAATAACGGATGGTATCACTTATTAGTGGAATATAGAAAAAACAAAGGATCAGACAAAGACAAAATTTAAAACCATTTCTTGAAAACTCACCATTGATCTTTAGGCTTTCAGAGGGGGAGTGAGAAGGATGAAAACAGGGGAATGGGGGTTGAGAGAGACCACAGTGGACTGTGGCAGAAGACTATGGGTGCTTTGGTGTCAGAAAGGTTGCGGTGACCATTCCTGGGGCGGGACAATGGTCGGGGAATCTTATACTATCAAAATACTAGCAAGGATATAAAATAATGGTACTTCAATAACAACGATAAAGTACAATGAAATATATATATATTTACTATATTGTTACACTAATATAGGTTTAAACTTCTACATAGAGCTTTTATTCAACTATAACATTAAAATATTACAACTACAACCGCAAAGCGAATAAAATTCAAATTAACATCATAAAAACAAGAAATAAAACACTAACAAAACAGCAGGGTTATGTGAATATAAATTTTAATTTAATATGAAATATCAACCCTCATTAGATTCCATATTTTTCTTCTGAAGATTCTGTATCTCCCAGCTATTAAAGAGTTGTGTGAGGTGCTATTATTTAGAAGTTGGTTACTAAAAGACTAAATCTTATAAATCCTAATAATTTAGTAAACAATATGATTTGTTGCATGTCAGGTTAAGTACCAGTAAATTTGGCATATTTAAGGAAAAATAATTAATAAAAGTAAGATATAATTAAAGGATTTACATCAGTGAGAAGCAAAATATTCCTATCAAGAGTCAGCTCATTAGTTCAGTATGTTAATAAGCAATAATTGTGTTGCGCAGTGCACTACTATGTGCAAAAATAGTTATACACCAGAAATATCTCAGTCCTTTTCTTAGGGAAATTTTAAAAATACCTAGGAAAAGAACATGTATTTGTACAGATAAGGGTCTATGTGGCTCATTACAATATTTATCAAAGAGCATAAAAAAATGTAATGTTACCCAAGTAAATAAGCCCTGAAGGAAATGAAATTAAAGACTGACACCACATTGGGTGTTTCTGGAGAAGACTAGTAATGAAGTTAGAATTCACTGAGCATTCACCATGTTCTAATTTTACATGTATAAGCTATCAAAAATTCACTATGGCTCTATAAGATAGATGTCAGTAATATACTTGTTTTACAGATGAGGAACCAGAAGCAAAGGAGGTTGAGAAATTTTCCCAAGGTCGCCAGAGGTTAAAAGACACAGGTCTGACTACAAACAGTGGTGTATCACTAAAGTTTTGCAATTAGAGGAGGTTTTATAAAGTGTTTTCAGGACAATTTTTCAAAGAACTATTTATAGCATATATTAGAAGCTAAGGAACAGCTTGGAGGCGCCTGCAAGCAGATTGGCTATTCTAATAATTTATGAATTCTATCTTTATATCATTTTAATTTTTTCTTCCAGAAAAGGCAGAACACATCCTTATGATGTCAGATAAGGAAATTGTGTTAATTGGAGCACTTGGTTACCTTTAAATGGGTGATTCTTAGTCTTTTAGACAGACAAACATTAATTGTAAGAGCAATATGGATTAATTTGTTCAATTTAACAATTTTGAAATTTTATTTATATCTAGTTTAAGAGTCACTAAAACAAAGTAATGAATCTGGAGAAGGTATGGTTCCGTTATTCATTATTCTGTAGTAAGTGGAGATTTTGATAATTAAAAAAAAATGAGTTCATTAGACATCCTGTTCATTTACTCACTTATGGTCAGTTACTATACAGTTACCTTGCTTCCTCTTTGTCATTACTGAGATAGAGAACAGTGAAATGTTAGCTAGCTTCACCTAGAAATATTAATATGAGATTTGCTGAAGCATACATCTTTACCACATTGTAAGCATATAATTTAATAGAAAAATCTGCAACAGTGAAAAATAACTAAGGACATTCATTCTCCCCTTAACAACAAAATGTGACTTAATATGAAAAAGGTAAATTCAACTTATTTTTTTAAGTTAAAACACAGCAACTTGAGCTGATTAAATTTATTAGCTTGAGTCCTGGAGTATAGTTGTCTGGGAAAGGAATCCTTATAAGGTCCTGTGACTGGTATAATAATAGAAAACACTTATTGAGCATTTATGAACCTGATGAATAATTTACATAGATTACCCCAGTTCCTATTATTATATATATTTTTTAATAGAGTGAGGGTTGGAGATATGTGACTTGTTCAGGGTCATACAGACAGTAAGTGGGAGGATTTAAATCCAGGCAGTCTGACCCCAGAGTCTATGCTCTTTCTGGATAACAATTTTATTCAGGGATAGGAAATCTTCTATAAAAAAACTAATGTCAATAAATTCTGGAATACAAATAAAATTCATGTTTAAAATGTGTAGATTTCAAGGGAGTACCCTGCTTTCAATGGGTACCGTTAGGTTAGGTCATACCTTAGAGCTCCTCAAAGTAGAGGTTCCATTGCCACTAGGGATACTTAAATGGAAAAATTCCTAGGATACTTTTCATTTAATTGTGGATTGGATCCACTGGCATTTGCTTTAAGCTCTGACCTCCCAGTGTTTGGCTGTTAACCAAATAAAGTCATTAAGCATGTTTAGAATTAATGAAAACCATCAGTTTCATTAAATTAGTTTGTTCTATTATACTTTTTCAAGCTAAGATTATTGTATAAGCCAGAGAAACTCAACGACTGGTGCCCCTAAAAATGCTAACACATGAGAACATAACTACTACCAGAGGAATGGAACAGTGACCATGACTGTCAAATAAAACTAGTTCTAGCACCTCTGGTTCAGTACATTCATAAACTTTTTTTCATTAAAGATGGTATAGTAGAATAATTAAAAAATGTCTGTAATCAACCAACTAGCTTTACATATGAGTTCTTTTAATTATAAGCAATGTAACCTTAGGTAAGAAGTTATTTGCTTAATCATAGCATCCTCAGTGAGGACAGTAATAATGATATGATGATAACATCATAAAGGATAGTATGAAGATGATAATGAAGCCCTCAATGGGGTCATAAAAATGTATTGTCCTCCTCTCAAAGTCCATCCATGTTGTAACAAATGGCTTTTTATAGCTGAATAGCATTTCATTATGTATATATAAAACATCTTTTTTATACATTCGCTCATCATCAGGGACCTGGTTTGTGAAGTGATAAATACATTGGAAGTGATAAATAGTTATTAGTCAGTAACAGCTATGAACTACATATGCTTAGGAAAAATATCCATTATCAGAGGACCTGAACAATTTTTATCTACTTACTAATATGCCCCTAAACCAAAATCACTGACATTGGTGAAAATGAGATACAGTGAGTTTTAGTTTCAGGTAATGAAGACTGCACAATTTATAAGTCAGGAATTTGAAAGCTCTCAAGAAAGAAAAGCACTGTATGTGGTGTAAAATATTAAAATAATACCTGGTTTTGGATTTCATTTAAAACTGTGATAATTATTTTTCCTTTGAGGTTACAGGAGCTATTTTATAGGGAGATAAAGACAAGTTGGATGTGTGGCTATTTGAACTTAGAATATCAGGACCTAATATTATTATTAATCAAAAAGTTGCCAAGTTCCATGAAATTTCCACCTTTATGAATATTAGAGTTGGAAGAATCTCAATTTGTACATTCTTATGCTGCTTCCACAACATAAGTCGCAGCATAAGAAATGCTGAGTGGCTTAAATTATATAACAAGAAAGGTTTCTTTACACACAATATCAATAAATTACAATATTTAGAAAATAGCAAATAATACTGAACTTAAGTTCTATGTGCCATTATTAGCTCCATTTTAGAGAGGGAGCACAGAGATAATAAAAGTGCAGCTACATGGATGGAACTGGAAGGGCTTATGCTAGGGAAATAAGTCAGAAGGAAAAGAGATATATGAGATGGTTTCACTTATATGTGAAATATAGAGAAATTGAACAAAGGGTCAGAAAAAAGACAGAACTTGCAATCTGACCATAGATGTGAGGGATAGAAGGGAGGAGGAGGGAGAAGGAGAGAGAGGCATCAAAACATGGGGAAAAAGAGCACAAGAGACTATGGTAATGGACTAGGGGTACAGTGGTCATGGGGTAACACTAAGGACTACATATGAAATCAAATACTCTACAAAAATGAACAATGATGTAAGAAAATAAATAAATAAATTTAATTTAAAAAAGTGACATAAACTGCCCATTATCTAATATCATTGCTGTATTAATCAATGAGCTTATTAAAACAAGTATACAATGGAACAACATAGAGTTCAACATATACCCACACATATATGGGCAGTTTGTTTTAATTATGGTGTAAAGTTAAGTCAGTAGAGATAGTATAGTCTTTTCAAAAAATGATGCTGGAACCATTAGATATCAATATGTAAAACAGAAATAATTTCAATTTCAATCCATCTAAATTTAAAACCTGATATACAAAAATTCTAAAAACACACAGAAAAGTATATTTGTGACCATAGGCTATGGAAAGATTTCCTAGAGATGACACCAGAAGCATCATCCATAAAATAATGCAAAAAAAATAAGATGAACATATCAAAATTACAAACTTCTGCTCTTTGGAAAAAAGTGAAAGGCATTATTAATTAGGTGAAAAGAAAATCCACCAATTGGAAGAAAATCTTTGAACAGAAATTTTATTTGATAAAGGACTTGTATTCAGAATACAAATATATAAAGAATTCTCAAAACTCAATAGTAAACCCAACTTAAAATATGAATAGATATTTCATATGAATATGAAATATGTATAATATGAATATGAATATGACTATAAATATGAATAGATGTGGATGGTAACTCTATACACAAAAAGATGTTCAATTAGTTTTAGTCATTAGGGAAATCGAAAGGAAAACTACAGTGAGATACATGCCTATTAGAATAGCTAAATTTGAAAAAACTGACAGGCACTCTTGGCAGGAATACAAAATTGTACAAACCACTTTGGAAAACAGGTAATTTCTTAAAAAGTTAAATACATATACCATTTTATCCAGTCATTCCACTCATAGATATTTTTCTAAAGGGAATTAAAACACATGTCCTTTCAAAGACTGAAATACAAATTAATATGGCAGCTTCATTTATTTTGTCTGTCAACTATATTTTTGTGCCTGCTATGTGCCAGGTACACGTGGTATAGGAGAGCAATCAAATGGTGAATAAAAAATTACTGGACTAGCTGCAGTCTCAAAACAAAACTTGAAAACATATGCCCATTAACAAATTATAGTATACCTAAATAATGGATTCATCAACTAGACATGACTTTTGATGCACACGACATGGATGAATCTCAGAATAATTATTCTAAGTAAAATAAGAGTAGCTAAAAGAGGGACAGATTACATGATTCTATCGATGAAACATCTAAGGAAGGGCAAACTAATCTACATAAACAGAGAGAAGATCAGTGGTTGCCTAAGGACACAAAAGGATCATAAAGTGGCATGAAGAAACCTTTGGGGATGATAAAATTTTTCATTATTTTGACTATGGTGATGACTTCACAGGTATAGAGAATTATCAAAATATCAGATTATACACTTTATGTACAGTTGTCTCTTTTTTGTCTATAATACTTCACTAAAATTATTTTTAAAAAGAATTAACTTGCGTGTTCAGATAAAGCCTGTCTATATGAACTAACGAAAATAAGAATAAAAATATGTCCAAAAATAAATTAACTTGCGACATTGGCTTCTTAAATACCTACAACAAAATATGATGCTTTAGCACTTGTCATTGTATATTATGTATGTGTGTTTGTGTGGCACGGGTGGTGGGGGAGGTTATATATTCATATCAGAGAAGGTGTAAACAGATATACAAGAGTCATGCTCATTCTGAGCTTACCAACATATTCTGTGCTAAAAATCATCTCACATAGAAGTATGAACATTTCACCCCAAACAGAATACCATAACCTAATGGAACAGAGTACATATCATTATGCAATTAATGTATCGATAGCCTTATGAAGAAAAGAAAACATATTGCATCCTAGAACTAACACTTATAAAATACTTACAGTAGAAAATAGATGGCATGATGCATAAATTGAATCCATTATATGAAGAAAAAGGTTATTTTATTTTAGGGATCTAACATTATAAAATTAACTAACAGATAAAAAGGTACAAAAATAAAAGTGTGTTATGAGAAACCTATGATGGTACATATATATAAAAAGTAGACCACTGGTTAGAAGAAGTTATCTATAGTGTATGGCTTAGGGGAAAAATTATGTCAAAATTGAGAATCAGAATACTTTATTAATATATTATCTGTTTGAGGTTTTCAGAAGATTTTTTTTCTTTTTATTCTCCCTGGTTCAATCCAAACTTTTCTAGTATCAGTGTGAGTGATTAAGTACTAATCCTTGAAAAGCATCTAAACAACAACCCAAGTAGATAAATTTAGAATGAAAGATGTAATTGAGACACATTTATCCAATATCATAAGCTGAAACAGATATGTTTTAAAAGAGTCATAGTTGTTTTAAATCAAATCCAATATTATTTTACCTTTAGAATTTCACCACCAATTAATTTCCCCCTTAATTCGGTGGAAAACCAATCAAGGATCTGAATGGACAAATCTCAAATGGACAATAAACATATGAAAAGACATTCAATCTCACCACTAATCTAAGAGAAACAAATACATACATAATAATAAATTAATTTGGAGATATTCACTAAAAAATGAGACTAGTGATTGCCTTTCAGTGTTTTTTTGAGTTACTTTTTTTTTATTTTTTTTTATAAATTTTATTGTTATATTCCCCATACAATTGCAGCCCCCCCATTCTGACCCCAATCCCTCCCCTCCCGCCTCCGCCCCCCTAAAAGTGTCTCTGGTTTATAGTTGCTTGTTGATTTTGATTTTTACTTTGTATTAATTAGTCTTTTTCCTGGTCCCTTATTTAAGTTTTCTAGATTCCTGCTATGAGTGAGACCATCCGGTATTTTTCTTTTTCTTTTTGGCTTATTTCGCTGAGCATGATCCCTTCCAGCGCCATCCATGTTGCTGCAAATTGCATGTGTTTATCTTTTTTGAATGCTGAGTAATATTCCATGGTTTTTGAGTTACTTTTAATTTGTTATTTGTGTTTTAATATACTATCTGACTTTTTTCAATTAATACATATATTTTACACAAAATATAAAGTTATTTAAAAACTGTTTCAGTTGTTTGCAGAAAAAAATACAGTCAACAGATCAGAAGAGACTTCAGAAAGAGACCTAATCAATTTAGTTAATACAAGACAATGGTGCTATTTCAAATAAATGTGAGCAGAAAGATTATCAAATAATGGTACAACAAAAATTAGCTAGCTAGTAAAAACATTCAAAATATCTGGATCCATAACTAATTGCTTACTCCAAAATATCATTTTCTGATGATACAAAGTTTAATGTGTATATGAAGCCATTGAGATCTATAAAAGGTAAGATGATTCATTCAAAAAAGATTTCCATCATTTTGAATGAAAATAATAAGCTGCAGAACAATATTTAAGACATGACCCCACTGATTTAAATCACTGCTTTCATAGTATCTGTTTTGATTTAAATTATGAAATGAAAGCATATACACCCAGTACAGTAAGTTTTCATTCACCATTTTATTGCCATCCTCTACCACATGGACCAAGCACATGGCAGGCACACAAATATATTAGTTGAAAGACATAAGAAATGAATTCTTACACAGTGTTGGTGTGACTGTAAATTTGTGATAAATTTTCCAGCGAAAGATTGACAATATGTATCAAAGAATAAAATAAGCATACAATTTATTCCAGCACTCCCATTTCTAGGAATTTATCCCATGACTAATTTTCACAGGTGCATATAGTAGGTGTCCAAGATTAATTTTTTATAACAGGTGAAAAATGTGTATGTTAGTGGAGAGATGCTGCGGGAAGTAGTTGCTATACAACAGATATTTGGTTAAATAAATTAAGGCAAATATTTCTATGGACTATGCATTTATTTTAAAATAAGATATTGATCATCCACCTTATGGAATATGTGATTTCACTATTTTAAAAGTCATAACTGATAAATAAGCATATTAGAAAACATTATGATGGTACATATATAATAGAGTAGATATAAACAGGCAGGTGTGTATGTGCACAAAGAAATTTCTGGAAGGAAATGCTAACAATGGTTATCATTTCATTGTTAAGATTGTGTATTTTTACTATCACTATAATTTTCTATATTTTATTTTTTGTTGACTATGCTTATATACCTTGGCAATCAAAAAATAATAGAAAAACTTATTTACAAAAAAGAAATAAAAGTACTTCCTAACTTTTAAAAACTATGTGACCCAATTGACAAGGAACCAATCCTATAGTAAAAGATCAATGTAACTTTAATACTTTTCCTCATTTTGAAGTAAGTCATCATATTTTATATTTCAATTTACTATCCATATTATATGAGCAGGTTTAGATAGTGAATGTGATTAATTAGGTTATTTTTCTACATTAGTATCACTGCTGTGTTTTTTTCTGCTTCCAAAGAAATATCACTGTATCTTCCAATTAAGTCTTTAAAAAACTATATCCTGTGAATTTTTATTTAAATACAGATAAATTCTTTTCATAAAAATGGGCTAAACATGTTCCTTACCTTTCAATGAAAAGTAAACACTGGTCTTTTTGGTTGTACCAAGGTAGTTGTTCTGTAGCAGAAAAGAATCCTGCAAATAAAAATAGCAGATACCTGTTTTTAAACTTCATTTTGTAAACGTTATTCACATATTACTGGACGTGTAAATCATACTGTAGTATGAGTATAAATTGGTGCCAGATGACGTTATAAGGTATACCCTGGCAGAGGATGCACTTTGATTAGCACGAATTCCCCTCTATTGCTGCTGTTCGAAGAATTGAAAACTGCTCCACAAAAGTATAAAGCAAACCGTCTGCTGTGAAATAATATCACCTAATATTTGGGTACCCTTTTATTTTTATCTGCAAGGTTGTTAGAATCAGTGAGGGCTACGTAGCAAGTCAGCAGCAAGGTTGGGGTATATTGTATGCTAGCTTAAAAAGAGAAATCTAGTTAAAAAAAAAAAAAGGTGTAACTGACTCACGTCAACATGGAATCGCATACCTTGTAGCTGAATACAAACCAGGGTGGCCAAACATCACAGACAGCTCTTATTAAAACTGCTACGTGGAGTGTGGAGTGCAATATGCCTGCTTTCTAGCCCCTCCCCCCAGCCAATAAACGACTCCCCCTTTTCTCCAGTGTAGAAATACATGCTCATAGAATATTTAGATAAGATAAAGAGATTTTGAAAAAAAAAATCATCCATAATCACACTACCCGATGATGCCACTTGGAGTATTTTCATCCATTTTTTTTTAAACAGATTTTTGTCAAGAGGCCCCTGACAAATCAAACGGGAATTCAGGATGAGCGGATGGGTAAAGGATACTTCTCGTCCTTTGTGAGGAACTATGGCTAATATTTTTACCTTATATCTAAGCTTTTTTGAATTATAAAACTACAAAGATAAGACTTTTGAGGGTAAAAATAACGTCTACCAGGGATGCGTGTCTCAGCTACCAAGGAACGTCTGGGAAGGTAGGCGGAGCTGGGGGGGGAGGGTTGTTGAGTTTGGATAGTCATTGGGTTTAGGTGATGTCAATCAAATTTTCCTAGCAAATGAAGTACGAGGTAAAGGCACACTGGGAACTAAATTAACGGGGGATCTGACTGAAAGGGGAGGGGGCTTGCGAACGGCGGAGAGATTTTGGGGTCTCTCACTGCGCCATTCGGCTGCGGCAAGCATCAGTCTGGTGCAGCTGCATCTGGGAGACGCCTCTCATCTCTACTGTCATCCAGGCCTCCGCTGCCACTTGCACCTCTGCGGGATCGCTGCAACCATCCTCGCGCAGCCCTGCCGCTTCTGCTGCCTTCGCCGCTGCCAGCTCCACAACCCGGGCGTCAGCCGCCGCCACCGCAGCATCCGTGAGTGTCTTTCTGCCCTTCTCTGGGCGCGCGGTCTCTGCGGTAGTCACCACTTTAAGAGGTTTGCAGGCTTGCAAAATGGCAGAAGCTGATACTAATATGGTCTCGGAACCTGCGGCCCCGGGGGTTGCTGAAGAGGTGATGGCTAGTTCATCTAGTGATTCTGGGGAAGAATCTGACAGCAGTAGCTCTAGCAGCAGCAGCAGCAGCAGTTGCAGCAGCAGCCGCAGCCGCTTATATAGAAAGAAGCGGGCACCTGAGCCTTCCGGCAGGGCGCGGCGTGCCCCATCGGGCAGAAATTTTGTGGATCGACTGCCTCAGGCAGTTAGAAATCGCGTGCAGGCGCTCAGAAATATTCAAGATGAATGCAACAAGGTAGACACCCTGTTCTTAAAGGCAATTCATGATCTTGAAAGAAAATATGCTGAACTCAACAAGCCTCTCTATGACCGGCGATTTAAAATCATCAATGCAGAATATGAACCTACAGAAGAAGAATATGAATGGAATTCAGAGGATGAGGTGTTCAGCAGTGACGAGGAGGTGCAGGAAGACAGCCCGAGTGAAATGCCTGCCTTGGAGGGTGAGGAAGAAGACAACCCTAAAGAAAAACCTCCAGTAAAAGTTGAAGAAAATGAGGTTCTTAAAGAAATCCCTGAGGCAAAGGCTGAAGAACAATCAGAGTCTAAAGATTTTCTGGAAGCAAAGCCTGATGTAGCAGAAGAACCTAAACAAGTCCCCCAAGCAAAGGCAGAAGATAAAGAACAGCCTATATCAGAGGAGACTGAGCCAAGGGCTGCAGTTAAAAAGGCTCCTAAAAGAGCACCAGAGGTCAGGCCTAAAGAAAGAATGAATCTTAAAAGAGCTCATAAGGGAAAGCCTAAAAGAGAAGATCCTAAAGGCATTCCTAATTATTGGCTGATTGTTTTAAAGAATGTGGACAAGCTTGGTCCCATGATTCAGAAGTATGATGAGCCCATCCTGAGGTTCTTGTCAGATGTTAGCCTGAAGTTTTCAAAACCTGGCCAGCCAATAAGTTACATGTTTGAATTCCATTTTCTGCCCAATCCGTATTTCAGAAATGAGGTGCTGACAAAGACTTACATGATAAAGTCAAAACCAGATCACAATGATCCCTTCTTCTCTTGGGGATGGGAAATTGAAGATTGCAAAGGCTGTAAGATAGATTGGAGAAGAGGAAAGAATGTTACTGTGAAAACCACCCAGAGCCGCACAACTGCTACTGGAGAAATGGAAATCCAACCAAGAGTGGTTCCTAATGCATCATTTTTCAATTTCTTTAGCCCTCCTGAGATTCCTAAGATTGGGAAGCTGGAACCAAGAGAAGATGCGATCCTTGATGAGGACTTTGAAATTGGTCAAATTTTACACGATAACGTCATCCTGAAATCAATCTACTACTATACAGGAGAAGTCCATGGTCCTTATGATTATTATGGAAACAGGAAAAATCGAAAATAAAAAAGAGGCTTCTTGAAAGAATTTTCTAGGATCTCAGAATTCAAGCAGAAGTGAAGCAGGTTTATATAGTCATGGAAATAACCTGTCCTATAACTCTGCCACTAATACTGCTTACTGTATTGTGTTTTTGTAATTTCTTGGTAGTCTATGAAACTGTCCTAAAAGGTGTATAAGTATCAGTTTATCAATGTAGCCTGTTGTGGTGTAATAGTCTAACATATATGTAAACTGCTATTCAGTTATCTTAGCATGTTAGTTTGATGATACAGTGTTGATTTTTGTGAAGTCCTTTTGTCATGTTCCTATTAGAATTTAGCTGTGAAAAACTGTTAGAATTGTTAGCTGTGACAAATATTTGCTTGAAAAAAGACAAGTTCTTGAAGTACCAACACAAGTGTTTTTTTTTCTTCTTTTTCCAAACCAGAAGACTAGGATTTATATCTGCTTGTACTAGCTGTGCCTTCATTACTTTGCTATAGAAATACAGCACTTATATTAACTAGCACAGTATATTGTGAAATTTGGCTGCTTGAAAAAAGATTAGTATACATCTAAGAATGTTCATCAAAACTATACAGGATATGACTGTGAGCTTGTTTATGTGACATAATAGTGTATAAATTTAATCATAATGAAGTTATTATTTACCACTGAGGTGTTAATATGACATGGTGTTTTATAAAAAAAAAAGTTTCCTTATCTTCTACTGTGTAATTGTAAGCTAAAATTACTAATCACATTTTCTTCGTAATATGTTCTACTTTGCTGTCACTAAAAATCATCACTTTACATAATTTGGTATTTTTTCATGTTCTGTTATTGCAACCTAAAATAAATAAATGTCAAATAAAATGTATTGTGCTATAAAGATGTGGTGCTTATTATAGGAAAAGAAAATATTGAGGAAGGGTATTTTCAATTTTTTTTTAATTTTAAATATTTTCCTTTACTGAGGTAACATTAGTTTCCAACACTGTAAATGATTTCATGGGAACAGGTTCACACATCCTCATATGGTGAGTGTTCCCACCACACTCACATCCCACCATCCAAGCACCTAAAGTAGAAAGGGAAAATTTTTAAAAATAAAGCCATTATTAATACTTTGATTATTTTGCAGATCTTAGCTCTTCTATGGAGACTACACATTAAAGTCATTGAAGAGAAATGGAATAGGAGGTGGAATAAGACAAAGGAGGAGAGTGAGGGGAAAGGGAGGAGGGAAGGGGAGGGAAAGGGGAGGAGTATAGAAGAAAAGGTGAGGAGGTAGGGGAGAGGGTGAGGAGGAGGGAGGGGAAGAGAAGGGAGAGAGGAAGAAAGGAGGAGAGGAGGAAGGACAGTAGAAGAGGGTGGAAGTGAAAAATGAAGGAAAAGGGAAGAGGTAAAGGTGAAGAGGGTAGGAGGGAATGAATAAGATGGGAGGGGTGGGGTGGAGAAGAAGAGGGGTCAGGGGTGCCTCACCCAGAAAAGACATCTGTATAAGCTTTCAAAAGTAGAATGGGTAAATGACCCAGGCATACCTTCCGTTTTGACTTTGACTCCTTTTTTTTTTCATGGAGGTGACATCATGCTCTCACCTTTTCTGCCCCATGCAGCTGGTTACAGTGTGGTCGGCTAACCCATGGCATACTATAACTAATCAAGTATGCCTGGATTTTTAAGTTGTTATGATTCATTCACTATCAGGAGACAAATTGTTTTTGGCAACACCACTGTTATTTGGTGAGCACCTTTATTTCTGAGGTTTCTGGGTCTGTCACAAATGGGTATGGCAACAGATTTATTTATTTACATGCTAGGTCCAAAAGGAAGACTATTAAAAATATGAGTACTTGGGGGCCTCCCCGGTGGCGCAGCGGTTGAGCGCTGGGTTGCGAAGATGCCCACGGCCTCTGCGGCGCCGGTTCGTTCCCCGGCTGCTCCCTGGCTACCGGAGGAGGGTCCCACATGGCGCGCAGACCTCTCCTGCCGCCCGCTGCTCCCCTCAGCAGTGTACTTCGGTCCTTCTGCCTGCTCTGCTCCCCGCTCTGGCTCTGGTGAATTCTCTCACCCTCCCGCGCTTCTGACTGTACCCAGTGCATGTATAAACAAAACAAACAAACAAATAAATAAATAAATAAACATGCCTCTATTAAAAAAAATTAAAAAAAAAAAATATGAGTACTTGGTCCATTGTTGCAGAGTTTCCCAAATCAGATATATACTGTGCTTGGCAGCACAGATTGCCAAAACACTTGAATCTTCATGGAATGCAACGTCCTTATTGCATCTTAAAACACCAAAGTATTTCACCTCTTCCCTCTAGACATTTCTCCAATATAAAAGGAATGCATGCCATTATAAAATATTTGCAAAACAGAAGCAGAAACTTGGAAAATTGAAATCACTTAGAAGTACATTACATCTTTGTGGATTGGTGTATTTTCTCCCAATTCATCGCTTGGTATTTTTTTCATGAGTTCTCAACTCAAATCAAAAGGTGAATTCAAGTTGGTGAATTCAAGTAAAAGAAAAGTTAACTGGAAAGACAGCTTACTGCTCTTTTCACCTTTTCAATTTATGCCTGTGAGTGTGCATTGGGGAGCGGGAGGTGCTCACCCATTTTTGCTTTGGTAAAGCTAGGATTCTGGAAATGTAGTCTGTGGTAGGGAATCGGCCACCCCAACATGGGGATAGAGCAGAGAGACCATGAGTTTTGCACATTCTTTGGGCTGAATGTTTGTCCATCACATGCCAATGAATGATACCAGAAGGAGCAGTTAATGGGGAATGAAGCTCATGGACAGAGGGCAGGGGAATGAGAACTTTCCCCTGTATCTTCTTAAGAGCCTCCTTTTGGTGGCTGTTTCCTTTTGCTGTGATTTGTAGTCCAGACCTGCTTACCCCTTTGCTGCTCCAATCTGACCTAGGAAGTCTTTGCTTCCTCCTCCACTGCAGTCAACTCCACATCTTCCTTTGTGAGTTATTTCCCAAGCTCATTTGGGACTTAAACATCCAGGGTAGTCACTCTTAGACTTCTCTCTTTTCTTTAGTATGACAGACCTAGACAACGAAGGATTTTTACTAAGCAGCATCAGGGACACCTGAAGAGGTAATGAAAGAAATTGTCCAGGTAAGTGAAGAAAGGAACACGCAGTCAGATGATGCAAATATTCAGTTCTGTCCAGGTGTAGAAATACTGGTGTCCTTGCCCTTAAAAAGCATCAGGGGTCAAGAAGATGTGGTACATATACACCATGGAATATTACTCAGCATTCAAAAAAGATAAACACATGCAATTTGCAGCAACATGGATGGCGCTGGAAGGGATCATGCTCAGTGAAATAAGCCAGAAAGAAAAAGAAAAATACCGGATGGTCTGTCTCATAACAGGAATCTAGAAAACCTAAATAAGGGACCAGGAAAAAGAATAACTATAAGAAAGTGAAAATCAAAATCAATAAACAACTATGAACCAGAGACACACTTTGGGGGGGTCGGGGAAAGGAGGGATTGGGGTCAAAATCAGGGGGTTGCAATTGTATGGGGAATATAAAAATAAAAAATAACAAAATAAATAAATAAATAAAAAAGCTTCAGGGGTCATGTATAAGGCAGAAGCCCAATTTGAAAAGGAATTGTAGACCCTTGGAAAAAATTAAATCCTAGCTAGATGAGGCGTTTCTGTGCACTGACATATGTATTAAGAAAACTCATAATTTAATAATTTCAACATAGTTATGCATGACTTTAAATTTAATGTTTTGTGTTTTTGTAGTTTGTATTTTTAAAATGTCAAAAATTGAAATATTTAGGCACTGATATACAGCATTTAGAAGTATACTTTTCTTCAAGCATGTAGAACTCAACAAAGTCTCTAAAGCATCCTAATTTATTGCTGTGTAGTTTATCCTTATGATGTCCTTTTGTCATATAGCTAGTAGAGAGTAAATGAAATCTATCAGAACTCTTCACTGAAACTAATATTTACTTGGGAAATAAACACACTGAAAAGCCAATCCAGTGTGTGCTCTATCTCCAACTCAGAAGTAGGAAGGGTTTAAATCAATTTGCACCAAGTGTGTTTTCATTATTGTGCTATCAAAATGTGACATTTACTACTTCTAACACACAAACAACAATGTAAACCATCTGAATTATTTTCAATTGAGGTAATGTTGATTTACACTGTTTTGAGTATTTTGGAAGTATAGGGACCTCCCTTCAGGTGTATTTATCATAACACACAGGCTACAAAAGCACCCATGGTCTACCACCATAGTCCACTGTGCTCCCTCTCCACTTTCTATTCACCCCTCCTTCTCCCTCTCTGGATGCCAAAAAAATTATATTTTCAACTGAAAATTGCAGACACATAATCAAACCTTACTCAAAAGATAGGCATTGGACCATTAATTTTGTCCTTTCTACTGTATTCCTAAGTAATTTTTTTACAATAAAGTACAAAACAGGGCCTCCCAGGTGGTGCAGGGGGTTGAGTGCAGCGTTGTGAAGCTGTCCGCGGCCTTTGCAATGAGAGTTCGATTGCCTGCCAGCCGAGGAGCAACCCACATGGCATGGCAGACCTCTCCTGTCTTGTCCGCTGTTCCCCTCAGCAGTATGTTTTGGTACATCTTCTTGTTCTTCTCCCCATTCTCTCTGGTGAGTCTTCTCATCCCATAACCCCCCTGACTCTGGCCTGTACCCCACTTCTTAAAAAAATTTTTTTTAAAAAGAAAAAAAAAATACAAAACAGAAAAAAAGAACATTTGACCACTACATCATTGAACCTAAAACATTGTTGAAAAATTTATTTGATGGGCCTCCCCTGGTGGCGCAGGGGGTTGAGCACAGGGCTGGGAAGCTGCCTGCAGTCTCTGCAGTGCAGGTTTGATCCTGGCCAGCCAGCGAGGGTCCCACATGGTGCGGCAGACCTCTCCTGTTGTGCCTGCTACTCCCCTCAGCAGTGTATTTCATCAGTCTGCCTGTTCTGTTCCCTGCTCTGTCTCTGGTGAGTCCTCTCACCCTCCCGCGCATCTGGCCTGTACCCCAGTTCTTGTATAAATAAACAAATCTTTAAAAAAAAAAGAAAAAGAAAAATTTATTTGAAACAACCAGTTCAATGTAGTTTATTCAGATTAAGGATATATGCAAAGCTTTAATGAATGGGTTTCTAATTCCGTTTTTCTTAAAGGAGATTTCTTTTTTATTGGTTGTTGATGATTCTCTCTCCCAAGAGATCACTGAAGCTTATATTGTGAAGTGGTTTGCCTAATGATTTCTCTAAGAATTTTATGGTTTCAGGTCTTATATCCAAGTTGTTGGCCTATTCAGAGTTGATTTTTTGTGTCTTCTATGAGATATTTAGCTAGTTTCATTCTATTGCATGTGGTGTCTACTTTTCCCAATACTGTGTATTGCAGAGGAATTCCAAGCTCCAGTATATTTTCTCCAGTGTTGTATGTTTATTGTCCATAGGCCTGTGGGTTTATTTCTGAGGTATGGATACTTTTCCATTGGTCTGTGTGTCTGATTTTAAGGATGATTTTGTCTTAATATTGTAATTTTATAGTATAGCTTGGAATCTGAAAATGTAATATTGCTATTTTTCCTCCATTTGATTAATATTGCTTTAGTTATCCAAGGTCTTTTTTTGTTCCATATGAATTTCAGTGTGTATGTTCTGTTTCTTTAAAGAATGCCATTGAAATTTTGATATGGAGAGAACAAGGTACTATGGTGATGGTTTCCAGGTGAACTGGTGGTGGGAATTTTACGGGGAATATACAATGATGTAAAAGATATAAATAAAAAAAGAAATTATAAAAAAGAAATTTTGATATGGATTGCATTGAATCTATATAATGCTTTGGGTAGGATGACCATTTTTACAATTTTGATTCTTCCAACTCATGAGCAAGGAATATTTTTCCATTTTTTTGTAACTTTATCTGTTTCTTTTTGTAAAGTAGTTTCATTTAATATTTATTTATTTATTTATAATTGAGATACAATTTGGATACCATCAGGTATTGCCACTGCCATGCATCCACCACCAAATCACTCATATCCCACCACCATAGCCTATTGTGCTTCCTTCTCTTTTTGTTCTTAGCCTTCGTCCACCCGCCTCCACTCTGAATGTCTGGATGCTTTGTTGTTTTTTTGTCTTTAACTCAATGGAAAGAACACTTTTCTTTTTTATTTTTTCTTTTAATATATTTTCTTTAAGTCATATTATTTTTAAATGAAGTACTTTTTTCTTACAATGTTGTTGTTAAGTTTTGAATAGTACATGATTTCTTCCCTCAAGTGTGGTCACTGTAATTCTTCTACTACCAAAGTCCATTACCTTAGTCTCTTGTGCTCTTCCTCTCACCCTATTTTCATCCCTCCCCTTCTTCCACCCTTCCTGGATGCCTCATATCTATGTTCACCTTGCTATGTTTCTCTTTGTCTGACCCTTTGTTTGGTTCCTCTATATTCCACATATAAGTGAAACCACTCAATATTTATCTTTTACCTTCTGACTTATTTTTCTTAAAATAATCTCTTCCAACTCCATCCATGACATGCAAATGGCATGACTTTATCTTTTTTATTGCTGTGTAGTACTCCATTGTGTATATATACATCTTCTTGATTCTTCCATCTGTCTTTGAGAATTTAGTTCATTTCCATATCTTTGCTATTGAAAACAGTGTTGCCATAAACAGGAGTGCAGATTTCCTTTCAAATTAGTGTTTTTCCTGGAAACAACCCAAATGCCCAAAAATAGATGACTGGATCAAGAAGATGTGGTATATATGCAAGGTGGAATACTATTCAGCAATCAAAAAAGATAAACTAATGCCATTCACAGCAACATGGATGGAGCTAGAAGGAATTATGCTTACTGAAATAAGTCAGAAGGAAAAAGAAAAAATATCAGGTGGTTTCACTTATAAGAGGAATATAGGGGAACCAAATAAGACATTACGGGGGAAAAAACAATAACAATACAAAACACAACAAAACAAAAACAAACAGACAACTATAAATCAGAGACACCCTGCAGGGGAGGAGGAGGGAGAGGAATGGAAGGGAGGGATGGAGGAGCATAGGGTTCTGTGGTGATGGTGCATGGGTGCATTGGTGAAGAAAAGTCTATGGGGACTACACCTGGGGGTGGGGTTGGTAGTAAACAATGTTCAAAAATGAACAATGATATAAAAATATATGAAAAGTAAAAAATTTAAAAAAAAATAGTGTTTTTGTGTTCTTGGGTAGATTCCTAGAAGTGGAATAGCTGGGTCATATGGCAGATCCATTATTAGTGTTTTAAGTAACCTCCACAGAGCTTTCCATAGTTGCTGGACCAGTTTACATTCCTGCAAGCCATGTAAGAGGGTAACTTTTTCTCCACACTCTCACCAGCACTTGTTTGTTTGTTTTTTAAATATGAGCCATTCTCACAATTGTGAGGTGGTATCTCACTGAAGTATTGATTTGCATTTCCCAGATAATAAGTGATTAGGAACATTATTTTATATACCTGTAGGTCATTTGCATTTCTTCTTTGGAGAAGTGTCTATTTAGCTCTTCTATCCATTTGTTGATTTGATTGTTTGTTTTTGTTGTGTGAGCTCTTGGTAGATCTTCCCTATCTGTACCTTATCAGATGTATTGTGTGCAACAATTTTCCCACAATCAGTAGGGTGTCTCTTTGTTTTGGTTACTGTCTTTCTTGCTCTACAGAACCTTTTTAGTTTGATGTAGTCATACCTGTTTATATTCTCATTTGTTTTCCTTGCTTCTGGATCTAGTCCTTAAAGATGTTTTTGAAATTTATGTCAGAGAGTGTTTGCGTATGCTTTCTTATATATATTTTATGGTTTCAGGTCTTAAATCCAAGTCTTTTATCTATTTTGAGTTGTTTTTGTGTATGGTGAGAGATCGTAGTTTAGTTTCATTCTTTTGCATGTGGCAGTCCAATTTTCCCAACACCATTTATTGAAAAGACTTTACTTGTTCCAATATATGTTCTTTGCTCCTTTATCATAAATAAAGTAGACCATATATGTGTGGTTTTATTTCTGGACTTTCAAATATTTTCCATTGATCTGTGTGTCTATTTGTGTTCTATTACTGTGCTCTTTTGATTACTGTGGCTTTGTAGTTTTAGTTTGAATTCTTGATGTGTAATGCTCCTATTCATCCCCTTTTTTGCCAGGAGAGCTTTGGCAATTCAGGGTCTTTTGCGATTCCATAGGAATTTGTTCCATTTCTTTGAAGAATGCCACTGACATTTTTTATTGTAATTTCATTAACTGTAAATTACTTTGGGTAGGATGGCCATTTTGATAATGTTGATTATTCCAATCCATGAGCATGAAATATCTTTCTCTTTCTTTTAACAATGTTTTATAATTTTCCTTATATAGGTCTTTCACTTCCTTTATTAGGTTTATTCCCAGCTATAAACCTGAGAAATTTTGTTGTGATTTTTTGGTACAATGGAAACTGGGATGGTTTTGTAATTTCTTCCTCTTCAGGCTGATTGAATGCATATACGAAGACAACTAATTTTTGTGTATTGATTTTGTAATTTGCCACTTTACTGAACTGGTTTATTATATTAATTAGTTATTCTGTGGATTTCTTAGGGCTCTTCATATATATTATAATAACATCTGTAAATAGTGACACCTTTACTTCTTTTCCAATTTAATTTTCTATTATGTCTTTCTCTTGCCTAATTTGCTAGGACTTCCAGTAATACATTGAATAGTAGTGAGGGTGGACAACCTTCTCTTGTACCGGATCTTAATGGATAGGATTTCAGTTTTTCACCATTGAGAATGATGCTTATTGTGATTTGGTTTTGTCACATATGGCTTTTATATCATACAGCTTCCCAAGACTGAGTTGTGAAGAAATGGAAAATTTGAACATATCTATCACAAGTGAAGAAATTGAAATGCTAATCAAAAACATCCTCCCCAAAACAAAAATTCAGAACCAGATATCATTATGTGTGAATTCTATCAAAAATTAAAAGATCTGATAACCATCTTTCTGAAGCGCTTCTAAAAAATGTTTTAAAAAGAGAGAACACTTCCAAATTCCTATTTGTAGACCTTTATAACTTTGATGAGAAAAGACAGATAAAGACAACACCAAGAAAAATAAAAGAAACTACAGCCCAATACATGAACATAGATATAAAAATCCTATGATGAACATAGATGTAAAAATCCTCAGCAAAATACTTGCAAACAAATCTCTATAATATATTAAAAATGGGCATCCCCGGTGACACAGTTGGTTGAGTGCAGCGCTGTGGAGTTGTCTGCAGCCTCTGCAGCATGGGTTGGATTCCAGTCCGGTCAAGGAGATACCCCTATGGTATGGTAGACCTCTCCTGTTTCACCCGCTGCTCCCCTCAGCAGTATTTTCAGTCCGTCTGTCTGTTCTGCTCCCTGCTTTGTGTCTGGTTAATTCTCTCACCCTCCTGCGCCTCTGGCCTGTACCCTAGCTCTTGTATAAATAAATAAATCTTTAAAAAAACAATATATTAAAAAGATCATATACCAAAAGTAGAATTCATTCCAGAGATGCAAAAATGACTTAACATACACAAATGCATCAATAAGAATCATTAAATCAACAAAATGAAAGATAAAAATAATAAGATCATAATAGTAGCTACAGAAAAGAAATTTGATAATATTGATCATCCATTTATGATAAAAACTCTCAAAAATGGACATGGAAGGAACATACTTAAATGTAATAAAGGCCATATATGACAAATCCATAACTAATATCATACTCAGTGTGGGGAATTGATGACTTTTTCTATAAGATCAGGAACAAGATAAGGATGCCCACTCCTACCACAAATATTTAGTAATGATATTCAAAGTCCTGGCTAGTGCAATTACACAAGAAAGAGAAATAAAGTGCATCCAGATTTGAAAGAGAAAAGTAAAGCTGTCACTAAATAGACAGCATTGTACTATGTTATCTATATGTCATATATATATATATATATATATATTTCCAAAGACTCTACCAAAAGACATTTATAATAATAAATTTATTCTGTAAAGTAGCAGGCAACAGAATCAATATATATGCTGCATTTCTATATGTAAGCAATGAACTAGCAGAAAGAGAAATATCAGAACAATATCATTTATGATAACAGCAAAAATTCATGAATAAGATTAACCAAGGTACTGAAAGATGTGTGCACTTTATAATTAACTGTTGAAAGAAATTTATGAAGACGTAAAAAAGAAGGAAAGCTATTTAAGTTAATGGATCAGAAATAATCTATATTGTCAAAACAAACATTTTGCCTAAAGTAATATACTAATCAATGTAATCCCTATTAAGATTTCTATGGTATAGTCACAGAAATAAAACAAAAAATCCTAATTTTCTAATCAAACCACAAAATACCTGGGGTAGTTGAAATAATACTGACAAACAGTACAAAAATGGAGCTTACATGTTCCTTGACTTCAAATTATACTACAAATTTGTAGTAATCAACACAATATGGTGCTTGGGGAGAAAAGGTACATAGATCAATGGATTAGAATTGAGAGCCCAGAAATAAAATTAGACCTATATAAACAACAAATATATGACAACAGAGCCAGGGACATACAATAGAGGGGGAAGAAAAGTTTCTTTAACAAATGGTGTTGAGAAAACTAGATAGCCACATGTAAAGGAATGAAACTAGGCCACTGTCTTGTACTATACACTAAAATCAAATTAAAATGAATTATAGGCTTTCATATAAGACCTGAAACCATCAATTACACTGAAGAAAACATAGGTATTAAGCTCTTTAGCATCATCCTTAGTAACAACTTTGTGGGTTCCTCTCCAACAACAAGAGAAATAAAAGAGAATATGAACAACGAAAAAGCTTCTTTACAGCAAAAAGTAACCACCTTTGAAATGAAAAGGCAGTCTTAGGAATAGTAGAGATAGTTGCAAGCCATTTGTTAGACAAGGTGTTAATGTCCAAAATATACATACAACTATAGAAAAAATACAACCTAATTAAAAAAATGGGCAGAGGATCTAAAGCGAAATTTCACCAAAGAAGAGAAACAAATGGCCAGTAGACACATGAAAAGATGTTCTTCATCACTTATTATCACACTGGCTAAAATGCCTATTAACAAAATGTCAAGAGATAGTGTTAGGTAGGATATGGGGAAAAAGGGAATTCTCACACTGTTGGTTGAAATGTAAATTGGTACAATGTTTATGGAAAACAGTATAAAGTTTCTGATAAAATAAAAATAAAACTAAAGCTACCTTATGATCCAGTAATCCCACTTCTGGGTATTTACCCTCAAAACATGAAAATACAAATTCAAATAGATACAATCACACATACATTCATAGCAGGACTATCCACCAAGATATGGAAACAATCCAAGGGTCTGATAACAGATGAATGGATTAAGATTTTTAGGATTTCGTGTGTATGTTTGTGTGTGCGTGTATCCAAAAAAAAAAAATACAGCCATAAAAAGGATGAAACCTTGCATTTGTGACAAGACGGATGGCTCTTGAGGGAATTTTTATTTTCATGAAATAAGTCAGAAGGAGAAAGAAAAATGCCATATGTTTTCACTCATTTGTGTAATATAAAAAAAGTAATTGAAGAAAATGAAAACAAACCCTTAGACTGACAACAAAATGGTGGTTACCAAAGGGAATGGAGGGGGTGGGAGTAGATAAAGATGGACAGTTGGTGATGATGGTGAATGTGATGGAGGAGAGAGTAGAAAACCTAAACTATATATTCAAAACTATATATATATATATATATATATGACTAAAATATATAAATAAATATATTCAAGACTAAAACCTGACTCACACAAGGAGGTGGGGGTAGAGGGGATTAACGTGACCATTAACTCAGCTATAGAAATCAAGATCCCGGGCCTCCCCGGTGGCGCAACGGTTGAGCGCTGGGTTGCGAAGCTGCCCACAGCCTCTGCAGCGCTGGTTCGATCCCTCCCTGGCCATCGGAGGAGGGTCCCACATGGCGCGCAGACCTCTCCTGCCGCCCGCTGCTCCCCTCAGCAGTGTACTTCGGTCCTTCTGCCTGCTCTGCTCCCTGCTCTGGCTCTGGTGAATTCTCTCACCCTCCAGCGCTTCTGACTGTACCCAGTGCTTGTATAAATAAATAAATAAATCTTAAAAAAAAAGAAAAAGAAATCAAGGTCCTTAGATGCCAGTGCCTTATTACAAGGCATGAGGCCCAAGCAGGTATCAGATTCTGTAGGGAGTGTCCGGAGCACAGACTTGAGGGTAAAGATATAGAGATTTGGCCCATCCTGGAATCTCCAGTCCCTTTGGGATTCTCATTGTTATCCAAGATCAGCAGGTCACTCCACAAAGGAGTGAGCCCCTCCCCAAAGAGAAAAAGACTATATCAGTGCAGTCTCTGCTCTGGCACAGGGCAGCAGTCTGTCTGCCCACCTGTGACTATGCAGGTGCTTCTTTTCACCAACTCTGTCCCTCTGCAGGAAAGCAGCCTTCCTGCCTGCCCATGACCTGTAGACTTCTTAGTGACCTCCATCTGCAGAGGCAGCTCTCCTCAAGGCCCCCCATCTGCAACCATGCAGGCCTCTCTCAGCAACCTGTCCCTTTTGGGCAATTCGTCCTGCCCAATTGTGTCTATGCAAGTGTTTTCTACTCTTCTGTCCCTTTCCCTAATAATCCTGCCCTTTAAATATAACTACCATCTCTGTCTCGTGTAGAAACTTGCTTGGAAAACTTGCCTCTGTGCTGCTGAAACGGGAACTCTGGTGAAACCTTTCCCAGAGTGAGCCCAGGAACCGTGAATGCCAAACCCAAACTCCAAAAACCGCAGGGCGGTTTCATTTCAGCATTCAGAAAATTGCAGTTAAAAATGCTTTCTTCAAAGGAAAGACAAAAGAAACACTCAGTGTAATGAAAAAGAGGAGAGCAGATTTTTGGAGGACAGGGTGCCCCGTATTTGATCAGCAGTGGCATTGGTGCCTTTGAAACCCTGCTCAATGGGTGCATCTATCAAGAAAGTGAGAGCCCACTCCTCAAGGGTGTAAACAAGACAGATACCCACTGGCCCAGGAAGGAGAGTTGCAGAGAGCTGAAAGCTAAGAAAAGGCTGGAGTGACCCTGTTTGCCTTAAAGCAAAGGGAATGGAGTTCCAGATGCTGGAGAGGAGCAGACGTTGTAACCCCATTCTGTGAGCCTTAAAACTAGTAGACAGACACCCACTGTGGAGAACTGCATGCCTGCTCAAAGGCTTCTTTTCATTCTAACAATGCCATTGTTCAGCAGCAAATGTCAAAGTAGTGCATATACTGGCTGAGGATGGCTTTGGAGTCAATCTGTTAGTAGGCAGAAGGAGGGGTACCCGGGGACTCCCAAACCTGCCTGCTCCAAATAGGTTCTGCCATCTTCAGAATCGAAACAAAACATACTCTGTTCATGAGACCTTCAACAGAAAATAAATTTAATACAATTAGTGTGCAATGAAGAGAAAGAATATAGTTAAAATAGTTTCCAATGAAACATCCCAAATTATACATCCCCTCGTGGGTAAAGGCCCAGCCAAACAGGGTTGGCCACAAGCAGGACCACCATTCCTACAACTGGGAGAGAAGGGACCAAGCCTCTGACTCCTTAAGGAAGCCTTCCCCTAGCTCTTACCAGCAGTTGCTGTCATCCTTGTTGATCATATGGATGATATTCCTGGTGACACTTCAATTCCACCTCTTTGCAAGGGATCATATTGTCCTTCTTGGGATCATAGTCAAAATTTGCCTTTATGACATCTGCAGTGCAGGAAGTCAGTTTTGCTGGTTGGGGATTACTTTTAAAGAGATCATTCCTTTAGATTCTTTAATCGTTTTCTGCATCTGGTCTACCGAGTTTTCGGTCATGGTGCAGCTGGTTTTTAGGACCTCATCCCCCACCTGCAGGGAGCCTTGTCTGAGGATCATGTCACTATGCAGGATTCTGGCCATCATACAGGACTGCTTCTTGTTCAGCTTCAGGGTGATGCCCATCAGCTACTCTGTGACCTTCTCGAACTCTGTGAATCTCACCTTCTGCACCTCCTGTTCCTTGGTCCCTGGTATACATGTCCTCGCAATAATTTTCTTTTCTTTTTTTAGATTTATTTATTTATGCATACAAGAACTGGGGGTACAGGCCAGAGGTGCGGGTGAGGGTGGTGAGAGGATTCCCCAGAGACAGAGCTGGGAACAGAACAGGCAGACTGACTGAATATACTGCTGAGGGGAGCAGCGGTGGTCTGAGGTCTGCTGGGCCTTGTGGGCAGTTCCCTGGCTGTCCGCTGCAGAGGCTGCAGATTGCTTCATAGTGTAGTGCTTAACCCCTTGCACCACCTGGGAGGCCCCCTCACAATAATTCTCAACTAGTGCAAAACAGTCTTTGGCCAGCTGGGCTTCCACATCAAGTGCTCCAGGAAGAGGTCAGAGAGCGCCATGAGCATGATGCCCTTCCTTCGACCTTGTGCCAAGGCACCACCCTGAAGGTGCCTTCAGTGTCATCTTCAAGCAAAGGAGCCTGGCTGAACAGGGAAGCTAGAGAGCCAATCTGTGAAGGTCAAGGCAAGGTGGCTGAGGGTGAGGAGAAGGAAGGGACTCGGTGGGGCCCTCACCACCCCTTCAGAAAGTGCTCCCATGAATGGACATTTGCAAGTGGATGTGGGATGATATATACAGTCCCTGATTGAGTGAGAAATTGTACACCTGAAACCTATACAGTGTTGTATGCAAATATTCCCTCAATATAAAGGAAACAGTGAAAGAACACTGATGACCTTGAAAAAGAAAAGAATGGAGCCGCAGCCTCTGCAGTGCTGATTCTATCCCAGCCGGCTGGTGAGAATCCCACAATGGCATGGCAGACCTCTCCTGTCTTGCCCGCTGCTCCCCTCAGCAGTGTATTTCAGTCAGTCTGCCTGTTCTGTTCCCCACTCTGTCTCTGGTGAATCCTCTCACCTTCCCGCGAATCTGGCCTGTACTCCAGTTCTTGTATGCATTAATAAATAATTCTTCAAAAAAAGTGATATCCTTTATATTAAAAAAATAGAAAAGAATGAGAGCACTCAAACTCAAAAAAAAAAGAAAAAGAAAAAAAAGACTTTATTTGAGCTAATAGTATAGTGAAGATACTAAAGTACAGAACTGAACTCTGATCCAAATACAGTACTGTCAGATGTGGCCAGGATGTCCTATGGGCAAGAAGTCAAGGAATAGAAATATACTAAGAAATTTGATTAGATATCAAGGGTGAAGGTATTCTCACTAAAGTCTTTTTAGCAGAATTCTTGGTAACACTGGGATTTACAGAATTCTTTGTCAAATCTTAGTACAGGAGTCTAAGGATGAGCCTCTTAAATGAGATGTCTGACATGAGCCTGAGTAAGTTTGGTCAAGAAGAGAGTCCCTGTCAGTCTTCACCCCCAAAGCAGAATCTAAACAAGAAACATGCATTGCACTTGATTGTCTTTTGGCTCACTTTATCAGACATAGTTCTTCCACATTTAACACTTATTTGGAAAGTGTCCAGGAAGTTACATTTTACAATTTTTAGAATTTACAATTTAGATATGTCTGCTTGCTTCATTATGATTACCTTTAGGTTAAAATTTTCTGTAAAACTACTGCAATTGCAGAGGTCATGCCTTTCAGACTACCTAGAAGTTAAGGGGCAAGAGTTCTATTCAAACATTATTATGGGGCAAATGGACAGAAATGTCACTGATTGAGAAAATCCTATTATTTCTCCCAAAATAAAAATGGCAGTTCTTATATTACAAATAAAACAAAATTTGTAAAGGCTTCTTATCTACTTTGTTACATACTAAATTCAACAGCTATGCAGCCCCCTCAGATATAGTAGTCAACTGGGCAGTTCTTCACAGCATTCAACTATGGAGATCTGATGCCAACTGAGCTGACTCAGTGATCTTCAGCTAAGAGCTGGTGCCGTTTGAAGGGTCCAAGATGACTTCACTCACATGTCTGTCACCTTGGAGGCTATGGCTAGTATACTGCACTTATCTGAAGTTCTCTCTATAATCTCAGAATTTCTGAACAGCACCTCTAGAGCTGGGTAGTAAATGAAGTATTTCTAATATAATGGTCAGGGCTCTAAGTGTTTGTGTTCTGCAATGCAATATGTGGAGGCTGCTTAGTCTTTTAATGATTGTGCCTAGATTCTGGCATGGCGTTGCTTCTAGTATACTCTAATAGACAAAGCAGTCAGGGAGTCCATTCAAATTTGGTGCAGCGTCATAAACCTCCTTTTAATGGAAGCAATAACAAAGAAGCTGTGAGCATATTTAATCTGCTGCATACACCCATATAGATTATACTTTTTACTTTATTTTATTTTGTTAAATTACTGTGAGAGATATGTTGAGAAAACAAGCAAACAGATCAACAGAATAAAATTAAAAAAGATAATATTTGAAACTATAAGACTAATCAGTAGTTACCAGAAGGAAGTGGGGGGGGGGAAGGGGATGGATTTATTAGGTATAAGGGGTAGATGACTAGTGAAGTATAAAATTGGACTTTTAATGTTGTATATATACATGTTGATATTTTAATGATGCATACTTGAAACTTATGTGATGTTATAATGCAGTGCTACTTCAATGTAAATAAATAAATACATAACTAAATAAGGAAGTTGAAAATTTAGGAAAGCAGGAAAAAGATATTGGTCAGAGCTTTATCACCCTTAAAGTCCCTATCAAATAAACAACACAACTTTTATTATCAGCAAAATCCAGAAACTTCTTTCACTTGGAACTTAGACAGTTAGGTAGCTTTTATATTAAATGAGAAAACAGACCTATCTGGAATAAATAAATATCTCCTAAATTTATCTTAGAAAATGCAAAATAAGTGTTCTAAAATGTTACAATTTTGTTCACCAATTTTGAAAAGTACTGAAATGGTGTCCAGCTCAAAGAACTTTCAGTGTAAACAAAAATGTAAACTAATTCATAGAAATGTATGACCATGAAGGTATATTTCACTCTATATAAATTTAAAAACCAACTTAAAATGAAGTGAAATCTTTAATATTTAAATTGACAAACACATGCAATAAAAACACATCTTTTTTATAATAATTTTATTAATACCTATACTAATAAATAAGAAAACACATAATGCAGAACTCAAAATAGAACATTTAATACATATTCCCCACTGGACTACATACTGCTATCCTGGGTCAAATAATACCCAACCTTCTCCCTTCCAAAGCATGCTGATCACTTTTAGATGCTGTATGATATCCCAGAGGAGGGATCTTCTGCAAATATAAACATAAATTCATATTTCATAAAATTCCAAGTATTTCAAGCAGGGATAACATAAATTTCACTATTTATTACTAAAAGTAGCATACACAATCAATAAACAATTGCCCTCATTTTTTTCATTTGTGCACACACATTTTTCTGAGTAGCTTTTTCAATGCCACTGCTGTTGTCAACTTGCACTGTTTTTAAAATTACATTTACTGAAATCACAAAGATGCTTAGTGTAAGAAAGCTACTGTGAATGGATATTTTAAGGCCTCTGCATGAAATTGCTCTGGTGTGGTAATTGGCACATAATGTCAAAATGTTCTTGTCTAAATATAGTTCAGTTCCTCTCGTTCCCATGTTTTCTAGGCAAATTGTTCCAGTTGAAAACAGGCAAAATAAAGAAAGGGAAAAATAAATACTGGATAGTGCCACTTATGTGTGGAATACAAAGAAACGAAATATATAAAGGGTCAAAGACAAACATTAAAACCAACCCTAAAGCATCGAGAGGGAGAGGTGGGGAGACTGGGGGATGGGGGGATGCAGCACAGTGGAATATGGAATGGTAGGAGGGTTATGGGTGCTTTGGTGGTGGGAGAATTATAGTGACCACATCTGAGGGGTGAAATCCCATACTTTCAAAGTATTAACAAGGATATAAAACCATGGCACTCCATTAAAAAAATAAAAAAGAAAATACATAAAATAATGTCTAAAGATTTTGATAAAAAGTTTATCTAGACTATAAATTTGGTTCTTAACAAAGATCATAGAAGAAAACAAGAAATGCTAACCATTCTGGAAATATGTTTCAGGATTTTATGAGGAGACACATTCAGACTTACTATAAAAAAAGAAATTTAATTTTCCCATGACTGGAAGGAGTTTTTATGTCACTGGATATTTAATGTGGGATATGAGTTTACTTTTTAAAGACTGCGTAATTTGTGGTTTTCAATATCTATTTGCCCTATTTTAATGAAAATGTGTGGCTAATATTAATTTGGGAAGGCAGAGGCTCTTCATATCTGTCACAATAACACAATAAGAACCATTTTTATAACCAATTTACATAACGAAAATAAATGTTAAACAGCTAAATGAGATTGCACAAAATGTACTTGTTAAATTTGTTACATTGTTTTTATCATATGTAAGTCAATTTTTAATACATTGACAAATTATTAGCTAACATTTGAAGATAAAAGTTCAAGGAATAATTGTGTGACTTAGCATATAGTGTGCACACTGTTTGAATACACTTACAGATGTGGTATATAAATGTTATAATTAGTAAATTAATAACCATATATAATTGAATATGGACACAAAATAGAAAAATGAGTTTGACTGAACACATTATTTTCAAACTTATTCAATTTAAAGTTCTAATTTCAAACTAAATCAAATTTTTCTTTTCTCAAAAGAAATATTTTTTGATTGATGGTAAAATAAGAGCTTTTTGTAGTTCCAAGATTAATTATTTTCCACATCAGAAGAGCTACCTGTGAGCTTTGTCATCCTATAGCTTTGTTCTTCTAATCAAAGTGAAAAACACACTGTGATGAGAAAGATCTCATCTGACCTGAAGCCTTGGAATTTATAAGTTGCCAAGGAGAGACCTAATGGAAGCTTAGAAAGAGAATGTTTAGGGAGAGTAACTGGGCTCACACCCTGTGCCTCTTTAGTGACTATTAGCCTGCTTCCATTCAAAACTTCTTTGATACAAACCCAGAAGAGAGTTCCCAGTCATTTAATATTTTAAATACAATAACACCATCTAAGTCTGATGACATTATCAGAGTTAGAAAGGGCAATAAAAGCATATTTTTCATTCCTATTTCTCTAGGAAAGGTACCAAAACTTCACAAAATTTCCAGTGAAGGATGAGGATTTAAAAGCCATCCTTATAATTAAATAAATCACTATCAGAACAAAAGTCTAACTTTGGTTCCCATTTTAATTTTCAATTAACGTATTAACTGTTCATAGTTGTGTCATATTGTTTGATAATTTTCCAGTTTCTCTTTTCTATCTCCTTTTTTTTACATTTAGTTTCTGTATGTTTATCTTAAACACATGGAAAGAAAAAATGTGAAACTAACTAAAAAAAAATACTCTCACTCATATAACTTTTGCAAGTTTTTGAATGTAAAAATTTCTAAATTCACATGAAAGCACTGATTTTGTCATTCCGGGTTTCTTTATCTTCCCCAGGTTTAAAATATTTATCATAAACATCAGTATGAACAATATAGACACATATACATGGCCATTATTTCAATAAACTTTCAAATATCATCAGTCCTTCAGGATTCTGGAATACCAATATGTTCCAAATCCGTTACAACATTAACAAACATAAAGGAGGAAAAAAAGCATTAATACTACTTAATTTGAAAAGTTCACTAATTAAAATCTAGTAGTGCAAATTAAGATGTTCTTCTAACACAAAGTCAAATATGATTTAACGAGCTTCACAATGGGAACATTTTATTCTCAAAACGCTAAGTAACCTGCTGGGCAAGTGAAGAGGTTTTCTCAACATTCAGGGAAAACTTCATCAATGAAATTATACATTTACTACAGTTTATATTACAACATTTACACACAGCTTAATCATAAATTATATATCTTCAAGTTACATATTACAAACTTTACATTTAATTTAATCAACAAGAAATATTACTCCCCAGTGCCCAACACTAAACTTGCTTTAGTGTAATATTGAAAGAGGTCATTTCTAAGTTTCACTATGGAGGAAAATTAAGTTGGTAGTATTTCTGTAAATTGATAAAATGGGCACAGAAGAGATAATGGCCAGTTAAGAGTACAAAAGGAAAACAACAGATGACAGAAAGACAAAGAAGGAAACTAATGATCCCTAGTAATACTACCTATTATTTCCCTAAAATCAATATTTTGTTTCCTATATGATATTTTGCTGGTTTGTGTGTATGTGTGTGTGTTATTGGGGTGTTTATCTACCCCAAGAAGCAATCAAGAACCTCATTTCTCCCTCTGCACATCTCAAAATTCTGTATTAAATCACATTTCACATAGATTTATAATTACTTCTCTTGAAAAGTTCCTTTGGAACTTTTATCATTTTATCAGTGGTTTGCCATAGTAAACTGAGCTAGAATGAAAAAAAATATATATCTTAGTCTTATAGGTTTAGTATGTGGTTTTATCTATGGTTATTTTATTTGTTTATCCTTGCTTAAGATCTCAGTATTAGCCTATTTGGCTGTCAAATCAACATTTTAATTTCCCCAATATTCTCTAGAAAATAGAAGTTTATATATAAACTAGAATTTATATATAAACTAGTAGAATTTTAAATGAATCATGCATTGAATCCATCCATTTTCCTTGTGATTTTCTAGGTAATAATATACAGAAAGTGAAAACACAATTAATAAGTGAATGTAGGCTTAAAATAGCAGATACAATATGATTTCTGGTATAGTTTACAGTAAATTACAATTTTTTTTTTAAAAAGAGGCCCTTTTTAGTCAATATTTGTCTAAATTTGGGCATAGTTATTGCACTTCAGTGTCTCGAACTCTACTAAAGAGTAGAGAAATAGGTTACAAACATAAATCTATACAGCTTATGTAGTTCTTTACTGAAAATGTATATACAAATTGTATCAATGATATATTCTTGAAATGAAGGCTGAAAACATAAAGAAGGCAAAGGTAAAGAATATGAATATTATACGACCTACTGTGCATTTTGGAAGATAGAAACACTAATAAAAAAACTGGTTACAAACATCAAATATCAAAAAAGGAAGAAAAATGTTACTTACTTATACCTTCTAATATTATCTGAACAAAAATTTATATATAAACTAAAGATACTTTTAGAAAGTCAAATACTTACTTGTTTTACATTTTTCATTTACTATGAATTGGGTCCACAAATATCAGAATGGAAAAAAATCAGCAGTGTTATACAAATTGGTAAAAATAAATAAAAATATTATAGTGAACCAGAGATATTCTCTCTCTCTCTCTCTCTCTATATATATATATATATATATATGTATACACACACTATATTATAATTTCTGTCATCACAAGCCTTTCTGTACAAAATGATATAAATTTTTCAATTACTTTTATTTTTAATACACCTTGTGAATTAAATAAATTATAAATTTATTTTTATCTTTTGAGTAAGGGTCTAGCTCTATACTTTGATTTGTTTATATTTATATAGCTATTTACAAATCTAACAATTTGGAATATTCATTGAAATTGTATCTTAAGCTTTGATTATATACATCCTGTTGGAAAATGTGAAAAGGCCACCTTAAGTTTTTTAGGGGTTTTTCTTCCATAATGGAGGTATCACCTCCAGAGGGTCTGGTCTGTTGGCCTAGAGTAAAGGTTCTCAAGGGAATGACTTTAATGAATTATCACTAGGATGAAGTCTTTCAGACAATATATAAATCTGAGAACTTGTACTACATTATACTCTCAGATCTAGAGTAAACAGTTCATCAGATCCAGAGCTGTGCACTCAAACTTATTGCAAACCCATTGGTGGCTGTGTAAGAGTGTGATGGAAGGCAGCATCCTGTGGCAGAAGAGGGTTGTAATGGATTACAGCAACCTAAGCTAAGGGAGGACTGTAATGGAGGGCTGAGGCCTGTGCTGGTAGGGGACTGTGGGTAAGAGCTGTAGCTTGTGCTAGAGGTGAACTATGGTGAAGAGCAGAAGCCTGTCCTGTTGGAAGGCTATGGCACAGAGAGATAGCCTGGGTCACGAGAGGGTTGTGGCAAAGAGCTATGGACTGTGTCACCGGAGGACTGCAGGAACAAACAGAGACCTGTATCAGGGATGGATTGTGACATAGAGCAAAAGTCTGTGCCTGTGAAGAGCTAGAATGGGTCAGAGAAGTGGGCATCCAGCAGGCATCAGAATGACCCAAGATGAGACATTCTTGAGTACAGTTGTCAGAGATCTCTTCCACAGTTGGTTGAACAGTTATTTCTGTAGCTGTTGGGATGTGAAAAAAATAAAACAATTTGTATTTTAAAGACATATTTTATTAGCTACTTAATGCAATTCATATTGCTACATGAAAAAATAATCTAAGCATAAATACATCATAAACTTCCAATATTTTCAAAATTGGTATTTGATTTGTAAAGAAATAATTACTAGAGAAACATAAGTAAGTAGGAGTAGATAGATGAGTAGATAGATGCTTGTAATTAGGGTAACTAGTCTCTAAAAACATTTAGATGTTTTTAATTTTATTTGTAACTATAAACGAAGGCTATCATCACTAACCTATACATTCAAGCCAAATGAAATGTGGCTACTAACACATGAGATGAGCAGCACAAATAATATAAATGAGAAAACCATAGAATCATATTATAAAAAAACAATTATAGTTAACCATTTGGTTAAGAAACTAATTTGAGAATAAATCTAAAATAAAATAGATTACTTTAGAAACAGTTTATTAAAATCTAAGATATCTTTGTTTCAAGAATGAAATATAACTAATTATCTCAAAGGTAATTAATTTCTGGATTCCTCATTTTCTGATAATAAATTAGAGTTTAATAAGAGAAATTAGAGTTTAGCAACATAATAAACTACAGATCCAAAGTACTTAGCTTTAAACTACAATACTTTCTAAAACTCCTTCATATGGTTTCTGTAAAATTTTCAGATGCCAATAGGTATCAAATATCATATGTGTATTATACAAAGACTAGCAAAATATAGTGTAGCTGTATCAATATAATCTGATTATATAAAAAGAAATGTATATAAGATGGAATAATGGATATTGCATCAAGATATAACATCAATTTTCTAAGAAGACATAGCAATCATAAAAATTAAAAATAGAAATTCAAGTTCCTATAAATCCTCAACAAAATATAAAATCCAGGTGCTATAATTATCCCATCACATTAGAAAATATATAGGACATTAAAGAAATGACCCTGAAGACTATTTTTCTCAAGAAGATAACTGCTTATCTTCATTTGGAAGATATTTAAAAATATCCCTATGAGTTTAACATTTAAAATATTTTATACAGATGTTTTAGCTAGAGCAATTAGACAATAGGAAACAAAATAAATTCCAGTTGGAAAATAAGGGAAATCATTATTTACAATGTACTATATATTGAAAACCCTGAAGACTCCACCAAAAAGCTATTAGAAATACTAAATGAAGACTCTAAAGTGGCAGCTTACAAAATAAACACAAAAATCTGTTATTTTTTATATTCAATGAAACAGTGAAAATAAAGAAAAGTGTTCTATTCATGATCACGTCAAAATGAATTAAAAACCTAGGGATCAACTTAAATAAGGAAGTACAGGACTTATACAATGAAAACTGTAAGACATTATTAAAGGATTTAGATCATAACATAGGAGATGGAAAGACATTCCACACTATGGATCAAGAGAATCAATAGAGTCAAAATGACTCTTCTACTAAAAGTGCTGTATAAATTTAATTCAGTACCTGACAAAATACCAATACTACTCTTCAAAGTAATTGAACTATGTTGTTAAAATCTATATGGAACCATAAAACGACTAAAATAGGAAAGGCAATCCTGAGGAATAGGAAAGAGATAAAGATATAATGTTACCTGACTATGAACTATACTGTAAATCAAGTACAATAAAAACAATATGGTATTGGCATAGAAATAGACACATGGATCAATGGAGCAAAATCAAAAGCCCAGAAAAATCCATGCATACATCAATATTAAATCACAGTAAAAGACTCACTACCATACAGGGGGGGAAAAGTGAATATCTTTAAAGGTGCTGGGAAAAATGAATGGACGTATGTAAAAGAATGAAGTTGCTTCACTTTCTAACTCCATGAACAAAAATACAGAAAGTAATTCAAAATGGAAAAAGATGTATAAAACCTGCAACAATAAAATACACAGGAGAATACATTGACGATATGTTTCATGACATTTATAATAAAGATATTTGCTAGAGAATCTACTCCTATACTAAGGGAAATAAAAGTATAAAGAAACAATTGGGACTACCTCAAATTAAAAAGCTTTTACGCAGTGAAAAGAAATATAAGTAGATTAAAGACATCTTATTAGAGAAAATGTTTACAAATTACATAACTGACAAGGCATTAATATCCATGTTACATAAACATATTCAATTTGACTATAAAAAAAAAAAAAAACAAGCAACCCAAATAACTGAAGGACAATAGATCTGAATAGACAATTCACCAAAGAGGATATCCAGAAGACCAAAAGATACATGGAAAACTGTTTATTATAGCTTTTAATGCAGGGGACACAGGTCAAAATCACAATGAGATTTCATCTCATACCAGGAAAAATGGCACAGATTAAAAGACCACTGCACAAATGTTGGAGAGGTGTGAATAAAGAGCAACCCTATCTCACAGTTGTGCCAATGTAAACTGATGCAGACTTTTTTTGGAAAGTGATCTAGATTTACCATAAAAAACTAAAAAAGGAAATACCATATTAACCAACTATACCATACTTGGGGTTCTATCCAAAGAACATGAAACTATCAATTAAACAAACAAAAAAAAACAAATTGTTTGCAATGTTTATTGAAGCATTGTTTAAGATAGCTGAGACATGGAAATAAAATCAGTGCAGTCATGTGGCAGGCTGCAAAGTTAGTAGACGAAAATCTGTTGCATTCTTATACTCAAACAACTAGAAAAGAAAGGAATCAAATCGACAATCTCATTTACAATCACATCAAAAGAAATACCTAAGAGTAAATGTTACAAAAAAGGTCAAAGACCTGAACAATGAAAACTATAAGAAATTGTTAAAAAATCAGAAGATGGCACAAAGAAAGAGTAAGATATTCCGAAAGTGGAAGTGCAATAGATAAGCCAAGAGTTTCAATTTGATAAATGCTGCTAAATCATTCTTTTAAGCATATATCCTTTGTGGAATTTATAGTATCTGTTAATATTATTGATATTGTTTAATTAGCTTACCAAACTATTTCTCAAAGGAATTGTATGCCACAAGGGCAGATTAACTAGGTCTAAGTTCAAAATAGTATACATTTTTAACTAGTGGAATTCAAATTAATTACACTTAAAACTACACTCTTGGAGGGCTTCTGTAATTCATCATTAATGTTTAACCTATTAAAAACAAATATTCCTCCTAGAAAAAATGTATTATTCTTGAAGAATAACCAAATATGCTAATCTTTTTTAGGGGAAATGTGATGTGTTATATATTTGATCATTTTACCACATTGAAAAAACAACAAAACTGAAGATTTATATACTGGTCAAAAATTCTATCATCAATCCACCATACTGGGAAATTAAAACATATGGCAAGGTAACAAAAATGCCTAAGCACAGAGAATATATTGCAGAGAAGACTCCTCCAATATCTCTTTGGAGATCATTTACAAGTGAACTGTTGCCATGTACAATTGTTGAGCACTAAGGAAAACATAGTGCTCAAATACATCTTGAAATACAGCTTTAGCATTACAAAACGAATATAGTTGTTTCAGTGTAATTCCTCTGTCTGTCTTAGAAAATGTGGTCTTAGAAGTTTAAGCAAGGGGCCTCGCAGGTGGCACAGGGGTTAAGGACAGCACTATCAAGCTATCACCAGCCATTGCAGCGCAAGTTTGATCCGCAGCCCACCAGGGAGCAACCCACATAGCAGCAGACCTCTCCTGCCTCGCCTACTGCTCCCCTCAGCAGTGTATTTTAGTAGATCTGCCTGTTCTGCTCCCCATTCTGTCTCTGGTGAACCCTCTCACCCCCATACCTCTGGCTTACACCCCAGTTCTTGTATGCATAAATAAATCTTTAAAAAAATAAATTGAATGGACAATCAGACATTTTACATATTTAAAATTATTGTTCTGTTGATAGAAAAAATGAGTTTTGAGAACTATTAAGACTTTCTTCAAAATTTAACATTATTGAAAATATAATCAGTCTTTCTATTATTATGCAAGTTTATAACTTAGGGAAATTAATAATATAAGCTTTATCATCACATGTAATTCAAACTTTAATGATTATAAAAACAATAAATTGATTCATGTTCATTCAGGCCTTAAAATAGTTTCATATTAATTTTATAAAGTTAGGCTAATTGTGTTAGGCTAATTGTGTCACCTTGTCACATAATTAGCCTTTCCTTATTATTAAAGTTACGATTCTTCATAGGAAAGTGCGTTTTATGATATGTTAAAAAACATGAACATTTTTGATAATAGTGAAAACTTCCTGATCTTTTTCTGTCATTATCATTAAACACTAGTAATTCTGGGGTAAATATACTACTATATGTTTATTCTAGTTATCTTTTTAAATAGTCTTAACAATTTTAAGCATATGAACAATGAAAAATAACTGTCCAAATATGATAGCCAATATTTAAGATTTTTACTATTATAGCAATTTAAAAATAACTACAAAATAGTTTTTATTTGAAATATGTGAGACATAATTTTTCAAATAAATATGAGCCATTTTAGGGCAGAAAAAAAGAGATTATAAAACAAAATATAAGGTTAGACTCCCGAGTCCCTTTTTGTCACATACACATATACATAAATGTATAAGCACTGAGTAAACATGGAATGAGGTAACAGAAACATAGTCATTTCTTTATATATTACATAATCATGGTTGTTTTCTCATTGTTTATTTCTATTTTAGAATTTTTTCCAAGTTACATGCTTGTTTTTGTAATAATAATAAAAAGAAAAACCTTTAGTTTTTAAATTCACATATACCTCTCATATGAAAACATACATTTGTGGATGTTTGACATTATAAACTCTAAAATAAATACAATTATATAAAATAACTTTACCTCAATAAACATAATTGGAGAAAATAAAGGAAACTGACTTCAAGACAAAAAATATATAAAAATTTTAAAAATTTATACTAATTTGTGTTGTTTCAGTAATGCCAGCCAGTTGCTAAAACTTGCTGAACCCCTGAAGAAATGACTTTGATTATTCCAACAAAAATGTTAATCCATGTCTAGAAATATGAAGGATTATGCCACTTATTTATCAAATATATCTTATTAATATAAACTGAGTGGTATTTGAATTCATTTGGCATATGAAAATTCAAACTTTTATTTGCCTTTTTGTAATATGAAACATTTTTTAAGTTGTAATTTTATATTGCCCTTTGATGAAAATCAGACAATTATATAATTCAAGGGTGCTCATCTAAAATGTCTTTAATTATTATTGAGCTTTTATACAATATCCCTTTTTAATATTTCTATTATATTTTATTGTTAAGTGTACACAAATCTGAACTTTATTAATAAATGAAAAAAAAGTACATAAATTGCACAATAATATTAAAACTACTCTCTGAACTTGACTGTAATACCCATGATAAGAGACAAGCCAATTAAAATTAAGATTTATCATCTTAACTTCAGTTGCTGACTGTCTGAAACAGTAATTTGATATCATGTAGAGAGTACCTATAGATAAATAAAGATAAAATTTCCCAGCATAAGTTACTGTGTCACCACAAACCCAGTAATTCTCACCTAAGGTAAGCCATCACCATACAGTGCACAAAGAAAATAAACAAAACAAATATTAATATCAAGATTTTTTTAGGTATCTGGACACAAGGGAAATATGTGTAACAAAAGATGAATATTTTTAAGTAAGTTATCTCTTGGGGCCTCCCCGGTGGCGCAGCGGTTGAGCTCTGGGTTGCGAAGCTGCCCAAAGCATCTGCAGCACTGGTTTGATCCCTGGCTGCTCCCTGGCCACCGGACGAGGGTCCCACATGGTGCACAGACCTCTCCTGCCGCCCGCTGCTCCCCTCAGCAGTGTACTTCAGTCCTTCTGCCTGCTCTGCTCCCTGCTCTGGCTCTGGTGAATTCTCTCACCCTCCCGCGCTTCTGACTGTACCCAGTGCATGTATAAACAAACAAATAAACAAACAACAAACAAACAAATAAATAAATAATACATGCCTCTTAAAAATAAATAAATAAATAAATAAAAAGTTATCTCTAATTCCTTGTATTTTTTATATACTCAACTTCCTTTATTTTATTGAGGTAACATCAGTATATTACCAATGCTTACAGTGATTTAAACCAACTTTACCTCAATAAACATTAAAAATAAAGGAAAATGACTTCAAGACAATAAAAATGAATCAAAGAAATGTGATTTACAGGTATAAGATCACCCTCTTCATGTTTATTTTACCTCACCACATCCACCAACAAAGCCCCAGTAGTCCTCCACCATATTCCATTGTGCACCTACTCACTTTGCCCTCCCCCTTTCCATTCCCACTTTGTTAACCACAATAATATAGTCAGATTTCTAGGGCTTGTCATTGGTTTGGTTTTCTCTAATACTATGGAAATCAGTATGGAGATTTCTCAAAATATTAAAAATGAATCTACCAATCATCCAGTAACTCCACTCCTAGGTGTCTATCTGAGGAAAAAACTAATTCAAAGAGATATATGCACTCCTATGTTTTATAACACTATTTCCAATAGCCAAGCTATGGAAACAACCCAAGTGACCAAAGACATGTGAGTGGATTAGGAAGATGTGATATGTACGCACAACGGAATACTATCCAGCTATAAAAAAAAAAAAATTAAACTCTTGCCTTTTGCAACAATACAGGTGGTACTGGAAGGGATTATACTAAACAAATTAAGTCAAGAGGAGAATAGAGAGATACTGGAGGATGTCACTTATATGTGAAATACAAAGAAATGAAACAAAGGGCCTGATTCCTTGTATTTTAATGATGTGTTTTTATTCCCACATTAATTTTTACAAGTATAAAAGCTGACTTAGGTAATTCAAGTGTTTTCTTTCTTTGTCTCTATCCTATTTTCTTTTTTATTGAAGTCATTTTGGTTTACATCACTATATTTTTGGAGTTTAGTATCCCCCTTTAGGTGTTATTACAATAGCACACCCATCATCAAAGTCTCTGTAGTCTACTACCACTGTCCATTGTGTTCCCTCCCCACTTTGTCCTCTCCCCTCTGCTTTCTCCTCTGGAATCCTCATCCTCAGTTCAATAGAGAATGGTCAATTGTTTTCTTACTTTTGCAAATAGCCATGACCTGTGAAGTCTGTGGTAGTATTCTTTCCACTGAACCATGCGCCTTCCATTAGAAGTACTAGTCAGACACAGACCATGGAATGGAATAGAAAGCCCAGAAATAAAGCCACACACACGTGGACAACTAATCTTTGCTAAAGAAGCAAAGAATTTGCAGTGGAACAAGGTCAGTTTGTTCAATAAATGATGCTGGGAAACTGGACCACCATAAGCAAAAGAATGAAACTAGACCACTACCTCACACCATGCACAAAAATTAACTCAAAATGGATAAAATAACTGAACATAAGAGCTGAAACCATAAAACATATAGAAGAAAATGTAAGTAAAACACTACAAGACATACATCTCAGTAACATCTTTAAAGACTCATCCCCCAAAGCAAAGAAAGTGAAGGAAAAGATAAACACCTGGGATTACATCAAACTAAAAAGGTTCTGTACAGCAAAATAGACATTACCCAAAACAAAGAGTCACCCTACTGACTGGGAGAAAATCGTTGCACTCCATAAATCAATAAGGGACTGATCACGAAGATCTACAAAGGACTCTCAGGACTCAACAAAAAGTAAACAATCCAGTCAAAAATGGGCAGAAGAACTTAAAAGACATTTCTCCAAAGAGGAAATGCAAATGGCCAACAGGCATATGAAAAAATGTTCAACATCCCTCATAATCAGGGAAATGCAAATTAGAAGCACCAGTAAGAATGGCACATATTAAAAAAAGCTAGCAAAGAAAAATGTTGGTGAGGCTGTGATGAAAAAGGAACTCTCCTACATTGCTGGTGGGATGCAAACTGGTCCAACCACTATGGAAAGCTGTCGGACCCAAAAGAAACAAACACATCAATTCAAAAGGATACCTGCACCCCTATGCTTATTGCAGCACTATTTATAATAGGTAAGACTTGGAATCAACCCAAATGCCAAAAAAATAGGACTGGATCAAGAAGGTGTGGTATATATATGCAATGGACTACTTACTATTCAGCAGTCAAGAAAGATAAACTAATGCCATTTGCAGCAACATGGATGGAGCTAGAAGAGATTATGCTCAGTGAAATAAACCAGAAGGAAAAAGAAAAATATCTGGTGGTTTCACTTATAGTGGGACTATAAGGGAACCATAGATGAGATCAAGGGAAAAAAATATTAACAATAAAAAACACAACAAAACGAAACAATAATAAATAGACAACTGTAAATCGGAGACATTCTGCTGGGGAGGAGGAGGGTGAAAGACCAAAGCAGGGGAGGGAAGAGCACAAGGGACTATGGTGATGGCACACGTGTGAATTGGTGGTGGAAATTCTATGGGGACTATACCTGAGAGGAGAAAGCAAACATTGTAAAAAAAAAAAAAAAAAAAGAGCAATGATGTAAAATATATAAAATAAATAACTTATTAAAAAAAAAGAAGTAGGGCCTCCCCTGGTGGTACAGGCGGTTGAGCGCAGCACTGTGAAGCTGTCCGCAGCCTCTGCAGCGCCCATTCGATCCCAGCTGGCGGGGGAGGGTCCCACGTGGCGCAGCAGACCTCCTGTCTCGCCCACTGCTCCCCTCAGCAGTGTATTTCGTCAGTCTGCTTGCTCTCTTCCCCGCTCTGTCTCTGGTGAATGCTCTCACCCTCCCGCACATCTGGCCTGTACCCCGGTTCTTGTGTAAATAAATAAATAAAAATATTTAAAAGAAAATAAAATTATTTAAAAAAATAAAATAAAATAAGAAGTACTAGTCAGAAGATAAAGTTACACATTACACTGAATTGCACTGCTTTCTAGGCTATTCATATTCTCTAGAAGAATTAAGATAAAACGAGAAACAACCCGACATTGGAGTGGAGGCTTGATTTCTGGGCAGCCTGTCAAATACAAAATATTGCTTAAATGTATAAACAAACCTGATACATACAAGTTATTTTTTTTATGGAGTGGATTATTTTAAGAAAAATAAATATGTACATAGTTTCTCTTTCTGAGGTTAATGATTTAAACGTATAGGATGCTTATACAGTTGGCCTTCCATATTCATATGCATGGATTCAACCAACAGCAGATTCCATGATCTGGGATAGAAAATACATGCTATGTAGTAAGACCTGGTAGTTGTGCCTGTGCTAAATATGAACAGACTTTTTAAACTTATCATAATTCTCTAAACAATACAATATCACAACTACATAACATGCACTTTGGGTTTTTTTTTAAGATTTATTTATTTATGCATACAAGAACTGGGGTACAGGCCAGAGATGCAGGGTGAGTGGTGAGAGGATTCACCAGAAACAGAGTGGGGAACAGAACAGGCAGACTGACTGAAATACACTGATGAGGGAGCAGCAGGCAAGACAGGAGAGGTCTGCTGCGCCATGTGTGGCCGGCCAGGGATCGAACTCGTGCTACAGAGGCTGCGGATTGCTTCATAGTGCGGTGCTTAACCCCTTGAGCCACCATGGAGGCCCCGTGTATTATAAATAAACTAGAGATGACTAAAAGTGCTTGGGGGGATGTGCATAAATTATATACAAATATTATGCCATTTAATTTAATTTATTTATTTCTCACGATTCATACTGGCAAGCAAAACAGTAAGATTGAAGCTCTGTTTTGTTTTGGTTTGTTTTTTTTAAAAAACTATGCCATTTTATATGAGACTTGAATATTTATAGATTTTGATATCCACAGGGGTTCTAGAACAATTCCCTGTAGATATCAATGGTATGTAGACAGGGCCAAGGATGTTGCAATAAGGACTTTGAATTTCCAACTAATTGCAAGTTTCCTAGATTTTAACTATCATATCTATTGGATTTTGACAGGAATAATTGGAGCTAGACAAAGCTCCTTACTGACAGTCACTTACTGATTTCATGAAAATATATAGTTGTCAATATCTTTGACAGAACTGATATATAAATGGAACAATTTTCAAATGTATCATGACTTATATAGTGGCATAATTGAAAATAAACACCATAAATGACTGATCATCTACAAAATAAGTAAACTTTTAGAGACATTATTTTCCCAAAAAGCAAAGAGAAACTTTTGCTTCTTACGTTCTTGAAAGTACTTAAGTGGCATTCTGAGATTCCACATCACCCTGAGAAAAATCACACAAGTAGGAACAAAGAAATGGGAAAACTTCATCTTCTAAACACTCAATTAAATTAACAGTATATGGAAGGAAAATCTTTTAATATAAAAGCACCATTGCTACATCTAGGTTAAATTTCAAAACAAAACACAAATTTCAGGGTTATTCTTTGAAATCATACAACTGAGGAAGTATTAAATGAATAATATAATCATTTCATATTCCATTAAAATAGAAATAGAATACCCAAATATTTTTGCATAATTGTGAAAAATGTGCTGTTATAAAATGTGAATAGCATTTAACTTATAAGCATTTCTGTCTAAATCATCCATAGTTGAGGTTCTCATGAAATCACTAACACAGTCATATATAAAACAGGAAATGCAAATTTTAATGTTAAGGATAACTTTTGATGACAAAAAAGTATTTCTAACTATATTACCAGTTTTCCTACCAATTGCCTTCACACCTCCCTTTCCCTCGACATACCCATAGATTCCAATTGTAGTACCTGAGAGATGTTTGTTTCACACATTCTCATTATATATCCAAAGAACTATGGTACTACTTTCATCTAAGACATTCATGTTCAAAGTTGACACCCATTTTCATGGTTTCATGTAATATAGAGTCATCTAACCTACTCTTCTACCTCTGACTCATAATTTCCATAGATACTTGGCATATAAATTTAGAGGAAACCATAAAATAGAAAAAGTAAAAATAAAACAATCTGTTGTTTCTCAAGCTAAAGACAATTATAAAATATCAGTACCAACTGTATTTTTATTCAACTTACTCAAATATAGCTCTTACCCTGTGTCATATAATACATAATCCAGAAGTTCTTAATTTCAAAATGATGAAAATTATATAAAATAATTTCAAAATTATGCATATATTTTTTAAATTACATTGCAAATTATTGCAATGTAATAAATTCTTTCATTTATTTTATCGTTTGGAGAAGGTATAGTAGAGTGGGAAATGGATCTCTAATAAAGTTGACTGAATTTGAACTTTGAGACTGCTACTTCAATTCTGGAAGTATAGAGGAATTAAGTAACATCCCTATGACAAATAGAAAATAGAATTAGCTATCAAATATCATTGCCAATAATCTCAAGTCATACAGTTGTTATATTTTTACCACTTATATATGGTTGATAGAATGAAAATGAATAGCTAAGAATATATGGTCCTGTATTAAATGCTTTATGTACACTGCTGCACACTTTAAAAATATTATCTTCCATGTATTCAGGAAATGGGATTATTCAAATCATATAGCATAGTACCAGATAGAAAGTTAAAATATTGTGTTATATTGTTATATAGAAACATGGAATATCTTACAGTGCTCTAATTATAAAATAACCAACAGGTCCCCTTGAGATAGCAGCAGAGAGAAGACTTGGGCTCACTTCACACATATTTATTTACAACCAAATTACACCAATATAAATACAATAACTAGAATGACCAAATGACTACTTTTGTTCATCAAGAGTAAAAACAAAGTGGCAAGAGGTAGGAAAATCTTTTAATTAAACTGAGTTTGGATTGGCACTGGGAAAGTATAACCTATGAGAGGGAGGCATCTCTCTATTGCTAATTCAATGGGACTTGAAAGCTCAGGGATCATACTGGCGAAGTGGTGCACAGAGCAGTCATGTAGAACAGAACATGAGCCATTGGAGAACTATGGAAGTAAAGGTATAGAGTGGTGATTATCAGCTTGAGAAAGTGGTTCCCAAATGAAAAGATTAGTAGCCCAAACTTTTGGGGTGGGCCACATTGGATCACATGTTATCTCCTATTGTTTGGAGGCTATTGTTTGGAAGCTGTGGTTGTCTTATGAGAAATATATGCCTTACCCCGTCCAGGCCCAAAGGTGGAATAACAACCAAGTGGTTTGTTCAAATCCCCAATAGGATTTGAAGCACCTGTATCTTAAATGTAGGAGCAAGCACACCAGTATAAGATTGTACACAATATGGCCAAGAAAACAATCCCTGGCTTGTGATCCTGTCCCCCTACTGTGCTATATCTTATTGCTCAACAACTGTCTGAAGGCTGAATTTGGCACAAGATTGCTCTAGACATTAAGTTGGGGAATTGGTCTAAGGGAGCATGTCACTATGGATCCTCAGTACAAAACTTGGGTATCCATGACACTTTGGGGAAGCTTGGTGGCCAATGGAGGTGAACATTTGATGTCCTACTGCTCTTATTCCTACCCATTGTCCTTTATTGGCACAGTGTTCAGTCATCTGAACAATTGCAGCTGCTTTTGTATATGAGACAATAAACATAAATATCCTGATAAAAAGACCAAGGATTATACCATGCTTTTTGTAGGAGCAGTACAGTCAATTTATCAACGAAAGAAAAGTTCCTTATTATGACCTATATAAATTAAAAAGGAGACAGAAGAATATATCACAAACGTTGGAGCAAAGTCTCCAAGGGGATTCTCAATGCATTAGAACTGTGGAATCTGCCTGATAAGGAGTTTAAGATAATGGTTAGAACCATACTTTTCTAACTACATACAACATGTGGTATAAAATTTAAACAAAGATGACATGTTATTTCAGTGCAAGTTGGAGTCATAGCCCAACTACATTATAAGTTGACTGAATAAATATGGTGATTTATAGTAATATTTAAGGTAGGAGTTTAATTTCAATGATCTAATAATAATTTCTTATGTAAGTATAGTGCTTTAGAAATTGTCAAATGAATTCTTATAGTATTAAGCTTTTCTTTGTCTCAATTTCCACTTCTGCAAAATATGGAGAAAATAATAAAGCTTGCACATAGATGTGTTGTATATATCAGAATAAAAAAATACAGATTATGAAGGATAGTTTCTACATCAGAGTACACATTAAAATATAAATGTTGCTGTTATTATATTATAATGCTTTAGCAGCATTAATTTGTTGTATGGCTGAAACATAAACATTGTTACCAAGTAAATTTAATGAAGGAACAAAAGAAAGTAGAAACCTGAATTTAAATGACTTAGGTGCAGAACTATCATTAGAAGTCAAGGTGTCCTGTATAAAAAGTATAAAAATATACTTTTTACTATATCTTTTAATAATTATGATCAAAGCAACTTTGCTTGTATCACAACCACAAATATATCCCCAAAGTTATTCCTTAACAGTCTCTAATCAAGGATACCTAAAAATAATGAAAAAAAGAAGAGATAAATGAAAAACACTTTCAAATGTATCTACTTTAACCTAAATTCCAATATAAATATCAATATGCAAGAATTCCATGGGGGATTCTTGGATTAAATTCTCACTATTTAGATGGCATTCAAAAATTGGAACTAATTATATTAACATAAGCTTACACAAGAACTACTCCAGTGTAACATAAAAGACAAAACCTATATTAAAACATTTAAAATGCAAAAAAGTAATAATGCATTATATTAGTATTGACATTAATATTAAAGATCAAAGATGAGATACTGTACATAAAAATTAGATTTTTATGACTTATTTCAGAAAGATTTATTCATTGAGTGCTATTCACTTGGTCAAATATCAATGGATTATAAAATGTAGTTTAAAATAAAAGTGCATGAAGCAAAATAAATTGTTTTAAATTGCAATGGCAAAATATGACAGATCCATCCCCCAAATATGAAGTGGCCAATAAAAAATGGGTACATATACACAGTGAAATTATATTTGGAACATTCAAAATATCCTGTAACATTTTAAAACTTTATCAGCACACTAAAATTATATACATTTTTACTGATTTCTTACATTCCATTTTTAAGGAAGTTTATGTTGACCTTAGGATAGATTCACATATAATCAATACATTATAATTTGCCAAAGAAAATGCATCATACATTTTATTTAAAAGTTCACAAAGAACCTAAATGTACATTTTGTTAGACCTGTACACAACATATGTAATGTACAGATCAAATTTGAATACAAATACAGAAAAATATTTTAATGCCTCCTCAGACTAAATGCTGAATGTGCTTACATTATCAGAGGAGACAAATGATTAACTCCATATGTAACATGGAAGTATCTACTGTAAGTGAAATAAATGACTATAGGGTCTTGTTAATTTTGTTATCTAAAGATTGGTTATGCACAGCTTGGAAAAAGCACCTAGCTGTACAAGATATCCAATTAATTTAATATGTTTCCTAAATACCCATTCATTTTAAATATACTAAAAATGTACTTAAAGCAGTTGAATTTATAACGTTTTATGAGAAGTGAAAGGCCAAAGGTCATTAAAACAAACATAAATCAGCAGTTTATTTTAAAGTGAAACATGCGCCATGGTTATGGTTTGCAGAGATATCTACTATACCTTTCTTTAGTCCAGGAGTGAAAGCTAAAAAGAGAGTTTTATAAAGTTAAAACACAGTAAATATTTTCATTTATTCCCTCATTCCCAAATAAATGAAAATTACGATTTAATGAAATATATTTTCACTATTTTCACTTTTATCTTGCAAAGTATGTGAAAACTGACAAAGATAAAGTAGAAAACTGATAACCCATGGAATCTGTCACCTGTAATATACCTTTTCTAAAATCAGACCACACCAATGTTATATGCTGGCTTCATGCTTGCCCTAAAGGCAATGTATCGTTGAACTCCACCTGCTGAAGAGACTACATAGATTTTCTAGATTCATTGCTTATGATAGGAAAACATAGTCCTCTATTGAACTGAAAATTTTTCTCATGGAATCACTTACAAGATGCACACTATGTGAGAAGAAATTTTTGACATTACAGGTAACTCTTCTGATATGGAAAAAAGTTGTGGATAAAATGTCAACTCAATAGACACTAACATGATGGCCCAACAGAAGCATTCTTACCATTTTTAACACACATTTTCTACAATACAGCTATTTTCACAAATAAAATTTCATTTATTTATAACAATTGGAATATGGGAGATTAGGTATCATTATCATTATTTTCTAGATAAATAAATTAAGACATTGCATTATAAAGTGACTTCCTTCAAAACATTGTTGAGATCAAATTGATGTAGGACAAACAGCAAAGTCTACTTTTAAAAATACTTATGCTTATATTGAATATTATCTGGCCAAATGATGCCCAGATTTATATTTTGTAAAATTTTTAGGCAAACAATTAAAATGATTTCCTGAAAAATTTATTAATATGTATATAATGTTAAAACATAAAATAACAATTTTGAATTTGAAAGTCACTCCATGTCACACATTTCAGATATCTTTGCAGATACATCCCCAGCAGCTAGGAAAACAAGAGAATATAAACAACAGGGACTCTATAGAACTAAAAAGTTTCTGCATAGTGCAGTAGACCAGAGCTAAAACAAGCAGACACCCCAGAGAATGGCAGAAAATACCTGCAAACCATACATATAACAAGGGACTGATATCAAAGATCTATAAAGAGCTCATACAACTCAACAAAAAGAAAACAATCAAGAAAAGGCTAGAAGACCTAAAAAAGAATTTCTCTAATAAAGACAAACAGATAGCCAACGTGCGCATGAAGAAATGTTCATCATCACATATCACCAGGGAAATGCAAATTAAAAGCACAATGAGATACAATCTCACAACAGTGAGAATGTCTCACATCAAAATGAACAGAAACAGTTAAGTGCTGGTGAGGGTGTGGAGAAAAAGGAACTCTCTAACTCTGTTGGTGGGAATGTAGACTGGTCCAACCCCTATGGAAAGCAGTATGGAGGTTTCTCAAATGGTTAAAGATGGATCTGCCATATGACCCAGGAATTCCATTCCTTGATATCTACCAAAAAAATACAAAAACACCCATTCTAAAGGAAACCTGCACCCTTTGTCCATAGCAGCACTATTTACAATAGCAAATATATGGAAAAAAAAAATAAGTGTCCCCCAAACAACCAAAACAGATGAGTGGAAAGAAAATGTGGTACATATACACAGTGGAATATTACTCAACAATCACAAAAAATAATAGCATGCCATTTGCAGCAACCATTTGCAGCAACATGGATATATTTGGAAGAGGTCATGCTTAGTAAAATAAGTCAGAGGGAAAACAATAAATGCCGGATGAAGTCACTAATACGTGGAATGTAGAGGAACCAAAGTAAGAACCAAAGACAACCTTAAAAGCTAACCTTTGACAACTGACTATAAAACAAAGAGGGAAGGAAGCACAAAGAACCATGGGGGTGCACTATGGGTGACTTGGTGGTGGGAACCCTGCAGTGGGAACACCTGATAGCAGAATTCTAATGTTACCACAATAAAAAGAATAAATTATTATTTTTACAAAAGAAAATCTATTTGAACAGAATTATAATGTATGAAACTGAAGACATGCTTAGTTATAAGGGCTAAATCAGAAATAGAAAATTAATATTTCTAGGCAATGATAAGTATTAATGAGAGTACAGTGTCATTGACATATAATGGCACATTCATTTTTCATCTAAGTTCGTTCATTTATTAGTAAGATAACTTAATGGAAACTAAGTTGAAGTAAATAAGATAGTGCTAACACAAGCTACTATAGGTAGTATTAATTTCTAAATAGAATTTTGCAACCCCCCCACAATGCAAATAATGTTTTTTTTTAATTTAATGAGTTCTCTCTTATACAAAATATACTAATTTATTATTGGAGTGATCAACTCTTATAATATTTAAATGAGAGTTTTCAAATATACTGTAGCAAAAAGGAAGACTACTTTAAACAGAGAAGTAATACAGTGCTTTTATTTTTAAGACTAAAATTTCAGTGAGGCCTAGCCATTAGTGATCAAAATTCTTTCTAATTAGTAACTGAAAAGACCAAAAAATATAAATGTCATGATTCCCTACTTATTTATAAGGCTATAGCAGTACATTAGAAAGAAACAGCAAAGCAAATGACATCATAATAACAAAAAAGAAAAACTAATTTTCAAAACCTATTCTAGGAGACTTTAATACCATGCAGAAGAATGCAAATTGGTTTATAAACCACCAAAGTCAAATATTCATCAATTTTCTTTAAATTTCAGGACAATTTAGCATATTCTATACAATATTTTCCAGAGTGACTCTGAAAAAGGACACAGATTCATCCCAAGAAACTTGACCAAAACAAGGAACCTCTAAAGCAATATATATATATATATACTATTGTATGTGAATACAGAAATTAATATACTCATTATAGATTTTAGCATTTTCCTGCATAAGTTAATGTCCATCATCAAATGTGTCCCTAAATGTCAGGCTTCTTCTTAAAGTTTACAAGTTTATTGCTGATATTTTTGTGGAACCCACACAAGATTTCTGCAAGATCAAAGTAAGCACAGTCCTTGTCATTTGATATACTATAGTCAATTTGAATAGCTGACTAAAATAAAATTTCTTACTAAATAATCCAACTAAATGTTATATTATGGATGACTATATATATTATTTATGTGTAACTTAAAATGCAATTTTACTAGAATACAAAATGAATATTTCAAACAAGTTAAATTTGAATTGCTAAGACCATTGTCAGATTATTAAGTATTCTGAAAGTAATTTTATTACTCAGTAAATTTAAACATGATTAATAGCTCAGGTATAATTATTTCAACTTATACAAATTCAATAATAAAAAATTGCACATAAGTCTATTTTGAGATATACTTGTGTTTTTATATTATTTTCTGAATTAATAACCCAATTAGTAAATTAAGACAATAAGAATTGGGATTCATGTACTAAATGCTTACATTACAGAAACATACATTTAAAGTAATAATGTAGATATAATTTAAATCATATAAAATACTAAAATTTATCATGAGAACAATACCAAAATATGTTATATTTTTCTATTCCAATATATTTTAATACTTCCTAATAAATACTAACACAAATATTTAAGAACTCAACGTAGGTTAGAAACATTTAGCTAAATGTGAAGGAATTACTGGTACAAATGCTTGAATAATTTTAGGGATCACTAAAACTCATCACAAAATTGATAGTGTTGGCAAAATACTCATTAATCAGGTATCATGCATCAACTTATAATTGTCAGTTACTTCAAATGTGTAAGAGGGTTTCTTTTTTCCATATCCTCACCATCGTTTGTTGTTTCTGGTCTTTTCATAGAAGTGAGGCAGTGTTTCATTGTGTGTTTGATTTGAATTTTCCTAACAATGTGATTATGAACATTTTTTATGTGTCTGTTGGTCACCTGTATGTCTTTAGGAAAGTGCCTATTTAGCTCTTTTGACAATTTTTATTGGATTTTTTCACTTGATTGATTGAGTTGAATGATTTCTTCATTGTTTTTTTCATCAATGTTTGGTGTGCAAACATTCTCTCCCATTCAATCAGTTGTCTTTTAATTTTAGTTATTGTTATTTTTGCTGTGTAGAAGTTTTTTGATTAGATATAGTCCCAGTTGTTGATATTCTCTTTTGTTTTCCTTACTGTTGGGAATGATTCACAAAGACATCACCGAAGTTTATGTCATAATGTGTTTTATCTCTGTTTTCATATATGTATTTTATTGTTGTGGATCTTAAATATAGGTCCCTATCAATTGTTGAGTTGATTCTTGTGTGTGTTGATTTTTTGTGTAGCATGCAACTATAGTTTTCCCAACACTATTTACCGGAGGGGCTACTACTCTATTCTTGGCTCCTTTGTCTAAGATTAACTGGTCATGCTTATGTGAGTTTACTTCTGTGGTCTCAGTTGTATTCCATTGGTCTGTGTGTCTCTTTTTGTTCTAGTATCAAGCTATTTTAATTATAGCTTTATTGTTTGATGTGTGATGCCACCATTTTCCCACTTTTTGTCAGGATTGCTTTGGTCACTTAGGATCTTCTATATTTCCATATGCATTTCAGTAATATTTATTCGATATCTTTGAAGAATACCATTGAAATTTTGATGGTGACTGCATTGAGTTTGTATATTGGTTTGGGTAGGGCAGCCACTTTGACAATGTTGATTCTTCCAATCCATGAGCATGGAATATCTTTCCATTTCTTTGTGTCTCTATTACTTTTTACAGTGTCTTTAAAAAAAAAAGATTTTTATTTATTTTTATTTATACAAGGAGTGGACTATAGGCCAGAGGCGCGGGAGGGTGAGAGTATTCAACAGAGACAGAGCGGGGAGCAGAACAGGCAGATGAACCTAAAACACTGCTGAGGGGAGCAGTGGGTGAGACAGGAGAGGTCTGCTGCACCATGTAGGTATCTCCCTGGCTGGCCAGGAATCCTACCAGCACTGAAAAGGCTGTGGACAGCTTCACAGCACTGCGCTCAACCCGCTGTGCCACCAGGGAGGCCCTTTTTAGAGTGTTTTATAGTTTTCTCTGTACAGGTATTTCACCTCTTGTGAAGTTGATTCCTATTTTTTTTTATTGCAAATGGGATTGTTTTCTTAATTTCTTTCTCTGCTAACTCGTTATTGACATATAGAAAGGCAACTAATTCTAGTGAATTGATTTTTATAAGCTGTCAACTTTTTGACCTGAATTACAATTTCAATTAATTTCTCAGTGGTGTCTTCAGGTTTCTATGTGTATTATCCTGTGGTCAGCCAATAATGATAACTTTACTTCTTTTCAAGGTAGATTCCTTTTATATCCCTATCTTGCCTAATTGCTCTAGGTAGGATTACCAAACTATGTTGAATAGTGTTGAGAGTGGATATCCCTGTCTTGTATCAGATCTTAGTGAAATAGCTTTCAGTTTTTCACTACTTAGAATGTTAGCTGTGACTTTATTATATGTGTTTTTTATTATGTAAAGATATGGTCCACTTAGCCCCAGTGTTTGGAGGATTTTCATCATAAATGGATGTTGAATCTTGAAGTCTTTCTTGATATTTGATGTATGTTTTTTTCTGGGGGGGGGTCATTCTTTTTGTTAATGTGTTGAATTACATTGATTGATTTTCAGATGTTGAACCTACCTGAGTCCCTGGTATAAATCCCAATTGGTCATGGTGTATAATCCTTATAATGCTTTCTTGGATTGGATTAGCTTAGATTTTATTAAGCTTATTTGTATTTGTGATCATTAGCAAAACTATAGTTTTCTTTCTTGGGGTTGTCACTATTTGGTTTCAGTACTAGATTAATTTTAGCCTCATGTTTTTTGGTTATTCTTTCTCAAATTGAAGTGCTTGAGAAGGATAGGATTAGGTCATCTTTTTATCTTTTTTGTTTTAAGATTTCTTTATTTATGCATACAAGAACTGGCGTACAGGCCAGAGATGTGAGGGGGCGGGGGTGAGAGGATTCACCTGAGACAGAGTGGGGAACTGAACAGGCAGACTGACTGAAATACACTGCTGAGGGGAGCAGCGGGTGAGACAGGAGAGGTCTGCTGTGCCATGTAGGTTGCTCCCTGGCCAGCCAGGGATAGAACTCGTGCTGTGGATTGCTTCATAGTGTGGTGCTTAACCCCTTGCACCACCAGGGAGGCCCAGGATTAGGTCATCTTTTAAAGATTGGTAGAATTTGTGAAGCTGTTTGGTTCTGAATTAAAAAAAAAATGGAGTTTTTATTACTGCTTGAAACAGTTATTGCTATTTCAATTTCCTTGCTTGTGATTGGTCTCTTTAGGTTTTACTTTTCTTCCCTATTCAGTCTTGGATGATTGTATACTTCTAAGAATTTGTCCATCTCCTTCAGGTTACTGAACTTATTAGCATGCAAGTGTTCATAGTAGTGTCTGGCAGAAAGGTGAGCACAAGCAAATTGAGTTTTCATGCAAGCTTTAAATAAAATTTTGAGATTTTGGTTTTTAAATTGTGTTACCATTACATTTTTGTGTAACTTTGTGCAAGCAATCTGTACTTCCTCAGCCTCAATTTCACATCTGTTTAATGGAGTGTTTGTGTATATTTTAAATGCTCACTTTAGACTTGACATATATTTAATCTCTCTTACCAGGAACTAAGTTTTGATTTAGCATGATGACTAGAGATAGTTCTTCCTTTGCTTGAAGTCTCTTCTTAGAGTCTACTGTTCTTGGGAATAGACCTTTGAGAATTGTATGGAGTCAAACAAAGATTAACTTAATCCTGGTTTACTAAAGTCTGTTGTAGAGAACACTGTAACTGCTATATAGAAGTTAATTAGAAAGTTTATTTTTAAAATGTCCTGTTTGCATTGATTCTGTTTAGCTGATTATAGTTTTCTTATTGTATATTCATGAGATGTCTAAGGCCAATACCTATGCTGTTTGCTATTGTTTTTCTCTAAAAGTAAAATTCCATATTCTAGTTAGAGTATAGGCAAAGACTGTAATACATCACCAATGAGCAAATATCAGAATATACATATGCTGATCTTTCTGATCTCAATAAATATGGTTAGCTGATCAATATAAAATTTTTATTTGTTAAACTTGGCAAATAGGGATAATGACTTGTTTAATTTGAAAAGGAGCTTTGAAAAGCACTATATTCTGCATCATATTCAAGTAATGTCTAACACAGGAACATCAAAGGCATTTGTAAATGAATATATTTATATGTGAGAGTCAGTCTAAAAGGATACGAAAATGTTTCTATATATTTTTAAATACAATTCTTCTGTCAACAAATGAACAATAAAATTCAGGATACAAGAAATTACTGAAAATGAGGTACCTAAACACATATTTACATATATTATGCACATTTTAAATTTCAAAATTATTAAATTGGTAATGTTGAATTAAATTCTGCTCCTTCTTCCCCCCCCCTACTTTCTTAACCTCATGTCTTTAGTTTACATTTGAAAAGACAAGGGAAATTGCATGTGATAAATTCAAGGCAATTATATTCAATAGTCTATAGTTTATGTGCTCATACCTGGGTTTATCTAATCTTATTAAAAGTATCATTATTTGCACACTGTATTGCAAAGAAAAGAGAAATAGATTTTGAGTTGGATATTGGGGTGATATTCAGATGAAATAAAGTATTCCTTGTCCATTCCTATGTTAATTTTACTTCATGATCTCTTAAAGATGATTTTCTAATATTAATATATAATTGTTATTAAGTAATTGTAAGGAATTTTAAAAATCTGATCTGGCTTTAGTTAAATTTTGATTCATGACCAGAGCAATAATATGAGATTCCTTTTTCATCAAAACTTCTTGGCTGGCAGAAATTACATTTTATAATATCACCATTGCAGCTTAAAGATTTATAATTTAAATACTTTTACATTTCAAAACAATCACTTAAAATAAGTTCTGCTCTCCAGTAGAGATTTTTACAAAGTGAAATTTGTAACTATAAGCATATTGTAATACTGGAGCTCCGGAGAATCAATTATGTAGAGATAAACTTGATAAGTATGAGGCCAATACAGGAAATCTGAGTCAATAGGTGGAAGGAGACAGGCACTGGTGACATTATTTGAGGCTTCCAGATTCAACCATCCTGGACTTTTTGTTTTGATGCATCAACAATTTACCTTTCTTATTTATTCTTATTAAAGCTGTATTTTTATCACTTAATAACTGAAAGAATGATGAATAATATGGGGACTATGGTCAGAGCTTTCTATGTCATGCTTCAAACTATATACTTCTGTTGTAGATTCACACTGCAACATCATACTGAAAGAGCTGAATAAAAAAGAATTTGCTGAAATTAAAGACATCTTATAACAAATGTTACTCTTTTAACATTATCATGAAATCAAATAGTACCAATAAAAGAATAATTCTCCTAATCCAGTGAGCTACCTCATTGGCAAGACTGCATGTGTCATTTGTGACAGTATTTCAAGGTTTACTCTTAATAATATGGAAAATGTTTGACTTCATAATTTTCCCAACTCAATAATATGGAAAAGGTTTGACTCCAAAATTTTCCCAGAGAAACTTTACCCAGCAGTTTATCTCATTCAAAAGAAACTGTACTTTAGAGTTTGCATAATCTCTAATTATAATTTAACTCAATATTCACTTCTATATTGAAAATGAAGAAACGCTTGTCTTCAAATACATGATTTTAAAGAAAAACCAATAAAACAGTTTTAAAATTACTTTTCAGACTTTCCTTTTTGTAATTGTTTTAAAATTTTCTCATGGGTCGTTTTCTTACTCGAATTGTTTTCTTGCTCTACTCCGAATACAGTTTCTTTTTCTTTTCCAAAACAAATATTGTTTTAATGTTTCTCTCTCTCTCGTTTTTTTAAAGATTTATTTATTTATGCATACAACAGCTGGGGCATGGGCCAGAGATGCGGGGGTAGGGGAGTGAGAGGATCCACCAGAGGCAGAATGGGGAACAGAACAGGCAGACTGACGAAATACAGTGCTGAGGGGAGGAGCAGGTGAGACAGGAGAGGTCTGCTGCGCCATGTGGGTTTCTCCCTGGCCGGCTGGGGTTCGAACTCATGCTGCAGAGGCTGCAGACCACCTCATAGTGCGGTGCTCAACTCCTTGCACCACCAGGGAGGCCCCTGTTTCTCTGGTTTTAAAAGTAATCCATATATCTTAAAAAAATTAAACAATACTCAATGGCATGAAGGAAGTGAAAATGTATTAAGAAAATCTCTGCAAAGATTGACCTCTTCTATTGTGGAGAAAAGAGAAAAAGGAACTCTCCTGCACTGTTGGTGGGAGTGCAAACTGGTCCAACCACTATGGAGAGCTGTGTGGAGATTTCTGGACCTACTAAACATAGAGCTTCCATATGATCCAGCAATTCCACTCCTAGGTATTTACCCAAAGGACACAGAAACATCAATTCCAAAAAGTACCTGCACCCCTATGTTTATAGCAGCACTATTTACAATAGCTAAGATTTGGAAACAACCCAAATGCCCAAAAATAGATGACTGGATCAAGAAGATGTGGTACATATACACCATGGAATATTACTCAGCATTCAAAAAAGATAAACACATGCAATTTGCAGCAACTGGATGGCGCTGGAAGGGATCATGCTCAGTGAAATAAGCCAGAAAGAAAAAGAAAAATACCGGATGGTCTCACTTATAGCAGGAATCTAGAAAACTTAAATAAGGGACCAGGAAAAAGAATAACTATAAGAAAGAAAAATATCAAAATCAACAAATAACTATGAACAAGAGACTCTATGGGCATGGGGGGCGGTGAAAGGAGGGCTTAGGGTAAAAATATGGGGGTTGTAATTATATGGGGAATATAAAAATAAAATTTAAATTAAAAAAAAGTTTGACTTCTAAAACTAATCTACATATATTATAATAAAGTACTATTATTTTACATCCTTGTTAATTTTTTCATAATATAGAATTTCTCCTCTCAGGTGTGGTCACCATAGGTCTCCCACCACCAAAAGCACCCATAACCAGAGCCTCCCTGGTGGTGCAGGCCATTGAGCACCGGACTATAGAGCTGTCCATGGCCTCTGCAGCAGTGCAGGTTTGCACCAGCTAGCGAGAATCCCACATGGCGCGGCAGACCTCTCCTGTCTCGCCCGCTGCTCCCCTCAGCAGTATGTTTTGTCAGTCTGCCTGTTTTGTTCCCCGTTCTGTCTCTGGTGAATCCTCTCACCCTCCCACACTTCTGGCCTGTACCCCGGCTCTTGTATAAATAAAATAAATCTTAAAAAAAAAAGCTTGGAAAAAAAAGCACCTATAAACTTCTACCTTTGTCCATTGTGCTCTCTCCCCATGTTTTCTCCCTTCCCTTCCTTCCTGAGTGCTTCAGGTCTATGGTTTTATTTTGCTGTTGTTCTTGTTGTTAAACAGTCCTTATAATTCATAGTGCTGGTATCTATAACCATACTTGCATCCCAGTTTGAAGTGAATGATATCAAAGCTGTACCCTCTTACTATCAAGATTTATACCCTGTTAATGTACCCTGTTACTATCAAGATTTATACCATTTTAACTTGGCCCAAATATGTAATCCTATTTTGTTACAAATTTATTTTGGGGCATTATTCAAATCTGTCTTGTAACTTGGTGATACTGAAATAATTTTAAATAAAACTTGTTCATTTTATTTCATAATGAAATGCCAAATCGATTATGGCTGACTGAGGAATCATTATGACTAGTTGCTCTTACTTATGTTGTACATAAAAATTTCCAGGTAGTTACATCAAATAAAAAATGCTTCAAGAATGATTGTTTAAATCACATGTGTCTTTAAATGCAAACAACTAAAATCTTTTAGCAAGTTTTTAACTTTTAAAATCAGGGAACTCTTTCAAATATTTGCTTCTCAACTATAATTTTTAGCACTATAATTTTTCTTAACTATATATTTTAGTACTGATCCAACTGATTTGATCAAAAACCATTCAAAAAAGCTGCTTTTTTGAGGAAGAAGAACCTGTGACTTTGGTTCAATATGTAATATATCCATATCATTCCACATTTGGGTCATACTTCATTTAAGGTGTGTTACATTATTTTCAATGTAATACAAATAACTACAATCCAAGGTGATCACCAAGACAATATAAGAGACAAATTATTTTCATTATTGAAATCTGCTTGGTATTATTTTCTGAGGTGTAATCCTATAAACACTTTGTTTTCCTTCATCTTTAGGACAGTTCATAACCTCAGTTTTATTATATAAATGCCATTAATCCAATAGCACCAAAGAAGTCCAAATGAAACTTAAGTAAATTCCTATATATGTCCAATTGCAATGCTATGACATATATGCGCAAATGCATCATTTACTTCAATGAATGCTTGATGCATAATTCACTTTTTAAAAATTAAGTACAAGATTATCAATTTTCTTAATAACTGCAGTGGGTAAAAGCAGCAGTATATAGGTAGCTTTTATTTATTTATTTATATTGTAAAGATTTATTTATTTATCCATACATACAAGAACCGTGGTACAGGCCAGAGTCGCGGGAGGGTGAGAGGATTCACTAGAGACACAGCAGGGAACAGAACAGGCAGACTGACGAAACACACTGCTGAGGGGAACAGCGGGCGCGACAGGAGAGGTCTGCTGCACCATGTGGGACCCTCGCCGGCTGGCTGGGATCAAACAGGCGCTGCAGAGGCTGCAGAGAGCTTCACAACGCTGCGCTCAACCACCTGCGCCACCAGGGGAGGGCCAAGGTAGCTTTTAATTTTTACAATACATATACTATGTTTTCTGAAGGATGTGCTCATACAATTTTTAAGACAATACAAAGAATCTTCTATGTTTTGATTCAAGTATTTTTGTCATTGGAGTAAGATTATGGAAAGGATGATATGTGGATCAGGTTACTTGACGTCATATAACCTCTAATTTTCCTTACAGTACTAGTTTCTATATACTAGAAAATGCCTTTTGCTCATGTATGTCTTATTATCAGATTAAATTCAAACCACGCAACTTGCCATTCACTAAACTATTGTTTCAATCATTTCTTCCATTACTTAGCAGTGGTTCTTATTAGAATATTTCTAATCATTTTCCCAATCAACTACTTATTTGTACTTTTTTTTAACTTTTGTCCTTGTTTCTGAAAGCTGTATGTTAGTTAAGGCTTATAACATATTCCTTTTTCACCATCAAGTTTTTTCAGACTAATTCTTTCAGACAAGTTCTCTCTTAAAAAAGATGTCTTATATATACAACAATCATACTTTATAAACCATTCAGAAAAATTCTGCACCTGTTGCAGAATTTGTTTCCATTTAACATTCTAGGGACCTTTTCATGTGAGAAATTCCTTCTGCCTCTTTAAAAGCATGGAAGGCAGTAATAAAACATTGCCAAGAGTACATGATAAAATTAGCAAAGTCAGTGAAATTAAGTCATGAGAAGATGCTAAGTTTAAAGACAGAAGGGAGGGTACATATGGGCAATTAGTAAGTTATTTGTAGTCAGACATCTATTATTAAGGTCAAGTATGTGTTTATTTTAACTAAGGTGATTTATCCTTCATCAATATCTGATTTAACAAATTTACTTTTACTTTCAAATATGATGATTTTCTTAGAAGAAATCAACCCAAGCTCAACTGCAAAAGCTTACTGACACTTTTAGAAAGGGTATGAAATTTTGCTGAAATGATTATGTGATTATCTTTAATTAGAACAATAAGCAATTTTGAGTTACTTAGTGCCTCATTAATAACAGCATTATGATTTTTTCAAAGTTCATCTTTGAAAATTCTCATCTATAACTCCCATAACATAAGCCATAATTAAATGTGCCAAAGTGCAATTTTGAAATATATCAGTTTATATGCCCATATTTTGTGTCTCTGTAATTGCCATGTGACAAGATACAGCTGTAAAGTGCTACTTTGGACAAACACACCATCATTTCTGTTTCAAAATTAGTCAACAGTGATTGGCTAATTGAATTTTTTATACTTATAGAAAACAATGAATTATCAGATTTAGTGCCAACTTTAATTCCCTGAATAGCATACTCAAATGTTTATGGAAGCAAGAGGGTTGATTTGAAGATGTAATCATGAAGAAAACTGGATATCTAACCAGAAGTAATCAGTTTCTCATGAATGTGGTAAGTTATCAGAGTGATTGATCTGTTTTTTCCTAAATTGCCATTAGATAAACTCAAAAAAATGAGAAGTTTAAATTTTGACTATAATTGTATACCATTACTTAAGATAACTTTTAATCAAATATGTTTTTAAAAATAGTCTTCTATTTTACTACTTAAATTTTGTTCATGAGTAAAGATTTTTAATACACTTTAACAAAGGCTGACACGCTTCGTCTTTTTCTCTCCATTAAGAATATCTAATTATGAAGTCTTCCTATGATTTTTGAAAAATACATGACATTTAGAAAAGATAGTTCATTCATGCACCTTTCATTTCCTTTTTTTTGTCGTTCCAAGTCTTTATATATATACTGCTCATTTTTGTACAATGTATGCTTTCTCCTCTCAGGTGTAGTCCCCATAAAATTCCCACCACCAATTCACCCGTAAACCATCACTATAGTCCCCTGTGCACTTCCCTTCCCTGAATTGATCCCTCTGTCTCCCCCTTTCCTGCAGAATAACTTATGTTATTGTTAGTTTCTATTCCCTAGCAGTAATTTACAATGAGAGTTTCTAAAAACAGGCAAACATGTAAACCACAAAAAACACTGCTACAAAATATGTCCCACCATTTTGTGCTGTAGAAACTAATATAGTTCGTTTTATTGTCTAGTTTTTGCTAAACAATACTACATTTTACAATGGTCTGCTAATGTACTACAGCATTCTTTGTAGTATAACTACATGCCTTTATATATCTCAACAGAAATTGTGTTGAAGATAATTTATTTCAAAATTAAGTTTTAGTTGACAAAGCTCACCAGGTTTTCCTGTTGATTTCTCTAATTTGCAGAACTCTAATTATAAAAATGTATAGTGAGTAGTACAGAAACAACTATATTGATGCCTTCAATGTACCAAGCAGCTATTTTTGTTAATTACATTTTAACTCTAGTTAACTGTCATATTTCTGTGTTGATAAATACCTTCTCCCCATTTCAATGAGGAATGCCCATGAGGAATTTACTAACTGTTTTTTCATGTGTATGCTGTAAGTATTTGCTCAACTCTTGCCTAATAGCAAGCACTGAACTAACTACCAAAGGAAATGCAAAAAAATAAAAGACTAGCAAGTATTGGGGGCTATATTGCATTTATTTGCCCATGTGATGGGATTTTCCAATTCTGTGGAAGAGGTTTGGATGTCATTCTTATCTAGTAATATTATATACTGGGGCATGACTTTAAATGGAAGACTCTCTTTAAATATGCTAAAAGTATATGTGCAAAATATTATCCATGAATTTTTTGAAACAGTCTAAGTGGCATTTTTTTGAAAGTTATTGATTTAAATATACACCTGCTTAAAGGAACAACAGGTCATAAAAACATCAAAAGAATCAAATGATAACAAAATGTTTCCAAACCATTTTCTCACTTGTAAAAATACAGTTTATTTGCAATTCTAATCTTACCTAGTTTTCAGGGAGTGAAAAACAGTTTCCTAGACATAAGCTAATTAACCTCCATGTAGATAATACACTGTGAGACAATTCAGTTCTTAAATAATATGTACTTTCCCAATGATTGGTTTGATATATAAGCAGCTGATAGTGCAACGATGGTAACGTTCATGTCTAATTTTGCTTCCTATGCCCACAACAGTTTATTTTCAAATGTTCTTGGATTCTTATAAGTCACTATAAACTTTCTCATAAAGGTGAAAGGGGAAAGCCATTTAACATTCTGAGTGTTCTTCTGTATGGGTATAAAATGTTGCACATGTTAGTTCAAGTCATTGGCCAAAGATAAGGAAATTTGCCATTTCCCCATAAGCTAACATCTTAATTTTATTGAAAAATGCAGAACCAAACACCCTGGCATTGATTCATTTAGATTGCATTTGGTTGGACCCACTCATTGTTGGGTACAGAACACATTTAATTCAGTACCCTCTAGAGAGGTGTCAGCATCTACGCAGTGTTATCCCCTTTTGCCTTACTGAAAGTCAGAGTGTATGAGACCATCTGCTCCAGAATCACCCTACCATCTGACAGCTCTCTGGCCTCAGAAGAGAAGGTGACACTATAAAGACCCAGATGCCTTGACAGTTGAATTTATTTAGTTCATCATAATTATACCATCAGAAAGCTAAAAAGCTACATTTTCAGTCCCATTGTCCTCAGTCTCCTCCCTTAGGGATGCAAGATGTTTCCCTCTCTGCCCCAGAATGCCATTTTCTACCTTTTAGTATACATCTGTATGTTCTGGCATCTATGTACTTTTCCCTCACTCTCAGTGTCTTTCTACCCTTACACTTGTAGTTCCCCAATGGCCCTCTGATCTGCATGCTGCCTTTCTTCCTTGAAAATGGACAAAAATAAACAAAGATATTCTCAGATAAGGGAAAACTCAGAGAAGTTATTGCTGTAAGACCTGTACTAAAAAAAAGCTAAAACAAGCATTTTTTAGGTTAAGAGGAAATTATATAAACTTGTATTTGAAATCATTTTCTCAAAGCTAAATATTATTTTGTATTATTATATGTTGTAATAGAGTATTTTCAGGAATGAAAGAGGAGCTAGAAATTTAGTGAGAATATGTACAAACATAAACCTTTATTTTCTCCTCATATATTCTTTAACTATGCACACTTATTGAAATTGATTTATTTAGGTTTAACCTATATGACAACAATGAAAGAAAGGTTAATGGGGGGAATAAAAGGAACATATGGTTGTAAAGCTTCTTTACTGAAGTGATAAAATATAACTCTGCATAAGCTATGAAAAGTTAGTATGTATATTATAAAGCCTAAAACAAGCACTAAGAAATAATACAAGAGACATATCCTAAGATGAATAGATAAATGAAACTGAAATAAGAAACATAAATATTCAAATAATCCAAAAGAAGCTAGAAAATGGAGAGTAGAACTCAAAAGGGTAATAATAAACAGAAAACAAATAATAAATTGATACAAGTAAATGTAATTATATCAATAAATACATTGAAATATAGTTGCAACACATACATTAAGATTCAGGTTAAATTTTAAAAATGGGGTTGGGGGGCGGAGCAATATGGCGGTGAGGAGACTCTGCGAGTAAGATCTCCCATTAAAAAAAGTTAATAGGGAGGAAAAGTGGCAGGTCCCAGTGAGAACTGGGACACGGAAGATAAACGGTGACTCCAGCAAACTGCCCGAAGAACAAAGTTGCCATAAAAGAGGACCAGAAGGGAGGAAAGCACAGAACCCTGCTCTCCTCCCCCGCCCACAGAGTTGGCACTCTCCGACCAGCAGAGAGGAGGAAAAAAACAAACTAAAACGACCAACAAGAACAAACTATGCATCAAGTGGGACTGTGAGTGGAAAGGAACTATTGCAGCCACCACACCCCGTGAACAGGAGCTGTGGAGAACCCTGCAGGATTTGCTGCTGCAGTGAGCGAACGGCTCCCGGCGCCATTAGAGAACAAAGAGACTCTGGAGGAGACCTGCACTTAGCCCCGGGCCGGCCGGTAAGCTTGTGTGGAAAAGCGGCACGCTTGGCGCGCTTGAAAAGCAAACGCGGATCGGGATCGCTGCTGCCCAGGTCCCCGTGCCTGCGACCTAGGCTTGCGGGGAGACACGCGGAGGCCCTCGCTGAGGTGAAAGTCCCTCACTGAGTAAGCAGGAACCAGGTGCACAGGCACGGGAGCGGGTACAAAAGGCGCCATTCCCCCGCCACTGAACTGGGCTACAGCCCACGTCCTGGACCTGAGGGCTTTGGAACTGAGACCCGGGGCACGAAATTCGGGGTGTGGGTTCTCCACGACGGTGGGGCACAAGGCAGACACAGCACCCCAAAGCCATTGAGGTTTACCCTACCATTCTCGCTCTGTTCCCTGTCCCACGGGGGGGGCTCGAAAAGCAGCCCCCCAAGGACAATAGGAGAGATCTCTGGCGCCACCTAGCAACCAGAAAATAAAGTCACTAACACCCCACAGAACAGGGAAATTTCTTAAGAAAAGACTTCTTGAAAAGGGCAGAAGGCTTCTGGAGGACCCAGTGGCCAGTTGGGAAGTTAGCCCACGCCAGGCCCCTTCCAACCAGCAGTCTGAGCCCACAGAGGGAGAAGGCACCCACGTCCGGGGCAGACAGGGCGCGCAGAAGAGTGTACCTGAGACCGGATGCACAAGGACTGCATCCCGCTTCGCCATTTTAGATCAGGGACATTTCTTCAGTAAAGACTGCCTAAAACCAGCAGAAAGCTCCCCCAGAAGCCAGAGATGACTCCTGGAGGAGCCAGAGGGGAGCGGAGAAGTTCACCCAAGATGCCGGCCAGTCCGAGCAACACAGTGTCCCAATGCATACGACAAATTAGAAAACAGACAGTAGGGAGTAGAAGAACCACACGAAACCTAGTAACTCCTCAGGAAAGAAGCACACCACAAAAAGAAAACCACCCCCCAGATTGCAACGAGAGTAACTTGGAAGAAATTCTGAGCCTTCCAGAAAGAGAATTTAAAATTGCCATAATTAAAAAAGTGACAGAAGTCATAAAGGAAAACAATGATCAGAAGAAGGAAATTCAGTCCCTAAAGAGGGAAAACAATGGTCAGAAGAATGAAATTGAGTTCCTATAGAGAGAAGTAAAAGAAATGCAAGAGATCAAAGAATTAATGGAGGAACTAAAGAACTCTGGGAAAAGCAATGAAAGCAGAATAGATGAAATGGAAGAACGAAAAGTACTCTTGAAGACACAGAAATAAAAAGAACCAAAACAGAAAAGGAAAGAGAAGTACGAAGGAAAAAGAACGAAGAAAGACTTCGGGAACTATCTGACTCCATGAAGAAAGGAAATATAAGAGTTATAGGAATTCCAGAAGGAGAGGAGAGAGATGTAGGAACAGAGAAAATATTCCAGGAGATAATTGAAGAGAACTTCCCAAATGCGAAATGAGATGAAAATTGATATACAAGAAGCAAGAAGAACACCAAACGTACACGACAAAAGGAAAAATACAGCAAGACACATAATAGTAAAGCTCCCAAGAATCCAGGATAAGGAAAAAATAATGAAGCTGACAAGAGGGAAGAAACAGATAACATTCAAAGGAAAACCAATCAGGCTGACATCAGACTTCTCTGAAGAAACACTATGGGCAAGGAGAGAGTGGAGGGACATAGTCAACAGACTCCAAGAAAACAGATGCCAACCAAGAATACTCTATCCCACAAAGCTCTCCTTCCTCTATGAAGAAAGAATAAGGACCTTCCCAGACAAACAGAAACTCCGGAATTTCATTACGACTAAACCCCCACTCCAAAAAATACTACAAGGAATCCTAAAGCCAGAACCTCAGAGGGACAAATAACAATGAAAGAAGGCCAAAAAAAAAAAAAAGTTATTAAAAGAATAAATAAATAAAATCAAAGGAAAGACAAACACAATGGCAAATACAGATGCTAACATATCAATATTAACTCTAAATGTAAATGGACTAAACCCTTCAATAAAAAGACACGGAGTTGCAGCCTGGATTAAGAAACAAAACCCAACCTTTTGCTGTCTCCAGGAAACACATTTAGCTACAAAAGATAAAAATAGGCTCAAAGTTAAAGGATAGAAAACAATCCTACAAGCGAATGGACCAAAAAAGAAAGCAGGAACAGCTATACTTATATCAGATAAAACAGACTTCAAACTCAAAAAAATAAAAAGAGACCCCAATGGTCACTACATTATGATCAAGGGGACAATACTTCAAGAAGAAATAACACTCATTAACATATACACACCAAACGAAGGAGCACCAAAATATATCAGACAATTGTTGTCCTCTCTGAAAACAGACATCAGAGAAAACACATACGTAGTGGGAGACTTCAACACACCACTATCAACAATGGATAGATCAACAAGACAAAAAATAAGTAAAGAAACCAAAGCTCTAAATAAGGACCTAGAGCAATTGGGCTTAACAGACATCTATAGAACACTAAACCTCAAAAAAACGGAGTACACATTTTTCTCAAGCGCACACGGATCATTCTCCAGGATCGATCACATACTGGGGCACAAAACAAACATCAACAGATACACCAAGATTGAAATCATACCAACCATCTTTTCTGACCATGAAGGCATCAAACTAGAAATAAACCATAAAAAGAAGGCAAGGAACTTTCCTAACTCATGGAGATTAAAAACCACACTAATGGAAGACCACTGGACTAACGAGGAGATCAAAGAAGAAATTAAAAAAATTCTTTGAATTGAATGACAAGGAGGACACCAATATCCTAAATGTATGGGATAAGCAAAAGCAGTAATAAGAGGAAAATATATAGCAATAGAGGCTCACATCAAGAAACAAGAAAGAACTCAAAGAAACAACCTAATCTCGAAGCTCAGAGATCTAGAAAAAGAACAACAAAAAAACCCCAAAACCAATAGAAGAAAAGAAATAATAAAAACCAAAGCAGAAATAAATGAAATTGAAACTAAAAAAAACAATCCAAAAGATCAATGAAACCAAGAGCTGGTTCTTTGAAAAAATCAATAAAATAGACAAACCCCTAGCCAGGCTCACAAAGGAAAAAAGGGAGAAAGCACAAAAAATTGGATCATAAATGAAAGAGGAGAAATTACAACGGACACAGCAGAAATCAAAATAATAATCAGTAACTACTATGAACAGTTATATGGAAACAAGTTCAAAAATCTAGAGGAGATGGACAAATTCCTACAACTCTACAATCACCCAAAGATAGATAAAGACGAAATAGAACACCTAAACAGACCAATTACAATTAGCGAAATTGAAATGGTAATCAAAAACCTCCCCAAAAACAAAAGCCCAGGACCTGATGGATTTACAAATGAATTCTACCAAAGATTCAGAGATGAATTAGTGCCTATCCTTCACAAACTCTTCCAAAAAATTGAGAAGGAAGGGACAATACCAAACACGTTCTATGAAGCCAACATTACACTAATACCAAAACTGAATAAGGACAACACAAAAAAGGAAAAATACAGGCCAATCTCTCTAATGAACACTGATGCAAAAATCCTCAATAGAATTTTAGCTACCAGAATCCAACAATGTATCCATAAGATAATTCACTACAACCAAGTAGGATTCATTCCAGGGACACAAGGATGGTTTAACATCCGAAAATCAATCAACGTTATCCAACACATCAACAAAAGGAAATATAAAAACCATATGATAATATCAATAGATGCTGAGAAAGCTTTCGACAAAGTGCAACACCCATTCATGATAAAAGCCCTTGAAATTCTTGGGATACAAGGAACATACCTCAACATCATAAAGGCCATCTATGACAAGCCAACAGCCAGTATCATTCTCAATGGTGAAAAGCTGAAAGCAATTCCATTAAAATCTGGAACAAGACAAGGATGTCCACTCTCACCACTGCTTTTCAATATAATACTGGAAGTCCTAGCCAGAGCAATAAGACAAGAGAAAGACATTCAAGGAATCCAAATAGAAAAAGAAGAAGTCAAACTATCACTATATGCAGATGATATGATAATATACGTAGAGAATCCCAAAAACTCCACAGAAAAACTAATTCAACTCATCAATCAATTCAGTAAAGTGGCAGGATACAAAATCAACACGCAAAAGTCAGTAGCCTTCCTATACACAAATAATAAATCTGAAGAAGAAGAAATCAAAAAAAACAATCCCTTTTAGTATCAAAACAAAAAAATCAAATATTTGGGAATAAATCTAACAAAAGAGGTAAAGGACCTATATAAAGAAAACTATAAAACACTGTTAAAAGAAATAGAAGAAGACACAAAGAAATGGAAAGACATCCCCTGCTCATGGATTGGAAGAATAAACATTATTAAAATGGCCATCCTACCAAAAGCAATATACGGATTCAATGCTATTCCAATCAAAATTTCAATGTCATTCTTCAAAGAAATAGAACAATTATTGATGAAATTCATATGGAATCACAAAAAACCCCGAATAGCCAAAGCTCTACTAAAAAAAAAAAAAAGAAGGAAATGGAGGCATCACACTCCCAGACTTCAAACTATACTACAAAGCCATAATCATCAAAACTGCATGATATTGGAACAAGAACAGACATATAGACCAATGGAATCAAATTGAAAATCCAGAAATAAACCCAAAAATTTATGGTCAACTAATCTTTGACAAAGGAGCAAAGACTATGAAATGGAGCAAAGAAAGTTTGTTCAATAAATGGTGATGGGAAAACTGGGTTGCTACATTCAAGAATGAAGCTTGACCACTACCTCACACCATACACAAAAATCAACTCAAAATGGATTAAAGAACTAGATATAAGACCTGAAACCATAAAATACGTAGAAGGAAATATAGGTGAAACACTACGTGATTCGCACATCAAAGACATCTTTACAGACACATCACCCCAAGCAGTGATAGTGAAGGCAAAGATAAACAGCTGGGACTACATCAAATTAAAGAGCTTCTGCACAGCTAAAGAGACAATAACAAAAACAAAGAGAAACCCCACCAACTGGGAGAACATTTTTGCACACAACACTAATGATAAAGGACTGATCACAAAAATCTGCAAAGAGCTGATGAGACTCAGCAACAACAAAGAAAATAATCCAGTCAAAAATGGGCAGAAGAGCTAAAAAGAAACTTCTCTGAAGAGGAAATGCAAATGGCCAACAGACATATGAAAAAATGTTCAACATCACTTGTAATCAGGGAAATGCAAATCAAAACTACCATGAGATACCATCTTACACCAGTGAGAATGGCACATATTAAAAAAACTAGCAACAGCAAATGTTGGCGAGGGTGTGGAGAAAAAGGAACTCTCCTGCACTGTTGGTGGGAGTGCAAACTAGTCCAACCACTATGGAGAGCTGTGTGGAGATTTCTGGACCTACTAAACATAGAGCTTCCATATGATCCAGCAATTCCACTCCTAGGTATTTACCCAAAGGACACAGAAACATCAATTCCAAAGAACACCTGCACCCCTATGTTTATAGCAGCACTATTTACAATAGCTAAGCTTTGGAAACAGCCCAAATGCCCAAAAATAGATGACTAGATCAAGAAGATGTGGTACATATATACCATGGAATATTACTCAGCATTCAAAAAAGATAAACACATGCAATTTGCAGCAACATGGATGGCGCTGGAAGGGATCATGCTCAGCGAAATAAGCCAAAAAGAAAAAGAAAAATACCGGATGGTCTCACTTATAGCAGGAATCTAGTAAACTTAAATAAGGGACCAGGAAAATGAATAACTATAAGAAAGTGAAAATCAAAATCAACAAAAAACTATGAACCAGAGACACTTTTTTGGGGATGGGGGGCGGGAGGGGAGGGATTAGAGTCAGAATGGGGGGTTTGCAATTGTATGGGGGAATATAAAAATTAAATTTATTATTTAAAAAAAATTAAAAAAAAAAACTTTGTTGTTTCCAAATCCAATGTTCTTAATAAAATCTTGAGGAGCACTGAGAGGAAAAAATAAAGAAAGAAAGAAATAAATAAAGAAATAAATTTTAAAAATGGTTCAACTATGTTCTTTCAACAACAATCTTACTTTATAATGTTATAAATAAAAGATGAAGTCTCAAAAAATATATCATGCAAACAATATTCAAAAGGAAGTTGAAATGACTATATTAATACAAGAAAAAGTATAATTCATGTTGTAGGAAGTGTAATGACCAAACTCTGAGACACTGAATGATGTATGGAACAAACTTCATACCTAGATGTCCTTAAAGTGTCTACCTCCATCTCTATGGCAATGAGATATCAGGATTTAAGGACTACAAATTGTAGCATGCCATCAACCCAAGTACCTACACAGGGGACCCCTGGGAACTAGGGGCAGATTTGAGTGGCCATCCTTGGCATATAACTGAACACATGGGTGCTATGTTGCTTATATACGCATGTTCTCTTGCTTTTCTGGCTTTGTCTTGCACACTGATATCTCAATTCAGAGGGCATTACTGGTAGGGAACATGGGGCAATCTCTCTCTTCTCCCTATTCTTATAATTCCCCTTGTAAATAAGCCTTTTTATTAATTTCTCTCTGTATGTCTGCTTTTGGGTTTTGCCCTGAGTTCTTAAGTGTGTGTGAGGACTCAAAAATTGCGTCACCCCATTTCCACGTGGAGTTGTCCTGTGAGATTCAGAACAAGGAATGTAACCAGGCACAAAAAGGAACTGAAAATAATGAAAGGAGAAGCTCACTAAAAAAATTTTAAAAACCTACACGTACATATTCCATACAATACAGTTTTGCAATATATAAAGCAAAAACTAATAGTACTCGAAAGAGAAGTAAGCAAAAACATTTCTAATTTACAGATGGGCCAAAAAGGAAGTCACAAAGGAAATTAGAAATATTTTGAACTGAATGAAAGAATTACAACCCATGCAATTCATAAGACACAGCTAAAGCAATGATTAAAAGGAAGATTGCAACTTTAATACTAAAAATTAGAAAATAAGGCAGCTCCAAACTCAATTAATCTTTAGAAATGAGAAGACCAAATTACATACAAAGCAAGCAGAAAAAAAAATTAAGAAATAGAAATCAGTGATTTTGAAAATAACAATATTAAAACACTGAAATGAAAAGTCCAAGGTGAGAGAACATGTTAAAAAATCAATATACAAGATCAGTAAATATTTCATTTACTGTAATAATACTCTTTCTGCTATAAAGAAAGTCTGTGGACAAGGAATTTGAGCTAACTTTTATGGACAATTTGATTTTAGTTTATTTACTTCTGTAGAATTGATGAGAAACACAATAATTTTAAGTCAAGGGATGGATGAGGTATGATGATAGAAACTATCTTTATTGGTTTGTCAAAACTGTGTGATCTAGCTCTGTGTGTCAGGGAATTAGAAACAAAATTTGGGCACTATAAGATATCATTCTCTATAGAGTTTTTCAAATATATTAAAGGATATTTGATAGGAGAACAAGTGTTAGTGGTAACTTCTTAACATGTAGAGGAAATTGTTAGATGCCCATTTTGAGTCCCTTGAAAATTCCAAAATATGTTAAGGACAAAATATGTTAAGGACAAAATATGTTAAGGACAAATCCCCACCTGCAGAAGCTCTACACATGACATTTTATCTTAATTTTTCCACAATAAAAATATTAGAAACTCAGTAGTTATGAGTTAAAATAGATGTGAAGCTCTAAAAATATTTGAATTGTCACTGTAAATAAATATGATTTGAGATTTAATAAAGAGATGAGAGCTGTGAAATCCTTGGTCACACATACTTTGAAGACAAATGATCAAACACCCTTTTCTTTTTTTCTTTATTATTATTATTTTTTCTATTTTTTATGTTTGCATTATTTTTTTTGATTTTTTAAAACAATATTTGCTTCCCCCAACCCCCTCAGACTGAGTCCCCCTAGAATTTCCTTCCCCGTTCCTCTGTCTACTAAAAATGGAGCTACCATATGACCCGGCAATTCCACTACTAGGGATCTACCCAAAAGGCACAAAAACAGTGATTCAAAAGAGCACCTGTGCACCTATGTTTATTGCAGCACTATTTACAATAGGTAAAACCTGAAAACAACCCAAATGCCCAAAAATAGATGACCTGCTCAAATATATACACAATAGAATATTATTCAGCAATCAAAAAAGATAAACTCATGCCATTAGCAGCAACGTGGATGGAGCTAGAAGGAGTTATGCTCAGTGAAATAAGGCAGAAGGAAAAAGAAAAATATCGGATAGTTTCACTTATAATAGGAATATAGGGAAACCAAATAAGACATCAGTGTAAAAAATAATAATAACAGTACAAAACAGAAGAAAGCAAAAACAGACAATTATAAATCAGAGACATACTGCCGGGTACATGGAGGGGGAGGGATGAGAGGGAAGGAGGTAGGAACACAGGGGACTGTGGTGATGGTACATGGGTGTCTTGGGGAAGGAAATTCTATGGGGACTCAAACACCCTTTTCTTAATTATAATGTTGTCCTTCCATAGAGGTATCCCATAAAAATCTCAAAATTTTATGGGGGAAAGTGTAATGCCAGATCTACTTCATCAGAGAATTTTTTTAGAAATGAAACTTTAAATTTATTTACCTTTCTTAGTATATTTGCTCATTTATATGTACTTCTCATGATTACAATGTGTGCCTTTTCTCATATATAACTTTTTTCTAAAACTGATGTTTTCTCTGGACATATCTGTGAATATTCACACTTCCACAGCAGAGCCCCTTTAAATTATCAGGCTTTCTAGAAAGTTGGATGTTTGCATTGATTAGACTGACTTCTTGTCCCAGGATCCTGTGTCCATGAAATAGCATTAGTCTGTCAAATTTTCTGCTACTAAACAAATTATTAAGTGAAATATGACAGCAAGTGCATGCAGGGAAATGACATTGAGAAAGCAAATTGAAAGTTATGAACCAACTGTTAAATCATAAAATTGTGTCCTCTGGTGCCATTTTCTCACTATTCTAAACATGTCATATTGCACTAAAAATGAAATTTACTTAGCTATCATTTCAGTTGTAATTCCTAATGCTGACAGCACAAAGTAATTTGATGACATCCTACATGGGGTAATATGAATAATTTATGAAAATGTTCATGGGAACTAATCTTGTTTTATTCAAGATTAAGGAGTCCTTTCTCCCTTCTTTCCAAGGTTTATTGTCCCAAGTATCTAAGGAACCCCTTGATCTTAGTAGGTACAACATAATTAGTATTTATCATTATTTTACAAACTGGTATTAAATCAACAAGTCTGTTTAGGTAAATATTCTGTCACTTGAATGCAAGTTTTATGTCACAAAAACAATTTCTTTTTCCAGTAATAAATGATATCTACTATGTTGTGTTAGGGCAAGAAGGAAGATGAGAATAAACTATTCATGGTGCCCTAAATGTGTACAAAATATGTGACAAATTCCTAAAAGTTGCTTTATTAACACTTTTTTTCTGAATGAATACTTCATGATTATTAAAAGATAGAAGACACCTACACTTTGTTATCAAAGCCCCAAGACATAGATAATCTATCATTTTCTTATCATAGCAAACCTAAATAAAGTATTATTTGGAAAAAAAAATACTTTAAGGATAGCTTTTGTTTACACTTTAAAAATATCTGATGTTATGGGTGATCAAGAATTTGCTGTATTTTGACACTTTTGTCCCAGTAGGCAACAAGACATAATTGTAAATATTCCTGACTCCTAAACATGTTGAAGCTGCTTGCAATACCACGGATGTCGAAACAGAGCAACCAAACAAAAGAAATAGCTAGTAGGTAAGGAAGAGATCTGGCTTCAAGCAATAGAAGCATGGTGAAAGTGGTGATGACAAGTATTCAGGTGTATAAAAATGCACCTGGTTAGTGGAAGGTTAGCTCAATTTTATTTATCAGATAGAAAACATGAAAACCTTAAGCTAGATCAGAAGGTAATTTATATTAAAAATAAGCAAATGGAACACATCTAAGGCAGTGAAGCAATCTACTAAGAGTGGGTTATTTAAAGCTAGTATTTGAAATAAGAACAGGCTTTTCATAAGGGAGAACACAGAGAAAAAAATAGTAGAAAAAAAGCAAAAGTACGTGATCATGACTATAAGCCAAAGTGCTTTGGCAATTGGTCATCACTAATAAAACACATTAGACAACCAACTATAGCTCAGCAATACGCATGGCCTATAACAATTCCATAGTCTTTACAGACTTAGCAAGGAGTAAAAATTAAATTTAACAAAAATTGCACGTATAGATTAGAAATCCTTTGTCATTGAAATATGTTTTTCAAAATCAAAACCAAATTCACTGAGTATTCCCCAAGTGTCTTTCTTGAAAGAAAATTAGAATAACATTCTATTTTAATATTATATGCAATAAGAAAATGATTTGTTTGCTGACTAGGGTAGAGGACCCATAATTCAAATACTAAAACATTTGAGAGACACGCCAACTATAAACAAGGCAGAGCACATATCTTTTGTTCTAATACTCTCTAAATTTATAAAACACTAAAGAAATAATACCAACTTTGGAACTATGTGCTTGATAAGACAATAGCACTTTGTTCAAAAACACAGGTTAAAAAGAGATTAGTACTTTGCAAATACCAACATATATAAAATGCAAAAACTAATATATTCTATTTACAGTTCAACTAATAGCATTTAATTCTATTACAATTTTTGTTTATTGTTACCTTTTGTTTATTGTTACATTCTATATATAATGCATACTACACCATCTTTCAGAAATGGACTATGATTGTTTAAAACATAATGTCTCTGTGAGTGGATACAGATGGGGGGAAAAGTATTTCTTCCCCTCCAGCCTCCTCTAGTCCTCTGTCTCACATAAGGGTTAGTGGGGAGGAATTATGCCACTTTAGAAACACTTGTGAAGGTCACAATCCTGAGAGCTTTTAAAAGTACAAGATTAAAATATAAGATTTTGGCATATTCCTTCTCACTAGTATCTTACCACCATACAAACAAAGTCCATAAAAGAGTAGGGATCACAAATGAGAGTTGCAAGACATAGACTCTCTAGGGAGGGATACACAGAGTAACCCAATGTCTAAAAAGGAGATGAATGCAAGGGCATTATGAGAATCTGAAGCCCATGGCACTTACAGATGTAGTCAATATTAAGCACAACCCAAATCCTAACCAGATTAATATAAAACCTTACAATAAAGCCCTATTTTCCTTAACTTCTATCACTCAATACTAGCATGTCTAGCTTTTAACAGCAAGTAGGAAAACAATCCAGAAAGCAAGCAAAATCATTGTCTGCAGAGAAAAAGAAATAATCAGAATCAGCCTCATATTACATGGATGTTGGAATTACATCAATCAGGGAATTAAAAATAACCCTGATTATTATATCAATCATTCTATTAGGAAAAAGTAGACAATAAATAAAAACAAGTGAGTAATGAAAACAAAGAGATGCAAACTAAGAAAAATAAAGGAAATAGTAAAAATAAAAAAACAGAAATAAGGAATGCCTTTTACCATCTGATTGGTAATCGGCATATGGCTGAAAAAGAGAACCAGTGAATTTGAAGACATGCCAGTAGAAACTTTCTAAACTGAAATGCAAAGAGAAAAAAAATGAAATTAAAGAGCATATTATAATACCACAAATTAAGGAAATTTGTGGCTCAAAAAGTGATAGTGATGAATGTATATAAAAGTGATGCAAGAACCAATTTGAGAGAGCTCCCTATGGCCAACGATGGAATAAATTGTGCAAAAAATAAACTCATAGTATAAAATAAATATCTATGACTTCATGCTGATATAAAGGATTATAAATCAATCAATAAGACAAAACAAATCTCTCATAAAGACAACTCCAAATAATTTATGTAGGCATTCTGCTCTCAGTAGAACCTAATTCCCTAATTCTGAAATGAGGCCTGTTTAGCCCATAAAAGGGAAAAAAGTAGTAGCTTAACAGTGGCTAAGCAAATAGTGCTTGATAGCGCTGAGACTTTAACCCCGGCCACCAGGGAGGTCCCTCCCTTCATTTTTTGTTCTCACCCTCCCTCCTCTGGATGTTCCAGTACTATAGTCAGCTTTCAAGGGTTAGTTTTTAAGCTTGTCTTTATTTGACCTTTAATTTGGTTTCTCTGTATTCCACATATAAGTGATACTACCCGTTTTTTATCTTTCCCCAAGGAGAAAACAATGTCCTCTAAAAGAAGAGATTTTGAGGGGAATTTAGCCTGTATTGAAAAAGTTTCTTAAATTTGGCCTCATTTTGCCCTGTTGCTCCCCATACAACACTTCAATTTTACAAGTAAAGAAACCCCACACAAATGAGTACCTTTCTGTAAAGTATATCAGGGCCATAAATGAAATTCTTCAAGACTTGCACTCAACAGTGCCAAATCCTTATACCTTGATGATTGCAATACCTGGGGATTTTGGCTGGTTGTCTGTGATCTACTTGAAAGATACATTTTTCTGCATTCCAGTAGAATCCCAGGACCAACAATATTTTTCCTTTAAATGGCAGAAACCTGTGTCCAAGAGTACTCTGCAATACTGCTGGACCATGTTTCCACAAGGGTTACGAATTCACCAAATTTTTGGGGGGAATATTGGTTATGGACCTTTGAAATATTCTACTAAAACAGGGCAACCTTCTATAATATGTGGATTACCTGTTAGTTGCCAGCCCTGACAATGACTCTCATCTAGAGAATACCGCATTGGTTTTGAACTGCTATGTGGAGTTTGGCTACTAGGTGTCACCCCAGAAAACCCAGATATGCAAGAAAAAGGTAGCTTACCTGGCATTTGAAATTAAGAAAAGCAACTTAAGCCTCATGACAGAGATAACACGGGTGTTTTCAGCTCTCAAAGTCCCCAGCAATCAAAGACAATTATGTGGATTTTTGGGAATGGCTGAGTTTTGTGGATTTGGATCTGCAAATGTAGGCTTATAGCAAAACTAAAAGTGAGCAAAACTTGGGATCTGATCATGGTTTGTGGGTTGTCACCTATGTGATGACAATTGCAAGATATGGCTCAAACTCAGGATACAAAAACAACAGGGTTTATTTCCAAGGAAATTTTGAGATAAGGAAAGAGCTCCTAGGCCACAAATGGCCAGTTGTCCTACCTCAGACAGTGTCCACAGTGTGAATAGTCAAAATCAAAAGCTGCTCATGCAAGATAGTGGTGCCCCTCCGATAAGAGCCTGGAAGTGGTGGCACACTGGTAAGTGGTGGACCTGGATCCAGCTAACCTACGGCAGCTGGGGTAGTCACAGGCGCTACTAAGGCAATACCACAGCTCTATCTCTTCTGAAGCGGAAATCAAGTCTCTTCCTGGAGCTTCCTCCAAGGGCAGTCAGAACTTCTCAACCTACTCAAGTCTTCCCAAGCATGCTCAAACCTCTCCTCTCAAGTCCCCTCCAAGCCTTCCTCAGCAGCGTCTACTTATATCCTCCCTGCAGGTATCTGCCTTTCAAATCTGATTGGTCCACTTTCCAAACCAGCTTTTTCCAAAACTTAATTTGTGCTGGAGCATGCTTGAACCTAACTGGCGCTAGGGGGAGCTTGAACCTGGCCATTTTCAAAACCAGTTCAGGATTCAAAACCAAAACCCCAGTAGTGCATGCAATCTGCTCTGCACTATCTTGTACTGGAGCTGGGCAGGTAAGTGCCGCTGCATCTGAATGATGCTGGCCAGGTTCAAACCCGACCTGCGTATCTGTAAAACCGCCATGTTTCTCTCTCTCAATCTCTCTCTCTCTCTCTCTCTCTCTCTCTCTCTCTCCCCCCTTCTCTGTCTCATTTGATATCATCAACCACCAAATGACTCTTCTGAGGTTCCTCAAAAAAGCACTACTCCTCCCCATTCTGTCTCTGATGAATCCTCTCACCCCCTGCAACTCTGGCCTATACCCCAGTGCTCCTACATAACAATAAATAAATAAAATCTTAAAACAAACAAACAAACAAAAAAAAAAAACCAGTGCTTACTACTTATTCTGACTGCTTAATTTTCCCATATAACTTATTAGCATTTTTGATTCAAAATATGAGTTTCTAAAAACCTAATATTTCGAACTATAATTTATAATAATAAACTTTATGCTTGGTTTGTTATATATGCAAGCTAATATTAAGTCTAAGTCAATTTGACAAAAGCTAATGAGTCACAAATTACATTTTGTTTTATAATTTGAAGGAATCTAATGTTTCTCTTCAAAAGTGATCTTTTCTTCACCTGCTCTTATAGATTCCCTTCCATGTAAGTATAACATAAAATCATCTTACAGGGGAAGTTCTGTGTGAAGGGTAGTACTTAAGTACCAATTTCACCTTGAAAATATAAGAATAGGGCCTCCCCGGTGGCGCAGCGGTTGAGCGCTGGGTTGTGAAGCTGCCCGCAGCCTCTGCAGCGCCGGTTCGATACCCTGCTGCTCCACGGCCACCAGAGGAGGGTCCCACATGGCGCGCAGACCTCTCCTGCCGCCCGCTGCTCCCCTCAGCAGTTTGCTCAGGTCCTTCTGCCTGCTCTGCTCCCCGCTCTGGCTCTGGTGAATTCTCTCACCCTCCCGCACTTCTAACTGTACCCACTGCCTGTATAAATAAATAAAAAATAAAAAAATAATGAAAGAAAATATAAGAATATATTTTTACTTGTGGTACAATTAATTCTCAACATTGACAGTGTGTTGCCAGGAAAATCACTCTCTATATGTGCTAAGAAAGTGACTCTATCTGTAGCCAAAAATCCTGGAGGGATGCCTACAGGTTTGGAAGAAATCAATGGAAGAAAATATAATCATGTTTGGAAATTTCTAAGTGTATTTTTCCTCCCTTAAGTTCATTCCTACCAATTTTCATACCAACAATGACAGGGGAAAATTGAAATTCATTAAGGATGTTTCTTTAAAAATAAATCCTAATGATACCATTGAAAAGAGAAAAGGCCTTTATTCCGACATGAACATATTCTTCTGAATTCCTTACAAAGTAATTAAAGCTATTACTACAGTCTTGTTTCTAGTTTAGATTCTGCTATCACTAGTCCAATGTGTAAATGTTTATTTTTAAATTTTAAAATAGAGGCTTTTAAAGTGCTGGAGAAAGATAAATATTTTACAGTTCAAAGCACAAGCTTTGAATAAGCAATTTCCTGGCATTGATTTTCAGCAAATACAAATGTTAAGTGTCCACTAATTGAAACAGAATAAACACAAGCAAAATCAGGTAAAACAATGAACTAAGAGTAATGTAATCAAATAGATTTAAGGACAAACTTTCATTTGGTTTAGCCATGTTTTTTTAACAAAGTATGATTTCAGTATAATGCATCTCTTGAAATCTTCTGGACCACAGTTTGAATTTTCATCATAGTCTATAGCTCAGGGGGAAACACTGTACAGCTCTATTACTTTAACCAAATGACATTCTCTCTCATTATCATATATTTGCCATTATCTTTGCTATGTTTATATTAATATACATAATTTAAGTGAGTTACTCACCAACATAGTTTATTCATAAAATAAAATAGTTGTAGAAACAAGAAAAGCAGTACTGCTTTGCAATTCTTTTACCTCATGAACTCTAACAAGCAATTAAGGGCAGGTGAAATTTACCATTTTACAGTGTTCAAACAGAAGTTCAAACCAAGTTCTCACTAAAATATTGTGTGGTATGCCTATATCTCTATGAGAAAGCTGCAATTTATTGCTGTCCTCTGCTGAACTATGACATCAGGCATATTATTGGGTGACACATAAGTTATGTTAATTCTAAAAGCCCATTTAGTTTTCAAAATAGCATCTTACAAATTGGCCCTGCATTTTTAAAATAAATATAGCTACAATCTATTGAAAGCACGCTAGCAATGTAAATTCTACAAAAATATTTTTAATATTATTTTAAATTGGCAAATGTCTTCTTTAACACCCCACCTCCAGGACTCAGGATGTTTATATTATGCCATCGACTAATGTAATGTTGGCACTTTCCATTCTAAATTGCATCTCTAATATAATTAGCCAAATATCTTTTTTAAAGTATTTTAATGCTCAACATCTATTTTATAGAGATTAAACAATATTGATTTGTATAAAAATGTAATCATAAAAAGAATGGAACTAAGCAGAAATTTGTCATAATTATATATATTCTAGTAAACTGGCAAACATAAAGGTGGATTCATAGAAATCAATTTGAGAATTTGCTTAAAAGAACTGAAGTAACTGAGACCCGGGGCACGAAATTAGGGGCGTGGGTTCCCCACGACAGTGGGGCACAAGGCAGACACAGCACCCCAAAGCCGTTGAGGTGTACCCTACCATCCCCGCTCTGCTCCCTGTCCCACGGGGTGGAAAATCAGCTCCCCAAGGGCTCTAGGAGAGATCTCTGGCGCCACCTAGCGACTTGAAGCCAGCAGAGGCCCTGAAGGAGCTAGTGGCCAGCTGGGAGTTAGCCCACACCGGGCCCCTTCCGAACAAGTAGTCTGAGCCCACAGGGAGAGCGAGCACCCACAGCCGGGGCAGACCAGGCGCGCAGAAGAGTGTGCCTGAGACCAGACACGCAGGGAGTGTGTCCCACATCACCATTTTAGAACAGGGACATTTCTTCAGTAAAGACTACCTGCAGAAGGCTTCCTCAGGAGCCAGAGGTGAGCGGGGGAAGTTCGCCCACGCCAGACCCCCTCTGGCCTGCAGTCCAAGCCCAGAGGGGAGCAGGAACCCACCGCCGGGGCAGACCAGGCACACAGGGGAGTGTGTCCCCACATCGGCATTTTAGAACAGAGACCCTTTTACAGTAAAGACTGCTTGAAACTGACAGATGACTCCTGGAGGAACTAGAGGGGAACAGAGAAGCCCACCCAAGATGCCGGCCAGTCCCAACAACACAGTGTCCCAACGCATACGGCAAATTAGAAAACAGACAGTAGGGAGGAGAAGAACCACACGCAACCTAGCAACTCTCCAGAGAAAAAGCACAGCACAAAAAGAAAACCAGCCCCCAGATTGCAACGACAATAACTTGGAAGAATTTCTGAGCCTTCCAGAAAGAGAATTTAAAATTGCCGTGATTAAAAAACTGATAGAAGTCATAAAGGAAAACAATGATAAGGGAAAAATAATCAACGATCAGAAGAATGCAATTGAGTCCCTAGAGAGGGAAAACAATGGTCAGAAGAAAGAAATTGAGTCCCTAAAGAGGGAAGTAAAAGAAATGCAGGAGATCAAAGAATTAATGGAAGAACTAAAGAATTCTGGGAAAAGCAATGAAAGCAGAATAGATGAAATGGAAGAACGAATAAGTAATCTTGAAGACACAGAAATAAAAAGAACCAAAACAGAAAAGGAAAGAGAAGTACGAAGGAAAAAGAACGAAGAAAGACTTCGGGAACTATCTGACTCCATGAGGAAAGGAAATATAAGAGTTATAGGAATACAAGAAAGAGAGGAGAGAGATGTAGGAACAGAGAAAATATTCAAAGAGATAATTGAAGAGAACTTCCCAAATGTGAAGAAGGAGCTGAAAATTGATATACAAGAAGCAAGAAGAACACCAAACTTCCATGACAAAAGGAAAAATACAGCAAGACACATAATAGTAAAGCTCCCAAGAATCCAGGACAAGGAAAAAATAATGAAGCTGGCAAGAGGGAAGAAACAGATAATATTCAAAGGAAAACCAATCAGGCTGACATCAGACTTCTCCGAAGAAACACTACGGGCAAGGAGAGAGTGGAGGGACATAGTCAACAGACTCCAAGAAAACAGATGCCAACCAAAATACTCTATCCCGCAAAGCTCTCCTTCCTCTTTGAAGAAAGAATATGGACCTTCCCAGACAAACAGAAACTCCGGAATTTCATTGCAACTAAACCCCCACTCCAAAAAATACTACAAGGAGTCCTAAAGCCAGAACCTCAGAGGGACGAATAACAATGAAAGAAGGCCAAAAAAAAAGTTATTAAAAGAATAAATAAATAAAATCAAAGGAAAGACAAACACAATGGCAAATACAGATGCTAACATATCAATATTAACTCTAAATGTAAATGGACTAAACTCTTCAATAAAAAGACACAGAGTTGCAGCCTGGATTAAGAAACAAAACCCAACCTTTTGCTGTCTCCAGGAAACACATTTAGCTACAAAAGATAAAAATAGGCTCAAAGTTAAAGGATGGAAAACAATCCTACAAGCAAATGGACCAAAAAAGAAAGCAGGAACAGCTATACTTATATCAGATAAAACAGATTTCAAACTCAAAAAGATAAAAAGAGACCCCAATGGTCACTACATTATGATCAAGGGGACAATACTTCAAGAAGAAATAACACTCATTAACATATACTCACCAAACGAAGGAGCACCAAAATATATCAGACAACTGTTGTCCTCTCTGAAAACAGACATCAGAGAAAACACATACGTAGTGGGAGACTTCAACACACCACTATCAACAATGGATAGATCAACAAGACAAAAAATAAGTAAAGAAACCAAAGCTCTAAATAAGGACCTAGAGCAATTGGGCTTAACAGACATCTATAGAACACTAAACCCCCAAAAAACGGAGTACACCTTTTTCTCAAGCACACACGGATCATTCTCCAGGATTGATCACATACTGGGGCACAAGACAAACATCAACAGATACACCAATATTGAAATCATATCAACCATCTTTTCTGACCATGAAGGCATCAAACTAGAAATAAAGCATAAAAAGAAGGCAAGGAACTTTCCTACCTCATGGAGATTAAAAACCACACTACTGGAAGAAAATTGGACTAATGAGGAGATCAAAGAAGAAATTAAAAAATTTTTTGAATTGAACGACAAGGAGGACACCAATATCCTAAATGTATGGGATGCAGCAAAAGCAGTAATAAGAGGAAAATATATAGCAATAGAAGCTCACATCAAGAAACAAGAAAGAACGCAAAGAAACAACCTAATCTCGAAGCTCAAAGATTTAGAAAAAGAACAACAAAAAAACCCCAAAACCAGTAGAAGAAAAGAAATAAAAACCAAAGCAGAAATAAATGAAATTGAAACTAAAAAAACAATCCAAAAGATCAATGAAACCAAGAGCTGGTTCTTTGAAAAAATCAATAAAATAGACAAACCCCTAGCCAGGCTCACAAAGGAAAAAAGGGAGAAAGCACAAATAAACAGGATCATCAATGAAAGAGGAGAAATCACAACGGACACAGCAGAAATCAAAAGAATAATCAGTAACTACTATGAACAGTTATATGGAAACAAGTTTAACAATCTAGAGGAGATGGACAAATTCCTACAACTCTACAATCACCCAAAGCTAGATAAAGAAGAAATAGAACACCTAAACAGACCAATTACAATTAGCGAAATTGAAATGGTAATCAAAACCTCCCCAAAAACAAAAGCCCAGGTCCTGATGGATTTACAAATGAATTCTACCAAACATTCAGAGACGAATTAGTGCCTATCCTTCACAAACTCTTCCAAAAAATTGAGAAGGAAGGGACAATACCAAACACGTTCTATGAAGCCAACATTACACTAATACCAAAACTGAACAAGGACAACACAAAAAAGGAAAACTACAGGCCAATCTTCCTAATGAACACTGATGCAAAAATCCTCAATAAAATTTTAGCTATCAGAATCCAACAATGTATCCATAAGATAATTCACCACGACCAAGTAGGATTCATTCCAGGGACACAAGGATGGTTTAACATCCGAAAATCAATCAACGTTATCCAACACATCAACAAAAAGAAATATAAAAACCATATGATAATATCAATAGATGCTGAGAAAGCTTTCGACAAAGTGCAACACCCATTCATGATAAAAGCCCTTGAAATTCTTGGGATACAAGGAACATACCTCAACATCATAAAGGCCATCTATGACAAGCCAACAGCCAGTATCATTCTCAATGGTGAAAAGCTGAAAGCAATTCCATTAAGATCTGGAACAAGACAAGGATGTCCACTCTCACCACTGCTTTTCAATATAATACTGGAAGTCCTAGCCAGAGCAATAAGATAAGAGAAAGACATCCAAGGAATCCAAATAGGAAAAGAAGAAGTCAAGCTATCACTATTTGCAGATGATATGATATTATACATAGAGAACCCCAAAAACTCCACAGAAAAGCTAATTCAACTCATCAATCAGTTCAGTAAAGTGGCAGGATACAAAATCAACACACAAAAGTCAGTAGCCTTCCTATACACAAATAATAAATCTGAAGAAGAAGAAATCAAAAAAAACATCCCTTTTGTTATTGAAACAAAAGAAATCAAATATTTGGGAATAAATCTAACAAAAGAGGTAAAGGACCTATAGAAAGAAAACTATAAAACACTGTTAAAAGAAATAGAAGAAGACACAAAGAAATGGAGAGACATCCCCTGCTCATGGATTGGAAGAATAAACATTATTAAAATGGCCATCCTTCCAAAAGCAATATACAGATTCAATGCTATTCCAATCAAAATTTCAATGTCATTCTTCAAAGAAATAGAACAATTATTGATGAAATTCATATGGAATCACAAAACCCCCAATAGCCAAAGCTCTCCTGAAAAAAAAAGAAGGGAATGGAGGCATCACACTCCCAGACTTCAAACTATACTACAAAGCCATAATCATCAAAACTGCATGGTATTGGCACAAGAACAGACATACAGACCAATGGAATCGAATAGAAAATCCAGAAATAAACCCACAGATTTATGGTCAACTAATCTTTGACAAAGGAGCAAAGAATATGCATTGGAGCAAAGAAAGTTTGTTCAATAAATGGTGCTGGGAAAACTGGGTCGCTACATGCAAAAGAATGAAGCTTGACCACTACCTCACACCATATACAAAAATCAACTCAAAATGGCTTAAAGAACTAGACATAAGACCTGAAACCATAAAATATATAGAAGGAAATATAGGTGAAACACTACGTGATTTGCACATCAAAGACATCTTTACAGACACATCACCCAAAGCAGTGATAGTGAAGGCAAAGATAAACAGCTGGGACTACATCAAATTAAAGAGCTTTTGCACAGCAAAAGAGACAATAACAAAAACAAAGAGAAACCCTACCAACTGGGAGAACATTTTTGCACCCAACACTAATGATAAAGGACTGATGACAAAAATCTGCAAAGAGCTGATGAGACTCAACAACAACAAAGAAAATAATCCAGTCAAAAAATGGGCAGAAGAGCTAAAAAGAAACTTCTCTGAAGAGGAAATGCAAATGTCCAACTGGCATATGAAAAAATGTTCAACATCACTTGTCATCAGGGAAATGCAAATCAAAACTACCATGAGATACCATCTTACACCAGTGAGAATGGCACATATTAAAAAAACTAGCAACAACAAATGTTGGCGAGGGTGTGGAGAAAAAGGAACTCTTCTGCACTGTTGGTGGGAGTGCAAACTGGTCCAACCACTGTGGAAAGCTGTGTGGAGATTTCTGGACCTACTAAACATAGAGCTTCCATATGATCCAGCAATTCCACTCCTAGGTATTTACCCAAAGGACACAGAAACATCAATTCCAAAGAGCACCTGCACCCCTATGTTTATAGCAGCACTGTTTACAATAGCTAAGCTTTGGAAACAACCCAAATGCCCAAAAATAGATGACTGGATCAAGAAGATGTGGTACATATATACCATGGAATATTACTCAGCATTCAAAAAAGATAAACACATGCAATTTGCAGCAACATGGATGGCGCTGGAAGGGATCATGCTCAGCGAAATAAGCCAAAAAGAAAAAGAAAAATACCGGATGGTCTCACTCATAGCAGGAATCTAGAAAACTTAAATAAGGGACCAGGAAAATGAATAACTATAAGAAAGTGAAAATCAAAATCAACAAAAAACTATGAACCAGAGACACTTTTAGGGAGGCGGGGGCGGGAGGGGAGGGATTGGGGTCAGAACGGGGGGGCTGCAATTGTATGGGGAATATAACAATAAAATTTATAAAAAAAAAAAAAAGAACTGAAGTAACTGGTAAAGTTCATCATCACAAAGCAATAATAAAGGGAACATTTTTGATAATTTATTTTCTTAATGTAAGTCATCAGATAACTCAATGTTGGTAAAAATGGACTTTTTTTGACCATGATTTTTAAAGAGATTGTGCCTTTTAATCACTAGCCTGATCTGCAGTTAATCCCCAAATACATTTTTCTTAATATAGACATTATTTCCCACTCTTCCTAACACTCAAAACCTTATCAACTACTGTTCTTAAATAATTTGTTTTTTTTTAGCAAATTCTGAATGATTCTCATGTTTTCACAATTTTTTTTTTTTATTGAGGTAACATTGCTTTGCATTGTTGTTTGTATTTTGGGAGTATAAGCTCATGGCCTTCAGGTGTCCTTATCATGACACTCTCACCAACAAAAAACCATATTCTACCATCATAGTCCATTGTGCTCTCTCCCCACTTTGCTCTCACCCTTTCCCTCCCTATCTGAAAGCATCAGTTCTATAGACAGATTTCAAGTGTTAGTTTTTCAGTTTAGCTTTATCTGACCTTTTCTCTGGTTCAATATATTCCACATATAAGTGATGTCATTGGATATTTGTATTTCTTTCTCCTGACTTATTTTGCTTAGATTAATCCCTTCCAACTCCATCCATGTTGTTAATAAATGACATGCATTTACCTTTTATGATAACTGAATGGTATTCTAAATGTGTATATATTCCACATCTTCATGATCCATTCATCTGTTTGGGGAGATATAGGTTGTTTCACATATTGGCTATTGAAAATAGTGCTGCAATGAATATGGGAGTGCAAGTTTCCTTTCAAATTAATATTTTTGTGTCCTTTGCACAGATAACTAAGAGAGGAATTACTTGGTTGACTGGTAGATCATTTTTAATCTTTTGAGAAACCTCCAGACTGCTTTCCATAAGGACTGGCCTAGTCTACATTCCCATCAACAGTATAAGAGAGTAACTTAATCTCCACATCTTTACCAGCACTTGTTCTGATTATATAGATACACACACACACATATGTATACACGCACAGATACATATACATCTATGACATTCTCACAACAGTGACATGTTATCTCATTGATGTTTTGACAATAAGTGATGATAAACATTTTTTGGCCAGCTGTATGTTTTCTTTGGAGAAGTGCCTTTTTGTTCTACTGCCCATTGTAAACTAGTGGGATTGGTCTTAATGGGCCCCTTAGTGCCTCTGGCTGCTGCCTCAGGGGCTTCAGCTGCTTCCATGCTGGGTGTGGCTCCTTACACCCACGCTGGGCTGGAGGGGGTCTTGCCAGGGCCTGTGTGTGCCTATAGCTACTACTTCAGTTGCTTTGGTAGTTTCTAAAGGGAACATTTTTTATGGCAGAATTTAATATTCTTGTGGACACCTGTTAAATTATGGTAAGGTGGTCTGTCTCATTAATATAGTAAATAATATCAAGACATCACTGAGATAGTTTTTCATGCATCATGTATCATGGTGATAAAAACTGCTTCATACTTAGTGTGATTGTAAACTAGTTTTCCTTTATGTTGGCAACTTTGCAAAAACGAGCAATTTATATATTTTTAAGTATGTACATTAAGTGAATATTAACAGGAGAAAGATATCTGCTGCAAGATACAGATGCACAAATTTTGTTATTATGAGCATATAAATGATGCGTAAATGTATAAGAAAAATATTACCCAGTAGACAAATTGACAATGTTAATGAACAGGCATTCCACAAAAGAAAACAAACATAATAACTTAGGAATTTTTGAAGCTATTCAACCTTATTAGTAAAGAGTATACATAAAAACCAAATGACACAAAAAAATGACCATTTTACATATATCATATCAGAAAAATTAAAATTACAATGACAGGGAGAATAGAATTGTCTTATTCTTTTTGGTTTTCAATGATTCAAATATCTACTGATTAAAATTGCACAACACTCTTTCATTCAAAGATTCCATTTTTTCTGTGGCAGATATACAATTGATAGAACATTTTAAAATATACTCGGTGATATTTATTGTATCATTGTTTTAGCCAAAATCTGTACATTACCTACAGATGAAATAAATTATGGTCCATCAAATCATTAGAATACTATACCATTATTAAAAATAATGTGATGGTTCTTTTTAATGTAGAAATTTCTCCAAGACATTTTATTTATTTATTTATTTATTTATTTAAAAAATGTATTTTATTTATACGAGAGCCGGGGTACAGGCCAGATATGGTGGAGGGTGAGAGGATTCACCAGAGACAGAGCAGGGGAACAGAACAGGCAGACTGACAAAATACACTACTGAGGGGAGCAGCGGGCAAAACAGGAAAGGTCTGCTAGCCATGTGGGTTGCTCCAAGGCCAGCAGGGATTGAACCGCCACTGCAGAGGCTGCGGACAGCTTCACAGCGCTGCGCTCAACCACCTGCGCCACCAGGGAGGCCCCTCTCCAAGACATTTTAAGTGAAAAAAGGCATATGCACATGTCTAGCACTTCTTAATTTTATATTACTACTAAAAATCATTTATACAAATATGCATATTTTCTCATATATGGATTTGGAGAGAAGGAAAAAATCTGGCAAAAATATCTTTTAACAGAAGTTCCTGTAGTAAGAGATCATTGCAATAGTGAAGCAAAGTGGTAAGAGAGACACTGACTTTAAATGTCAAGATTTACATTGATATTTAAATGTTTTAACACATACTTTTATCTTTTTTATTTTTAATGTGGCTAGTATTTTACTGGTGCTAAGAACATGGGCCTTTTTTGTTCTTCTAAACCCTAAAATAATTTCCTTTGTAGTACAAAGTAATGTAGAGCCACTTGAAAGAAGAAAAATAACTAAAGCTATGTTTATGTGAAAACAAACCAATTGATTAACGCATTCACTTAGTTAAACAACTGTCATTTAAAAAAACAGAAAAAAGCACCTATTTACTAGAGTGAACTGGTCTGAAAATACAAAATGGTCAATAGCGCTTTATTTTAGTAGAATAAAATCTATGGCCTTTTTTGTTACAATAATAGAGAACTTATTCTTGAAAGTTAATAAACTTTGCATATTATACTTTGCATGTATTTACATCATATTGAGAAAGTATTGGATTCATAGCTTGAATCTGATTAAAAGTTTCATCGCTCATTATTAATTTAATTCTAAGTTGTTTAAGGTGTGTCAGATGTTATAGTGTTTTGCATTGCTTATGTTATTTCATCCTCAAAACAATCCAGTGAGGTAAATTCTATTATTATTCACATTTACACATGGGAAGGACTTCATGGAACAAACCATCTTAAAAAATGCATCTTTATTCTTCATTGGAAGTGTTAGGGCACTAGCAGGATATTATTTGTATGCACTAAAAATTGCTCTGACACAACAAATCATTTGTGTTCCTTATAATTTTCAATTTTGTGTTTGCTTAGACAAAATGACAGAGCAGAACTGGCTGTATTATATATAGTGAAATCCATTCTCCAATACCGGCCTTCCTTACCCATCCACTAGGTGGAGTAATAGATGTGTAAGGATGGAATAGTACTACTAAAATTTAATGATTAGTCTTAAAGACCCAACTAATTTCTAGCCACTCACATTTCCAGTTAAACTCTGCTAGGAGAAGAGTTCCGAGTGTATGTAATTAGGTAGACAGTAAATTGTAATATATTTGCAGTTCTGCTATTTACTATTTTTTAAAGATTTATTTATTTATGCATACAAGAGCTGGGGTACAGGCCAGAGATGCGGGTGGCGGGGGATGAAGGGGTGGTGAGAGGATTCACCAGAGACAGAGTGTGGAACAGAACAGGCAGACATACTGAAATACACTGCTGAGGGGAGCAGCGGGTGAGTCAGGAGAGGTCTGCTGTGCCATGTGGGTTGCTCCCTGGCCGGCCAGGGATCCAAGAGGCTGCAGAGGCTGTGGATCGCTCCACAGTGTAATGCTTAACCCTTGAGCCCCCAGGGAGGCCCTATTTACTATTTTTTAAAAAAAATCTTTCTCTTTAGAAAATATTAAGATTCCCATCCATACATACAACTTTATGATAGATGAAAAATGGTAGGGTATTTTTAATATAGATTAAAACTTGAGGGCTAAAGCTATTACATAGTTTTGTATTAATAGTGACATTGTATCTAATTGAAAATTTCATTCTACTTTTCTTTGTTATCCAGATAAAGACAACTTCTCTATACATGTAATTTCAAAATAAATTAAGGTATATTGAAAACTAATTAATTAATTCATGCATGCATACATTTTGGATGATAGTATAGTATGTGCTTTAAAATCTGTTTCTATCTTCTTTCATAGCTTTTGATTGCTTTGAGAGTAGAAACATAATTTTGTTACATTTTATTAAAGTATTTGTAAATGTAGGTTAGGTCAATTAGAAAATGTATAAATATCACATGTCATTTGCAAATTTCTTTTTATCAAAATGAATTATGATTTTAATATTAAACAGTGAATCTTTAGTGAAGTTTTCTTCCAATTTGCAGTTTCAACATTGTGCAGAATTAATTCCAATCATTCTCAGTTAAGCTGGTAATATGAATCAATGAATTACTCTATCTTATTTACCATTTTGAAAATTATAGCTTAAACTAAGAAAGTTAACTCCTAAAATAATGGGGGAAATATGAGTCACTTTGATCTTTTAGATTTTATCTAGGAGACAAAACTTTGCTTATTATTGAGTCTTCTACTTTCCTGCTTCCAATCTCATTTCCTTTGCCCTTGATAACACATATTTGCAGTGACCTCTAGGTTGTAAAATATTCAGCAGAATGTTTATGGACATTCCTATAACCATGATTAAAAGCCTTTTGGGAAACTAAATGCTAAAATAAGAAGTGTATTTGAAAAGCAATTTGAGTGTCCCACGCTGATTTCTGTTTCACTAACAGTACTTATAATTAGTAGTCACTGGCATAAAATGAAGCCAGAGCTAAAATATGAAAAAAAAAAAAGCCAAACCCAGCCTTTCTCTTCTTTTGAGATACTGTTGTAACAAATCAAATGAGGTATTTACAATTTAATTTAGGAACCAGAAGAAAATTATTTTTTAAATTATGAAAGAAATACATAAAATAATAAACAAATTCACATTCCACAATATAAAAAGTAAACATATATTTGTATTTATATAAATTTACTGATTTATTTACATACATAAATATATATATTTTTACTGTTTATATATATAATCTGTATATATATATCTCTGCACACACCTAAACATATTCAGGTATTCATATACACAAAAACTAATGATGTTTTGAACCAAATATAATGGGAGATTTACAAATTTTAAAGCTAAATATCTGGTGGAAAACCCACATTTAGACTGAGTTGAGTTCTTTGAAATACAGAGAACTTTCTAAGCTTGAAGAAGCTTCATTATCTCAAGACAGAGTAATTCAATGCCTAATGTCTGAGTAAGACTTCTTTATCTTAAGTTGGAAAAAATGTGCATGTCATACTTTATTAGTGATATATGGCTATCATTTCTTCAATGGATTAATTTGTTCTGGAAATACTCTGTTATCAGAGTATTTGATAATGGAGGTCTGTAGTAAGTTTTCCTGGACTTATATGTACTATTCACCTTTAATAAGAACCTATAAATATGTATATATTGAGCTCTAACCTTGCAGTACTTTTGTATTGAGATATATATTATATAAATTATAATATGCTATCATATATCAAAATATTTTTATATGTGGTATATAATGAGTTACTAAACTCATTCATCATACTAGATCTCTGCTTTTGATAAATGCTTACATTGGATAGGTAATCTAGAAGTATAGTTTGTTCTCACATGATTAAATAATAGAAGTCAATACCATTGCATGGTCTTCTTAAATGATATTTTGATTATAATTTTTCTTTCTTCTTAAAATAAGCTTTCTTTTTTTTAATTTTTTTTTAATTTTTTTTATAGAGGCATGTTTTATTTATTTGTTTGTTTGTTTGTTTGTTTTGTTTATACATGCACTGGGTACAGTCAGAAGCACGGGAGAGAATTCACCAGAGCCAGAGCAGGGAGCAGAGCAGGCAGAAGGACCGAAGTACACTGCTGAGGGGAGCAGCGGGCGGCAGGAGAGGTCTGCGCACCATGTGGGACCCTCTTCCGGTGGCCGGGGAGCAGCCGGGGATCGAACCGGCGCCGCAGAGGCCGCGGGCAGCTTCGCAACCCAGTGCTCAACCGCTGCGCCACTGGGGAGGCCCATAAAATAAGCTTTCTGACTATTTTCTCACTAGGTGTTTTTAAGATCTCTACATAAAAATTTAAGATTCTAATAGGTGTTTGGAGAGAGCTACAAAATTGTGGTCTCCAAAGACAATCACTAGTTGGACTTTTAAAAATACTTTTTTCATAACAGGGGCCAAGATAGTGTTAGAGGAGATTCCTTGCATCTCTTCAGGGAGGATTATCTAGTATTTAACTAAACGGATGACACAGAGAATGTCTTGTGGGCTTGGGGGGAAATTGGAACATCACTTGTGCATCACAGGCCATCAGAGACTGCACCAGGGAAGACATGGAGGAGATTCCTGTTTTGTTGAACAAGAGATGGGTAGAGAGAAATGCCCAGAAGCTGTGGGCACTGAGAGCCCATAAATAAAGCCAAACCTATCTTGACAGTTAATCTATGACAGGGGAGTCAAGAACATACACTGGGACAAAGATAAGCTCTTCAATAAATGTTGGGAAGAATGGATAGTACATGTAAAAGAATGGAACTATCCCACACCACAGACAAAAATCAATTAAAAAAGGAAAAAAGACTTGAACATACGAACTGAAACCATAAACAAATACAAGAAAACAAAGACAAAAAACATTTCCATCATAAGCTTTAGTGATGTCTTACGGATTTGTCCCCAACAGCAAGAAAAACAAAAGAGAACAACTGGAGCTACACATAACTAAAAAGCTTCTACACAGTAAAATAAACTGTCACTGAAACAAAAGATATCCTACTGAATAGGAGAATAATTGCACAGCATACATTTGACAAGGGACTGATGTCAAAGACCTACAAAGAACTCATACAACTCTACAAAAACAAAGCAAATAACCCTATCAAAAAATGGGCAAAGTGGGCCTCCCTGGTGGTGCAAGGGGTTAAGCACCACACTATGAAACAATCCACAGCCTCTGCAGCACCAATTCAATCCCCGGCTGGCCAGGAAGCAACCCACATGGCACAGCAGACCTCTCCTGACTCGCCTGCTGCTCCTCTCAGCAGTGTATTTCAGTCAGCCTGCCTGTTCTGTTCCCCACTCTGTCTCTGGTGAATCCTTGCACCCACCCCCCTGCATCTCTGGCCTGTACCCCAGCTCTTGTATGCATAAATAAATAGATCCTTAAAAAAATGGGCAAAGAATTAAACTGATACTTCTCCAAAGATGATATATAGACTGCAAACAGGCACATGAAGAAATGCTTACCATCATTTGTCATTAGGGAAATGCAAACCAAGGCCACAGTGAGATAACATCTCATACAGAAACAACATATTGAAAAGACCAGAAATAAGTGTTGGTGAAGATGTGGAAAAAAGGGAACTTCTCCTACTGGTAGGTATGTAGACTGGTCCAGTACTTAATGGAAATTAGAATGGAGGTATCTAAAAACATGAAAAATGGATATGCCACATGATCCAGTAATTTCACTTAGGTAATTTCACTTAAGTAATTTCTCTTAGAAGCTTAGGAAAGTGTCTACCCCCAAAATGTAAAAACCCTAATTTGAAAAGAAAACTTACATTCCCATGTTTATTGCAGCACTACTTATTATAACTAAATTATGGAAACAACTTAGGTTCCCCAAACAGATGAGTGCATCAAGAAGATTTGGTGTATATACATGATGGAATACTAACTCAGTGATGAAAATGATAAATGCATGCCATTTGTGGCAATACAGATTGAGTGAGAAGGGGTAATGTTAAGTGAAATAAGTTAGAAGGATAAAGATAAATACCAGATACTAATAAGTGGAATGTAGAGTCACTGAATCAAGAGTCAGATAAAGACAAACTTAAAAATTAATCCTTGAAAACTGGCTACAGAACTGAAGCATCTATAGTAGGGACGGGATGGAGAGGGGTAAAAACAAAGAGAAAGGGAGCACAATGGATTATGGTGATGGACTATGGGTGACATTATGGTGGTGGTACTGTGGTGGTAATACTTGATGGGCTATCCAAATATTACCTCAATTAAAAATTAATTAGGGGGGCCTCCCTGGTGGCACAAGGGATTAAGCACTGCATTATGAAGCAATCCGCAGCCACTGCAGCACAAGTTCAACCCCCCGACCGGCCAGGGAGCAACCCACATGGCGCAGTAGACCTCTCCTGACTCGCCCACTGCTCCCCTCAACAGTGTATTTCAGTCAATCTGCCTGTTCCGTTCCCCACTCTGTCTCTGGTGAATCCTCTCAACCCCCCCCCCCCCCCCCCGCTGCAGCTCTGGCCTGTACTCCAGCTCTTGTATGCATAAAATTAAAATAAATCTTAAAAATATATAAATAAAAAATGATTAGAAACAAAAAGTTCTCTTCAACAAATGGTGTTGGGACAACTGGATAATCATATGCAAAAGAACTAAACTAGACCATTATTATCACACTATGCATAGTATTTAACTCAAAATGTATTAAAGACTTAGATAATGGACCTGACACCACAAAATATGTATAAGAAAACATAGCAAAATGCTCAATGTATTTGGCTTCATTATGTCTTTAGGTATTTGGCTCCAAGGGGAAGGAAGTAACAAAGCAAAAGTAAACAAATTTATAAGCTTCTCTACAGAGTAAGAAACTATCAAGATGCACCATAAACAGTGAGACCCCATACTTTTGAATCATGTGGTGTTGTAAGCCTATGTTACAGTTTAAAAAAAAAAGAGACCTTATCAAATTGGAGAACATATTTGCACATTATACATAAGACAAAGGACATAAGGCTAAAATAAATGATCTACATATAACCCATGCAACTCAAAAAAAAAAAAAAAAAGAAAAGAAACCCAAACAAATTATGGGTAGATGAGCTAAATAGTTCAAAGCAGACATACAGATAGCCAGCAGGCACAGAAAAAAAATTCCCATAATCTCTTATTAGAAAAGTGCAAATCAAAACCACAATGAGATACCACCTCATGCCTGTTGAGAATGACTTATGTGAAAAACAGTAGAAGCAACAAGCATTGTTTTGAAATGGAAAGATATCCTCTGCTTTTTGTTTGGAAGAATTAACATTGATAAAATGACTATTTTATCCAAAGTTATATAGCACTAATTTTAAGGGAAATGTGCATTCTTATGTTAATTGCAACACTATTTACAGTAGCCAAGCTATGGAAACAATCACACATACACTATGGAAAACTACTCAGCCATTAAATAAGATAAATCCTCCTATTTGCAATAACATGGATGGAAATGGGGATGGGGGAGGGGGATAGTGCTGAATAAGATAAGTCAGTGGGAGAAAGACTAATACTGGATGGTGTCACTTATATGTGGAATGCAGAGAAACAAAACAAAGGGCACACAAAGCCAAAACAATAACAAGCCTTAGAAATCTGGCTGTAAAATTGAGGCTACCAAAGGTGAGGAGTGGGGGGAGGGCAAAGAGGGGGGGAAGCACAAAAAGACTACGGGTGGTGAGTATGGGTGTTTAGTGGTGGGTGTGGAGTGCTAACAGCACTTGAAGGGGGAGATTCTATACTTCTGAAACACGAACAATATTGTAAACTAATGATACCTCAATTATATATTAATAAAAAATAGAACAACACAGAATCCAGACCAATTATAATTTTTTTATGTCATGGGTATTTTGAATGTATGGAGTTCTTTATCCATTAAAACATAATAAACATTTTTAAAAATTCAATGTCATTCTTCAAAGAAATAAACAGTAATGAAATTTATATGGGACCACAAAAAGCCCAGAATAACCAAGGTGAGAATGTAGAGGAAAAGGAACCCTGTCCAGTGTTGGTGGAAATGTAGGCTGGTCTGGCCGCTATGAAAAACAGTATGGAAATGCTTCAAAATAACAAAAATAGATCTATTATATCATCCACCAAAAACACTCCTAGGTATCTACCCAAAGATTGCAAAAACACTAAATAGAAGGAATATATGCACTCCTATGTTTTTGTAGCATTATTTACAATAGTGAAGTTATAACAACAATCTAAGTGACCAATGAGAGATGAGAGGATTAAGAAGAAGTGCTATAAATATTTATGAAATTATATAAATACATGGAATCTCACTATTTGAATCATTATGGGTGGAGTTGGATAAGATTATGCCCAAAGAAATTAGTCAGAAGAAGAAAGTCAAATACTAAATGATTTCACTCATAGAATATAGAAAAACAAACTAAAGGAACAGACAAAACTAAACCAAACACACCTTAGTAATGTGATTGAAAATTGAGGCTATCAGAGGCTGAGTGTCAGCCTGGACAAAGGAGGGAGGGGTCTCAATAGTCTATGGTGCAGGAGTATGAGTGCCTTGATGGAAAGTGTGGTGTCATAACTCACATTTGAATAGGTGTGAACCAGTTCCTCTAAATCATATATAGTGTTGTAAACCAGTGTTACCTCAGTAAAAATAAGGTAAAAAAGAAATTTGAAAAATGATATTTAAATCATATATTTATTTTTTTCAATTTTCAACATTTTATTTCTTTTTGATAAATGTAAGTACTACTTGTGTGCAATTGATCAACATAGACATAAATTGGGGAAAGTCACTCAAATTATTACTATTGGAGTGTACAACTGATATAATTCAGAGATCATTGTGCAGTGAAAAGAGATTTTTAATGACATGTATTCACATGCTCATTCTCTCTTTTTTTATTTTTATTTATGCATACAAGAGCTGGGGTACAGGTCAGAGCTGCAGGGGGGTGAGAGGATTCACCAGAGACAGAGTGGGGAACAGAACAGGCAGACTGACTGAAATACACTGCTGACGGGAGCAGCGGGCGAGTCAGGAGAGGTCTACTGCGCCATGTGGGTTGCTCCCTGGCCGGCTGGGGATCAAACTCATGCTGCAGAGGCTGCGAATTGCTTCATAGTGCTGTGCTTAATCCCTTGTGACACCTGGGATGCCCATCATTCTCAATAAATAACACCTGAATCTTAAATGTTATGTTACTCCAGTAAAAATAAATTAAAAAGAATTTTTAAAAAGTAAACTAAGCTTACTATCCATGGTATTTAGTTATTATGTTACTTACATATTTGTTAGATCAGGTTTCAAATGCAAAACTGCCACTAGTATTTTATTCAGTTGTAAAGTAAGTAGAAGAAAAAAAATTAACAGATGATGGAATTTAAAGCATTATTGGTATTGCTTACCTCTTGTGAAACACCATTTGGTAGTCAACCTTATAAATAATATTGACATCAGAAATAAGCCAGATTCCCAAAGAAAAAAGTGATTTGCTTTTTAATATTTAGTTAGCAATAAATAATGATGATTTAGCTAGCATTCTTCAGGACAAATAAAAAGGTATTGAGATTTTACTGAGGCTAAAATTTCTTCACAGACTTAAAAAACCTAATGTCATATGACAGCTACTATTATTTCTATAGAAAATTTCAGAGTGCCTTTAGGTTTAAATATAAGTAGCATGGGTTGCATTAAAGTCCCCAATGCCTTTAAGTATGTAAATTTCAAATAATATATTAAGCCTTGGTCATGATAATGGGAGTGACCTCTGGATTATTTTCTCTGTATGTTAGGCATAAAAAGTACCAAAAGCTGGGCTTGACACATTCACCAAATCATCATTGTATAAATGGCCTGAGAAGATATGAGTTATTGGAGCTTATCGTATATGCTACATTTTAGAGAATCTATTTCATTGGATTTTAAGATATATTAAAGAAATTTGGTGTCAGGGGTATGCCAGATAGATGTCTTTAATGTATTTCCATGGACTGTTAATACCTTTGTGGATCATTCAAGAAATAACCCAAAATACACATTAGTGAAAGAAAAACATATTTGTGCTTGTGTTGTATGGTGTATCTAATTGCTCCAAAGGGAAACTATGTTCATTCATTACTTTCTCTTAACTTGTAGTATATCCTCTAACAAAAATAATATCACTAAACATTATTGTTAGGCTTGTGCTGAACGAAGCAAGTTTTGTCATAGTATATTAAGAAAGATATCAGTACATAAGTAACTTTGTTTTTAACTGCATACGTCTTCTTTTCCTACCACCCACAAAATCTAAAGAAATAATCATCTATATTTACCAATCCATGTGTGGGTGGTAAGGTTTATCCCATAGAAAGCATATACCCTCAGCAGGTTTATAGCAAATAGTATATATTTTTATTTCAACATTTTATAGATACTTTCTACAACTAATAAAATCCCATGTAATGATATGTTTATTGTCTATATATACTTTTGGCAAATGTATAAAATTACAAATATATGAAAAAGAACAAATGCAGTAGAATCAAATGAAAATATAGTGCTATTCATCTCACATTTGCCTCAAACAATTGTGAAATTTGTATTACTAAGGAAAGATCTAAGGAAAGCTATGTGGTCAAAATATGCATAGGAAAATATTAAAAAAAAAACCCTAGGCAGGGCATCCCGAGTGTTGCAGGGGTTAAGTCTCAGCATGATGAAGCTATCCACAGCCCCTGCAGTACAAGTTCAATCCCACGCCAGGGAGCTACCCTCATGACACAGCAGACCTCTCCCATCGTGCCCGCTGCTCCCCTCTGCAGTGTATTTCAGTAGTTCTGCCTGTTCTGTTCCCCACTCTGTCTTTGACGAATTCCCTCACCTTCCACACCTCTGGCCTCTAGTTCTTGTATGCATAAGTAAATAAATCTTTAAAAAAAAAAAGCCTTAGCCATTTCTGATTAGATAGTGGACAGTGGTGGAATGGTTTGCTTCATGAGCCAACTTTATGGCAGGTGACAAAAATAGAATATTTATTTATTTGTTTATTTTTTAAAAAAATATTTATGCATACAAGAACTGGAATATAAGTCAGAGATGAGGGGGTACTGACATACACTACTGAGGAGAGCAGTAGGGCAGACAGGAGAGGTCTGTTCTGCCATTGTTTGGTGAGCTCCCTGGTGGGGATGGAACTCATGCCTCAGTGGCTAGCAATAGCTGACACCTTAACCCCTCGCCACCAGGGAGGCCCAACAAAAGTAGAATATTTATTTATTTAACATTTCACCATCAGCTTCTCCTCCCACCCCATTTTTAAAGCAGCACCAAACATAATGTCATAATTATTTGTAAATAAATAGTACGTGAAAAATAAAAGTTTTGATCATTTAAATGTTCAAATGAAAAAAATATTTCTCAAATTATGATTATCCATAGGTAATCCCTTGTACTTCAAACATTCTATGTTTAGTCATTTTTCTCTAGGAATTTTCTACCATCCAAATTTATACATGATTAATTCAGTACTTATGAATCACTGACACTGAATCAACTTGTATAGCATTATAGTAGTATACTAATGATATTTTTTAAAATTTGTTTTATTGTTGCTTGTAATCATCTTAAATATTTCCTTTATTTTTTTGAAGATATATCATACCTGTTTGTCTACCAGAACTTTTTTTAAGATTTATTTATGTATTTATACATACAAGAACCAGGGTACAGGCCAGATGTGTGGGAGGGTGAGAGGATTCACCAGAGACAGAGTGGGGAACAGAACAGGCAGACTGAAATACACTGCTGAGGGAAGCAGCTGGAGAGATAGGAGAGGTCTACTGTACCCTGTGGGTTAGCTCCCTGGCTGGGATGGAACTCATGCCACATTGGCTGGCAATAGCTTAACGGTGTTGAGTCTTTAACCCCTATGCCACTAGGGAGGCCAGAACTGTGTGAAGTTTTAATTCAAATATGACAAGATTGGATAGTACTGGAGTGCCATTGATCCCATACCATGAAATAGAAAAAACCATACACCATGAGAGGTGAAAACACATTTGTCTACAGTTTCCCCAAGTCTCTATATTCAGACAACAAGATACATACTAAAAACACAGACTTCCGGGCCTCCCCAGTGGCGCAGCAGTTGAGCGCTGAGCTGCAAAGCTGCCTGCAGCCTCTGTAACGCCATTTCGATCCCTGACTGCCCGCGAGTGTCCCACATGGCGCGCCCACCCCGCTGCTCCCCTCAGCAGGGTTCCTAATCTGTCTGGCTGTTCTCCTCTCTGCTCTGGCTCTGGTGAATTCTCTCACCCTCCTGTGTTTCTGACTGTACCCAGTGCTTGTGTAAATAAATAAATCTTTAAAAATATATATATTAAAAAAAAACCCACAGACTTCTCCTGTGTGGAGGGTCCTCAAAACTTTAAAAATCCGTCTACCAAGTGATCCAGTGGTTCCATTCCTATGAATCTACCCAAAGAACACAAAAATATTAATTCAAAAATATTAACACAAAAATATTAATTCAACCTATTTACAATAGGTTGCTATGAAAACAACTTAAAATCACGAAAATATATAAATAGATCAAAAAGTCATGGTATATATACAAAATGGAATACTATTCAGTTATCAAAAAGATAAACTTATGCCATTTGTAGCAACATGGATGGGCCTGGAAGGGATTATGCTAAGCAAAATAGGACACAAGGAAAAAGGAAAATATCAGATGGTTTCACTTAGAGGTGGAATATAGAGAAACCTAACAAAAGTTCAAGAAAACGACAAACTTGCAAGCAGACCATAGATCTGAGACATACAGCAAGGGAGGCAGAGGGAGAGGGGTCAGAACAGGGGAGGGAAGAGCACAAGGGACTGTGGTGATGGTTCACGGATGTTATAGTGGTGGGACATTTGCAGGTTCTACACCTGAGGGGAGAAATCAAAGTGTACAAAAAAATGAACAATGATGTAAGAAAATAAATAAATTTAATTAAAATAAATTTCCCATAAGATCTGGTAAAAAAATAAAAACACAGACTTCCTATCATTTTTATGCCCAATAGATTAAAGGCACAGAGCCCCTTAAAACATACTGGAAGATTAAGGGGAAAACTTGTAAAAAAGTGAATGATGATTACAAGACAAGATGCTAGAACAAATAAGCAGTCAATAGTTCTTCACTCTTTTGAAGTAAACTACATTATATCATTAAGTTATAAGATAAAGAAGGAAAACACACATAATCAACACTTACACAATGAAAGTTCCTATCATAGAATACATCCACACTGAATTGCTAACCAAATATATTTTCTCAAAAATATTAGAACTTTAACTACAGAACATTTATTTTTATGAATCAATAGGCATACATAAAATGCAGTGTGATACATACAGAAGTAGTCAAATTAAGCTGTCCAGCACCCACCATTCAATAGGAAACTTCTTTTTGCATCTACTCTCTATGAATGTCCATTTCCTTTATTACTTTTGTCATCCTGATAATAGTTTTCAGAATTCAGAAAATCAATGCTAGCAATGATCCAGGGTCCTTAGTAAGCTGGTGTGTAATGAGAAGCATGATGACTTTATGTGCATATGAGACATTTGTTGACTCAATTAGTTGATAGTGCAACTAATAATCTAATCTGCTAATGTTCTATCTGCCCTGATTAGTTTTCTAGAAATGGAGAACTTGTATATAGTTGAACACCTAGAATAAAAATTGCATATATACTCATCTGGATTGTATGCTAACATATAAATGAAATGTGTTGTTTTGCAAATAAGAACTGTCAAAAAAATTAACAAGTGTTTATTTCTATGTGTGTGTGCATGTGCTGAAAGAGGAAAGAATATTTTTGTTGAAAAATCAAATGAGTACACATTGACATTTCAATATCTTTCCATACTTCAGTAAAAGATTTATCCCCAAGTGTCTATAATATACACTCCAGTACAGTAAATTGTTGATATATCTTAACATATAACAATGTCCTTTGAGGCTTTATCACAAATCATCATGAGTCATTTTAATGTCTTAATTCATCATGGCCACTTGTTGTTCTGTTATCGTTCATCACTGTGTTGGTCAGTCATTGAACACATTTGGTAGAATTTTGGTACTGAACAGGTGGTCCCCAGGATAGAAACATAGACATTATCTGGGGGTTTATTAGAAATGCAGAAAATTAGGTTCCCACATCAGACTACTGAGTCAACATTTTAACAAGATCTCTGTGTGGTTTGTATGCATGAGAAACTTTCAAAACGGCTGAGTGTGACTATGTATTTTACCAAGAAAAGTTTTTAAAATGGCATATGTGTATATATGCATACACCCAGATATGTAAACATACACATACACCTTCAATACAACAATGTTATAACAGAACTGCTGTTATCAATGAGGAAAACTGACGCATCGGGAACTTAAATGTCTTGCCAAATATATCACAAGTGGCAGAACTGAGATTTTAATCTAGCACCATCCCATCAAAATCTTTCTATTTATAAATAATTTAATCATATATATCAAAACAGCAAATAGGCTCACTACCAGATGTGAGAATGGAAACAGAAACAGAAGAGGACAAAACATATCTCTTGCATCTTAATGCATCTTTTCAATCTTTTGAGAGCTAAAATTCTTCACTCAGAAAAAAAAATCTCTCTGAAGTGGGGAAAAAATGAAAATCAATGCCCTTCAAAATAAAGGTATTAGCTTGAATTTGCTACATTATTTTCTTTCTTCTTTTGAAAAAACAGTATTACTGAAACAACTCAGAGAACTCAGTTTAAAATGTGTTATTAATTTCAACTACACAGTGGCCTTTCATTCTCTACTTTGAAAGCAGTCTGTTTTTACCCTATATTGATAATTTATACACAGATTCACTTCAGACTGTTGTACATTATGGTATCTTTCTAGATGAAAGTGTTTTTTTTTTTTTTAACTTAGCCACAGGTCAAATCCTTTGAAACCCTGAGGGGATATTTCAGTTACATGGTATTGAATCAGGTTCTGTGTGCTTAAGATATCCCCCCACAATATTTGGATTTTAGATATTATATTTTAGAACCTAATCTGATCAGCAAAAAGATAATGGCTAGTTCTTTCAGAAGGCTTAATTGTTCAATATGAAGACACTTTTAATTGGAGCTTCATTATTTGAACTGAATTCTGGTTGAATGCTGACTCTCAAATGTTCTACTTGTATAAACACAGGTGCTTCTATGGTGGAGGACTATGGATGTCTTGGTCGTAGATGTGGTGTGGTGATATGCATCTGAGGCAGTATGATCCATGCCTCTGAATAGCATACAGTGTTTTAAAACATTTTTTCCTCAATTAAAAGAAATGTAAAAACCCATATATTTGTGTAGCATTTTGCAACATACCCTGTTCCATCCAGTTCAATTCAAAATAAAACACTGGGAAGAGAAGATGAAACATTAGAAAACCACTAGCATTACAATATTTGCAATCATTCTAAACCAGTAAAACTTACTTTTATAGAAAAATTGCCTCAGGAAGGGGTTAAGACGCAACCTATGACGCTCGCCACAGCCACTGCAGCACAAGTTCGATCCCCGGCTAGGGAGATACCTACATAGTGCAGCAGACCTCTCCTGACTCTCCCACTGTTCCCCTCAGCAATGTATTTCAGTAGATCTGCCTATTCTGTTTCCCACTCTGTCTCTGGTGAATCCTTTCACCACCCACAACTCTGGCCTGTATGCCAGTTCTTGTACGTATGAATAAATAAATCTTTAAAAAAAATTGCCTCAGGATAAAACCAATTAAACTCAAATAGTTGAATAAAAACATATGGTGATCCAAAAACTATGAAGGCCTTTTGCACATTCATATTTCAAAAATATCTCTGGTGAATATGCATCCTTGTTACTGGAGTCTGAGTTAGACAAATAATCCCTGAATTCCTTGTTAGTATTTTACTTAGTTTGAAATCAGCAGATCAATTTGCTGTGTTCTTCAAAAGGGCTTAAAAAATATTTATGTGCCTGTCTAAAATTGCTACCTATTTTTTACATCATTCTTCATTTTTATATAATGTATGCTTTATCATCTTGGGTGTAGTCCCCATGAAATTGCCACCACCAATTCACTTGTGTGCCATCACCATAGTCTCTTGTGCCTTTCCCTCCCATTTTGATCTAATTCCCTTCTCCCACCCTGCAGAATGTCTCTGGTTTATAGTTGCCTGTTGATTTTCATTTTTTCTTTATTATAATTACTTTTTTTTCCTGATCCTTTATTTGGATCCTCTACATTCCTCCTATAAGTGAAACCATCCGGTATTTTTCTTTTTCTTTCTGGTTTATTTCACTGAGCATGATCCCTTCCAGCTCCAACCATGTTGCTGAGAATGGCATGAGTTTATTTTTGATTGCTGAGTAATATTCCATTGTGTATATATACCACATCTTGTTGATCCAGTCATCTATTTTTTTGGCATTTGTGTTGTTTCCATAGCTTACCTATTGTAAATAGTGCTGGAATATACATAGGAGTGCAGGTGCCCTTCTGAATTAATGTTTTTGTGTCCTTTGTGTAGATATGGAAGCTCCATTTTTAGCAGTTTGAGAAACCTCCATACAAGAAAGCTAGATAATCTTAATTGTTGTTATCTAACATAGATAATTTACTTATGTATACCACTATTAATTCTAAGGTCAGATATCCAATGTTTGCTTTGTCTGTTCCTTTGCTTACCTGTCATTCTCCTGACTTGTTTTGTTTAGCATAATATCCTCCAGTTCTATGTCCTTGCAAATGGCATTAACTTATGTCTTTGAATCACATACAGTTTGTAAATGAATGTTACCTCAATAAGAAATAATACAATTTAAACATCCGAAATAAATAGATAAAAATACAATTATAGAAGATACTAAATGGAAACCTTTATTATTTTTAGTACAGGACCTCATATATATATATATATATACATATAGATGATATAGCTATATTACAACATATAGTTATATTACACCATATACATGTGTGTGTGTATATAACAACATATTCCCTTTGAGGGATAGTAAATATTTAAATTCAATAAATGGTGCCGGGAAAACTGGACAGCCACATGAAAAGAGTGAAACTAGACCAATATCTCATAACATATAAAAAAAAATCTCAAATTGGGTAAAAGACTCAGATGTACATCCTGAAACCACACAATAAATGGAGGAAAACATTAGCAAACCCCTCCACTACATGGGCTTCATTGATATATTTGTGGATTAATCTACAGAAGAAATAGAAACAAAAAAAGCATATAAATACTTGAAACTACATCAAACTAAAGAGCTCCTGCACAATAAAAGATTCACACAATCAAAAAGACAATCTACTGAATGGGAGAAAATGCACAACATACATCTGACAATGAGTAAACATCCAAGATCTTCAGAGAATTATAAAACTCATCAAAAAAATCAAAAAATGGGAAGAAGTGATAAATAGCATTTGTCCAAAGATAGGCAGATGGCTAATAAGGACCTGAAAAATTGTTCATCATCATTCATCGTCAGGGAAACGCAAATTGAAACCACTGTGAGATACCACCTCACACCTGAGAGGAAGACTAAAAACAAGTATTGGCAAAGATGCAGAGAAAAAGGAACCCATATGGACATTTTTCAAAACATTAAAAATAGATTTACCATATTATCAAGCAATTTCTCTCCTAGGTATCTATCCAAAAGAATACAAAAACACTAATTTGAAGGGATATATGCATTACTATGTTCACTGCAGCATTACTTACAATAGCTAAAGCTATGGAAATACCCTAAGTACCCAAAGAATGCTACTCAGCTATTAAAAAAAGATAAAATCTTGACCTTTGTTTCAGCTGGATGGGACTGGAGGGGATTGTGTTAAGAGAAGTAAGTCAGGAGGAGAAAGACAGATACCAGATGGTGTCACTTATATGTGGAAGATAGAAAAACAAAACAAAGGGTCAGATAAAACCAAACCAATTACAAATCCTAGATAGCTGACTGTAGAATTGAGAGTGGGGGATGTAAGGAGGAGTACAGAAAGTAGAGTGGGGTACAATGGATTATGGTGGAGGCCTCTCAGTACCTTGCCTTGGTGGTGGGTGCTGTATGATGGCAAAAGCTTGGGGATTTTGAATCTTTACCTCTAACTTATTGATACATACAATGTTGTAAACCTGTAAATAAAATAATAAATTAAATGACATTGAACAACAATAAAAAATAAATAAAAGTGTCAGAGGAAAAATGTATTGTTATAATGCTCCTAATTCATTTAAATTTCTAATTATTGGGCCTCCCCGGTGGCCCAATTGGCAGCGATTGAGCGCTGGGTTGCGAAGCTGCCCGCAGCCTCTGCAGCGCCGGTTCGATCCCCGGCTGCTCCTTGGCCTCCGGAGGAGGGTCCCACATGGCGCGCAAACTTCTCTTGCCGCCCGCTGCTGCTCCCCTCAGCAGTGTACTTTGGTCCTTCTGCCTGCTCTGCTCCCCGCTCTGGCTCTGCTGAATTCCCTCACCCTCCCGCGCTTCCGACTGTACCCAGTGCTTGTATAAATAAATAAATCTTTAAAAATATATAAAAAAATAAATTTCTAATTATTTTAAAACAGGAAATGGGTGTGTGGCTAGCATTACTAAACATTCCAAGTTATCCTAAAGTGCATTTCCATGACCTTTATATTAACAATGATAGAACTACAAAAAAGAAAAATAAATGGAAAACTATTTTCTCTTATAGGCAAAGAAATGTGAGTAGTAAAATAAAGGAAGTAGAAGACAGGAGAAGGTCATAAAAAGAACTGACTCATGGCTCATAAATAATAGAAACATAAATGTCAAATGAGCTTTATTATATGGTGTTGGTAGTCTAATAAAAATTTAGAAGCAAAGAAAGGCTTATTGTGCAGAGAAGGCCACCTATTCTCTCTCAGGGAAGGCTGTTAGTCAAGGATACTGACATTCAGGTCTAAAGATACTGAATTTATATTGGCAGCTTGTGCTAACCTCCCATGCTTATTATTTTCAAATAGAAAAGGAAGAGATTGCTTTACTTATAGTGACCTGTTTTTTAGTACAAGCTTCTATCTATTCCATATGAGATTTAAAACGCTAAATGCATGGTCATCTTATAGACTGTCACCCAAATTGAAACTTGTAATATCTTGAAGTTTCCAACTTTAGATATACTTGTCATTTTTTGTTATTATTTTTATATTTATTTACTTTATTTTCATGTAGAAGAACTGGGGTGTAGGCCAGAGGTGTGGGAGGGTGAGAGGATTCACCAGAGACAGAGTGGGGAGCAGAACAGGCGGATCTACTGATATACATTGATAACGGGAGCAGCGGGTGAGACAGAAGAGTCTGCTGCGCCATGTGGGTAAGCTCCCTGGCTGAGGATGGAACTCAGGCCATAGTGGTGATAGTGCTGAGACTTAACCCCTAGGACACCAGGGAGACCCTACTTGTGATTTTGATACATAACTTTGTGACTTTAAGATTATCTCTTACATGAGTCCTTCATTGCTTTCACAAAGTCTAGCTACTCCAAACTGTAACTCTGTAACCTAAAACAGAAGGTTCCATGTGCCTGCCTCACCTAATGAAGGGTGGAGTTGAGCAGTGAGGGGAAGACAAAAAGGACTTGGGAGAGAAGACTTAGGGAAAGCACTTGGAGGAGGCACACTGAACAGAGAGACAAGTGAATAGGAAGCCACGGCTTGTATCATGTCCTTGTCTTTGCACCAGAGACTTGGGGGACATAGAAGAAGACACTTGGAATAGACATGGGTGACAGACACGTGGGGGGGGGTGAAAATGGCAATGTTTATCTTTGACTTGCACTTTGATTTTGCTCCCTTCCTTCCAGACTTTCCTGGCCCCTTTTGGCTCTTTCCTCTGGTTCCCCTTAAAAAGGTGCAAGTTTTTGGGCCCCAGAGGCCCTGCTTAGGGCCAGCCCTGTTGACTGGCCATTTACCTATGAGAGGGTGGGGAACTGAGTGTTTCAGTGGGAAACTTTTATCCTTTCTCACATCTTTCTTTCTCTGCCATGTCCACTAATTTTATTAAAGTTCCCTCCCTCCCTCCCTCCCTTCCTTCCTTCCTTCCAGCACTGGGTACAGTCAGAAGCGCGGGAGGGTGAGAGAATTCACCAGAGCCAGAGAGGGGAGCAGAGCAGGCAGAAGGACCAAAGTACACTGCTGAGGGGAGCAGCGGGCGGCAGGAGAGGTCTGCGTGCCATGTGGGACCCTCCTCTGGTGGCCGGGGAGCAGCCGGGGATCGAACCGGCGCTGCAGAGGCCGCGGGCAGCTTCTGCTGCACCACCAGGGGAGCTTTAACATTCTTCATTATGAACAGCTTTTTTGGGTACTTTTTTAATTGAGGTAACATTAGTTTACAACACTGTATATGATTTAGGAGTATGGGTTTACCTCTCTTCAAATGTACACTAGCAAGCCACATCTACCACCAAGGCACCCATAATCCTCCATCATATTCCATTGGGTGTCCTCCCTCCTTTGCTTAATACTTCCCACTCTCTGCCTCTGGTAGCTAAAATTCTATGGTCAGATTTCTAGGGTTTGTTTTGGTTTAGGTTTAACTGTTCCTTTGATTTTATTCTCCACATTCCACATATGAGAGAAATCATAATTATATAATATATACACAATAGAATATTATTCGTCTATAAAAAAGATGAACTCTTGACATGTGTGACAACATGGATAGAATTGGAACAGCTGGGTTTGAATGATTCATTGTTAACTGATACTTTTAAAGTTCCATAGGTCTTTTTTTTTTTTAATTTTACCAGTGATCTACATTTAGAATTAGATCTCCAACAACTCAAATAGTCAACTAATAAGTAATCTAGTGTTATTAATGTCAACAGTCTCGGCAGAACAAGAAAAAAATTGGCATTTCTCTGAATAGTCATTCAAATTGATCCCTCACTTTGTATTCCAATGAATTAGATTACTGTTAGATTACACACAATGTGTGTTCCCAGGGAAATAAAAGATTAATTGCTTCATTTTTTGAATTAATTACTATTATATTAGAGTGCTAAGCACTTCAAAATATGAAATAGATGCAGACCTCTCCTGTCTTACCCGCTGCTTCCCTCAGCAGTGTATTTCATCAGTCTGCCTGTTTTGCTCCCTGCTCTGTCTCTGGTGAATCCTCTTACCCTCCTACACATCTGGACTATACCCCAGTTCTTGTATAAATAAACAAATAAATATTTAAAAAAAACAAAATGACAAATTATTTCCATTGCTTAAGGATAGCAGTTATTTCTTTTAATGGTTTACAATGCCATTTGTGGTGCTATTGACTAACACTGAGCAGGTTATTGACATCTGCTCCACATCACAAAACCCATTATAATATACTATTTTAGAGGCGTAGAATGCCTTTAAAGACTCAAAATACCTTATCATCAGTATTAGCCTAAAAACATTAATTTGATATGGCAAAATTTGCATCAGTTTTTTTTAAATCAAAACAAAACACTCATACATGTGTAACACTCATACATGTGCTATGTTAAAAATCTCACTAGTATGCCACAGTACAATAATAGGAGATTTCAGTTAAAGTGAAATATTGTATTTCTTGCACTTATGATATGGTTCTTTATTGTCCAAAATGGAACATATAACTAAAAGATTCCCTTGGAACATGGTTTAGAGGGAGTTTTCATATTTGGTAGTGTAGTAAGTAGTTAATATTACTTGTAATAAAAAAGTTTTAAACATTGACCCACAGTATTTTAGATTTATACAGAATGGGACATTCATTTTTAAGATCTCTAACCTTTATATAAGTCTATTACAATAACAAGTAGCAAAAAGTATTACATGTATCATTGCTATTTCCTATAATCTTCTAAACTTTAAAATATTGTCTAATTAAAAAAGAACATTAAGGAACTGCCCTCCTGACTCACCATTTCAGAATAGGGATCTCTGCATCCGGAACCCACCTAGACTTTGTGGAGCTGGGAAAGGGCTGAACCCACAGCCAGAGGTGAGCTGAAAAGCCTCCGGCAAGGCAGGCCCTGCCTAGCAGAGAGTTGGAGCCCAGCAGGTGATCCAGCCACTGCCAGGGCATTCTGTGGGACCTCAAGACCCACCTCTGGAATTAAACAAATACAAAAGGAGGAGATTTTCTGGGACAGCGACCACTAACATATCCATAATACCACTGACCTATGGGACTTCTGGCATAACAGCATTGGACTCAATTGGACTATCAGTTTCTGACATCCCAGATAAAGCACACCAAAGAGATGCTGGCCAGTACCAGTGACACAGTGTCCCAATGCATAGGCCAAATTAGAAAACAAGCAGCAGGGAAAAGAAAAACTACAAGCAACCAAGCATGTCCCCAGGAAAAAGACACACCACAAAAAGACAATCAAATACCAGACTGCAACAACAGTGACTTAGAGGAACTTATGAGTCTTCCCGATATAGAATTTACAGTCACCATGATTAAAAACTGAAAGAAGTCAAAAATGATATGGGAAAAATAATCAAAGATGTGGGAAAAATATCAACGACCAGAATAATGAAATTGAGTGCCTAAAGAGGGATGTGAAAGAAATGCAGGAGATCAAAGGATAATGGAGGAGCTGAAGAACTCTGGGAAAAGTAATGAAAGGAGAATAGATGAAACAGAAGAACGAAACTCTCAAAGACACACAAATAAAAAGAAGCAAAACAGAAAAGGAAAGAGAAGTACGAAGGAAAAAGAATTAAGAAAGACTTCGGGAACTAACTGACTCCAAGAAGAAAGGAAATATAAGAGTTATGAGAATCCCAGAAGGAGAGGAGACATCAGAACAGAGAAATATTCAAGGAAATAATTAAAGAGAACTTCCCAAACATGAAGAAGGAGCTGAAAATAGACATACAAGAAGCAAGAACAACAAACTTCTATGATGAAAGGAAAAACACAGCAAGACACATAATAGTAAAGCTCCCAAGAATCCAAGACAAGGAAAAAGTAATGAAGCTGACAAGAGGGAAGAAACAGATAACATACAAGGGAAAACCAATCAGGCTGACATCAGACTTCTTCAAAGAAACACTATGGGCAAGGAGAGAGTGGAGGGACATAATCAACAAATTCCAAGACAATGCCAGCCAAGAATACTCTACACTGCAAAGTGTTCCTTCCTCTATGAAGAAATAATAAGGATCTTCCCAGACAAACAGAAACTCCAGAATTTCATTACGACTAAACCACCACTCCAAAAAATACTACAAGAAGTCCTAAAGCCAGAACCAACAGAGGGATGACTAAGAAGGAAACAAGACTAACAAAAATTATTTTAAAAATAAATAAATAAAAGCAGAGAAAAGACAAACAAAATGGCAAATACAGACACTAACGTAATAACTAACATCATATTTACTAACACTAATATCAATATTAACTCTAAATGTAAACGGACTAAACTCTTCAATAAAAAGACACAGAGTTGCAGGCTGGATTAAGAAACAAAACCCAACCTTTTGTTGTCTCCAAGTAACACATTTAACTACAAAAGATAAAAATAGATGAATGTAAAAGGATGGAAACCAATCCTACAAGCAAATGGGCCAAAAATGAAGGCAGGAACAGCTATACTTATATCAGATAAAACAGATTTCAAACTCAAAAAGGTAAAAAGAGACCTAGATGGTCACTACATTATGAGCAAGGAGACAATACTTTAAGAAGAAATAACACTCATTAACATATACTCACCAAATGAAGGAGCACCAAAATATATCAGACAACTATTTTCATCTCTGAAAACAGACATCAGAGAAAACACATATGTAGTAGGAGACTTCAACACACCACTATCAAGAGTTGGTTTTAAAGTTTGTCTTTGTCAGACCCTTCGTTTGGGTCTCTGTGGTCTACATTTAAGTGCAACTACCCAGTATTTATCTTTATCCTTTTGGTTTACTTCACTTAGTATAAACCCTTATCTTTATTAAATATTAAAAATAGTATGATGCCCATGGAATATACTGTATAAGTACTGTAAAAGTTTCTCCTTCCACTGCCATTATGTCTAACTTAAAAAACTCCCAAGTAGCCAGAACAGCTACAGAAAAACTTTATTAGAGGTTTAAGCTTTGTAAAAAAAAAAACCTGTGAGAGTATGAGAAGCCATTCTGAGCAATAAGGACTGCTCACAGACTGTGTGATAATGATAGATCCAAACACCAAGCAATCCAGAAACTTTGGATTTGTCACTTATGTCACAGTGGAAGAGGTGGGTACAGCCATGAATGCAAGGTCACACAAGATTGATGGAAGAGTTGTGGAACCAGGTCAATTATGTCACAGTGCAAGAGGTGGGTGCAGCCATGAATGCAAGGCCACACAAGATTGATGAAAGAGTTGTGGAACCAGGTAGCTCTTCCCCCCAGATTGCTTGCCTGTGTGTATGCGGGTGCCTATTTGTTACTATCCCTTTCAAAAATGCAGCTCTCTGCCCACCTGTACTATGCAGGTGTTTCTTTTCACAAATCTTTCCCCTTTGTAGCTCTTTCTGTCCACTTGTGACTGTGCAAGCATCCTTTTCTTTCTTTTTCAATATAATGAACCTATCCTTTTGAATATAAAGAAAAAAGTTGTAGAACCAAAAAGCTCTTTGTCAAGAGACAATCCTCAAAGATATGGTGCCCACTTAACTGTGAAAAAGATTTTTGTTGGTGGCATTAAAGAAGACACTGAAAAACATCACCTAAGAGATTATTTTGAGCAGTATGGGAAAATTGGAGTGATTGAAATCATGGCTGATTGAGGCAGTGGCAAGAAGAGAGGCTTTGCTTTTGCAACCTTTGATAACCATGATTCTTTAGACAAAACTGTCATTCAGAAATACCATGGAGTGAATGGTCTCAACACTGAAGTAAGGAAAGTCCTATTTAAACAAGAGATAGCCAGTGTGTCATCCCATCAAAGAGGTAGGGGTGGTTCTGGAAACTTTTGGGGTAGTTGTGGAGGTGGTTTTGGTGGGAATGACAACTTTGGTCATGGGGGAAGCTTCAATGGTCCAGGTGGCTTTGGTGGCAGCCATAGTGGTGGTGGGGATGATATAATGGATTTGGTAATGATGGGAGCAATTTTGGAGGAGGTGGAAACTATAATTATTTTGGCAATTACAACAATCAATCTTCAGATTTTGGATTCATGAAAGCAGGAAACTTAGGAGACAGAAGGTTGGTCCCTATGGTTGTGTAGGCCAGTACTTTGCCAAACTAAGAAATCAAAGTGGCTATGGTGGTTTCCCCAGGAGCAGTTATGGCAGAAGATTATAATAAACTGCCAGGAAACAGAGCTTGGCAGGAGAGCAGAGCCAGAGAAGTTACAAGGAAGCTACAGTTTACAACAGATTTGTGAAAGCAGTCAAACATTATGGTGGCAGGGACTAGCTGCCATAAAGAAGATATTTTTTAAACAATATTCGTGTGTATGGGCAAGAAACTCTAGGACTGTATTTATGACTAATTGTTTAACAGGTTATTTCAGTTTCTGTGCTTTGGAAAGCATTACAACAAAGCATTTTAATGCAATTTTAAAATTTCTGTATTCATGCTATTAATTGATGAATGTACTAGTCTGATCATCATGCTGAATAAATGTGTCTTAAAAAGCATTACAAATAAAATCTGGAAAATAATTTATATGAATTATTAAAATAATTCATATGAACTTATGAAAACAATTTATAACTACAAAAATGAATTAGATGACCAAAATAAATTGGTTGGTTTACTATATATTTATATATATACACATAACCATATAATACAAACATGTGTATACATGTATATGCACACATACACGTGTATATTCATGCACACATTTTTAATAGTTTATTTTTGTTTATTTATGCATACAAGAACCGGAGTGTAGGCCAGAGGTGTCAGGGGGAGGGTGAGAGGATTCACCATAAACAGAAACAGAGTGGGGAGCAGAACAGGCAGATCTACTGAAATACACTGCTGAGGGGAGCAGCTGGAGTGACAGGAGAGGTCTGTTGCACCATGTGGGTTAGCTCCTTGGCCAGGATTGAAATCGAGCCACAGTGGCTGGTGATAGCATGATAGCTCTGAGACTTTAACTCCTGTGCCACCAGGGAGGCCCCCACATACACACATATATACATAAACGCATATATATATATATATACACATATATGCACATATATGAAATATTACCTATGCCTAAAAAATAACTATAATAAACTTTATTCGAGTAGCTATGACCACATATTTCAAATATTATATACTACTGCACATATACCACTCATCGAATTCTATATATTTGCCATTAAAAATAAGCTAGTGCCTATAATAGGATAATTAAATGCTATTATTATTATTACAGTAGTTTCACTTGAAAACACAGTGAGTCCGAATTATAGGTAGGTATCACTTACTAGATTCAGGATCAGAGTTTCCATCCCCTTCAGTGCGGTTGTTGGGTACAGCATGATCAAAGTACTCTTCCTGAAGATAACCAAGTGGTAAGGCATGAAATGTGCTGGGAAGACTGCCTGTATCATGGTCTCCAAGTCCACCATCACTGCTGCTCTCCTGAGAGCCTTCAGGCAAGTGAAATGTGACACGCCGCTGAGACTAAAAGAAAGGAAATTACAGGGTTTCATCTGTCATCTGTATAAATGCTTAATGCATCCAATTTAGGAAATGTATTATTTCAGCTATCTACTGAAGACACATTATCATGATCTTGAGTTGTGAACAATTTCAGGCTTTCATGAACAGTCAGTTATGTGCATAAACCTCCTCACTAGGCAGTGCACTTGCTTCTATTATATTTTTTAAAAGGACACATTCAGAATGAAAGTTAACCTGTTCTAAAGCAGGATGCTGTCAGCCTTCATATACATTTGAGCACATTGGAAATTGTCATCATAATTTGAACATGGATTTATTTAACCATTATTTGACAATGATTCATTTTTGAATAACAAACATGAATAAATATAATAACATTGTATACTTATATAAGTTTCTGGTGGACAGAAACAGTGAATGATAGCATACATTTATTCAATAATATAGACTTAGAAAATTGAAAATACAAGTCACTTTTAGAAAATCCTGGGGGCAATATTTTTAATTGGAATTTATTAAGATCTACACTACACTGCAAAAAATAAAAAGTTATATAGTATGAGCAACAATGGTAATTTGTAAAAAATAAACTATACTTATCAAATGTTAGAGCATAATATGGAAAATATATACATGTCAAAGTATGCACATATAAAAATAACATACATTAATGATGATAACACCATCAGATGTAGCAACATTGTTGTCTGCAGTTATATTTTGTTTGCTATGTTTAGCAAACGTGCTAGGAGAGCCTCCCCAATGGACCTCAATTTCTGATATTCGGGCCCTTATTTAGTACTCTACACAGATCTTGAATATCATAGATCTTGTATCATAGATCTTGCATAACCAAATCTTATAGCGTCTGACTTGCTCCTTTGGAATACTCACTCTGTGGAAACTTAATTGCCTTGAAGCAAGTTTGATTACTGGGAGACTGCCATACTTTTAGGAAGTTCAAGCTATCCATGTGAAAGGGATGCACAGAAGGAAAGTGCAATACCCAAAGAGTCTACTGTTTCAGCCACTTCAGTTCAGTTGTCATATATGTATGTGAAGAATCCATTCTGGACATTACAACTAGTGGCCTTACCCTAGGCAGCTCCTGACATTTGAGCCCTCCCCCCACCTCTCTTTCCATATATATATATAATGTGTTTGTTATATGTATAGTATGTGTCTACTGTGTGTATATTACATTTTTTAAAGCATCAGACCTAGATAATAGAATATATAAATAAAAAATAACATTTATTTTTGACAAAAAGTGAATTGATCTTGCATTAACATGTGCTCATTAATCATGGAATCAAAAATGCTAATAGAATTGAATTTTCAGTGAATAGAAGGTTGTATCAAATGTTAGAAATAGGAGCTATATAAAAATATATACATATATGTATATATATACAACTATAGCATAGATACATATACTCCTATCTATAGAACACACACACATGCACACACATACCTATATGCGTATGTATGCATATGTGTATGTGTATGGAGTTTTCTGTTCACTTGCTTATGTATGCAAAAATAATGAAATGTATTAAATTATATATATATGTAATCCCATTTTAGGACACCTATACTAGTAAGTTAATTAAAAGTACTTAAAAGACATCCCCTAAAATAAACCTGTAATTAGTCTCGCCATGTTCTCACCACCAGTCCTCTAGACACTAATAAATTGAACCCTCATAGGGGTAAATAAAAGGGAATGGATGGATTTGTAAGCATTCCTTTTAGTGAACACATATCATTGCTTTTTGTCCCTTTCTGAATGCTCATAAAAATACCACCAGCACCACCACCCCATTACTGAAATCCTGATCATATATCTGATATTATCACACACACATCTTTGAGGTTTTATAAGGTAGAACAGTTATATTAATAACAGTTATATAATCATGTAATAATAATAATAAGCTCTATTGTTTAGATTAGTTCTAAGACATCAGAATGCCTCAAAAGGAGATTAAGGTGTGTTTTTGGTCATTAGTGATTCTGTATTATGATAAAAAAGTTTAAAGTTGAACTACAATTTGGGGTTTTGAATTTTTTCTCAATTCACAGTTTCAAAGTTTAGATTATAAAACAGTTTTTACATCTCTGTAGTTCATACCAGGCAATCAAATATCATCAATTAAATATACTGTGCCTTTTTAATTTAGTGAATTCACAAGAATTTCGACATTTGCACATGCCTTATTATTGTCTATCATGTTATAAAATCTCCATAAAATATTTCCTTAAGTGAAATTATTAGAATTAAATTTTTAAAGAATTATTTTAAAAGGTCTCTGAAAATTTAACCTTTAATGGAAAAAGAGCATTAAATTTTTTTCTTAGTATTATTTTAATTATTTCTACTTCAACTTATATTTTTCAATATCTAACATTTCTGGATAGAACTGAATATAAAATAATTATGTGAACTTAAAAATATATGAATCCTTTTAGTAAATTTGGAAATGGACTTTAACTCATTTGCCCTTAACTTTTTAATGAATTAATCCTTAATCTCTTAATTTTTGTTTAATTCTTCTCAAATTCATAATATAGAGGTATTAAAAATATAGGAATTTTCCTTATCCGATACATTTAACGATACATTTAGAAATAATAGCTTTTCATGAAGATCATTCGTTAAGTCCCTCAAAGAAAAGAATAACTTCCTTTTCAAAAGTGTTGATGATGATTAGTGTGCAATATAAAAGAGCTATTACATTAATGACCATGTCATAATTTGTTGTTTGCAGCCCTTCAATGAAGCTGTGGCATTCAAATTAAAATAAATCTATTGACTATAATGGTGACTTTATGGGATGAAAATAAATCTTGGCTTATTCATGAATAAATATCTGTACTGAATGGTTAGCTATCTTTCTTCCAGTAAAAGTGAAGTCCACAGAGTATCTATTCCTATAATCTACATACCTTGTTTTTAGCAGAAATCAATCAAAATGCTAGAACATATGAGTACTCAAATAATACTGTCACTTAGATAAATCATTTACAGACAATTTATCAAAATCCCAAAAGTCTTGTGTTCACTATATTCTATGAAGGCATAATTTTATACTCTAGATCAGGTGAATATCATCATATTTCCATAAAATGACATGTCATTTAGAAATGTAAATCTGGCATCAGACATCCTGTGAATATCATTATGGAATAAGTTTGACTATCATGTTATAGAGGACTCATTAGTGTCAAGGTTTCCAAACTAATTAGAGAATCTTGTACTATCCCTGACTCTGATTCTAGTACGCCCTAATGTAATCAACCTTAGATTCATCACCAGTAACTGATTACAAAGGGTAGTCATAGGTTTAGTTATATTTTGAGGATTATTATATGAAGGATTATTTATTATTTTACATTTATATATCAAACATTCTGGATATTAAACTATTAAGTTTCTGAATTATCATATTCTATAAAAATAACTTAATTCTGGATGTCAGAGGCTGTCTGCATTTTTCATGAGTACTGTTCTTAGAGAAAGTATATATAATCAATGAATATATTATGACATAAAATGTGAAAATAACTTAGTTTTAAGTCAATTTGATATTTTCACATCTTTATTTGACCAGCAAATATATCCCACTTGTAACTCATAATTTCTAGTATAAAAAAATCAATGTAATATATTCTAGTCTTTTACTGTTTGACCTTGTAAGTTGTTGCTATAAAATCTCATAAATTTCCATTTCAAGCTCAATTCAATGGCAAGATACACTGGTTCACCTAAATTTTTTGGGCTATTTTATTGAATAAAATTTGAATGGTCTTTTCATTTTACATTCTGTTCCTGAAAATTTTAACTTAAAAGGCAATTATTTTATTCATTATTAGCTTGTACAGTAAGTTCTTTATGATGCTCAACTATCCCATATTTACATCTTCTCTTTACTACATTTTGCATTACATTTCTTTAAGTTACTGGGTATTTTTCCAAATTTATTTTATTTAAATTTTTTTCAAGTTAAATATATTATTTTGGTGGTTAGACTAGATAGCATTATAAGAGGACCTCTTTCATTGAGTCATGATTCATTTCTGCTCAATAAAAATAGAGATAATCTATTTGTAGATTTTCTAGGATATTACTGATTGCAAATGGTTAAATTGGCAAGTGCCAGAGTTTTGTATGAACTTTGCAAATGAAATAGTATCATTACAAAACTTTTCTCCTTTTGTAGAGGTGTATGAGTTCTTGTAAAGCTTTGATATCAGCCCATTGTTAGGTGTATGTAGTTTCTTTCACTGTGCAGAAGCTTTTAGTTGAAATTAGTCCCATTTGTTTATGTTCTTTGTTTTCTTTGCTGTTGGATATGAATCCATAAAGATGTCCCTGAAGCATACATTATGAAGTGTTTTGCTTGTGTTTTATTCTATATATTTTTTGATTTCAGATCTTATGTCCAAATCTTTATCCATTTTATAATGATTTTTGTGTATAGTATGAAATAGCAATCTACTTTCATTCTTTTGTATATTACTTTCCAGTTTTCTAAACACCACTTATTGAAGAGGCTTTCTTTGTTCCAGTGTATAGTTTTGGCCCTTTTGACATAGATCAACTGTCCAAATAGGTGTGGTTTTATCCTTGGGTGCTCTATTCTATTCCATTGTTCTGTGTGTCTGTTTTTGTTCCAGTGCCATTCTGTTTTATTTATTATCACTTTGAATTATAGTTTGAAGTCTAGAAGTATAATACAACCATTCTTCCCCATTTTTTATTTTATTTTTTTTAATTTTTTACATCATTGTTCATTTTTAAACAATATTGGCTTTTTGGGGGTCTTTTGTGATTCCATGTGAAATTCAGTGACGTTTGTTCCATGTCTTTGAAGAAAGCAGTTGAATTTTTGTTAGGGATTTTGTTGAATTTATATAATGCTTTGGGTAGAATGGCCATTTTGACAATATTGATATTTCAGTCCATGAGCAGGGGATATTTTCCCATTCCATTGTCTCTTAAAATTTTTAAAATTTCTTCCTCTTCTATCTCATTGTGTAAAGGAAGGCAGTTGACATCTGTGCATTGATTTTATAACCTGCCATTTTACTGATTTATTGTTCCATTTAATTTTTAGTTTTCATCTTTAGACATTTTGTTCTTAGGATACCATTCTCTCCTTGCCCATAGTGATTCATCAGAAAAGTCAGATGTAATCCTGCCAGGGGTTCCTTTATAACTTCATTATTATGTCTTTGTCCTTAACTCTTGATATCCTTTGTCCTGAACTCTTGATGTCCTGTTTTAAGTCTCATTATATATAGATAACTAGATGTTCTTTTAACTTCATGGATTTGCATGTTTACTTCCTTTACAGGTCTTGTAAGTTTTGTTCTACTATGTCTTTAAATACTTTCTCTGTTTCTTTCTCTTTCTCTTTCCCTTATGGGATACACATTATTTTTATATTGCCTTTCCTCATAGAATCAGATAATTCTCAAAGCAATTCCTCATTATCTTCTTTGTATTTCTCTTTCTTTTTCCACCTGGAATATTTGTGCATTATAATCTTTGAGGGCACAGATTGTTCTTCCATTTGGTCTATTCTACTTGCTTAGTTCTCTCCAGAATTTTTTTAATCCCTGATATTGGTCTTTTTTACATCCTGCATGTTCCATAACCTAGAAGAGACGGACAAATTCCTAGAATCATATAATCACCCAGGACTCAATATGTAATAAATAGAAATCCTAAACAGAATAATTACAAGCAAGAAAATTGAAAAGTAAACAAACTATCCCCCCCAAAAAACTGAAATCCAAGACCAGAAAGGTTCACAAATGAGTTCTATCAAACCATCAAGGATGGACTAATACTCATCCTGCTCAAACTGTTCCAAAAAATATATTTTCTGAAGCCTACATTATGTTAATACCAAAATGAAACCAAGACAACATAAAACATAAATAAAACTACAAATCCACTTCCTTAATGAACACAGAGGCAAAAACAGTCATTTAAGTTTCAGGAAAATGAATTCAACGATGCATTAAAAAGATTACACACCATGATCAAGTGGGATTTATAACAGGTACTCAGATGTGGTTTGACATCTGAAAATCAATAAATGTAATTCATCACATCAAAAAAAAGATAAAAACCACATGATTCTATCAGTAGATGCCAAGAAAACATTTGATAAGATTAAACATAAATTCATGAAGAAAACCCTTGAAAAACTTTGAATAAACTGAATATATCTTAACATAATGGAAGCCACATATGAAAAACCCACAGCTGATAACATTCTCAATGTTGAAAAACTGAAAACCTTTCACTAAGATCTGGTATAATACATAGATGTTCACTATCACCATCACTGCTGAATATGGTATTGGAATTTCTAATTGGAGCAATTTGGCAAAAGAATGATATACATATTTAAAACAAATCCACATTGAGAAATAAGTAAAGCTATCATTATTTGTAGATGACATGATAATACACATAGAGAACCCTAATGACTCCACTGAAAATCTATTTGAAACAATAAATCAGTTCAGCAAAGTAGGAGGTTATAAAATCAATTCAGAAAATGCAGTTGCCTTCTTAATGTAAACAATGAGCTAGAAGAGAAAGAAATTAACACCTAGGAATAAACTTTAACTAAGGAAATGAAGGACCTATATAAAGAAAACTATAAGACTGTTAAAATAAATGGAAGACCACATAAAAAAAATTGGAGGAATCAACAACACTAAAAGAGGCCATCCTACCCAAAGCAATAGAAATTCAGTGCAATCTCCATGAAAATTTAAATAAAAAATAGATAAATAAATAAATAAGAAAATTTAAATAGCATTCTTCAAAGAAACGGAATAAACATTATTGAAATTCATAATGAACCAAAAAAGACCATGAATTGCCAAAGCATTCCAAACAAAAAAGAGGGAGCATCACACTTCCAGATTTCAAAATACAATATGCAGCCATAATAATTAAAACAGCATGGTACAGCAAGAAAAACAAACACACAGACCAATGCAACAGAACTGTGACTCCTGAAATAAACCCACATCTATATAGAGAGTTAATCTTTGAAAGGGAGCAAAGAGTATATAGTAGATCAAGAAATGGTGCTGGGAAAACTGGACAGCAACATGCAAAAGAATAATCCTAGACCACTATTTCACACCACACACAAAAGTCAACTCAAAATGGATGAAAGAATTGGAAGACCTGAAATCCTAAAATACATAGAATAGGCAAATGGTTTCATGGCATAAGCTTCAGTTATGTCTTTTGCAAATTTGTCCCCAATGGCAAAGGAAGCAAAAGAGAATGTAAACATTTGGGACTACATCAAACTGAAATGCTTCTACATAGCAAAAGAAAATATAATTTAAACAAAGAGATGCATTACTGAATGGCAGAAAATATTTGCGCACCATACGTCTGACAAGTGCCTGATACTCAATATCTACAAAGAACACAAACAACTCAACAAAATGAAAACAAACAACCTAATCAAAAAATGGGCAGAAGAGCTAAGTAGTTTTCCAAGGAAGACATGCAAATGGCCAACAGGCATATGAAAAAAAAATCCATCATTATAATTATCAGTGGGGAAATGCAAATCAATACCACAATGAGATATACCCTCACTCCTGTGAGAATGGGCCATATCAAAAAGGTCAGAAACAATAAGTGCTAGTGAGGATGTGGAGATAAAGGAACTCTCTTATGCTGTTGGTGGGAATGTAGACTGGTTCATCCCTTATGGGAAAATTATGCAAATTCCTCAAAAGACTAAAAATGGATCTCCCATGTGAACCAGCACATAGATATCCTAGATATCAATCCAAAAGACACCTAAACTAAACACTAATTTGAAAGGAAACTTTCACTCCCATGTTCACAGCAGCACTGTTTGTCATAGACAATATATTGATCAACCTAAATGACCAAAAATATATGAGTAGGTCAAGAAGATATCATATGTGTGTTTATGTGTGTCTCTCTCTGTGTATATATGATCATGGAATACTTTTCAGTGATCAAAAAAGTCAAACTCATGCTTTATGCGGCAATATGGTGCTGGAAGGGTAAGTTATGATGAGCAAAATAAGTCAGAAGGAAAAAGGAAAGGACCAGATGACTATAGCTTATAGAAATAATAAGATCTTAGACATGGTAACTTTTTGCCTACACCTTTCTAAAATATACACGAGTATATATTAAATGATTAAAAACATTATGTGCTAATATATTAATCCTTAGACAAAGCATATGGCCAAATTAACAATTTTTGTTTAGATGTTTAAATTTTAAACATTGTTTAAAATATCTATTATTTCTTTCGTATATGTCAAAAAGTCATGCTTCACTTTTTGTGACATAATGGTCAACTTATTTGAAAAAAATATTTCACACGATGTAATACTTTTCAGCAATCAAGAAGGAAAAATGCATACTATTCTTGTTAGGGGGAAAAGGATGTCCTAAAGCTAATTCCATACAGGCTTTGTGGACTCCACAGCCACCCCAGGCCAAAGCCAAAGACACTGGGAACTCCAAATCCCATCACCTCCAAAGGGAAGGTGGCTGGGACCTGAGGGTGGGGTTAAGCAGCCAAATTGGTATAAAGCCAGACACGTGGGCTTTGGAGGGGGCCCCCATTTTGGCTCTCCACCAGCTCGCAGCATCTGGCCAGCTCAGAGAGTGCTTTTTGGGTTTCCAGGTCGGCGGATCGGGTAGGACACATTAAAGACTTTATTTCCCTATTTTCTCCCTGAGTTGTACATTTTCTTTATTTCCTTTTCCCTTGTAAATAAACCTTTTATTAACCTTTTGTGTATGCCTGTAGTGGAGTATTAATAAGTCCCTTGTAAGCGCGCAGGTGAGGACCCACAGCCAGGCAACCCGTTCAATATCGGGGCTGCCCTATAACAGCTGGCACCCAACGTGGTTTCCAAGCTTCACCCGTTTCCTTATTTCCTTTTCCCTTGTAAATAAACCTTTTATTAACCTTTTGTGTATGCCTATAGTGGAGTATTAATAAGTCCCTTGTAAGCACGCAGGTGAGTTCCCACAGCCAGGCAACCCGTTCAATATCGAGGCTGTCCTATAACATTCTGGCAACACAGATGGAGCTGGAAATGGTTATGCTAAGTGAAATAAGTCAGAAGGAGAAAGACAAACCTAAGATGGTTTCACTTGTAAGTGAAATATAGAGAAACTAAACAAGCAGGCAAAGCGAAATTCAAAAGCCAAAGAAAACTATCGGATGGTTTCACTTATAGCAGGAATATAGAGAACCAAATAAGACATCAGTGTAAAAATAAAATAGCAGTACAAAACACAACAAAGCAAAAACGGACAATTATAAATCAGAGACATACTGCAGAGGAGGAGGGAGAGGGGTCAGATGGAGGGAGGGAGGAAGGAGCACAGGGGACTGAGGTGATGGTGCACGGGTGCATTGGTAAAGGAAACTCTATGGGGACTGCACCTCAGGGGGCGGGGGAAGTAAATATTGTTTAAAAATGAACAATGTTGTAAAAAATAAATAAACCATAAAAAACTAAAAAAATAAATTAAAAAAACAAATTATTACACTGGAATCTGAAAAATAAAACAACCCTTGAAATCTGAGTATAGAACTCTGGAAGGGGAGAGGAAGGAACGAGAACAAACTGGAGAGGCAGCAGAAATTTCTAATGTGGTGCACTGCAGGTACTTTGGTGGTGGGTGCACTATGGTAACACTTGTGACGGAAGGGTGCATAGCTTCCACATTTCCAGTAGATGGTGCTATATGACATGGTGAACTAATCTGCAGTTGCTTTTTCTTAGGTCGGGGAGAATTCCACAGGTGCGATGTGTGGGGTTGGGTTGGTGCCTATGATACCGCTCATAATGCTCCTCTGATTTTCAGACCCAAGTCACTGCAGTCTTCAGGCAGGGATTTCAATGTACCTTCTCAGCAGTGCTTTAAAGAGCAGTCTCACTGAATCTGCAGGAGCCCAGAGGGAGATAGGGGAGTGAGTTGTACCTTTCTGTGTTTTGTCTTCTTCACTAGAGGCCTCCCTACCCCAGCACATTCACATATATCTCCCCAGAATTAGGTACACACTAAGCAGCTCTGCCCTCCCCCAGACCACCCTATTGCAGGAGCTAGGGTTTGAAACATAGTCCCCTCCCTAACTACATTCTCCAGGTGACTCACCATGCCACTCACCTTTGTCTTTGTATAGCAAAGTTCTTCAGTGTCTCTTTTGCTATGTGTGATTGGTGTTGGTCTGCAACATCGAGGACATGCTGTAGTTTTACCATAAGTCACTGGATCCTCTAAGTCCATTGTCTGTCTGGCCTACTTCAAATCACCCTCCCAAGAGAAACCAGGGAATCTCCTCTGATGTCATCTTTCCCTCTCCCTTTAATTTTTTTTTTAAATATTTATTTATTTATTTTATACAAGCACTGGGTACAGTCAGAAGCGCGGGAAGGCGAGAGAATTCAACAGAGCCAGAGCAGAGAGCAGAGCAGGCAGACTGATAAAGTACACTGTTGAGGGGAGCAGCAGGTGGCAGGAGAGGTCTGTGTGCCATGTGGGACCCTCACCTGATGGTTGGGGATCGAACCAGTGCTGCAGAGGCTGCGGGCAGCTTCACAACCCAGCACTCAACAGCTATGCCACCAGGGAGGCCCTCCCTTTATTTTTTTTTAACCCGCAATGATTATGTGGAGATTGTGAAACAGTGTGTATTTGTTCAGCCTCAATATCAGGCAGCACATTTCTCTGATGGCAGTGATCAATAACACAAGTAACACATATTCAAAAAGAATTTGCAGTATGAATCTATACTGTCTCCTGCTATCATTTAAAATGGATCTTTAGCCAGCTAAAGCTTGGACGTTACCAAACTAGACATTTATGAGCCAGATACAGAATACAGACTATATATATAAAAGATCATATGACATTCACAAAAAATACAAGGATTTCCAGGAACTTACAATAGCAGTTTACAGTTAAAAAACAAGGAAATCATTTGAAATGTAGTATTTTACTATATTATTGCCATGAAGTTTGTAAATGTGTTTTTTATGTGTAAACTTCAGATATAATAAAGAGGTTTTTAGTTTGTATGTTTTGCTTTTGTGTATTTTAATAGAGGATATTCCCCTTTAATAACTTTTTTTAAGATTTAGTTTTTATATTCCCCATATAATTGCACCCCCCTTATTTTAACCCCAATCCCTCCTCTCCCCGCCCCCCCCATAGTGTGTCTCAGATTTATAGTTGCTTGTTGATTTTGATTTTTTTCTTTTTTATAGTTATTCTTTTTCCTGTTCCCTTATTTAGGTTTTCTAGATTCCTGCTATGAGTGAGACAATCCAGTATTTTTCTTTTTATTCCTGGCTTATTTTGCTGAGCATGATCCCTTACAGCTCCATCCATGTTGCTGCAAATTGCATGAGTTTATCTTTTTTGATTGCTGAGTAATATTCCATTGTGTATATATACCACATCTTCTTGATCCAGTCATTTATTTTTGGGCATTTCGGTTGTGGAAAGCTGTTTGGAGATTCCTCAACCTACTAAAGATAGAGATTCCATATGATCCAGCAATTCCACTCCTAGGTATTTACCCAAATGACACAGAAACATCAATTCAAAAGGGCACCTGCACCCCTATGTTTATAGCAGCATTATTTACAATAGCTAAGCTAATAACTTTTATTTGGAAAAGTAATCAGCCTAGATTTTATTGGATGCCAAAGAAGATAAAGATCAGAAGAATAACATTTCCATTTAGAAGGTAAAATCAATAAAAATTACTAATTAATTAGAACTCCAATTGCAGGGCTAGCATAAATAGGCACTATTATTTCAGTGATGCTGCTATTATTCACAACATCTTGCTGTTTCTCTTTCAGACTGATTTTTAGCCCTAGCTTGTAAACTATCTATAAGACCAGTGTTACTATTTTACTGATTGATTGACCACACATTTATCAGGTTTTTAAAACTCTACCAAATTCTTGTTTTTCACTGAGTACCTATATATTTGATGATTTTCCTTGATGACTATATTAAAGCTATAGCTAATTTCAAACATTTTATTTTCTCTTTAATATATATGCTCACTCCAATATTTGTCTTAGTGATTTACAAACGTGATCCTTTATTTTTAGCAAAATTTACAAGATATAGTTCATAATAAGGGGAGTTTAATGGAGTAGAAAGAGCCCCAGACTGTGAATTGAGTGATCCACATTCCAGCTCTAGTTCTAGTTCATATCAATCTAGGTAATTAAGACTCACTTCACTTCACCTTTTTCATCTATCAAATGACACAGTTGGTTTGGCCTATGATCCCTTCTGAATATCCTTTCCCTATCTAAAATTCTATAGCTTTCATAGAAATAGGTTAACTCTAGACACAACCCCAATTAATTTAAGATGTACAATCAGATTAAATATGTACCTTAAAATTAATATTTTTACTGTATAAATAGAAGATCGTGATGACAATAAAAATTACTCCGTCAGTTGTAGGGTAACTGAATATAACTGTTTAGTTAATGGGGTGATCATATACTTAAATTGAGTTACACTTTCTAATTTTCCACTGTTTGAAAATAACAGATGTTTCCACATAAGTACTACATAGCTCTTCTTCATAGTCTATGAGTTGCTATACAGGCAACATCTAAGTGAGGAATGATGATGTTAAGGAATCATAACATCTACTTAGTAAGTCAGTAATTATGTGCATATATATATATATATATATATATATATATATAAAATGGTGAATGAATCTCACCCTGAATCTCTTCGAAACTATGCTTCAGTGAAATTTACCCTGAACAAGGGAGAAACCACAGTGGAGAATTATGGCAGCAATTAAGGAAAAATGCCTATCACCTAATGAACACATGCTTCACATGGCACTGGCAGTAAATGAACATGCACGTTTGATCACTGTTAGAAATTCAGCCTAAACCCAGAATAATCTATCCAGATGTGAAAGTAATATAATCCTGATTACACTATAAATAACATTAGTAGCATTCAAGATAAAAATGTATATAGAAGATTTACTGATTTTTTTATCTTGTAATATTTATTTATCTAATGAAATGTTATTTTTTTCATACTTGTTACTTTTTTATAAAAGATTTATTTATTTATGCATACAAGAGCTGGGGTATAGGCCAGAGGTGCAGGGGGTGAGAGGATTCACCAGAGACATAGTGGGGAATAGAACAGGCAGACTGACTGAAATACACTGCAGGGGAGCAGTGAGTTAGGAGATGTCTGCTGCGCCATGTGGGTAACTTCCCAGCCGGGGATCGAACTTGTGCTGCAGTGGCTGCAGATAGCTTCATAGGTTGCGTCTTAACCCCTTGTCCCGACAGGGAGGCCTCATCCTTTTTATTTTTTTGACAATACAGGATTTCTCCCCTCAGGTGTGTTCAGCGTAGTTCTCCCATCATCATAGTCCTTCACCAAAATCCATTGTACTTCTCCCCTCCATTATCCACTGTCTCCTACTTCATCGCCCTCATCCAGTCCTCTTGAATGCCTCATTCTATGGTCAGCTTTCAAGGATTGGTCTTAAAGTTTGTCATTTTCTGACCCTTTGTTTGGTTTCTCTCTATTCCACATGTAAGTGAAACCACCTTGTATTTATCTTTCACTTCCAGTTTATTTCACTTAGCATAATCTCTCCCAGCTTCATCCAAGTTGCCAGAAATGGCATCAGTTTGTCTTTTTTGGTTGCTAAGTAGTATTCTATTGTGTATCTATAGCACATCTTCTTGATCCATTCACCTGTTTTGGGGCATTTAAGTTGTTTCCATATCTTGGCTATTGTAAATTGTGCTTCTATAAATATAGGGGTGCAGATTTCCTTTCAAATTAGTGTGTTTGTGTTCTTTGGGTAGATTCCTAGGAGTGTGATTGCTGGTTAACGAGACAGATCCCATTCTAGTATTTTCATTGGGTTCCTTTTTCCTCCACATCCTCGCCAACATTGTTTGGTTTTTTTTTTTTGGTTTTTTTTTTTTTTTGGTTTTTTTTTTTTTTGGTTGTTTGTTTTTTAATATGGGCCATTCTCACTGGTGTGAGATGGTTTCTCATTACAACAAGACAAACTGAATTTCTATAATGAATTCAATCTTAACATCTGGTCTTTCAACGTACTTGATGCAAGACCATCTTGAAAATTGACCTTGTCTGAATACACATTTAAAATGAAATAGCTATTTGTGCTTCTTAGGACTTAGTGCAGACTAACCCCCAAATGCCAAAGTGGCATATTGATTTTTTTAAAGATTTATTTATTTATACAAAAACTGGGGTACAGGCCAGAGGCGCGGGAGGGTGAGAGATTTCACCAGAGACAGAGTGGGGAGCAGAACAGGCAGACGAACCTGCTGAGGAAAGCAGGCAGACATTGCTGAGGAAAGCAGCTGGCGAGGCAGAAGAGGTATGCGTCACCATGTGGGATTCTCCCTGGTCGGCCGAGAATCAAACCTGCGCTGCAGAGGCTGCGGACAGCTTCACAGTGAGGTGCTCAACCTGCTGCGCCACCAGGGAGGCCGCATATTGATTATTTTGAACAAAAGTTGCTGGAGAAACAGCTGGTGCAGGAAAAATAATACTCTGTCTATTCTGTCCATTCTGAATATTCTGTCCATTTTGAAATCACGGAGTAAATTTCCCATGTAAAAGGTACCTTCCATGCATTAGGAGGTAGAAAGACATCCTTATTACCAGACAAAGTGAATTCAGGAAAGAGAAATATGTGTACACCAAATACAAAGTCTTACCTTTGCTAATTAATACTCAAAGCTAAAGATTGTTTTATTTTTCTTGTCAGTTCTTCACAAATCTATTGTTTCTTTGCCTAAAAGATATACAAATTGACTGATTCATATTGCAAGTCCTATATTCATGAAACTGCCATATGAAACTAAATTGTTTTTTTTCTCCTATAAATTTGTTTTGTATAAACTTGATTATTAGAACAACCAAAACAACCAAGAGAAGTAAGGGGAAATTTCCTCCTCTTCAACAAGCAAACAACTCTTCCATAGACACAGGACCCAGGCCGACAACAATGCTCTTTGCAGGTAATGTCAGAGCAGGGTCAGAGGGAAGGTCTATGGAGGCCTTGATGTTTGCAGAGGTCTCAGAGGTTTGTGGAGGTCTGCAAAGATCTAAGATACCTGCCAGGTCTTGATGTCCACAAAGATTGTCTGCTTAAAACTTCTCTTCTGAAGCTGTCTCATGAATTCTCTTCTGAAACCATCTGCTGAATGAAACAAGCTGGCTCCCGCCTTGCTTTATATTCTCTTCATGATCCCCGCCTTTCAAGCCTGATTGGACCACTTTCAATGCAAACAATTTGGTGCCAGTTAAGCACCAACCAGCTTGTTCCGTTTTCAATTCTTCAATGTACTCGAAACCTTGAATGAACTGGAGAGCTTGAACCTGATTGATCCATTGAGCTCTAACCCGACTGGTCCATTTTTAGTCACAATGCACTTTTGAAATCCCCGGTGCCTGCTCAGACCTGACCCACACTGAAGTCAGGACAGGTTCCTTGGCAGTGCACTCAGGAGAACCGTGGCCAGAACTGGCTCACTGGGGCGCGATGCTCCTCTCAGTGACCCCGAACAGGGGTGAAGGGATGCCTCCACTGCTGGAGGCCTGGCACTGGCATGCTCTGCAGTGGGGCAATCACCACTGCTACCACTGGAGCAGCCTGAGGAGGAAACCACCAAGCCCACGACACTGTTGTTGGAGTGTGGTGCTAGCCTGCAGACTGCATGTGCTGGGACTAGCTGCCAAGCCTCTCTACCAGAGCCCAGGTGGGCTATCTCATCCAGGTTGGGGGATGGGAGGGAAACCTGGGGACTGCCAACAGGCAGTGCCCTCAGACAGTGTCCTCAGGCATCAAAGTCACCATGCCAGGCTACTCAGGTGGCAGGGACCCTGTTTCAATCCTCCACCAAATTCCAGCAACAATGTCCTATGTCCTGTCCCCTTCATACCTATATTCCTACCTTCTTCACCCCCTATTCCTGTGGGTAACCAGCATATTTTACAGAGTCTAAGAATTATTTCTGCTGTCTTTCACAGTTTGTTTTATTTGTTTATTTATATTCCACAAATTAATGCAACCTTTTGGTAACCATCTTTCACTAAATTACTTTCCTTAGCATAATCACTTGAATATACATACACACTTCTTTCTCCATCTCCAAATCATTCAGTCCAATGAAAAAAGAGTGTTAATGGTGCTCCACGGCTGCAAGTCCTGCACTCTGCCATGCAAACATAGATTAAGCTAATCTATACAAATTGTAACCTAAATTCTCTAAAACAGAATATTTACTTGAGAAGCAAGAAATTCTCATGATATGTTAATTATGTAAGTTAATAGAATAAGAAGTTTCTATGTGAAAAAGATGTCAACCTGGTTTCTTGTTTTGTTTGAAAAAGTGATGTGAATTTGAGTAGGGTCTGAGAAAACTGAATCATGTCTTGTGTGAATACAGGTTTTCACTTATGAACCTGTTAAGCAAAGTGCACAGGCAAAAATAATTATTTTATTAGATCTTGAAATATATAGTAATTATTATATGCAATATCATTCAGAGTTTGAGAATATATATTTGGGTTACAATCAAAGAACTCTCTTGGAGGCTCAATAACTTACTAGCTGTGTCACCATGTACGGAAGTGTTTTCAGATTTAAAGTCTATTTGCATCTCTAGGCATCTAGGCATATATATTTTTAAAATCTATATATCAATATTTTGAATCAAAGAAATTTTGTTTGTATACTTTTAATTATGTATATATTCCTTAGTATGATTTCCAGAACATACTAAATACTATAAATGGTGGATATATATATAGTTACTCATTTTTCCCATTGTAATTCACCACCTTCGGACATTTACCCATAGTTAACAACTTTAAAAATCTCAAGATGATCTCTGAAATCAGGAATGGTTATATCAATTAATCTCTTGAAATCTAATCACTCAGATTTTCTTGCTGCTTCTTTTGTTATTCGGTAGACTCTAATGTCAGCAATATCTCCTTTAAACAATTTATTTGCATTGCATAATATCTTTAAATTTCCATGCCTTTCTCTCTTGAATGGCTGTGAATTTCACTCCATCAGGAAACTGGTCATATTCACTTCTGTATCTCCTGAACTGAGAACAATGAGTGCATTGAGGACATTCAATAAATGTTTGCAGAATGAATGACTTATTGATCTCAGTATTTTCTCCTGTGATGGGATGGGATGCAGGGCAGGCCACCCTGAAATATGCCACTTTGGCATATTGATCATTTTGAATTAAAGTTACTTGAGAAACAGCCAGTGCATGAAGAACAACACTGACTCTCCTTTGTGTCCTTGCAAGCAGGAGATAAATCTTCTATATAAAAGTTATTGTCCTATACCAGGAAGTAGACAAACAGCCTTATATCAGAGAAAAAGAATACAGGATTGTAAAAACAAAACTTTCTACTTCTTTACTAATTTATTACTCCAAGTAAATTTTTTAGAATGATTTATTTATTTTTTAAAAGATTTATTTATTTATGCATACAAGAGCTGGGGTATAGGCCAGAGGTGTGGGGGGTGAGAGGATTTACCAGAGACAGAGTGGGGAGCAGAACAGGCAGATCTATTGAAATACGCTTCTGAGGTGAGCAGCAGGTGAGACAGGAGTGGTCTGTTGCACCATGTGGGTAGCTCCCTGGCCGTCGGGGAATCAAACTCAGTTTGCAGTAGCTGGTGATAGCTTGACAACACTGTGTTTTTAACCCCTGTGCCATCAGGGAGTCTGCTCCAAGTAAATTTTTTTTTCTTGTTATTGTTCACAAATTTATTGCTTCTTTGTCCAAAATATATAAAACCACTGCTTTGGTCATTTCTTTGCACCACTTATCTTTGGGGTCCTTACAAGAATTTAATTCAGTTAAATGAAATTTCCTTTTGTTAATCTGTCTTTTATTATTATACTGTGTGTCTTCACCAAGAAGCTAGAGGAAAAATTATTTTTCCTTCCCTATTGAAGTTAGTGATGACAATTTAGAATTTTTTTTGTGAAAAATTAATGACTGAAATCATAAGAAGTTTTAACTTTCCAAGGGAATAAGAACTCACATTTACTTAATCAATTTTGAGCAAGCACAAAATAGATGCTTCATAGAGAACTTGTAGATTCATCATTATGCCAAAGTAGTGCAAAGTCTTGGGATCCTGGAGACCTTGGTGACAACTTCCTAGTGAACAAAGGTAAATTTACTACCTTAAAAGACAAAATGTAGAAATCATATAACCCTTTTAATAGATGTAGCTTAAAAAGTCCAGCTATTTTCTGTTAATTTCCACTCACATCTTCAGAAAAAAAAAAGATCTTGATGGTTCTACTATGTATTGTCAAATATGTATAGTTTAAATAGCATCAAACAGTTTCTCAGGACATTCATTTGTTTTTCGGGTTTTTCTTTTGTATCTTTGATTCTCTTTTCTTGTTTTCTCTCTGCTCTTCACTTTTCTTTATTATAGCAATTTCAAATTATATATCTGATAAGTAGAACAATTCTTCCTACCCCCACCCCAGTGTGTCTCCTGTTTATAGTTGCTTGTTGATTTTGATTTTCACTTTATTATAATTAGTCTTTCTCCTGGTCCCTTATTTATATTTTCTAAATTCCTGCTATGAGAGAGACCATCCGGTATTTTTCTTTTTCTTTCTGGCTTATTTTGCTAGGCATGATCCCTTACAGCTCCATCCATGTTGCTGCAAATTGCATGTGTTTATCTTTTTTGAATGCTGAGTAATATTCCATTGTGTATATGTACCACATCTTCTTGATCCAGTCATCTATTTTTGGGCATTTGGGTTGTTTCTATAGCTTAGCTATTGTAAATAGTGCTGCTATAAACATAGGGGTGCAGGTGCTCTTTGGAATTAATGTTTCTGTGTCCTTTGGGTAAATACCTAGGAGTGGAATTGCTGGATCATATGGAAGCTCTATGTTTAGTAGGTCCAGAAATCTCCACACAGCTCTCCATAGTGGTTGGACCAGTTTGCACTCCCACCAGCAGTGCAGGAGAGTTTCTTTTTCTCCACAACTTCGCCAACATTTGTTGTTGCTAGTTTTTTTTTTTTTTTTAACATGTGCCATTCTCACTGGTGTAAGATGGTATCTCATTGTAGTTTTGATTTGCATTTCCCTGATTATAAGCAGTGTTGAACATTTTTTCATATGCATGTTGGCCACTTGTATTTCCTCTTTCTTCCAGATCTTAATAGAAATGCTTTCAACTTTTCACCATTGAAAATGATATTGGCTTTGGGTTTGTCATATATGGTCTTTCTGATGTTGAGGAATGATCCTTGTATTCCAAGGATTTCAAGGGCCTTTATCATAAATAGGTGCTATACTTTGTCAAAAGCTTTCTCAGCGTCTATTGATATTATCATATGGTTTTTATATTTCTTTTTGTTGGCGTGTTGGATTACATTGATTGATTTTCGGATGTTGAACCATCCTTGTGTCCCTGGAATAAATCCTACTTGGTCATGGTGAATTATCTTATGGATACACTGTTGGATTCTGATAGTTAAAATTTTGTTGAGTATTTTTGCATCAGTGTTCATTAGAGAGATCGGCCTGTAGTTTTCTTTTTTTGTGTTGTCCTTGTTCGGGGTTGGTATTAGTATAATGTTCGCGTCATAGAACGTGTTTGGTATTATCCCTTCCTTCTAAATTTTTTGAAAGAGTTTATGAAGGATAGGCACTAATTCATTTCTCAATGTTCAGCAGAATTCATTTGTAAATCCATCTAGTCCTGGGCTTTTGTTTTTGGGGAGGGTTTTGATTGCTGCTTGCAATTGGTCTGTTTAGGTGTTCTATATCTTCTTTATCTAGCTTTGTGTGATTGTAAAGTTGTAGGAATTTGTCCATCTCTTCTAGATTGTTGAGCTTGTTTGCATAAAACTGTTCATAGTAGTTTCTGATTATTCTTTTGATTTCTGCTGTTTGTTGTGACTTCTCTTTCATTTGTGATCCTATTTATTTGTGCTTTCTCCCATTCATCTTTTTGAGCCTGGCTAGGGGTTTGTCTATTTTATTTATTTTTTCAAAGAACCAACTTTTGATTTTGTTGATATTTTGGATTTTTTTAGCTTCAATTTCATTTATTTCTGCTTTGATTTTTATTACTTCCTTTATTGTGCTGGTTTTAGGGTTTTTTTGTTGTTCTTTTTCTAGTTCTTTGAGATGTGAGATTAGGTTATTTCTTTGAGTAGTTTCTTGTTTCTTGATGTGAGCCTGTATTGCTATATATTTTCCCCTTATTACTGCTTTTGCTGTCTCCCATACATTTATGAAATTGGTGTCCTCCTTGTCATTCAACTCAAGGTATTTTTAATTTCTTCTTTGATCTCCTCATTAATTCAGTGTTCTTCCAGTAGTGTGGGTTTCAATCTCCATGAGGTGGGAGGGTTCCTTGTCTTCTTTTTATGATTTATTTCTAGTTTGATGCCTTCATGGTCAGAGAAGATGGTTGGTAGGATTTCAGTCTTGGTGTATCTGTTGATGTTTGTCTTCTGTCCCACTATGTGATCGATCCTGCAGAATGAGCCGTGTGTGCTTGAGAAAAATGTGTACTCAGATATTTTTGGGTGTGGTGATCTACAGATGTCTGTTAAATCCATGAGTTCTAGATCCTTATTTAGAGCTTTAGTGTCCTTACTTATTTTTGTCTCATTTATCTATCCATTGCTGTTAGTGGTGTGTTGAAGTCTCCTACTACATATGTGTTTTCTCTGATGTCTGTTTTCAGAGATGATAATAGTTATCTGATATATTTTGGTGCTCCTTCATTTGCTGAGTATATGTTAATGAGTGTTATGTCTTCTTGAAGTATTGTCCCCTGGATCATAATGTAGTGACCGTCTGGGTCTCTTTACCTTTTTGAATTTGAAATCTGTTTTATCTGATATAAGTATAGCAGTTCCCTCTTTCTTTTTTTTGCCCATTTGCTTGTTAAGATTGGTTTCCATCCTTTTACGTTCATCTATTTTTATCTTTTGTAGTTAAGTGAGTTTCCTGAAGAAAGGAAAAGGTTGGGTTTTGTTTCTTAATCCAGCCTGTGACTCTGTGTCTTTTTATTGAAGAGTTTAGTCCGTTTACATTTAGAGTTAATATTGATACGTTAGTGTCTGTATTTGCCATTTTGTTTGTCTTTTCTCCGGTTTTATTTATTTATTGATTGATGATTGATTGATTGATTGTCTTGTTTCATTCTTATTCATCCCTTTGTTGGTTCTGGCTTTAGGATGCCTTATAGTATTTTTTTGGAGTGGGGGTTTAGTCATAATGAAATATTCTGGAGTTTCTGTTTGTCTGGGAATGTTCTTATTCTTTCTTCATAGATTAAGGAAAGCTTTGTGGGATAGAATATTCTTGGTTGGCATTTGTCGTCATGGAGTCTGTTGACTATGTCCCTCCACTCTCTCCTTGCCTACAGTGTTTCTTTGGAGAAGTCTGATGTCAGCCTGATTGGTTTTCCTTTGTATGTTATCTGTTTCTTCCGTCTTGTCAGCTTCATTATTTTTTCTTTGTCTCAGATTCTTGGGAGCTTTAATATTATGTGTCTTGCTGTATTTTTCCTTTCATCATGGATTTTTGTTGTTCTTCTTGCTTCTTGTATGTCTATTTTCAGCTCCTTCTTCATGTTTGGGAATTTCTCTTCAATTATTTCCTTGAATATTTCTCTGCTCCTCTCCTGGTCTCCTGGTCTCTCTGGTCTCTCTCCTCTCCTTCTGGGATTCCTATAACTCTCATATTTCCTTTCCTCATGGAATCAGATAGTTCCCGAAATCTTTCTTCATTCTTTTTCATTCATACTCCCTTTCCTTTTCTGTTTTGGTTCTTTTCATATCTGTGTCTTTGAGAGTACTTATTCATTCTTCCATTTCATCTATTCTGTTTTCACTTTTCCCAGAGTTCTTAAGCTCCTCCATTAATCCTTTGATCTCTTGCATTTCTTTAATTTTCCTCTTTAGTGACTCAGTTTTATTCTTCTGATCATTGATTATTTTTCCCATATCATTTTTGACTTCTTTCAGTTTTTTAATCATGGCAATTTTAAATTTTCTTGTTGGAAGGCTCAGAAGTTCTTCCAAGTCACTGTTGTTGCATTGTTGCATTCTGGTGGGTGATTTTCTTTTTGTGGTGTGTTTTTTCCCTGAGGACTTGCTTGGTTGCTTGTAGTTTTTCTTTTCCCTGCTGCTTGTTTTCTGATTTGTCCTATGTGTTGGGACACTGTGTTGCTGGTACTGGCCAGCATCTTTTTGGTGTGCTCTTTTTGGGATGTCAGAAAATGTTGGTCCAATAGAGTCAAATACTGTTATGGCAGAAGTCCAGTAGGGCAGTGGTACTATGAATATGTTAATGGTCGCTGTCAGAGAATATCTCCTCCTTCTGTATTTTTTTAATTGCAAAGGTGTGTCTTGAGGTCCCACAGGCTGCCCTGGAGGTGGTGTGGCTGTATTGCTCACTGGGCTCCAAATTGCTGGATCCCTCTCTGGGCTCCAATTCCCTGCCACACAGGGCCTGGTGTGAGGGGGCTTTTCAGCTCACCTCTGGCTGTGGGAGCAGCCCTTTCCCAGTTCCAGGCAGTCGCAGTTGATGCAAAGATCCCTATTCAATTTTTTTATTTATTTTTATTTTTTTATTTTTCATTTTTTTCTTTTAATATTTATCTTTTTTTTACATTTTTTAGACAATATTTGCTTCACCCAACCCCTCAGATTGAGTCCCCATAGAATCTCCTTCCCCAAGGCACCCATGCACCATCACCACAGTCCCCTGTGCTCCTCCCTCCCTCCCTCTCACCCCCTCCCTCCTCCTCCACTGCAGTATGTCTCTGGTTTATAATTGTCTGGTTTTGCTTTGTTGTGTTTTGTACTGTTATTATATTTTATTTATATTTTATTTTTTTAAATAATAAATTTTATTTTTATATTCCCCACACAATTGCAACCCCCCCATTCTGACCCCAATCCCTCCCCTCCCACCCCCCACCCCCCAAAAAGTGTCTCTGGTTCATAGTTTTTTGTTGATTTTGATTTTCACTTTCTTATAGTTATTCATTTTCCTGGTCCCTTATTTAAGTTTTCTAGATTCCTGCTATGAGTGAGACCATCCGGTATTTTTCTTTTTCTTTCTGGCTTATTTCGCTGAGCATGATCCCTTCCAGCGCCATCCATGTTACTGCAAATTGCATGTGTTTATCTTTTTTGAATGCTGAGTAATATTCCATGGTGTATATGTACCACATCTTCTTGATCCAGTCATCTATTTTTGGGCATTTGGGCTGTTTCCAAAGCTTAGCTATTGTAAACAGTGCTGCTATAAACATAGGGGTGCAGGTGTTCTTTGGAATTGATGTTTCTGTGTCCTTTGGGTAAATACCTAGGAGTGGAATTGCTGGATCATATGGAAGCTCTATGTTTAGTAGGTCCAGAAATCTCCACACAGCTCTCCATAGTGGTTGGACCAGTTATTATTATTATTATTTTTACACTGATGTCTGGTGGGAGTGCAAATTGTTCCAACCATTGTGCAAAGCTGTCTGGAGGTTCCTCAGTCTAGTAAAATGGAGTTACCATATGATCCAGCAATTCCACTCCTAGGGATCTATCCAAAGGACACAGAAACAGTGATTCAAAAGAGCACCTGTACACCTATGTTTATTGTAGCACTATTTACAATAGGTAAAATCTGGAAACAACCCAAATGACCAAAAATAGAAGACTGCTATAAATATAGGGGTACAGGTGCCCTTTGGAATTGCTGTTTCTGTGTCATCTGGTAAATACCTAGGAGTGGAATTGCTGGATCATATGGAAGCTCTATCTTTAGTAGGTCAAGAAATCTCCACAGAGCTCTCCATAGTGGTTGGACCAGTTTGTACTCCCACCAGCAGTGCAGGAGAGTTCCTTTTTCTCCACAACCTCACCAACATTTGTTGTTGCTAGTTTTTTTAATATGTACCATTCTCACTGGTGTGAAATGGTATCTCATTGTAGTTTTGATTTGCATTTCCCTGATTACAAGTGATGTTGAATGTTTTTTTCATATACCTGTTGGCCATTTGCATTTCTTCTTCAAAGAAGTTTCTTTTTAGCTCTTCTGCCCATTTTTTGACTGGATTATTTTCTTTGTTTTTGTTGAGTCTCATCAGCTCTTTGTAGATTTTTGTGATCAGTCCTTTATCATTAGTGTTGTATGCAAAAATGTTCTCCCAGTCGGTGGGGTTTCTCTTTGTTTTGGTTACTGTCTCTTTTGCTGTGCAGAATCTCTTTAATTTGATGTAGTCCCAGCTGTTTACCTTTGCCTTCACTCTCACTGCTTTGGGTGATGTGTCTGTAAAGATGTCTTTGAGGTGAATGTCATGTAGTGTTTCACCTATATTTTCTCCTATGTATTTTATGGTTTCAGGTCTTATGTCTAGTCTAGCACTATTTATAATAGCTCAGCTATGGAAGCAACCCAAATGCCCAAAAATAGATGAATGGATCAAGAAGATGTGGTACATATACACCATGGAATATTACTCAGCAATCAAAAAGATAAACACATGCAGTTTGCAGCAACATGGATGGAGCTAGAAGGGATCATGCTCAGTGATGTAAGTCAGAAAGAAAAAGAAAAATACCAGATGGTATCACTCATAGCAAGAATCTAGAAAACCTAAATAAGACACCAGGAAAAAGACTAATCAATACAAAGTAAAAATCAAAATCAACAAGCAACTATTAACCAGAGACACACTGTGGGGTGGGTGAGGGAAGGGTGGGGAAAGGAAGGACTACAGTCAAAATAAGGTGGGGGTGCAATTGTATGGGGAATATAACCAAAATGAAAATGCATACATTGTGCAAAGATGAAAAAAATGTAAGAATTATATAAAATAAAATATTTAAATAAAAAAAATAGAAGACTGGATCAAGAAGATGTGGTATATATACACAATGGAATACTATTCAGCAATCAAAAAAGATAAACTCATGTCATTCGCAGCAACACTGATGGAGCTAGAAGGAATTATGCTCAGTGAAATAAGCCAGAAGGAAAAAGAAAAATATTGGATGGTTTCACTTATAACAGGAATATAGGGGAACCAAATAAAATCCCTATTCTAAAATGGTGAGTTGGAAGGGCACTTCCTTGCGCTGCAGTCTGCCCCAGTGGCAGCTGGAGGCCCCTCTGGGCTCCAACTGGTGGCCAGATGGGCCTGGTGTGTGGTAGCTTCCTAGCTCACCTCTGGCTGTGGGGGAAGGCCGTGTTTCCCTTCTTTTAATTAGAGAATCATATTATGATCTTTTGCCTTCTGGGAGAAGCTAACTCCAAAATTCATCACTCTAAGTTTGTGGTGGTAACACAGTTCATAAAGGCATGTGAAAAGTCTCATAATTTTTTATGGAATGAAAATTCCCTGGTGTTATTATTATAGTTTATCTTTCAAACATTAATAAAAATTCATTTTCATGTCATAGTCAGGATCCATTTTTAGCTAATTTGCACACTTGATAAAGACATCCAGAACTGGGCCTCCCCGGTGGCGCAGCGGTTGAGCGCTGGGTTGCGAAGCTGCCCGCGGCCTCTGCGGCACCTGTTGGATCCCTGGCTGCTCCCCGGCCACCAGAGGAGGGTCCCACATGGCGCGCAGACCTCTTCTGCCGCCCGCTGCTCCCCTCAGCAGTGTACTTGGGTCCTCCTGCCTGCTCTGCTCCCCGCTCTGGCTCTGGTGAATTCTCTCACCCTCCCGCGCTTCTGACTGTACCCAATGCATGTATAAACAAACAAACAAATAAATAAATAAATAAAAACATGCCTCTATTAAAAAAATTACTTAAAAAAAAAAAAGACATCCAGAACTAATAAATTTATGTGGCCTTGACCACCTCTTGTCAAGTTATTTTTCAAATGTAAACCTTGGTCTCCACAACTAGAATACAGTTAACCTTAAGGATTACACTCACATTTAACCTAGCATACAGTTATGGTAACATTCATTTAATATGGATGACACTTAAAACTAACTTTGATTTCAGAAATATCTTCCATCAGGAGCTTAAGGGAAATTCATTTCTTTCTACTCCCAAACATGTTGAGGAAACTAGGGCATGAATTCTAGGAAAGAAATATCAGTGAACACCTTTACTTTTAATGATGTATAATGAACTAAAGTTTAACAATATATGTGAGGTTGCATATTGTTCTAATAGTAAAAAAAAAACAACCTTTTTCTGGAAAGCTAGAATATTCATATATATTTGAGGAGAATTTAAAATTTTCACATTGAAAGCCAGTTTCTCAGAGAAAATAATTTTGATGATTAATCGTGCTTATAGTGATCCTTCCTGTGAATCTATCAAATGTCAACATGGTTCATAATCTTTGAAATTTTGCTGTCACTACTAAATTGTGAATTGACACTAAATTGCTAAGATTTATCATAGAACACCTGTTTTACCAGAATATTCACAAGGTGATGCTCTCAGCAATATGTTGTTATGGTACAATCGGAAAAGAAGTGTTGGTCAAAAATAAGATTAAATAAGACATGAAAATTGCTTCCAGGACTGTGTAATACAAAAGTGAGAGACATTTAAATTTGAATCTCTCCTAAGGGAGAACCATGACATATCCCATCTTAAATAGTTAGTGTAAACTCCATGAGCTGAAAATTTAAGACAAAAATAATACAACAAATGATGAAATCAATTTTTTTAGAAATTTGCAATCTTACCTTTCCTGCTTTTTTCCCTTCAGATTTCCACTGATTTAGAATATAATGGGAGCAAAACAGCAAAGGAAAACAAAACAAAAACAAAAATCAGCTTCAATTTGTTACTTAAATACATTTTAAAAATATTAATATTCCAAGTGCATTATTACACAGTTTTGTTCTTCTGAAACTGTTTTCATCTGCTGTGTTCTTCAGCAATTCCAGTAAAGGGATGCAAAATATCTTAAATCTCATGCATCATTATGAACAGTCATATTATTACACACTTTAATTAGCATTAACTATTAAGTCACATGCTTAGTTCACATAGTTACTGGACAAGAAAAGGCCTTGTTCTAATAAGATATTCCTGTATATCATTTATTTTCCTTCATTTTAATATGAATGAACCTTTATCTCAAGCATGGAAACCTTTATTAAGGAAAGAAAATCTAAGGCTTTTGGAAATTTATTAAGTTAGGAGAAATAGTAACATTTAAAGATATTAACTAAATGTTAATTTAAATTCTTAGGAACACCTTAATTAATTTTTTTCAACTAGGTCCTTTTGGATGCAACCCTGGCATCCAAGGGTTTTTATTAAGAATTTATTAAGAATTTCTTTATTAAGAATTTCTTTCCCCTCTTGTCCAATCTCAGTAGACATGTTAAATTTTGAAGATTCCATAACTATTTGTGTCATTTTTCCTTTTCATTCATTCATTCTTCTTTGTAGAAGATTAATACATCACATAATAAATAAGTCAAATGTCTATTATTCTGGCTAATGATACTCCGCCAAATCCTCTTGAAACCATGGCCAGTCCACCATCAGCCACATATGTGTATTTACCTGCCTTTTGACCTTGTTTTCGCAGAAGCAACAGAGCTTGACTTTCATCTCTTAAGTTATAACACAAGCATGTGCACAAGTGTTTGAGTTTAAGCTGAACTCCAAACTGACTGGAAATAAGAAACCACTCATAAGGAACATAAGACTACATTCAACAAGGAAGATCTGATTATCTGGAAAATCCTCTCCAAACATGGACCAATTTGTGACTAACCAATCAGACTTTGCAAAGACCCTATCATTCTCATCCCTAGCCTTTCCCCTCATCTTCTTCTCCCACAAAATTAATCTTCGCTCCAGGATTGAGGAGACAAATTTTAGCCTTGTCTCCTATCTCTTTGCTAGACAACATCACAATAAAACTATTTCTTTACCCAAAAACTGATGTCATAATATTGTTTTCCATGCACGTCAGGTAGCAAGCTCTTCCTCAGTAACACTTTCTCTTCACATTTTGTCACAATTCTTGTCATTTATAACCCTATACAGATGCTTCACTGAGAACCTTCTGTACAAAGAATCACAAAAAATTTGAGGTGGTAGTGCTGATTTTGAAATAAGATAAATACAGAGATACAATATAGTAAGAGATTGGATGCTCTACTGAACTTTATCCAATGGCTTATTCTGAGGCCAAGAGGGAATATTTTTCTTCCTGTCATCCTACTATAACTTGAATTTCCAAAATTGATATTGAGGCAAGTATCCAGATATAGGCACAATTCTGTTATGCAAGACAATTAAAGTGTGCTTTCCTTCTTCCATTTGTGTATCTATTTTTAGTCTAAGATATTTATGATGTCCTTATGTATTGATCAAATTCAACCATCAATGACACAAGTATATAATTCTATTTGTCTGTGATACCATAGCCTTTGGATAATGTCTTGAGTAATCTCTTATAAGAAAGTGCTTTTGCTACAACATGGATGGAGCTGGAAGGGAACATGCTCAGTGTAAATAGCCAGAAAGAAAAAGAAAAATACTGGATGGTCTCGCTCATAGCAGGAATTTAGAAAACCTTAATAAGGGACCAGGAAAAAGACTAATTACAATAAAGTAAAAATCAACAGGCAATTATAAACCAGAGACAAACTATGGGTGGAGGGGAGGGAGTAGGATCAAAACAAGGGGGATTGGGAATTGTATGGGGACTATAACCAAGATGAAAATGCATACATTGTGCAAAAATGAAAAATGATGTAAAAATATATAAAATTGAAAAATAATAAAAAGAAGAATTAAAAAAAGAAAGTGTTTTTGGATATTAATTACTTTAAACAATTGATACTTATATCTCTTCTTTATTATGGATGATGATAATAATGTTAAAATTCAAATTTCCAACAAAAATAATGGCATGGACCAAAAAAACCCAAATTTTTGCATACCTAAGAATATAATATTAAAAAGTATACTCTTTTTTTATCTTTTTATGCCCTATTGGTATTTATTTTTAATACAGAGTAGATGTTAATGCATTGTTTATCATTTACCACTCAGTAATCTAAAAGAATTAAAACCTTAGCCAATTCAAGTGAAAATAAGAAAATGTTAACTATCTATTTTTGTGAATAACTTCTTGAATTATGAAAAAATTAATGACAATATTTAAGGTTAGTCAACATTGTGAGGTGGGCATCTCTTCATTTCAATGAAAATCATACAACTCCAAGATATGTATTTATTTTCCTAAATTATATATTTTAGTTAAGAACATTGCCTGCACTGTGCTACTTTCCCTGATTTAATAGTTTCTATTAAAAAAATTTCAAGTAGATCATGCATAAAATATTAAAACTAAAATTATAGTCCCTGCATTTATCCACACACACAGACCCAACACAATCTGTCACCATGAATGCTTTCAATTGCATGCCAACTAGGCAAGTATTATAATAAAAAGAAAGCACAGAAATATGTTGGCACCCATGTAAGTAGGTTGACAAATTGATACCAGATTTGATATTAGAAATAATTAAAAAAAACAAAACTAGAAGAAGATGAACATACCTAAGATCAACTTCTATTTTAATACAGACATGCATTTTTATTCTCTTACTTAAAAACTTTTCTCAAAAGACCAATATTAAACCTACAATGTCACCGTACACAAACTTAATCTCATATATATGTATATTATTATATACAACTATTATTATATATGTATATATGTATATTATGTATAATATACATGTGTAATATACATACATATCCCTTCAAATTAGTGTTTTTCCATTCTTCAAGTAGATAGCTAGGAGTGCAATTGCTATTTCATATGGTCTATTTATCTATCTATCGATCTATCTATCTATCAATCAATCTATTTATCTATCTATCTAAGTTTTGGGAAACTTATTGTTTTCCATAGGACTGCTCCAATCACATTTACATAAACAGTATATGAAAGTACTTTTTCTACACACCCTCACCAACATTTGTTATTTCTGATCTTTTTGATATGGCTGTTCTCATAAGTTAGAGGTGGTATCTCATTGTGGCTTTGATTTGCATGTCTGTGGTAGTGATAAGTAGTGATAAGTGATGAGGATTTTTTTCGCAAGCCAGTTGGCCATCTATATATCTTCTTCGAAAAATTGTCTGTTTCGCTTGTCTGACAAAATCTTGAGTTTTTCTGTTGTTGTAGTTCAGTTGTATGAATCTTTTGTCAATCTTGTATATTAACCCATGTCAGATGGATAATGTGCAAAATTTTCCTCCCATTCAGTAGGGTGTCTTTTCTTTTAATGATACTTATTTTCACTATGTAGAAGCTTTTTATTTTGTTGTAGTTCCATTTGTTTATTGCTGTTGGTGTCCAGTCCCAAAGACATACTGAAGGCAATGTCATGGATTGTTTCTCCCCAGTTTTCATCTATGAATGTTTTGGTTCTAGGTCTTACATCCAATTCTTTAGTACATTTGGAGTTTACTTTTGCATATGGAGTGAAACAGTGATCTAATTTCATTTATTTCAATGTGACTGTTCAGTTACACAGCACCATTTCTTTTTTTTTTAACTTAGGTTGTTGTTTATTTATAAAAATAGAATCATACTATATATGATATTTTGCAACTCGCAGCTTTTTTTATTTTTTTTATTCCTGGATGTAGTTTGCATATATACATACATGAAACTGATTATTGCAGGAAATCTCAAAATATTGGAAGTTAAAACCATTACTATATTATTTAAAACATTCATGAACTAAGTTTGAGGACTATATCGTTTATATTTTAAGGAATCAGTGCAGATTAAGTTTTATTTCCAATTTTGGCTACTTTGAAAATAGTATATGAAAGAAAGGCTTACAATGAAACTCACGGTAATCAATAGAGGAAAAACTTTATTAAATGAAACATTATTTGATATTTTCAATAAACAAATATAGATATACTGTAATTTATTTCAGTATATCTGTGCATTTTGACTGAATTTTCAGCTTTGTATCCTCAGCACTTACTCTTGTAAATATTGAATATTTATAAAATTGTTTTCAATTGGAAATATAAAAACATTGGTAAAGTATTTAAGAAAACTACTACAACTAATTTTTTTATTTTATTTTTTATTTTTTTAAATAATAAATTTTATTTTTATATTCCCCATACAATTGCAACCCCTGGGAGGAGGGATTTAACTTATTTTTAAAAATTTGTGCCCTCATCTTCTTGATCCAGTCATCTATTTTGGGGCATTTGGATTGTTTCCAGGTTTTAGAACTATTATAAATAATGCTGCAATAAACATAGGGGTACAGGTATTCTTTTTTGTGTCCTTTGGGTAGATTCCTAGGAGTGGAATTGCTGGGGCATATGGTAGCTCCATTTTTGGTAGACTAAGGAACCTCCATACATATTTCCATAGTGGTTGAACCGGTTTGTACTCCCACCAGCAACGTAGGAGAATTCCTTTTTAACCACATCCTCACCAACATTTGTTGCTGCTGGTTTTTTGGATATGTGCCATCTTAAGGTGTAAGGTGATATCACAATGGAATACTATTCAGCAATCAAAAAAGATAAACTAATGCCATTTGTAGCAATATGGATGGAGGTAGAAGCAATTATGTTCAGTGAAATAAGTCAGACAGAAAAAGAAAAATATTGGTTTCACCTATAGGAGAAATATAGGGGAACCAAATAAGACATCGGGGGGAAATAATAAAAATACAAAACAAAACAAAAACAAGCAGACAATTACAAACCAAAGACATCCTGAGGGGGAAGAGGAGGGAGAGGGATCCGAAGGAGGGAGGGAGGAACACAGGGGACTGTGGTGATGGTGCACAGGTGAATTGGTGAAGGAAATTCTATGGGGACTACATCTGAGAAAAGAAAGCAAGCATTGTTTAAAAAGGAACAATGATGTAAAATACATATAAATAAATAAATTAAAGAAAAAATAAAAATTTGTGCCCAGTGGAGTGTGTGGTGAAACTGGATGTTGAAAATTACATTATTGACTTTTCTTCCACGATCTAAAGAGACAATTTTTTTCACTGAGCACATATCAATATTATTCCATAGGAAAGAATTAGTTTTCTTCAGTGTTTATCCAACATCAGTTCTGAATGAGAGTTTCCTCACTGCAATCATACTCTAGTTTCTTTTTCATAGGTTAACTATTCATATGAACATAGGCTTATTTCTGGGCTTTTAATTCTATTTCTTTGGTCTATGTGTCCATTATTAGCCCAAAGCCATGTTCTTTTAATTTCTATATCTTTATATTATAGTTTGAAGTTGGGGGTGTGAATCCTCTGTCCCTCCTCTATTTTTCAGGATTGCTTTGGTTATTTAGGTCTTTTGTGGTTCCAAATAAATTTCAGTAATTTTTTCTATTTCTTTGATAAACACCATTTAAACCTTGATAGGAATTATATTGAAACAGCATATTGCTTTGGGTAAGATGGCCATTTAAAAATAATTTTAATTCTTCCAATCCATGAGCAGGGATTATCACTCCATTTCTTTGTATCTAATTCCTTTAGCATTGTCTTATACATTTCATTATACAGATCCTTTGCTTCTTTTGTTATGTTTGTTCCTAGGTATTTAATACTTTTTAATTGGATAGTTAATGTGATTTTTTTTAAAGATTTATTTATTTATTTATACAAGCACTGGATACAGTTAGAAGCACGGGAGGGTGAAAGAATTCACCAGAGCCAGAGCCGGGAACATAACAGGCAGACTGATGAAATATATTGCTGAGGGAAGTAGTGGGCGCAGCAGGAGAGGTCTATTGGGCCATGTGGGACCCTCGCCGGTGGCAGGGGATGGAAATGGTGCTGCAGAGGCTGTGGGCAGCTTTGCAGCCCAGCGCTCAACCACTGCGCCACCAGGGGAGGCCCATTAATGTGATATTTTATCTTGATTTCTTCCTCTAGTTCATCGCTTGCACACAGAAATACAATTGACTTTTGTAAATTGATTTTGTAATCTGCCACTTTTCTGTATCCATTTATTGTTTTTAAGTTTTTAAATTGAGTCCTTAGAATTTTCCATGTATGCTATGTCTTGTAAATAGTGATAGTTCTACTTCTTTCCCAATTTAAATTACTTTTATTTCTTTCTTCTGCTTAATTGTTATAGCTAGGACTTCCAAAACTATCTTCTATAGTAGTGGTGAAAATGGACATCCTTGTCCTATTCTTGGTGTTACAGGAAAAACTTTCAGTTTTTCATGACATTAGCTGTGGGTTGGCCATATACATCCTTTATTATGTTTAGATATGTTCCTCCTGTGCACATATTTTTCAGGTTTTTCTCATAAAAAGAAGTTGAATCTTATCAAATGCTTTCTCTGCATCTATTGATATGATCATGCAGTTTTTAATTTCCTTTTTTTGATGTGGTGGATCACACCAATGGATTTTTGGGTATTGAACCACCCTTGCTTGCCCTGAATCAATCCCAATTGGTAATTATATATCATCCTTTTACAGTACTGTTGAACGGTTCTACTCAGATATTGATCTGTAGTTTTACTTTTTGTCTGCTTCTAGTATCAGGGTAACGTTGGCCTTATAAACTATCTCTGGGCTCATTCCATCTTTCTCAATTTTTTTGAAGTGTGAGGTGGATAGGTATTAGTCCATCTTTGAAGATTTAGTAGAATTAACTAGTCTTGGGATTTTGCTTTTAGGAAGATTTTAGATAACTATTTAGATTTCCTTGCTTGTAAATAGTCTGTTCAAGTTTGTTAATTTTTACTGATTCACTTTTGGAAGGTTGTATACTTATAAGAATTTGCTATTTCTTCTAGGATAACCATCTTATCATCATATAGATGTTCATAGTAGTCATTTCTACTACTCTGTATTTCTGAGATGACTATTTTTATTTTTCTTACAGTTGTTATTCTATTTGCAAGAGATTTCTTTTTTTTTTCTTTGTGAGCATACTTAGAATCTTGTCAATTTTGTCAATTTTTTTCAAAGAACCAGATTTTGCTTTAGTTATTTTTTTTTTTGTGTTAGGTTAGTATTTCTCCTACCTTTTCCCAGGTTTTTCAATCTTGTCTACTGATTTTTGCATCATGCATGTATCCTATTTTTATTTGAAATTTCAATTTCTATTTTCTGTTCATTATTTTATTTCTCAAGTCATTCATTTTTATGAGTTTTTTAAAATCTGTCTTTTAACTTCTGTGTTTTCTTCCACTTCTTTGAATTTCTTCATCATGGCAATTTGGTGTTCCATCTCTCATAGGAAGAACAAATGCGTCTTTGTGGTTCAATTCTGGAAAATTTTTCTTTCTTATGATGACATGTGTCCTTGAAGTTTCAAAATGCACGTGTTGTATTTTCTATTTTTTTTTTTGCTTTATATTTCCCTATTATTTTTATAAAGTATCTTTGGCAGTAACTTAGAGATTTTTTACTATTGGTACTTTTCCAGCAGTGCCTTTCCCATCTTCTCTAGATTTGGAGATAAGATCTTACACTGCTGAATTCTACTAAGGCACTTAACACAGGGTCATGAAGTAAGCTCTCAGCAAATACTATCAATTACCATCAACTCAACAAATACTATCAATTACTATCCATTACTATCAATTACCATCATCATTATTATTTTAACCATGCACTGTATAAAACATGATAACACTGTGCTAAACAAGGAAGGGTTTTACAATCTACTATTCAAGTCAGCTACTAAAATAAAATCTTAGAAATCAAGGGGTCCAGTTATTACTGGGAGGGGACAGGCTCATGTCTGTGGTACTGCCAATATTCCTTCTCTTTAGGGTTTCAGATCTGATTTTCTAGATTATGCATGCTCTCAGTGTGCTTCACAACCCAACAAGGTTGAGAAGAGAGTTAGACAATTGCATTTGTATTTACCTATTGGATTTCTTTAAGTTAATTTTCTGTCAAAAATGGAATTAGATTTATGTTAATTATTAGAAAATTCAGTGTTTACTCATATGCAAATAGCATGGGTAATTCCTTAATTTGGAGCCTAGAGTATCAGTTTATTTTCTATTATGTTGGCAAATTATCAAATTGCATAATTGAACAATTTTCCAATTCAATGATTGCAATTCTGTGCACAGTTTCCATCTGGTTAATTCAGATTAATTATATGTAAAAGTAGCATCTTATGTATGTAGTAAAGCTGAGGGATCTACAATCTAGTTCCCCTTCAGGGTAAGAATAATTACCCATTGTGACAAAACTGGGAAATTATAGCCTAGAATAAATTTTTGTTTCCCGCTTCATTTCTAACTTATTCATACATTCATTCGCCAGTCTAGTTACTAAAGATACAGTCATTTTTGCCCTTACAAATATTATAGCCTTTGTAAGGGGACAGAGAAAAAAATTGTGTAGATAATTAAAATTGTTGTGTTATGAAATCAGTTTGGCAGCATTTTTTTCATTAATGGAGTTATCTTTGCATAATTTATATCCCCAGAGAATAATTTCTAATCCTTTAGCTATGACTTCAGCACATATATAATATAAACATTAATTAAAGTCATGACTATTAAGTCATTTACCACAGCTCAACTTCACTAGCTATGCTGCTGCCATATTTCTATAATGTACAATAAAATCACTCCTCTTGAGTGATCCATGAGGGCTTAAGTTATCATGAGATAGGGTCTGAATTTTATTTTCAAAAGTACTTCATTCCACTAGAGGTGTATCTGCCTCAGATATCTCCCAGTATTGTTTTATTAATGTATCTGAAATATTTTAAGCATATACATTTTTACTACTTTGTGAATTTATTGTGAAGATTTTAATTTTTATCATCTAACTTACCATATTGATGTTGTTTTCACCTTCCAAATCAACATAAAACAGAAGAGAGTTCCATTTATCTCTCTGACTGAGTTTATTCTCAGCAGAGCTCTGCATTTAGGACATTTTACTTTTCATTTTGATTATATATCATTGGGATTTTTGGAAGAATGAGAGAGTTGTGTAACTATTTGAAGCTTTATCTATGGAATCTTATTACTCAATAAATATTTATTGAACATCCACTATGTGACAATCATAGTACTTAAGATCAGATGTTCTAAAAGTAGACTTCCTGGTTCAAAACCCAGTTCTCCCACTTATTTATGTGACCTTGGGTAAATTGGTTAACACTAGTTGGTGCTGGATTTTGCATTATATCAAGCACCAATAAATAATAACTATATAATAATATTTCTGTGAGGGCTATTGAGATACTAGACTAAAGCACTTAACACAGGGTTATGTAGTAAGCTCTCAACAAATACTATCAATTACCATCATCATTATTATATTAACCATGCACTGTATAAAACATGATAACACTGTGATAAACAAGGAAGGGTTTTATAATCTACTGATCAAGTCAGCTACTAAAATAAAATCTTAGAATTTATCTGTTAATTATTTACATAAACATACACACACACACACACACACATATATATATGAAAGTGTTTGGAAAAGTAACAGAGGAAAAACTTTTGCTTTGTTGCCCCAGGTAAATCAGCACCTCATTAAAGTGAATCACAGAAAATTGTACAATACTGATTTAGTTTGCCTGAAGTTTACAATATAGTCAGCTTAAAAATAATTTTATCCATCTAGTGACTTTAGTCAAAAAGTAAAAAGCTAAATTTATTAAGAGGTTTAGACACTATAAATCACATGTCTTAATGAATGACATGTCTTAATGTCACATGTCTTAATGAATGACCCTTCATGTTAAATCAGTAGTGAAACAAAGGTTTCTATCTTAGGCTCATGGGATAGGAATATTGGCCCAAATGATGGGTTCTTTTTCATAGTCATTCTAATTGTGGCTCATCTTGAAATGATTAGATCTATTGTTAGAAAGAGACCTGTCAACACTAAGGGTACAAAGATTAATAGAAAATTCAGTTTAATTCCTTTAGATATATGTCTAAAGAACCAGTTGAACCATGAACCCATGAAATGAAGTTATTAAAGAAAATGTAATTGCCAGATTTTATTCACTTTCATCACCTGGCTAAAAATTAATCATTGTAAGCAAAGAACAGCAGAAAGCAAAATATATTATAACTGGTATTGTATAGATAGAACAACTTAAAAATTGGCTACATAAATAGTAAATAGTTGATGCATTAAGCTGGAACAAAAGTAAGGTATTTGTAAGTCATTAGAAATGCTCTAACAAAGGGCCTCCCCTGGTGGCGCAGCAGTTGAGCGCTGGGTTGCGAAGCTGCCTGCAGCCTCTGCAGCGCCAGTTCGATCCCCGGCTGCTCCCCGGCCAGGAGGAGGGTCCCACATGGTGCGCAGACCTCTCCTGCCACCCACTGCTCCCCTCAGCAGTGTACTTCGGTCCTTCTGCCTGTTCTGCTCCCCGCTCCAGCTCTGGTGAATTCTCTCACCCTCCCGCGCTTCTGACTGTACCCAGTGCATGTATAAATAAATAAATAAAACTTTAAAAAAAAAAAAAAGAAATGCTCTAACAAAAACTGGTTTAATTTCAATTGAAGGTCAAATTTATCTTTGCGAAGCATCAACACTTCCTTCAGTAGTATGGTAGTCTCACATATTTTCTTTTATGCCAAGAAGGTGCAGAAAATTAATTTCAGTCAGTCCTGCCTGAAAATCTCCAAAAGTTTTGTCTTAATGTGTTCCTATATAAGCTACCACTCTTATTTTCTAGCTGATCACAAATACATGTTTCCAAGTTGTAGAAGAGCAACAACAATAGAGCAGGACTGCCTCACTGTTTCTCTACAAATGTCATGATTAAAATACTCAGAGTTTAATGTGAGCACATTTCCTTGGAATAAGTGACTACATCAAAATATGAGTTAAATGAGGGTTGGAAAGATCTGTCAGATAACAATTAATGTGATATGATTACAATTCTAGAATATTCTGCTAAACATTTAAAGGAGAGTTCATTCCAATTATATTCCAAAGATAAAAAAGAGGAGAAACATTTCTCATTTCATTTATAAGGCTGTTTTTGTCCTGAAAACAAATTAGAAAACGACAGAATAAAAAGAGAAAACTGACAAATATCTCTTATGAATATAGAAGATAATATTCTAAACTAAATACTAACAAATCAAATTCAATAATACATAAAAGTAATTATACATCCTGACCAAGAGTGTTCTAGGTATGCAATACATGTTCACTGTTGGAAAAACAATATAATCCACCACATAAATAAAACAGGGAGAAAAATCATATAATACTATCAACTTAAGAATAGGAGAGTACTGGGGCCTCCCCGGTGCTGCAGCAGTTGACCGCTGGGTTGCGAAACTTCCCGCAGCCTCTGCAGCACTGGTTCGATCCCCGGCTGCTCCCCAGCCTCAGGAGGAGGGTCCCACATGGCGCGCAGACCTCTCCTGCCGCCCGCTGCTCCCCTCAGCAGTGTACCTCGGTCCTTCTGCCTGCTCTGCTCCCCGCTCTGGCTCTGGTGAATTCTCTCACCCTCCCACACTTCTAACTGTACCCAGTGCTTGTATAAATAAATTAATTAATTTAAAAAAATCACTGCTATCCATAAAAAAAAGAATAGGAGAGTACTATATCTACAAGTTAAAGAGCATTTATAAAAGAATTCAGTACCTAACATCATACTTAATGAGGAAAGACTAATGTTATTCCTCTATAATTAGAAGCATGGCAAAAAAAAAAAAAAGTCTATACAGCACTCAATAATACTGGAATTTTTAATTAAAGTAACATTGTTTTACAACACTTTATATGATTCAGAGGTACAGGTTCACACCTCTTCAGATGTATGTTACCATACCACATCTACCACAAAAGCACCCATAGTTCTCAACCACAGTTCATTGTACCTCCTCCACATTTTATTTGCCATTCTTGTCCTCCTCAACTGATAGCCTCAGTTTTGCAGTCGTATTTCCATGGTTTGTTTTTGGTTTGGTTTTCCCTGACTCTTTGTTTTCTTTCTCTGGGTTCCAATTCTGAGTAAAATCATCGCTCTTTTTTTTTTTAAGATTTATTTATTTATGCATACAAGAACTGGGGCACAGGCCAGAGATGCAGGGGATGAGAGGATTCACCAGAGCAGAGTGTGGAACAGAACAGGCAGACTGACAGAAACACATGCTGAAGGGAACAGTGGGTGAGTCAGGAGAAGCCTGCTGCGCCATGTGGGTAGCTCCCTGGTCAGGGATCAAACTCGTGGCTGCAATGGCAGTGGATAGCCTCATAGGTTGCGTCTTAACCTCTTGCACCACCAGGGAGCCCTGAAACCACCCTTATTTGTCTTTGTCCTTCTGTCTTATTATGCTTAGCATGATCCCCCTCCTCTTCCATCCATGTTGTCACAGATGCCAAGAGTTCATCTCTATTTTTATAGGAAAGTCTATTCCATTTTTTTTTTTTAAAAAAGATTTAGGGAGTTAAGATGGCAACATGGCGGCGAGGAGACGCTGCAAGTAAGATCTCCCATTAAAAAAAGTTAATAGGGAGGAAAAGCGGCAGGTCCCAGTGAGAACTGGGACACGGAAGATAAACGGGTGACTCCAGCAAACTACCCGAAGAAGAAAGTTGCCGTAAAAGAGGACCAGAAGGGAGGAAAGCGCAGAACCCTGCTCCCCTCCCCCGCCCCCAAAGTCAGCACTCAGCAAGCGGGACTGTGAGTGGAAAGGAACTATTTCAGCCACCACACCCCGTGAATGGGAGCTGTGGAGAATCCTGCAGGATTCGCCGTGGAGGTGAGCTCCAGGCGCCATTAAAGAGAGCCCCCCCCACCCAGGAGGAGACCAGCACCAGCACAGAGCCCTGGGCCGCCCGGTAAGCTTGCGCGGAAAAGCAGCACGCTGGACAAGCAAATGCGGATCGGAATCGGGATTGCGCGGAAAAGCAGTGCGGTTGAAAAGCAAACGAGGATCCGGATCACAGCTGCCCAGGTCCCCGGGCCTGCTACCTAGGCTTGCGGGGAGACGCGCGGAGGCCCTCACTGAGTGAGCAGGAACCAGGCGCCCAGGCACAGGAGCGGGATTCAAAAGGCGCCATTCCCGCGCCACTGAACTGGGCTACAGCCCGCGTCCTGGAACTGAGGGCTTTGGAACTGAGACCTGGGGCACGAATTAGGGGTGTGGGTTCCCCACGACGGTGGGGCACAAGGCAGACACAGCACCCCAAAGCCGTTGAGGTTTACCCTAACATTCCCACTCTGTTCCCTGTCCCACGAGGTGGAAAATCAGCTCCCCAAGGGCTCTAGGAGAGATCTCTGGCGCCACCTAGCGACTTGAAACCAGCAGAGGCTCCTGGAGGAGCCAGTGGCCAGCTGGGGAGTTAGCCCACGCCATCCCCTTCCAACCAGTAGTCTGAGCCCACAGGGGGAGCGAGCACCCACAGCCGGGGCAGACCGGGCGCGCAGAAGAGTGTGCCTGAGACCGGACGCGCAGGGAGTGTGTCCCACATCACCATTTTAGAACAGGGACATTTCTTCAGTAAAGGCTACCTGCAGAAGGCTTCCTCAGGAGCCAGAGGTGAGCGGGGGAAGTTCGCCCACGCCAGACCCCCTCTGGCCTGCAGTCCAAGCCCAGAGGGGGTACAGGAACGCACCGCCGGGGCAGACCAGGCGCACAGGGGACTATGTCCCCACATCGGCATTTTAGAACAGGGACCCTTCTACAGTAAAGACTGCTTGAAACTGACATATGGCTCCTGGAGGAACCAGAGGGGAGCAGAGAAGCTCACCCAAGATGCCGGCCAGTCCCAACAACACAGTGTCCCAACACATACGGCAAATTAGAAAACAGACAGTAGGGAGTAGAAGAACCACACGCAACCTAGCAACTCCCCAGGGAAAAAGCACACCACAAAAAGAAAACCAGCCCCCAGATTGCAATGACAGTAACTTGGAAGAACTTCTGAGCCTTCCAGAAAGAGAATTTAAAATTGCCATGATTAAAAAACTGACAGAAGTCATAAAGGAAAACAATGATAAGGGAAAAATAATCAACGATCAGAAGAATGAAATTGAGTCCCTAAAGAGGGAAAACAATGGTCAGAAGAATTAAATTGAGTCCCTAAAGAGGGAAGTAAAAGAAATGCAGGAGATCAAAGAATTAATGGAAGAACTAAAGAACTCTGGGAAAAGCAATGAAAGCAGAATAGATGAAATGGAAGAACGAATAAGTACTCTTGAAGATACAGAAATAAAAAGAACCAAAACAGAAAAGGAAAGAGAAGTACGAAGGAAAAAGAACGAAGAAAGACTTCGGGAACTATCTGACTCCATGAGGAAAGGAAATATAAGAGTTATAGGAATACCAGAAGGAGAGGAGAGAGAAGTAGGAACAGAGAAAATATTCAAAGAGATAATTGAAGAGAACTTCCCAAATGTGAAGAAGGAGCTGAAAATTGATATACAAGAAGCAAGAAGAACACCAAACTTCCACGACGAAAGGAAAAACACAGCAAGACACATAATAGTAAAGCTCCCAAGAATCCAGGACAAGAAAAAATAATGAATCTGGCAAGAGGGAAGAAACAGATAACATTCAAAGGAAAGCCAATCAGGCTGACATCAGACTTCTCCGAAGAAACACTGCGGGCAAGGAGAGAGTGGAGGGACATAGTCAACAGACTCCAAGAAAACAGATGCCAACCAAGAATACTCTATCCCGCAAAGTTCTCCTTCCTCTTTGAAGAAAGAATATTGACCTTCCCAGACAAACAGAAACTCCGGAATTTCATTACAACTAAACCCCCACTCCAAAAAAATACTACAAGGAGTCCTAAAGCCAGAACCTCAGAGGGACGAATAACAATGAAAGAAGGCCAAAAAAAAAATTTATTAAAAGAATAAATAAATAAAATGAAAGGAAAGAAGGGAATGGAGGCATCACAGTCCCAGACTTCAAACTATACTACAAAGCCATAATCATCAAAACTGCATGGTATTGGAACAAGAGCAGACATACAGACCAATGGAATCGAATAGAAAATCTAGAAATAAACCCACAGATTTATGGTCAACTAATCTTTGACAAAGGAGCAAAGATATATGCATTGGAACAAAGAAAGTTTGTTCAATAAATGGTGCTGGGAAAACTGGGTCGCTACATGCAAAAGAATGAAGCTTGACCACTACCTCACACCATACACAAAAATCAACTCAAAATGGATTAAAGAACTAGACATAAGACCTGAAACCATAAAATACGTAGAAGGAAATATAGGTGAAACACTACGTGATTCGCACATCAAAGACATCTTTACAGACACATCATCCCAAGCAGTGATAGTGAAGGCAAAGATAAACAGCTGGGACTACATCAAATTAAAGAGCTCCTGCACAGCTAAAGAGACAATAACAAAAACAAAGAGAAACCCCACCAACTGGGAGAACATTTTTGCACCCAACACTAATGATAAAGGACTGATCACAAAAATCTGCAAAGAGCTGATGAGACTCAACAACAACAAAGAAAATAATCCAAGGATCATCAATGAAAGAGGAGAAATCACAACGGACACAGCAGAAATCAAAAGAATAATCAGTAACTACTATGAACAGTTATATGGAAACAAGTTTAATAATCTAGAGGAGATGGACAAATTCCTACAACTCTACAATCACCCAAAGCTAGATAAAGAAGAAATAGAACAACTAAACAGACCAATTACAATTAGCGAAATTGAAATGGTAATCAAAAACCTCCCCAAAAACAAAAGCCCAGGACCTGATGGATTTACAAATGAATTCTACCAAACATTCAGAGACGAATTAATGCCTATCCTTCACAAACTCTTCCAAAAAATTGAGAATGAAGGGACAATACCAAACACGTTCTATGAAGCCAACATTACACTAATACCAAAACCGAACAAGGACAACACAAAAAAGGAAAACTACAGGCCAATCTCCCTAATGAACACTGATGCAAAAATCCTCAATAAAATTTTAGCTATCAGAATCCAACAATGTATCCATAAGATAATTCACCACAACCAAGTAGGATTCATTCCAGGGACACAAGGATGGTTTAACATCGGAAAATCAATCACCGTTATCCAACACATCAACAAAAAGAAATATAAAAACCATATGATAATATCAATAGATGCTGAGAAAGCTTTCGACAAAGTGCAACACTCATTCATGATAAAAGCCCTTGAAATTCTTGGGATAAAAGGAACATACCTCAACATCATAAAGGCCATCTATGACAAGCCAACAGCCAGTATCATTCTCAATGGTGAAAAGCTGAAAGCAATTCCATTAAGATCTGGAACAAGACAAGGATGTCCACTCTCACCACTGCTTTTCAATATAATACTGGAAGTCCTAGCCAGGGCAATAAGACAAGAGAAAAACATCCAAGGAATCCAAATAGGAAAAGAAGAAGTCAAACTATCACTATTTGCAGACGATATGATATTATACATAGAGAACCCCAAAAACTCCACAGAAAAGCTAATTCAACTCATCAATCAGTTCAGTAAAGTGGCAGGATACAAAATCAACACGCAAAAGTCAGTAGCCTTCCTATACACAAACAATAAATCTGAAGAAGAAGAAATCAAAAAAACCATCCCTTTTGTTATTGAAACAAAAGAAATCAAATATTTGGGAATAAATCTAACAAAAGAGGTAAAGGACCTATACAAAGAAAACTATAAAACACTGTTAAAAAAATAGAAGAAGACACAAAGAAATGGAGAGACATCCCCTGCTCATGGATTGGAAGAATAAACATTATTAAAATGGCCATCCTACCAAAAGCAATATACAGATTCAATGCTATTCCAATCAAAATTTCAATGTCATTCTTCAAAGAAATAGAACAATTATTGATGAAATTCATATGGAATCACAAAAAACCCCGAATAGCCAAAGCTCTCCTGAAAAAAAAGAAGGGAATGGAGGCATTACACTCCCAGACTTCAAACTATACTACAAAGCCATAATCATCAAAACTGCATGGTATTGGAACAAGAACAGACATACAAACCAATGGAATCTAATAGAAAATCCAGAAATAAACCCACAGATTTATGGACAACTAATCTTTGACAAAGGAGCAAAGACTATGCATTGGAGCAAAGAAAGTTTGTTCAATAAATGGTGCTGGGAAAACTAGGTCTCTACATGCAAAAGAATGAAGCTTGACCACTACCTCACACCATACACAAAAATCAACTCAAATGGATTAAAGAACTAGACATAAGTCCTGAAACCATAAAATATATAGAAGGAAATATAGGCAAAACACTACGTGATCTGCACATCAAAGACATCTTTACAGACACATCACCCAAAGCAGTGATAGTGAAGGCAAAGATAAACAGCTGGGACTACATCAAATTAAAGAGCTTCTGCACAGCAAAAGAGACAATAACAAAAACAAAGAGAAACCCCACCAACTGGGAGAACATTTTTGCACCCAACACTAATGATAAAGGACTGATCACAAAAATCTGCAAAGAGCTGATGAGACTCAACAACAACAAAGAAAATAATCCAGTCAAAAAATGGGCAGAAGAGCTAAAAAGAAACTTCTCTGAAGAGGAAATGCAAATGGCCAACAGGCATATGAAAAAATGTTCAACATCACTTGCCATCAGGGAAATGCAAATCAAAACTACCATGAGATACCATCTTACACCAGTGAGAATGGCACATATTAAAAAAACTAGCAACAACAAATGCTGGCGAGGGTGTGGAGAAATAGGAACTCTTCTGCACTGTTGGTGGGAGTGCAAACTGGTCCAACCACTGTGGAGAGCTGTGTGGAGATTTCTGGATCTACTAAACATAGAGCTTCCATATGATCCAGCAATTCCACTCCTAGGTATTTACCCAAAGGACACAGAAACATCAATTCCAAAGAACACCTGCACCCCTATGTTTATAGCAGCACTGTTTACAATAGCTAAGCTTTGGAAACAACCCAAATGCCCAAAAATAGATGACTGGATCAAGAATATGTGGTACATATATACCATGGAATATTACTCAGCATTCAAAAAAGATAAACACATGCAATTTGCAGCAACATGGATGGCGCTGGAAGGAATCATGCTCAGCGAAATAAGCCAAAAAGAAAAAGAAAAATACCGGATGGTCTCACTCATAGCAGGAATCTAGAAAACTTAAATAAGGGACCAGGAAAATGAATAACTATAAGAAAGTGAAAATCAAAATCAACAAAAAACTATGAACCAGAGACACTTTTAGGGGGGCGGGGGCGGGAGGGGAGGGATTGGGGTCACAATGGGGGGGATGCAATTGTATTGGAATATAACAATAAAATTTATAAAAAAAAAAAGAAAATAATCCAGTCAAAAAATGAGCAGAAGAGCTAAAAAGAAACTTCTCTGAAAAGGAAATGCAAATGGCCAACAGGCATATGAAAAAATGTTCAACATCACTTGTCATCAGGGAAATGCAAATCAAAACTACATTGAGATACCATCTTACACCAGTGAGAATGGCACATGTTAAAAAATACTAGCAACAACAAATGTTGGCGAGGGTGTGGAGAAAAAGGAACTCTTCTGCACTGTTGGTGGGAGTGCAAACTGGTCCAACCACTATGGAGAGCTGTGTGGAGATTTCTGGACCTACTAAACATAGAGCTTCCATATGATCCAGCAATTCCACTCCTAGGTATTTACCCAAAGGACACAGAAACATCAATCCAAACAACACCTGCACCCCTATGTTTATAGCAGCACTGTTTACAATAGCTAAGCTTTGGAAACAACCCAAATGCCCAAAAATAGATGACTGGATCAAGAATATGTGGTACATATATACCATGGAATATTACTCAGCATTCAAAAAAGATAAACACATGCAATTTGCAGCAACATGGATGGCACTGGAAGGGATCATGCTCAGCGAAATAAGCCAAAAAGAAAAAGAAAAATACCGGATGGTCTCACTCATAGCAGGAATCTAGAAAACTTAAATAAGGGACCAGGAAAATGAATAACTATAAGAAAGTGAAAATCAAAATCAACAAAAAACTATGAACCAGAGACACTTTTAGGGGGGCAGGGGCGGGAGGGGAGAGATTGGGGTCAGAATGGGGGGGCTACAATTGTATGGGGAATATAAAAATAAAATTTATTATTTAAAAAAAAGATTTATTTATTTATTTTTATTTATTTATACAAGCACTGGTTACAGTCAGAAGCGCGGAAGAGTGAGAGAATTCACCAGAGCCAGAGCGGGGAGGAGAGCAGGCAGAAGGACCGAAGTATACTGCTGAGGGGAGCAGCGGGCGGCAGGAGAGGTCTGCGCGCCATGCGGGACCCTCCTCTGGTGGCCGGGGAGCAGCCGGGGATCGAACCCACGCTGCAGAGGCTGCAGGCAGCTTCGCAACCCAGCGCTCAACCGCTGTGTCACCGGGGAGGCCCTATTCTATTTTTCTTTATCCAGTGATATGCTGATGGGTATTGAGGTTATTTCCATAACTTGGCTATTGTAAATAGTGCTGCAATGAACAAAGGAGTGCATGGATCTCCTTGAATTGGTGTTTTTGGATTCTCAGTTAGATACCTAGTAGTGGAATTGCTGGTTCATATGGTAAATCTATTTTTAACATTTTGACTAACCTAAAATTGTGAGAGCATTCCATACATCTCAGAAACATAAAAATTAGGTTGAGCTTTGCTTTCTTCCAAAGATGTGGAAGTTTAACTTATTGTAGAAAAGGCATTTTTCAAAATATATGAGCTTCCCATAGATAAAATCATGGGATTAACTTGGTTTCTTCATGACAGTCATGACTATGAATAAAATACCTGCTTCTTGAACCTTCCAATTTTACATTGAATCTAAGAAAGCACAACTAAAGGGATTGGATGCCTGCTTATTGAACATATATAACTTCTTTAGAATTATTTGTATTAAAACTAATAGCAATTCTATGAATATTGTATAAATATCTCCATGTAACACATATGGAATCAAATTCAAATACTTTATCACCAGCTCCAAGCTTCAAACATAGTTAATGAGATACCAACTAACTTGTTTGAGTCTTACTACAAAAAGAATCAAATAATATTGTTGCCTGAATATGAGTATTTAATTGTTTAAATATCTTTCCTACAGAATAAGTTCCATAAGTTCAAAACCTTTGACTTCTAAAAGTTAGTCCAAATTTATCATGTCTCCCCCTTGGGCATTCTAACCTCTGGTGACAACTCTCTTTTGAGGATGTCACACCACCCTGGAAGTTGCTCTATCTCTAACTACACCTATCCTATTCCTGATGCTTATTCTTCTCTACAGTGGCCTACACATAATTCTCAATAAACTTTACTTATGAGCCCACATAAAAAAAAAAGTAATGAAAAGTAATGAGATTTCAGCACTTTGATTTCAGTGTCACCATAAAGGTTCATCTGTGATTACAAAAGCAAATTATTTGGCTTGAATGCTAGGCATTGCTAGAGGATTTCTATGCAGGCTGACAAGTTTAAATTCACATTTTATGTGAAGAAGTGATTTATAAGGTAAAAGTATATATCCAAAATTTATTTCTTCCTTATATTTTATAAACTGAGAAGCTGTATTTTTATACATTTGAATGACCATTGAACCCAGTGGTGTTTAAATTCAATATATAATTTTTACTATAAAATCCTTATGTAATATATATTAAAATCATAGTTAACAAGTTTTTAAAATATCAATTGTCAATAATGTATAGTGTAAGAGCTCTAGAAGGATGGCTCCCACCAGTATGGTCTGTATTTATCCAATGTGAGTGCTCACTAAACTTACAGCCATGGACATAGAAGCCATTTACGATGCTGCTGAGATTCACTAACATGCCATGGGGATCACTAGAATGTCAAGCAATGCCTGGGATGTGTTTTCATTGAAGAAATATTCTTTATTAATAAATAAGAATGGAAGGCAGTGTATGGTTGAAGAAATATCAAGGATTATAGAATAAAAATATTTATGTTTAAACCTTCCCATCTAACATTTACAAGGTGTGCAATGCATTATTTAAGCTTCTCTGAGTCTGTTTCCTCAACTAAGAAAATGATATAATAATATCTATACCTCAAGAAAATTATTATAAAGACTGAGGAAAAGGAAAGAATTACTGTATGAATTCTTGTGTGAATTACCTTGTGTGATGTTTTTAGTAATCACTTAAAAATGAAAGTTATTAATGATTACAAGTAAAGTACACCACTAAAGGTCAAGGATAATGGCTAAATCTTAGGACTTTAGTCAGAGAACAATGTTGAGTATTTTCTGTTTCTAAAGTTAAAAGCCCTGTATTTATATATAATACCACAACAGGACATATTGATTTTTTAATATTAGGTGGCCTGTGTGTAAAGAGTATGTCTAAACTTGGTTTGATATTATAAGATCTTCTGCAAAATAACACTTCAATATAAAAATAATCTTCAAAAATTTTTTGGAAATGTTTTGACCTCAGATCTTTCCATGATAATAGTTAACTTAAATTTTATAGAATATGCACTTTACCCTAAAATATAGAGAAATCAAAACAACATGAACAAATACGGAATTTCTAACCAAAAGATAACTGCTTTAGACTTTGAGGAAAACATGAATTATGAAGTCTGTGGCAGTGTAGTAATCCAATACTATACTAATTAAAAAAAGTAATAGTAAATATAAAAAAAGAAATAAAAATTGTTATAAGGGTAATAGCTTGATTTTATTTTTTAAGCATCCTTGTTTATTTTCTCACAATATAGGGTTTCTCCCCTCAATCGTGATCATCATAATTTTTCCACCACCAAAGCACCCATATTCCTCCACCATATTCTACTGTGCTCTCCTCTCCCACTGTATTTTACTCTCCTTATATCTATGGTAGAGTAGTCATAGTCTGACTTTGTCTGATCCTTTGTATGGTTTCTCTAGTTTACACATATAAGTAAAACCATCCAGTATTAATTTTTCTCCTTCTGGCTCACTTTATTTAGAATAATCCCTTCCAGCTCCATTCATGTGGGCATAAATGTCATGAGCTTATCTTTTTTTGATTACTGAGTAATATTCCATTCGATATACATACCACATCCTTTTGATTTATTCATCTGCTTAGGGGCATTTATATTGCTTCCATATCTGGACTATTGTAACTAGTGCTACCATAAACACATAGGAGTACAGGCTTTCTTTCAAATTAGAGTATGGAATTAGTATATGGAAAGAACTATGGAGGTTACTAAAAAGACTATAAATGGATCTACTATATGGCCCAGCAATCCCACTCCCACTCCTGTGTATCTATCCAAGAGTACAAAAACAAGGACACATGCACACACACACAAAAAAAAAATTTGATTTAATTATTTTCATTTTATCATAAGCTAGATTTTGATTCAAAAGATAAATAAAACATTAAAAACTTTGTTTTTGATTTTTAAGACAAGTGTATATCTTAAAAGTTTTATCAATAGTATCATCTATCATGAGACAGAAATTGGTAACTAAAGAAGTTAATCATACATGTGCTATGGAAATTGTTTTCAGTTTCATGACACCAATGAATGTGTTCTCAAGATAGCTCTACTTCTCAGGAAGAAATATCCAAGGGGTCTTTCCAAGTAGACACATATTGAAATTAATTTAAAAAATGTTCCCCGGTGGCGCAGCAGGTTGAGTGCTGCGCTGTGAAGCTGTCCACAGCTTCTGCAGCTGCGGGCTCGATTCCCGGCCAACCAGGGAGAAACCCACATGGTGCAGCAGACCTCTCCTGCCTCGCCCGCTGCTCCCCTCATCAGTGTCTTCGGTCCATCTGCCTGCTGTGCTCCCCACTCTGTCTCTGGTGAATTCTCTCACCCTCCAGCGCCTCTGACTGTATCCTAGTTCTTGTATAAATAAATAAATATTTAAATATATATATAAAAAATAAAAAAATGCTGCTTAAGTATAGTTTAATATATGATGATTGAATTATGCATAGTCAAGGAAGGCAGTTTTCTTGAAGAATCTACTTTTTTTTTCCTTGCAAGAGAAGCAAATCACTATTATTGACCCTCAATTAAAAACCTACATTTCTTTTTGATGTTGTTTTATTTAAGAAGAAAGAAAGAAAATAAAACTTGCATGACTTACTGTTTGAGTAATTGTTCATTATCTAGAATATGAAAGCATTATGAGAACTGGTTTTACTTTATAAAATTGATTAGTTAAACCCCTATAGATATCTTCTCTGGGCTATGGTATTATATAAGATTAGTGTAGCATTCCTCCAAGTGAATTTACTGTTAATATACTGAACTAGTGATCCTGGTAGCCACTATTCCAAGATTACCAGACGATTCTTTAAAACTGGAAATTCTTAAAGTCTATCACCTTCCTCATCCTACAGAAAGATTTTCATGAAGGATAAACATAGTAGATTAATTACTTCTAAAAGTTGCTGGTTTTCTGACTGTTTCAATGCCTCATTTCAAAACCTCATATTCATTATGGTCCCTATGTTTTATCGTCTTTTTTATTTTCACTCCAGAATAATAAAGGTGCCATCTTAACTTTATCACATGCAAGTGTATACAGGTGTGCTAGTTAAATAGAATATTATGTTAGCTTAACACCAGAAAGAACTTCCTGTTATGGAAGGGGAAAATATGAGTCATTACAAAATACTATATGACCAAAAAAGTTAGAATACCATACAACTGGCACATGTAGACAGCATGTGCAGTGTTGGATAACAACCATTTTTAAGTAGCTGTTTCCCCTGACTACGACAAGGTACTAGGATATTAGTTACAGCGAATTTTCATGACTCTATTGTATATTGCAAAGGTGTTCTGGGAGATTTGATTTATTTTACAGTAGCATTTAAGAATCACGTTAATTTTTAAAAATTAAGGTATGTACCCCAGTTGTGTACATAAATCTTTGCTAAATAATTGAATAAAAAGCTAGAAGAAGTAGACTTATAGGCTATTTCTTATTTGGGGATTAATATTTTCATTTTAATATTCTTCACTCAAAAATACACTAAAAGATTTCATGTTTCACAGGTTAATTAGTTGAAGAACTGACTTATAAGAAGACTGAAATATATTATTTGTTACTGACTGACCACTGGTTTATAATTCAATGTATATTTAGGGTATAGAGTCATGTTTCTATAAGTGTATGTACCAAACAACACCATGACCAAAGTTCTAGTACGATCCATGCAATAACTTGTCGATAATACAAATGCACATTATATCACCTTACAGTTCACCAATTTTCTCCATGAATCACAGGTGTAAAGTTTGAAAATCAGCTTGAAATTTGGCAAAAACCACTAATTCAGACATGTGTAATTTAAAATTTGTAAGAATTTTGACAGTTCCTAGCTTTAGTGTACCTTTATTTAATTAATCATTTCTTCCAACAGTGCATCAATTAATTTTGTAGCTCTTCCAAAGTACATAAATTAACTCTACAAAATATTCTGTTATTACAGAACAGATGGCTTTAAATTTTAGAAAATCATATAAAATAATAAATAACAGACAAATGTGATACTCTTTTCATTCCATTTCTGTTGTTTTTCTAACACCACAGATACGCATTTATCTACATTTTCTAAATTTAAATTTTTTATAAAAAATAAAAAAAATTGAAAATATCTCAAAAGAGGACAACTGATGGCTATTTGGCACCCACAGGTCAGTTTAAGGATTTTTACTTATTAATAGCAAGTTATCAAGACATAGAAGTACAAATAGTCTACAAATGTTTAGACACTGGTGTCCTCACTCCACTCTAAAAGTTCAATTAGGGCCTTTACCAATAAAAAATTTGATTTCATTTTTAGTCATATTTTAAGCGTCCCTGGTTTAAAATAATTAAAAGTAGATTATTTAAAAGTAACTTATAATTAGATTTTTTAAAAATAAATTCTAATTAATTTTAAAACAAACTGCTCTATATTACAGTAAACCACAAATTTAAGTTGTAATTAAAACATCAGTTCTATTTTTTTTTAAATCCACGATCTCAGAACTAGACATTGACATAAGTGGAATAGACAATTATTTACAAAATTCTTTTTGAAAAATGCTTGTACCTGGTCCTACAAATAAATTAACTCCACTAGTATTATATCACACCAAGAGAAAACATGTATTTACTAACACAGTTTCACACTAGAGTTCATCAGAAAATCACCTAACAAAACTTAATACAACACATACTGACAAACACGAATTGTTGAAAAGAAAGCTGAAGTTCAAAAATGGAAGCATTTTGATAAGCCTACCAAGACTTAATACATAACCTGACTGCAGTTTCAACCTTCCATGTGAATATAGTCTTAACTAGTCAGTATAGAATTTTCTTGCCAGCATCAATGCGGTAATCTTTGCAATTCCTCAAAGGAAGATGAGATAATCTCCCACAAGACCTTTATTCATTCCCTATAGGTAGGTTATCTAAGCCTGAAATAATTCCCTCTTCCCTTATCTTTCCCTATTTCTGCCTATAGAACCTTTTATTTTGCACAATTTTTAAAATCACATTTTTATTTGCTTGTTGGGACACTCTCCCAATTCATGAATTGTTTAATAAAGTCAATTAGGTCTTTAAAATTAGCTTGGATGGATTTTTCTTAACAGAATATTTCTTACACATTTTTGAAAATCAAAGAAAGAGAATTGAGATGAATTATCAATGTTTCCCTTCATACCTGTGGTTGGGAATGAGTCCATATCTCCACAGTTGTTGACTCTTTCTTGGGGGTACAAGATTGCAAAACTTCCTTCATTGGCTTCATAAGGGGAAAAAAAAGAAGCATTTTTAAGATGTTTGTTAAAAGTAAAAAGCATCATACATTGTAAATAGAATATATTTTGAACACAGGTAAATCGAATAGTGTTTTAGTAAATTATACCTTTCCAGACATCATAGTCATTGAGGACTTATAAAGTGTCAGAAACATCTTTATATTTGGAGATCAACAAAAATTCCTTTCCGCAAATACCATACACCCAGTGTTGTATTTAAGCCTCCCATTAAACAATGGAATTCTGAAGGACAATGCAAATATTGAAATGGCTGAAATTTAAGATAGAAAGACAATACTGTAGGGGAGGAAAAATATTTTCCCCCTACTCTTCAGTGAGACATCTCTGCAATAAAAGACAGATGTTAATAATATGTATACCTCCTGCAGGCATAGGAGAAACCCAGGAAAACTAAGTGACTGTATAAAACGTACCAGTTCCCACCTTAAATATTAGTTTAAATATTATCCCAGGCTAAAAACAAAAGATGCCGAGGATGGAGGAAGCAAGTTATTGGAGGTTATCAACCAAAGTTCTGCAAACTAAGGTAAGGTTGTTACACAGATTTAAGTTCTTTCTTTCTTCCTTGATAAATGTTTCAACAAATTTGTTCATCCTCCACTTTTTGTTAGAGAAGAAGACACACAAATGGAGAGTTCCCTTATAAGTATACTTAAAAAAAAAGGTAACTTCTTGGTTTTCAGGGTATTTCCTTTGTCTGTTTTGTCTTAAAAATAATCAGACTAAAATAATCCTCATACAAAGGGCTACTTTTGGAGTGACAAATTCTACTCTCCTTCAGTCCAAACTTACAACTCAGTGACTTCTAGAAGTTGTATTTGTGAAAACTATTCCTGTGTGTGCCACCATAACATAAATTTGCTATCCATACAAATTTCTTTAATAGAAATGGTAAATGTCAATAAATGTAAGAACAGATATACAGATACTAATTTAACTAGAGTAATTATCAGTCTTGAAATGATGATGTCTGTATCCATTACTTTTTCTGAGTAAGCTCTCTATTTTTAAATACTGAATGCATGTGTACATGTTTTAGTTAATTAATTTTAAATATATTTATTTTTAGTTTCATTTGTCTATCCATTAATTTTATTTTAAATTTTCATTTATTTCTTATTTTCTTACATCTTTGTTAATTTTATTGATGTGACATTACATTATGACATATAGTGTAATGTTCATTGTGCATCAGTGAGAATCAACAGGAATATAGCTACATTAAATTCACTACTAAAATTGCAAATCTATCCTTCACCATATCATTACAAATCCCCATCACACCTTCCCTTCTGGTGGCCATTAACTGGTTTCATATTCCAATAGCTTATTTTTGATTAATTTAATTCACCTGTTTGTTTTCTCTGCATGCCACATATGAGTAAAATCACACGGTGCTTGTTTTTCTTTTTGGCTAGTTTACTAACCATAATCACTACTACATCCATCTGTGTTGTTCAAAATGGCAGGGTTTTGTGTTTTTATAACTGAATAGTATTCGACTGTGTAAAAATACTACAATTTCTTCATCCATTTATCAATTGATGGACACTTATTTTGTTTTCAGTTCCTGGCTATTGTAAAGAGTGTTTCAATAAACACAAGAGTGCATGCATTTCTTCAAATTAGTATCTGTGTGTTTTCTGATAAATATCCACAAGTGGGGATACTGGATAATAAAGAATTATTATTATTTTTAAGAAATCCCATATTGTTTTTCCATAACGGCTGCACCATTTTACATTCCCACCAACACGTATGAAGTTTCCTTTCTCTATTTCCTCTCTAACATTTGTTGTTTCTTGTCTTTTTGATAATACCCATCTTCACAAGCATGAGGTAATAATCACATTGTTGTTTTAATTTGAATTTTCTCTAAAAAAGAAAATGATGATCATCTTTTCCTGTACCTACTGGTCATCTATATGACTTCTTTGGAGAAGTGTCTATCCAGATCCTCTACCAATATTTTTTAGATCAGGTTGTTTGTTCTCTCATTGTTGAGATTTAAACTTCTTTGTATGTTTTGGATCTTAACCCTTTGTCATACAAACACTGTGCAAATATCTTTTCCCATTCACTTGGATGTCCTTTTTTTTTGATGAAAGATTCTTCTGATGTGCAGACTGTTTTTAGTTGATGCAGTCCCAATTATTTAATTTTGCTTTCATTTGACTTGACAGTGGATTTGAGTCCCCAAACACATCTGTAAGCTAATGTCTGGGAGCATATTGCCTATATTTCCTTCTATGTATTTTCTGGTTTCAGTTTTTGTATTCAAGCCTTAACTCCACTTTGAATTAATTTTTATATGTGCTATAAGATAGTGGTTCAGTTTTCCCAATATCATTTATTGAAGAGACTTTCCTAGCTCCACTGTAAGCTATTGGTTCCTTTATCATAAATCAGTTGTCCATATGTATGTGGTGTTATTTCTGGGCTCTCAATTTGATTCCATTGGTATGTGTCAGTTGTTATTTTAATACCAACCTGCTTTAATTACTATCACTTTGTAGAAGAGTTTGAAGTACAGACGCATGATACATCCATTGTTGTTCTTCCCCCCCCCCCAGGAGTGTTTTTGCTTTTTGTATGAATAACATCTCTTTTGCATTTGATTTCATTTGTGTTTTTTTTTTCTCTCTCTCTGTGAGTCTGGATAAGGGCTTGTCTATTTTGTTAATCTTTTCATTGTGTTGTTCCAAGTAAATTTCATATTTTTTTCCATTTCTGTAAAGAATGTCATTGAGATTTAGATGGGCGTTACACTGAATCAGTGAATGGCTTATAAGATAACCATTTTAACAATGTTAATTCTTCCAATTCATGGACAGGGGATACCTTTCCATTTCTCTGGATCTTCTTTTACTTCCTTTGACAACATTTGGTAATTCTCATTGTCTGTACTTCTCTTGCTAAATTTATTCCTAGGTATTTTATTCTTTTTACTGCAAATGTAAATGGGATTCCCCTTTCTGCTAGCTCATTGTGTACTGTACATATAGAAATGCAACAATTTTTTTAAATGCTATGTTAAGGATATTATTTAATTAGTAAAAAGCAAGGAGATGATTGTTGCAAAAATTATGCCAATGGTCTCTTTTGGAAAAAGGAGAGCTTTATGATTAGAAAGGCGAATCTAGAGAGCTTTTGTATATTAATATGTAGCCTTTTACTTTACTGTATTGACTTCTTATTTCTAACAACATTTTACTACTGTCTTGGATTTTCCATGTATATCATCATGTCATCTGCAAATAATGATAATTTTACTTCTCCTTTTCAATTTGGATAATTTTTATGTACTTTTCAGGTTTAATTGTTCTTTCTAGGACTTCCAACACTATATTGAGCAATGGTAGTAAGAGTGGACATCTTAGAGGAAAGGCTTTCGGTTTTTTTGCAACTCAGTATGATGTTGGGTGTGATTTGTCATAATTGGCTTTTATTATGTTGAGGTACATTACCTCTACCCGTTTTGTTGATTGTTTTATTTTATTTTTTTAAACACTTATTTTTTTTTAAAGATTTATTTATTTATTTATTTATACAAGCACTGGGTACAGTCAGAAGCGCCGGAGGGTGAGAGAACTCACCAGAGCCAGAGCAGGGAGCAGAACAGGCAGAGTGAGGAAGTACATTGCTGAGGGGAGCAGTGGGCGGCAGGAGATGGCTGCACGTCATGTGGGACCCTCACCCGGTGGCCAGGCATCAAACTGGCACTGCAGAGGCTGCGGGAAGCTTCACAACCCAGCCCTCAACCGCTGCGCCACCGGGGAGGTCCTGTTGATGGTTTTATTAAAAAAGAATGTTCAGGGCCTCCCTGGTGATGCAAGGGGTTAAGACGCAATCTATGAAACTATCGAGCCACTGCAGCACAAGTTCGATCCCCAGCTGGCCAGGGAGCAATCCACATGGCTCAGCAGACCTCTCCTGTCTCTCCTGCTGCTCCCCTCAGCAGTGTACTTCGGTCAGTTTGTCTGTTCTGCTCCCCACTCTGTCTCTGGTGAATCCTCTCACCCCACTCACCCCCCCACATCTGGTCTGTGCCACAGCTCTTGTATGCACAAATAAATAAATCTTTTAAAAAAAATGTTTAATGTTTTCAAATACTTTTTCTATATTTATTTAGATGATCATATGATTGTTGTCTTTTTCTTTTTGATGTGTGAATCATGTTTATTGATTTGATTATGTTGAACTGTCCTGGCATACCTGGAATAAACCCCACCTAAATATAATGTATGGTTCTCTTAATGCATTACTGCATTTAATTGGCAAAGATTTTATTGAGGATTTTTGCATCTATGTTCATGACATATATTGTTCTATAGTTTTGGTTATTTGTGGTGTCTTTGTTTTCACAGTTTGGATAATCTTGACTTCGTTTTGTTTGAAAGTTTTCCTCCATTTGGTATATTTCACTAGGTGGGTCATCTGGTCCTGTTCTTTTGTTTTTGGAGAAGTTTTTGATATCTGTTTCAATTTCTTTGTTAATTGTTTAGGTTTGCTATTTGTTCCCGATTTAGTACTATAATTCTGTTTCTAGGAATTTGTTCATTTCTTCTGAGTTGTCCAAACTATAGCCATTCAGTATCTTTGTAGTATTCTAATACTCTATTATGATCCTTTGCATTATTTTAGTATCTGTTATAACATCCTCTTTGCATTTGATTTTGTTTTCTGTCTTCTTTGTGAGTCTGGATAAAAGCCGGTTTATTTTATTAATCTTTTCAAAAACTCAGCTCTTTATTTTTTTTAAGGCACTACCTTTACTTTACTTGTATCCAGAATTATTACATCCTAGTTTTTAATTGTTGCATTGTAAGACACTATAATAGCTGTTACATTATCATCTCTTTAGACTATACAACTTAGACACATTTTTAAATTTTTTTTTAGTTGAGATGACATTAAACTTTAGTTTCCTTACAATAAGGAACAAAATGTAAATGGTTAACAAATTTTTATTACTAAGCTTAGTTTTCCCTTGGAACTGGAATTTTAAGTCAACTTCAGAATTGCCACTGTAACACTATTATATACCAAGTTTTTTTTTTTTTAACCACAATTTTATTTATTTATTTATTTTAATTTAAATTTTATTTTTGTATTCCCCATACAATTACAACTCCCTTATTTTTACCCCAAGCCCTCCTTTCCCCGCCCTCCACCCCCCCTAGTGTGTCTCTTGTTCATAGTCATTTGTTGATTTTGATATTTTCTTTCTTACAGTTATTCTTTTTCCTGGTCCCTTATTTAAGTTTTCTAGATTCCTGCTATGAGTGAGACCATCCGTTATTTTTCTTTTTCTTTCTGGCTTATTTCACTGAGCATGATCCCTTCCAGCGCCATCCATGTTGCTGCAAATTGCATGTGTCTCAGCTCTTTTCTTAAATTAACATTTTGAGTTGTCTTTTTGATCTTCATTTCATTCATTTCTGCTTTTTTATTATTTCCTTCTACCTACTTTTTGTTTTGATTTTTCTACCTTTTCTGGGTAGATTGGGAGTTTAGGTTTCTTATTTGTGATTCTTCATGTTTCCAGAAGTTGACCTGCTTTCCTATAAACATTCTTTGCACAAATTTTGCTACATCCCCAATGTTCTGATAAGTCATCTTCATTTTCATTATTCTACGTATATGTTATATGTTTTTTTCTAATTTAATTTCCCTATTGACCCCGTTAGCTATTCAGTAACATGTTACTTTTTCTGCACAAATGTGTGCTTTCCCCATCTTCCTTTGACTTCTATTTTCATTCCATCATAATTTGAAAAGATGCATGATATGATTTTAAAATTCATATTTTTTTAGACTTGATATATATGTACCAACATATGGTCTATTCTTGAGAATATTCCAAAGGCACTTGTAAACAATGGTTCTTCTGGTGTTTTGGAGTAGGATATTCTGTAAATATCTATTAGTTACATCTTATCCAATGTGTCACTCAAGGCCATTTTTTCCTTGGCGATTTTCTGTGTAATTTGTCAATTGTTGTTAAGTGAGTTGCTAAAATTCCTTGCTTTAGGTCTCTTAATATTTGGTTTATATATTTTTGTGCTATTATATTAGGCAAATATATAATGATAATTGCTATGTTTTCCCGTTGAAGTGATCTTTTTATCATTATATTGCATTAATCTGTCTCTTGTTATCTTTTATGGCTGGAAATAAATTTTATCTGATATAAGTCATGTGGTTCCTGTCTTTCTGAATTTTCATCAGCTTGGAATACCAATTTCTATTCCTGTATTTTTCCTTATAACCTGAGTGAGTCTCTCATGAGTAGCTTTTTATTTTTTTTTTTACTTTAATATATGGGTTACGTTGTTGTTCTTACATATGTGCATGTTCTACTCAACTGCCACTAAACCAACAGTGCCCATACCCCATATGGCTCCCTCCACTATCCTTCTCCCTCCCCTCCTAACTCCGTTCTCTCTGGTGACCATTATATTCTTTCATTGAATTCAAGATTTATTTCTACTATACTTTGTGTATTTTGGGGTGTGGTATTTACATTCCACAGATCAGTGGAACCATCTAATATCTGTCTTTTTTTTTTTATTTCACTTAATATGATCGCCTCGAGGTGTTCCATTTGTCCCAAGTGCCACTATTTCATTGATTTTTGCAGCTGTGTAACACTCCATTGAGCATATATCCCACAATTCCTTGATCCATTTGTCTGTTGAAGGGCACTAGGGTTGTTTCATGACTTGGCAATTGTGGACAGTGATGCTATACACATAGGTGCAGATAAAATTTTTGTATTAGAGTTTTCATATTATTTGCATAAATTCCTAATAGAGCTATTGCTGGGTCCTACAAAACTTCCATTTTAATTTTTTGAAGATTTCATCAGGGCCTCCCCTGGTGGCGCTGGGCTGCGAAGCTGCCCGCAGCCTCTGCAGGGCCGGTTCCATCCCTGGTCGCCAGCGAGGGCCCCACATGGTGCGACAGACCTCTCCTGCCACGCCCACTACTCCCCTCAGCAGTGTATTTTGTCAGTCTGCCTGTGCTGTTCCCTGCTCTGGCTCTGGTAAATTCTCTCTCCCTGCCGCGCTTCTGACTGTACCCAGTGTTTGTATAAATAAATAAATAAATCTTTAAAAAAAAAATAAGAACTCATCATGCCTTTTCCCACAGGAGCTGCACATATATTCACTTGCACCAGAAACAAATGGGAGTTCATTTTACTCCACATACTCACCAATATTTGTCGATTCTATTGTTTTTTTAAATGGGCCATTCTCATAGGGGTCAGGTGCTATTTCAATGTGGTTTTGCTTTTCATTTCCTTTTAATAAGTGATGTTGAATAATTTTTCACATGTCTGCAGGACATATGAATGTTTTACTTAGAAAACTGTCTATTTAGGTCCTTTGTCAATTTTTAAAAATTTTTTTTTAATAGAGGCATGCTTTATTTATTTGTTTGTTTGTTTGTTTATACATGCACTGGGTACAGTCAGAAGCGCGGGAGGGTGAGAGAATTCACCAGAGCCAGAGCGGGGAGCAGAGCAGGCAGAAGGACCGAAGTACACTGCTGAGGGGAGCAGTGGGCGGCAGGAGAGGTCTGCGCGCCATGTGGGACCCTCCTCCGGTGGCCGGGGAGCAGCCGGGTATCGAACCGGCACCGCAGAGGCCGCGGGCAGCTTCGCAACCCAGCGCTCAACCACTGCGCCACCGGGGAGGCCCCTTTGTCAATTTTTTGATTGGGTTCTTTATTTGTTGTTGGATTGTTTGAGAAATTTTTAAATTTTTTTGAGATTAGTCTCTTGTCAAATGTGTGGTATACAAATATGTTTTCTTTCCATTCTGTAGGTTGTCTTTTTGTTTCTGTGATGGTTTCTTTTGAGGTAGAAAAGCTTTTAAGTTTGATGCAGTCCCACTTACTTGCTTTTGCTTTTGTTTCTCATGCTGTTAGGGTTGAGTTCTCCAATACATATTTGTGGTAAATGTAATATATTGTGTCCCCTGTATTTTTATTTCAAACCTCTGTGAACTAGTTTTTGTTAATGGAGTTAAGTATGGGTCTAGTTTCACTTTTTTAAAGTTACTCTCTTTGTTTCCCAACAACAATTATTTATTTATTTATAAAGATTGATTTATTTTTATACAAGAGCTGGGTTACAGGCCAGAGGCGCAGGAGGGTGAGAGGATTTACCAGAGACAGAGCCGGGAATAGAATAGGCAGAGACCGAAATACACTGCTGAGGGGAGCAGCGGGCGTGAATGGAGAGGTCTGCCACACTATGTGGGAATCTCCCTGACCAGCAATGAATCCACGCTGTGGAGGAGGCTGCGGACAGCTTCACAGTGCTGCGCTCAACCTGGGGCGCCACTGGGGAGGCCCCCAACAATTATTAAAGATGTTATCTTTTCACTTTTCTTTACATGTTATTTTTTAATAAATTCTTTTAGGGCATTCGTGTATTTATTTTTTGAGGAAATATTGGTTTACAACAATGTATAAGATTCATAGCTATAGGGTCACAACTTTTCACGCATATGTTACTATGCCACACCCACGATCAAGCTACCTGTAATTCTTCACAATAATCTACTGGGTTTCCTCCTCACTTTAAGCTCTACCTTGCCCCTCCCCTTCTCTGGCATTCTAAATTTAACATCCAGATTTCTTTTGTTTTGTTTTTGGTTTGTTTCTTTCAGACTTTGTGTTTTGTTTCTTCATATTCCAAACATGAATGAAGATATCTGGTCTATATTTCTTTATACTTCTGGCATGTTTTGTTAAATATAACCTCCTCCACTTGCATCATTGATGTCTAAAATGACAGGAGTTCATCTTTTTTATGGTTGAATGGCACCCTTTGCACATATAGGCCATATCTTAATACACCCATCTGTTATTGGATACTTAGGTTGTTTTCATAACCTGGCTATTATAAGTAATGCTACAGAACATAGGAGTGCACATATTCCTTCTAATTAATGTTTATGCATCCTATGGTTCAATGAATAAGGTTAGAATTACTGGATCTAACATTAATGATTTAATAAATCCATATTTTTTCTACAGGGGCTGGACCAGTCCACATTCCCACCAACAGTGTAAGAGGGTTCCTTTTATATATTTAGGTGCTTGAGTGCTTAAATTAGTACCTACTATATAACAATAACTCAATAAACTTGCAGATCCTCTTTTTTTGATATACTATAAATGTAAAATCTCAGCTTAACTAAATATAAGCCAAATAATTCACATCAATTATCAAAAATGCTTGAAAAAATTTTATTAAATGTATAGAAAACAGGCCATTTCATTGCTGAGGTGATACCACAGTAGCCCACAGAAGCAGCCCAAAGTCCAAAGCAGTCCATCTGGAAAGCACTGGACAGCAGACTAGACAGCACTAGATGCAGTAGTACCAGAGAGCAGTGACAGAGGATCAGAAGGGGTGGAGCGCTTTCAGAGTTAGCTGGACAAAGGTCAACAGTGTCAATCACAAGTCAGCAGTGCCGTCAGCACTGGTCAGCAGGCAATAGTGCCAAATACAACAGTGTTACAGCTCTTTGAGAGCTGTTGGCTTATGCCAAAAGCAGACAGCTCTTTTATACACACTGGGTGCCAGCCTATGGTGCTCTTTGCAGGTGGTGATAGAGGCAGGGCTGGTGGAAGGTGTAGTGGTCCAGTCTCTATGGAGTTCTCAGAGGTCTCAAAGTCTATGGGGATCTCGGAGGTATCTATAAAGGTCTATGGAGGTCTCAAAATCCCGACAAATCTGTCTGCATAAGGGTCTGATGAACGGGTCTGCAGCTGTTTGCTCAATGAAACAAGTTAGCCACTCTTCCAGCTTATATCCTCCTGAGGGTCCCTGCCTTTCTAGCCAGACTGGACCATTTACAATCCTAGCTGTTTGATTGCTGCTGGCCCAGCACCAATCAGATAAATCCATTTTTATTTCTCAGTGGTCTAAAACCCCTTGAATGGCACCAGTCAGAGCCCAAACATGATCAGACTGTTACAATTTCAGCACTATATTCAAAGTGAATCCAGATCCAACATACACTGAGTTGAGGGAAGGCTTGTAGGTGGCTGACTCAGCTGGTACCAGATACTCGCTACACACAAAATGCTTCAGAGGGGTGGGGTATGGAGGTGCAGGAGACCCTGCAGCAGAGATGGGACACAGGTCTGAGCAGCAGGAGTGCAGGCTGTCACTTGGAATCTACCGTGCTGGTCCAGCACACAGACTGTGGGCTTCATTCCCATGTTGTGTGCTGGGCCTGGGCAAGCCTCATCCCTGGAGCCACAGGGCTACCTCACACTGGGGCAGGGCGAGAAAACCATCACCACTGCTGTCGGAGCCTAGTGTTGACCGACAGGCTGCATGTGCTGGGCCAAAGCTTCAAGCCTGGCCACTGAAGTGGCCTATTATGCAAAGCCTATTATGCACTGAAGCAATAGCAGCCACAGGGCCCTGGTTTCATAAAATCCATAAAAATCCTTCATTTATTGGAATGCAAGGTTTTTCTGCCTTTACTCTTACTACTACCAGCAATTCAGGATCACTTTATATATGCCCTTTATTTTTACATTTGTTTTAAATTGAAATAGAAAGAAATATACTGACTGAGCAAGAAAACTTTTCATATTTTTTTTTGTTTTTATCCCAACCAATAATTTTATTTTATTTTTTTTACCATTCAAATCATTTTTGTATATTTACAGAGTTGCACAATTTTACCACAGATAATTTTGTCATTTCCTTTTTTTTCAGTTTGTCCATTTTCTCCTTTTTTTCAATTTTAATTTTATTTTTATATTCTCCATACAATTGCAACCCCCTTATTTTGACCCCAATCCCTCCTTTCCCTGACCCTCACCCCCCATTGAGTGTCTCTAGTTCATAGTTGTTTGTTGATTTTCATTTTTACTTTCTTATAGTTATTCTTTTTCCTTGTCTCTTATTTAAGTTTTCTAGATTCCTGCTATGAGTTTTTCAGTTTCATTTTTTATTATTTTTAATTGAGACAACATAATTTTATAGCCCTGTATATGATCCAGAGTTATAGGATCACTCCTTTTAGAAACTTCACTGTTTTTTGTTTTCCATTGCTTAGTGAATGCAAAATATAAATGAATTATTTAGCGTAGAAGGATTTTATTGAGCGCTCCAGAGAAAATGTCTTTGACACAATACACTGTGTCCCTATTTTATCCACCACTGCACAGAACATCTATAAATGGCCCCAGTACTTTCACAGTGCTATAGGACTCATTCTCATTATCCCTGATCGGTGGTTACTTCAAATGCTCTACTAATCATTCTGTGTTCTAGCCTGCTCTGGAGGAAAATCTAAATGCTCACACAAAGTCAAAGAGGATTCCCACTATTGAAAATAAGTGAAGGGAAGAAAATGTGTTTTTGCCAAGATAGGCCCCTGAAGCTAAACTTTGGAAGGTGATACACATAGATTATTCAGTAGGAAAGGTTTTAATTAGTGTTACTTTATACTTATTCTATAAAGGATAAAATAATCAAAACAGCCCATCAGGCTTGTTGAATGCCAGACTAATCAAGTTCCCAACAATCTGAGTTCCATCAGCTATCTGCGTAAAAATTATCTTAATTTAAGACAAGTCTCAAAGAGTGGGTGATCAATTTCTTTCAGAGGAAACATACTTTGTTCTTTTAATACTTATACTAAGAGTTATTTTTATCAAACCCAAGCTTCATTCTTTTTCTTTCTAATGTTTATATGTTTCTCTTCTTTATAGGGCTCTCTTTTCCTCAATACCTCATTCTTCTATGTCCTGGTAGAGGAGTATAATGTGTTTTTGAAAGCAACAATTTCCAAAAGATTTTGTGAGAAATCATATGCAAATATTCTGCCACTGCCTCGATATTGATTTTCTAACCAGCCTGATATGCTAATGTAATTGCTTTAATGGATAAATTTTCTACAGCTTGTAAACTCGAATCAACCTCATCACTCTCACTGCAGTGCCCTAAATATTGATTCAATTATAATCTCTAAAAATGAAGATAATTCTTTTTTGAGACTTCAAATTTAATTTAAAGATTGTGTATAAGTAACACGGGGTCAGTGCTGCCATTAGCTAAACACCAACTGACCTTTACAACTCTGACATTTTAAACAGGCATTTTTTTGTGATTGACTAACCAGAGCATAGTTCATCATATACAGTACTAACTTTTACTGAACCAATCTTGATTCTGACCTGAGTAGTTTTAATCTGTACCTCAGCGGGCCTCCCTGGTGGCGCAGGCGGTTGAGCACCCCACTGTGAAGCTGTCAGCAGCCTCTGCAGTGCAGCTTCAATCCCAGCCGGCCAGCAAGAATCCCACATGGCTGGCAGACCTCTCCTGTCACGCCCACTGCTCCCCTCAGCAGTGTATTTCGTCAGTCTGCCTGTTCTGTTCCCAACTCTGTCTCTGGCAAATCCTCTCACCCTCCTGCACATCTGGCCTGTACCCCGGTTCTTGTATAAATAAATAAATCTTAAAAAAAAAAAACTGTACCTCAGCAATGCAGAATTCCAGGCCCCTTCTAAATTCTCCCTTGTCATCCCTAATTTTATGATTTACACTCTTTTGGTCTCCCTGAAATGCATATATTGCCTCCTGTGGATGATATTTAATCTACACGCTTGGCACATGCACTTCTCTTAAGTCTGTTATCTTGAATTTTGTATTGTGAATTAGAATTCTTTATATTTGAAAAGAAGAAGCTATAATATCAGTCATTATTTTAAAGAAGACATTTGTGTTGTTGCAAATTTAAGAAGAAAATCTCATACAAGAATCCATAAAAATCAATTTGCTTTCACAGGTTTAATAAAGCAACGATTCCTTGAAGTAATTATGAACTTTCTTCACTAAAAGTGGAAAATTCACCATTAGCTCAAAATGTGAAGAAACACATTTTAGCAGTTAATATCCCCACAGCAAATTTCCCAGATTTCAGACCCAGTAACATGTGTCTTGGTCAACATCAAACTCATAATTATCTATTATTATTGATATTAGATTTGTTCCAATTTTAACCCTCCAATGTTTCAGTGCCAAATAATATTCATCTTGGAAAATTAGCACATACATTGTGTATTGGCAAAATTATTTCTAACTTAGACATTTGAAAAGAAATTTCAAGCATTTTGTTTGAGCTGTATCAACCAGAAAATGCAAAACACTTTTATACGTGATCTCTAGTCAAGATCAAAACAATATAGTGATAAATCATGACAAGTAATGGAAAAAAAAAAAAACTTTTCAACCCAAGTAAGGAAATTCAGTGTAGGATATTAAAAGACTTGATGAAATTCACAGAGCTAGTAGTGGCAAAGCCATAACTAAAATCAATTTTAATAGGACCTACATTTATTTGTTAATAGATATATATTTCTAGCTTTATATTGAGTTATGACTGGCAAATAAAAATTGTAGACATTTCAGGTATACGGTATGATGTTTTGATATACCTATATAGACTTTGAATTGATTACAACAATCATACTAATTATCACATTCATCATCCCATATAATTATCTTTTATAATGAGAACACTGAGGATATTGTCTGTTAAATTTCAAGTACACAATACCTTATTATTAATTATTAATTATAGTCACTACACTGTATATTAGGTCTTTAGAATATATTCATCTTATAACTGGCAATTCTATTCTTTGACAACTTCTTCCCATTTCTCCTACCTTCTCGTTCTTAGTAACCATCATTATACCTTCTATTACAATGAGTTTGACTTTTTAAATTTCCATATATATGTGTGAAACCCACTCAAGTCTTCCTCTGTTAGCATAATCTCCAGCTTGATACATGTTATCATAAATGTTAGCATTTCCTTCCTTCTTAAAACATAAATATTATATATATATGTATATATATATCCCATTACATATCTCACACTTTCTTTATCCATTCATCTGTCAGTGGACACTCAGGTTGTTTCCATATCTTGGCTATGGTGAATAATGTTGTAATGAATAGGAGAACAAATAACTTCAAATAGTGACTTTATTTCTTTTGGAAAAATGCTCAGAAGTGGTATTATGCATCATACAATAGCTCTATTTTTGATTTTTTGAGAACCCTCTATACCATTTTCCATAGTGACTGTATCAATTTACATTCCCACCACTAATGTAGAAAGGTCCCCCTTTCTCCATATCCTTACCACACTTTCTATTTCTTGTGTTTTTTATGATAGCCATTTTTATAGTTGTAAGGTGAAAAGATTATTATGGTTTTGACTTGAATTTTCCTGATGATTAGTGTTGTTGAGAATATTTTCCTGTACTTGTTGGGTATTTGTATGTCTTCTTTGGAAATATATGTTTCCCAAAGAAACGGAATGAATATGACTGGAATGAAAACTGAATATGTATTTTTTATTTTTTTTTATTTTTTAAAGATTTATTTATTTATTTATACAAGCACTGGGTATAGTCAGAAGCGCGGGAGGGTGAGAGAATTCACCAGAGCCAGAGCGGGGAGCAGAGCAGGCAGAAGGACCGAAGTACACTGCTGAGGGGAGCAGCGGGCGGCAGGAGAGGTCTGCGCACCATGTGGGACCCTCCTCCGGTGGCCAGGGAGGGATCGAACCAGCGCTGCAGAGGCTGCGGGCAGCTTCGCAACCCAGCGCTCAACCGCTGGGCCACCAGGGAGGCCCTGAATATGTATTTTTTAAAAGAAACATTAAGGGATTAAGTGACAAACATCTTGAGAAATTTTTTTGAGATGCCTGTTATGTTCTGTATCTTGATCTGATGGATATGAATACATGGGTGTATTCATACATAAAAATTCATCAAACCGTGAAGTTAGTGACTTACTAAAAGTTATACATTAATTAAAAAAAAAGAAAAGAAATCCTTCATTGTCTTTTTTTTTTTTCCATTTTACTGTAGACCTGGGGGACTTCTGTTTTTCCAGATCAGCACTAATCTGTGGATTGATACTCAAGAACCAGTAATCTTGACACAAAGCCCAAACACTTTCATTAGACTGGAAATTCCTTTCCAGTCTGGTCCAAGTTTTCTTTCTGTTCTCACCTCCTGCCTATTTCCTTCTCTCCCATGTTTTATATATTCCTGGTGCAGTCCTCAGACTCACAACAAATTTTTATGTTCCACTGCCCTTGCACTTACTCTTCTATGTGATATAAGCCTAAATTTAATGCCCTATTTTGTGTATGACCCTCTATATTAATGGCAAATATGGAGTAGGTACACTGAAATTTTAAGTATTACTAAATTATTATAAGAACAATAACTATGGAACTTTCTTAAATCTCCATATCAACCCCTTCAGGCATAAGTGTGATTGCATTCACACAAATATAAACACATACAGACACACACACATACACACACACCACTGAATGTAGACTTAAGATTGATTATTTCTAAGTAGCAATTTCCTTGGAAAGCCAAAAAACTGACTAAAATATGGTAATAATTTATCATAATAAAATAATTGGGCAACAGCTAAATGATAAGTAAATACTATGAATGAATCAACATATTTAGCTTAAAATATGTCTGAGTCAATTAATCAAACATGTGAAGGCACACAGTCTCAGCAAAACATGTAATTCCAGATATTCAAAAGGACTATCCTTTTATTAAAAAACCACATTTCTAAGGCATTGTTCTATGCTCAATAATATTCCACAGATACCCCCTTGTTTCCAGTAGATAAATTTAGGAGCAAATATTGTGTTTGATTCTTTATGTTACTTCATTGGCTGATTTATTAAGGGATAATAGCAAAATCTTACAGTGAAAGTAAGATAGCAGTTTAAACAAAAACTTTAAATTCAATACAATGTGATTTATTCTAGACAGTAAATCTAACTTGCTACAATGATTGGGATGAGGACATCAGTTCTTTATGTGACAAAATAGGATACTAGCAAAGGTGTATATTTTTTCTAACAGAAATATATTAACTTCAAGTTTTCTAGAAAATAATTTAGGTTTTATACATAGAGCATTTTTTAAGAACGATAAACTACTTTAAAGATCAATATAATTCAAAGACTTTTGTAAAATTACAACATGATTTATATATTAAAATACATACTTCATGAGAGCTCATACATTTAAATTAAATGACTTAGTTCCTTCATTGTGTAATATACGAAGCTTTATGAATGCAGAAAATGATTATAAACATGTTGCTTTCAATTGTTATTTTGTAATAAAATTTAAAGATTCCCTATAAAGTTCTTCATATTCTTCAGTTTAAAAGTTATTGTGGTCCTAGAATAAAATTTTAAAATACATAATTTCTATAGTACAAAGCTCTGGTAAGTAATTTTAATTAGCTCTGATTGAATATACTCTACAGATTACATCTATAGCAATTTGGTTGTATGTTATTGAAAGTAGGGTGAAACTGAGAAATGAATTATAAATTTCAAGTTTGAGCCAGATCATGGAAGATTTTAAATGCAAGACAAGGATGTCTGGACACTTTCATTAAGTGATGAGAAGTCTGGAGTAGATGATGTTATTATCAGAACAAAATTTTAAAAATCAGGGCCTGAATTAAGGGGGCAACACTGGTAAGGGAAATAAGCGATCTATTTCGAAGTTGGAAACAACAGAACGTGTACATAGGTAGCAATGAAAGTGATAGAGAAGGATCATTTTGAGGGTTTGCATGACATATTAATATGGTATTTATAATTAAGAATCCATTATTTTCAGTGCTTGTGAGAGAGGAGATTTGACTGCAGAACTGTATTAAAGGTTTTGTTTAGTTATACAGTATTGGTAATAATTATCATTTATGTAGAACTCTTTACAATTACTGAAAAAAAATCTCGTTTGAAGTTCTGAACAATCCATCCTCTCCACCTTAATAGGAAGTATCTGAATTTTAAAGAGAAACATTGACCTTCCAAGGTCATACTGTGTGTTTATTGTATAGGTAAGCTAAATCCCAACAATAGTCTGATTCTTACAATATTTTTACTTTTGCTGGTTTCACAAATTTAATATTATTCAATGCCACATTATATGACTACTATTCTGGACATAAAGTTACCACATGCTAAACAGGTTGTGTAAATAATAGTCAGAAACTTGAACTGGAAGTCAGGAAATTAACATTTATCACCTTATCCTTTTATTTTTTTTAAAGATTTATTTATGCATACAAGAATGGAGGTACAAGCCAAAGGTGCAGGGGTTGGGGGGTGAGAGGATTCACCAGAGACAGAGTGGGGAACAGAACAGGCAGCTTGACTAAAACACACTGCTGAGGGGAGCAGCGGGCGAGTCAGGAGAGGTCTGCTGTGCCATGTAGGTTGCTCCCTGGCCGGGGATCGAACTCATGCTGCAGTGGCTGTGGTTAGCTTCATAGGTTGTGTCTTAACCCCTTGCACCATCAGGGAGGCCCTCACCTTATTCTTTTAAAATCTAACTGCACCACCTTGGACAAATCACCCTCACATTTTGAATTTAAACTTAATGTGACATTTTATGATTCTAAAAATAAGTTAGCCTTGTCAATAATTTTCAGAATAATTTATTTCCACCTGCTATATTTAAACATTCAGCCACATAACTGAAAGGGTTTTAAAGTTAGCATTGTTGTCTAGAGCAATACTCAATATTTCTAGACTATTATAAAGAACACATGATATGGTTCAAGAGTCAAGACTATTATATGACTCAGCTCGAATTAAGCAGTTAATAAAAGTAGGTTTCCTAGACCCCTGATATGAAAAACCTGTTGTATGGGGGAAATATATAATTTGATTCAATTAGACTTGGGAAATATTTTAAAGATCTCTTAGACCCACATTTTTAATCTAAAAAATGGGTATAATACCAATAATATATAGCTTTTTGTATTGTTCTTATGTTGTCACACAGGCAAGATTTCATCTTTTTTATATCTGAGTGTATTCAATTCTGTATGTTTACCACAATTTCTTAATCCACTGTTATGTCCTTGGAGACATAGGCTGTTTCCATAAATTGGCTATTATAAATAGTGTTACAGTGAACACAAGAGTGCATCTACCCCTTCAAGTTAGTGACCTTGTATTCCTCAGTAGAAAGCTAAGTGAATCTGCTGGATTATGTGGTAGCTATATTTTTAATATTTTAAGAAACCTCCATATTGTTTTGCATAGAGGCTGGAACAGTCTATATTCTCAAGCACAGTGTGTAAGAGTAACTTTTTCTCTACATTCTCACCTATCTCTTTGTTTCTGGTCTTTTATGATAAGTGATGATGGGTACTTTTATTATCACAATGATCATAGAAGAAAGATTCCCCCAAATTTATATCAAGCCAAATTCAACAATGCATTAAAAAGATCATATATCATGAGCAAGTGGAATGTATTCCAGGGATAAGGATGGTCAAAAATCCAAAAGTTGAAAAATGTAATTCACCACATCAAAACTAGGAAGTTTATAAAATTCATATGGTTGTTACACTAAATAGAAAGTTATTGGTAAGATTCAACACCCATGTTTTTGTGGTGGGAGAGCCATAGTAATCACACCTGTGGAGAGAAATCCTATGCAGTCAAAATATTAACCAGAATGTAAAACATTAAAAATATAAATGAATGAATGTCTCAACATCCATTTCTGATAAAAATTCCCAAAACTGTGAATAGAAGGAATACATCACAATATAATAAAAGCCATATATAATAAACCCATTTCTTTTTTTTTTACTATTTTTTTCCTGTTTATTTTTTATTGAGGAAATATTGGTTCATAACATTGTGTAAGATTTAGAGGTAAAGGCCCACAACTCTTCAGATATATGTTACCACACCTTACCCACCACCAAGATAAATAAAATAGAACATATATACACAACCATTAAAAATGTAATATTCTAGTAACAAACCCATTTCTAACTAGTGAAATTCTGAAAATCTTTCATCTAAGATCAGATGCAAGATAAGGATTCCACTTTCACCACTACTATTAACCTTAATATTGTAAATCTAAGGAAGAGGAATTAGTCAAGAGAAATATATAAAAGTAATCCAAATTAGGAAAGAAGAAAAACTATCATTATCTGCAGATGCCACTACAACATAAATAGAATACTCTAAAGACTCCACTAAAAATTATTAGAAACAATAAATCAGTACAGGTAAGTGGAAGGCTACAAAATCAATATATAAAAATTGGTTGAGTTCCTATATGCAAATAATGAATTAGAAGAAAAAGAAATCAATAAAGCAATCACATCTGCAATCACATCAAAAGAAATGACCACAAATAAATTTAACAAAGTAGGTCAAAGACCTATACAACAAAAACTATGAAACAATGTTAAAAGACATAGAAGAAGACACATGTATTTAAAAAATATTTCCAGGAGTTCCCATTGTTCAATTAGCCATCTTACCCAAAGTAGCATATAGATTCATTGCAATACCTATCAAAGTTTCAATGACATTTTTCAGAAAAATAGAACAAAAATTACTGAATTTCATATGGCACCACAAAAGACCATGAATAGTCAAAACAATTCAGAAGAAATAAGAATGGAAGTATCACATTCCCAAACTTCAAACTATACAACAAAGCTATAGTAATCAAGACAGTATGGTACTGGGGGGAGAGGAAACAGACACACAGATCAGATGAATAGAATTGAGAGCCCAAAATAAACCCACCCTTATATTGATAGTTAATTTACAACAGGAGCCAAAAGTATACAATGAAGAAAGGAAAGTCTGTCCATCAAACAATGTGGGGAAACTGGACAGCCACATGTAAAAGAATGAAATTACACCACTATCTCACACCATATACAAAAGTTAATTCTAACTGGATTAAAGACTTGGATGTAAGATTTCAAATAATAAAACACATTGAAGAAAGTAAAAACACTCTATGACATTGGCTTTAAGCTTATCTTTGGGGAATCCACACCAATGGTAAGGAAGACAAAAACAAAAATAAATAAGCGGTGTCATGTCAAAATAAAAAGCTGCAGAACAAAAGAAATTACCACTAAAACAAGACACCCTACTGTATGAAGAAAATATATGCACATCGTACATCCTACAAGGGGCTCATAATCAAGATCTACAAAGAACTCTTAAAACTCAACAAAAAGAAAACAAATAAACCAAACAAATCTCATACCTTGAGAATGGCTCTTATCCAAAAGACCAAAACCAACAGTCATACACTGTTGGAGGAATTGTAGACTGGTCCAACCTGTATGGAAAACAGCATGGAGTTTCCTTGAAATATTAAAAAAGATCAACCACATGATATAGCAATTCCAATCCTAGGGATCTACCCAAAGAATGCAAAAACACTAAATTGAATTGATATTGCACTCCTATATTCATTGTAGCACTATTTACAATAGTCATGTTATGGAAAAAGCCTAAAGTGCCCATTAGCAGAGCAATGGATTAAAAAGATGTCTTATACACAATGGAGTACTTTGTAACTATATGGATGGAACTGGAAGGTGTTATGCTGAGTGAATTGTCAGAAGGCAAAAAAAAAAATACTGGATGATTTCACTCATTTGTGGACTATAGAGAAACAAAAGGAATAGATAAAAGTAAATCTAAACAACTATTGATATCTGACTGTAGAATTGTGATTATCAGATGGTTGTTTAGCGCTGGGAATTAACTAGGACAGAGTGCCCATTGAACTATGATGGAGGATTATGGGTGCTTTCCTGGTGGGAATGGTGTGGTAACATATATCTGAATATGTGTGAACCTATACCTCTAAATCATATAAAGTGTTGCAAATTAATGTCACCTCAATTCTAAAATATACGATGTTTTAAAAAATCACATCCTCAACCCTAATTGGCAATATATTTTATTACTCTATATTTGCTATATTAGTCATACTTCATGAGACATCCATTTACTCTATCATGTATACTGGCTGACCATAAATAAAAATCAAAGGAAACCATAAAGAGTAAAAGGGCAAGGCATAGTCATTGAAAAAAGGATCAGGGTATGTGACAAAAATAAGGGGTTCATGGAGTGTAGAAAGAAAATATGAAGAAGTAGACCTGTTAATGTTTTAAAATCTCTTTAAAATACAGTAATTAAAGATTTATTCTATGTGCAGTGTGGAAAGACTTAGAAGATTGTTTTTCATATACTTCATTTGATTAGATCTGTGTTTTAGAAATAATATTTTGATACAAGTTAGAAAACAGATTAAATGAAAGTAAGACGGTAAAACCTATTAGCAGTGGGGTGGGTAACTCAGAATGAAGACTTTAATAAAAAAGTGGTGTGGCAATGGGATAAAAGTCAGAAATATCTAGAGGCAAGATCAACAGAATTGGTTGACACTTGGATTTGACTGAAAAGAGGAAATTTTTCATTAAGATGTTTCCTGAAATGGGTTAGGTACATGCTTGTGATTTCATATTTCAAGAAATTTCAAATGAATACATAATTCATACTTGTGAGATACTTTACTAGCAATATTGATGTATACACAAACACACACCATCACTTTCTCACTTTTATGTACTATTTTTTCTTTTCTTTTTCCCCCCTAAACCTAGTATAATCGGGGATTTTCTGAATTGGAAAAATTGAAAGATTTTTATAATATACTTTCAGTTAAACTAGTGGGATGATTTTTTTTTTTTTTACAAAAGTAGCTGTTAGGGGAGATCTTGATTGCTTCACATGCTTAACCCCTTTTACCCTAACCCTCAGCATATCCTCTGCCATTCTCTACATTGCTTTGCTCATAGGAGGAGTCTGAGAAATATTTGAATAATCTCTTTTGAACTCATGGTTAACTCCATTATCTGCATATTCTATGAAATAAAGTTAATAAACAACACCATATTGTCAATATTGACATAATTTGAGTACAATAAAATGCACAAAACCAACACTTCAGTAAACAGGAATCATCATTTCTATCAAATTCATTTTTTTGCATTATTCAGAAAGACCAGTCAGTGAACAGGAATGCTAATCTACAAAGCTCTATATATAAAGCTCTGGTTAATACAACACAGACAATGAGTTATACCATCAAATGTTAGGATGTTAATGTTCTTAAAATTATTTGAAGATCCTTGGTGACAGTTAAATCAGTAGCCCGTGCTGACACACATTTATGCACTTAAATTAAATCATATATAACCAGTGGTTGTGTCTCCACATATCCTAGTTGAAAGATGCTCTATAATATCCATTCCAATATATTCATAAGAAAATGCGTTTATTTATTTTTAAATTACAGTTAACATAACAAAGTAAAAACATTTCAGAAGTGTCGTGAATGTTTTTGTATTTTGAATCTTAACATTCTGTTACACAGCTTTTCTTTAATTGCCATTATTATTAGCAGCTCCACTAAAAAGCAGAAATAATAAATTGTACATATTGCCCAATCTGAAGATCAAACCTATCCTCATAAATATTCCTATAGTTTACATAAATCCATAGTCTATACTAAGATGCTTATTAAAATGCATACACTGGTATGTATGCACGTATATGATTGTTCTAAATCTCTATCTTAACCTTTTGATAAAAAACACAAACCCAGGGTTTGAGATAAATATAATTGAAAATCTGACATTGTATATAGCATTAACAGAGAAATAATTGTCTGTTTTTAAGAATTTCATAGGTACTAAAATTAAATGCTACTCATGAAAAATAAAGATCACTGTAATTTCTTTTTTTTTTTTTTTTTTTTTTTTTTTTTTAAATAAATTTTATTGTTATATTCCCCATACAATTGCAGCCCCCCCATTCTGACCCCCATCCCTCCCCTCCCGCCCCCCTAAAAGTGTCTCTGGTTCATAGTTTTTTGTTGATTTTGATTTTCACTATCTTATAGTTATTCATTTTCCTGGTCCCTTATTTAAGTTTTCTAGATTCTTGCTATGAGTGAGACCATCCGGTATTTTTCTTTTTCTTTTTGGCTTATTTCGCTGAGCATGATCCCTTCCAGCGCCATCCATGTTGCTGCAAATTGCATGTGTTTATCTTTTTTGAATGCTGAGTAATATTCCATGGTATATATGTACCACATCTTCTTGATCCAGTCATCTATTTTTGGGCATTTGGGTTGTTTCCAAAGCTTAGCTATTGTAAACAGTGCTGCTATAAACATAGGGGTGCAGGTGCTCTTTGGAGTTGATGTTTCTGTGTCCTTTGGGTAAATACCTAGGAGTGGAATTGCTGGATCATATGGAAGCTCTATGTTTAGTAGGTCCAGAAATCTCCACACAGCTTTCCACAGTGGTTGGACCAGTTTGCACTCCCACCAACAGTGCAGAAGAGTTCCTTTTTCTCCACACCCTCGCCAACATTTGTTGTTGCTAGTTTTTTTAATATGTGCCATTCTCACTGGTGTAAGATGGTATCTCATGGTAGTTTTGATTTGCATTTCCCTGATGACAAGTGATGTTGAACATTTTTTCATATGCCTGTTGGCCATTTGCATTTCCTCTTCAGAGAAGTTTCTTTTAAGCTCTTCTGCCCATTTTTTGACTGGATTATTTTCTTTGTTGTTGTTGAGTCTCATCAGCTCTTTGCAGATTTTTGTGATCAGTCCTTTATCATTAGTGTTGGGTGCAAAAATGTTCTCCCAGTTGGTGGGGTTTCTCTTTGTCTTTGTTATTGTCTCTTTTGCTGTGCAAAAGCTCTTTAATTTGATGTAGTCCCAGCTGTTTATCTTTGCCTTCACTATCACTGCTTTGGGTGATGTGTCTGTAAAGATGTCTTTGATGTGCAAATCACGTAGTGTTTCGCCTATATTTCCTTCTATATATTTTATGGTTTCAGGTCTTATGTCTAGTTCTTTAATCCATTTTGAGTTGATTTTTGTGTATGGTGTGAGGTGGTGGTCAAGCTTCATTCTTTTGCATGTAGCGACCCAGTTTTCCCAGCACCATTTATTGAACAAACTTTCTTTGCTCCAATGCATATTCTTTGCTCCTTTGTCAAAGATTAGTTGACCATAAATCTGTGGGTTTATTTCTGGATTTTCTATTCGATTCCATTGGTCTGTATGTCTGTTCTTGTTCCAATACCATGCAGTTTTGATGATTATGGCTTTGTAGTATAGTTTGAAGTCTGGGAGTCTGATGCCTCCATTCCCTTCTTTTTTTTTCAGGAGAGCTTTGGCTATTCGGGGTTTTTTGTGATTCCATATGAATTTCATCAATAATTGTTCTATTTCTTTGAAGAATGACATTGAAATTTTGATTGGAATAGCATTGAATCTGTATATTGCTTTTGGAAGGATGGCCATTTTAATAATGTTTATTCTTCCAATCCATGAGCAGGGGATGTCTCTCCATTTCTTTGTGTCTTCTTCTATTTCTTTTAACAGTGTTTTATAGTTTTCTTTGTATAGGTCCTTTACCTCTTTTGTTAGATTTATTCCCAAATATTTGATTTTTTTTGTTTCAATAACAAAAGGGATGGTCTTTTTGATTTCTTCTTCTTCAGATTTATTGTTTGTGTATAGGAAGGCTACTGACTTTTGCGTGTTGATTTTGTATCCTGCCACTTTACTGAACTGATTGATGAGTTGAATTAGCTTTTCTGTGGAGTTTTTGGGGTTCTCTATATATAATATCATATCGTCTGCAAATAGTGATAGTTTGACTTCTTCTTTTCCTATTTGGATTCCTTGGATGTCTTTCTCTTGTCTTATTGCCCTGGCTAGGACTTCCAGTATTATATTGAAAAGCAATGGTGAGAGTGGACATCCTTGTCTTGTTCCAGATCTTAATGGAATTGCTTTCAGCTTTTCACCATTGAGAATGATACTGGCTGTTGGCTTGTCATAGATGGCCTTTATGATGTTGAGGTATGTTCCTTGTATCCCAAGAATTTCAAGGGCTTTTATCATGAATGGGTGTTGCACTTTGTCGAAAGCTTTCTCAGCATCTATTGATATTATCATATGGTTTTTATATTTCTTTTTGTTGATGTGTTGGATAACATTGATTGATTTTCGGATGTTAAACCATCCTTGTGCCCCTGGAATGAATCCAACTTGGTCGTGGTGAATTATCTTATGGATACATTGTTGGATTCTGATAGCTAAAATTTTATTGAGGATTTTTGCATCAGTGTTCATTAGGGAGATTGGCCTGTAGTTTTCCTTTTTTGTGTTGTCCTTGTTCGGTTTTGGTATTAGTGTAATGTTGGCTTCATAAAACGTGTTTGGTATTGTCCCTTCCTTCTCAATTTTTTGGAAGAGTTTGTGAAGGATAGGCACTAATTCGTCTCTGAATGTTTGGTAGAATTCATTTGTAAATCCATCAGGTCCTGGGCTTTTGTTTTTGGGGAGGTTTTTTATTACCATTTCAATTTCGCTAATTGTAATTGGTCTGTTTAGGTGTTCTATTTCTTCTTTATCTAGCTTTGGGTGATTGTAGAGTTGTAGGAATTTGTCCATCTCCTCTAGATTGTTGAACTTGTTTCCATATAACTGTTCATAGTAGTTACTGATTATTCTTTTGATTTCTGCTGTGTCCGTTGTGATTTCTCCTCTTTCATTGATGATCCTGTTTATTTGTGCTTTCTCCCTTTTTTCCTTTGTGAGCCTGGCTAGGGGTTTGTCTATTTTATTGATTTTTTCAAAGAACCAGCTCTTGGTTTCATTGATCTTTTGGATTGTTTTTTTAGTTTCAATTTCATTTATTTCTGCTTTGGTTTTTATTATTTCTTTTCTTCTACTGGTTTTGGGGTTTTTTTGTTGTTCTTTTTCTAGATCTTTGAGCTTCGAGATTAGGTTGTTTCTTTGCGTTCTTTCTTGTTTCTTGATGTGAGCTTCTATTGCTATATATTTTCCTCTTATTACTGCTTTTGCTGCATCCCATACATTTAGGATATTGGTGTCCTCCTTGTCGTTCAATTCAAAAAATTTTTTAATTTCTTCTTTGATCTCCTCATTAGTCCAATGGTCTTCCAGTAGTGTGGTTTTTAATCTCCATGAGGTAGGAAAGTTCCTTGCCTTCTTTTTATGGTTTATTTCTAGTTTGATGCCTTCATGGTCAGAAAAGATGGTTGATATGATTTCAATCTTGGTGTATCTGTTGATGTTTGTCTTGTGCCCCAGTATGTGATCGATCCTGGAGAATGATCCGTGTGCGCTTGAGAAAAATGTGTACTCCGTTTTTTTGGGGTTTAGTGTTCTATAGATGTCTGTTAAGCCCAATTGCTCTAGGTCCTTATTTAGAGCTTTAGTTTCTTTACTTATTTTTTGTCTTGTTGATCTATCCATTGTTGATAGTGGTGTGTTGAAGTCTCCCACTACGTATGTGTTTTCTCTGATGTCTGTTTTCAGAGAGGACAACAGTTGTCTGACATATTTTGGTGCTCCTTCGTTTGGTGAGTATATGTTAATGAGTGTTATTTCTTCTTGAAGTATTGTCCCCTTGATCATAATGTAGTGACCCTTGGGGTCTCTTTTTATCTTTTTGAGTTTGAAATCTGTTTTATCTGATATAAGTATAGCTGTTCCTGCTTTCTTTTTTGGTCCATTTGCTTGTAGGATTGTTTTCCATCCTTTAACTTTGAGCCTATTTTTATCTTTTGTAGCTAAATGTGTTTCCTGGAGACAGCAAAAGGTTGGGTTTTGTTTCTTAATCCAGGCTGCAACTCTGTGTCTTTTTATTGAAGAGTTTAGTCCATTTACATTCAGAGTTATTATTGATATGTTAACATCTGTATTTGCCATTGTGTTTGTCTTTCCTTTGATTTTATTTATTTATTCTTTTAATAACTTTTTTTTTTTGGCCTTCTTTCATTTTTATTCGTCCCTCTGAGGTTCTGGCTTTAGGACTCCTTGTAGTATTTTTTGGAGTGGGGGTTTAGTTGCAATGAAATTCCGGAGTTTCTGTTTGTCTGGAAAGGTCCATATTCTTTCTTCAAAGAGGAAGGAGAGCTTTGCGGGATAGAGTATTCTTGGTTGGCATCTGTTTTCTTGGAGTCTGTTGACTATGTCCCTCCACTCTCTCCTTGCCCGTAGTGTTTCTTCGGAGAAGTCTGATGTCAGCCTGATTGGTTTTCCTTTGAATGTTATCTGTTTCTTCCCTCTTGCCAGCTTCATTATTTTTTCCTTGTCCTGGATTCTTGGGAGCTTTACTATTATGTGTCTTGCTGTATTTTTCCTTTCGTCGTGGAAGTTTGGTGTTCTTCTTGCTTCTTGTATATCAATTTTCAGCTCCTTCTTCACATTTGGGAAGTTCTCTTCAATTATCTCTTTGAATATTTTCTCTGTTCCTACATCTCTCTCCTCTCCTTCTGGTATTCCTATAACTCTTATATTTCCTTTCCTCATGGAGTCAGATAGTTCCCGAAGTCTTTCCTCGTTCTTTTTCCTTCGTACTTCTCTTTCCTTTTCTGTTTTGGTTCTTTTTATTTCTATGTCTTCAAGATTACTTATTCGTTCTTCCATTTCATCTATTCTGCTTTCATTGCTTTTCCCAGAATTCTTTAGTTCTTCCATTAATTCTTTGATCTCCTGCATTTCTTTTACTTCCCTCTTTAGGGACTCAATTTCTTTCTTCTGACCATTGTTTTCCCTCTCTAGGGACTCAATTGCATTCTTCTGATCGTTGATTATTTTTCCCTTATCATTGTTTTCCTTTATGACTTCTGTTAGTTTTTTAATCACGGCAATTTTAAATTCTCTTTCTGGAAGGCTCAGAAATTCTTCCAAGTTATTGTCTTTGCAATCTGGGGGCTGGCTTTCTTTTTGTGGTGTGCTTTTTCTCTGGAGAGTTGCTAGGTTGCGTGTGGTTCTTCTCTTCCCTACTGTCTGTTTTCTAATTTGCCGTATGCGTTGGGACACTGTGTAGTTGGGACTGGCCGGCATCTTGGGTGGGCTTCTCTGTTCCCCTCTGGTTCTTCCAGGAGTCATCTGTCAGTTTCAAGCAGTCTTTACTGGAGAAAGGTCCCTGTTCTAAAATGCCAATGTAGGGACACACTCCCCTGTGCGCCTGGTCTGCCCCGGCGGTGGGTTCCTGCTCCCCTCTGGGCTTGGACTGCAGGCCAGAGGGGGTCTGGTGTGGGCGAACTTCCCCCGCTCACCTCTGGCTCCTGAGGAAGCCTTCTGCAGGTAGTCTTTACTGAAGAAATGTCCCTGTTCTAAAATGGTGATGTGGGACACACTCCCTGCGTGTCTGGTCTCAGGCACACTCTTCTGCGCACCTGGTCTGCCCCGGCTGTGGGTGCTCGCTCTCCCTGTGGGCTCAGACTACTTGTTCGGAAGGGGCCCGGTGTGGGCAAACTCCCCAGCTGGCCACTAGCTCCTTCAGGAGCCTCTGCTGGCTTCAAGTCGCTAGGTGGTGCCAGAGATCTCTCCTAGAGCCCTTGGGGAGCTGATTTTCCACCCCGTTGGACAGGGAGCAGAGCGGGGATGGTAGGGTACACCTCAACGGCTTTGGGGTGCTGTGTCTGCCTTGTGCCCCACCGTCGTGGGGAACCCACGCCCCTAATTTCGTGCCCCGGGTCTCAGTTCCAAAGCCCTCAGTTCCAGGACGCGGGCTGTAGCCCAGATCAGTGGGGCGGGAATGGCGCCTTTTGAATCCTGCTCCCCTGCCTGGGCGCCTTGTTCCTGCTCACTCAGGATGGGCCTCCGCCGTCTCCCCCTAATTTCGTGCCCGGGTCTCAGTTCCAAAGCCCTCAGTTCCAGGATGCGGGCTGTAGCCCAGATCAGTGGCGCGGGAATGGCGCCTTTTGAGTCCAGCTCCCTTGCCTGGGCGCCTTGTTCCTGCTCACTCAGGGAGGGCCTCCGCAGTCTTCCCCTAATTTCGTGCCCCGGGTCTCAGTTCCAAAGCCCTCAGTTCCAGGACGCAGGCTGTAGCCCAGATCAGTGGCGCGGGAATGGCGCCTTTTGAATCCAGCTCCCTTGCCTGGGCGCCTTGTTCCTGCTCACTCAGGGAGGGCCTCCGCAGTCTCCCCCTAATTTCGTGCCCCGGGTCTCAGTTCCAAAGCCCTCAGTTCCAGGATGCGGGCTGTAGCCCAGATCAGTGGCGCGGGAATGGCGCCTTTTGAATCCCGCTCCCCTGCCTGGGCGCCTTGTTCCTGCTCACTCAGGGAGGGCCTCCGCCGTCTCCCCCTAATTTCGTGCCCAGGGTCTCAGTTCCAAAGCCCTCAGTTCCAGGACGCGGGCTGTAGCCCAGATCAGTGGCGCGGGAATGGCGCCTTTTGAATCCCGCTCCCCTGCCTGGGCGCCTTGTTCCTGCTCACTCAGGGAGGGCCTCGCCCGGGTCTCAGTTCCAAAGCCCTCAGTTCCAGGACGCGGGCTGTAGCCCAGATCAGTGGCGCGGGAATGGCGCCTTTTGAGTCCCGCTCCCCTGCCTGGGCGCCTTGTTCCTGCTCACTCAGGGAGGGCCTCCGCCGTCTCCCCGCAAGCCTAGGTCACAGGCGCGGGGACCTGGGCAGCTGCGATCCGGTCCGGATCCGCGCCGCTTTCCGCACGCAACCTTACCGGGCGGCCGGGGCTGTGTGCTGGTGCTGGTCTCCTCCTGGGGGGCGTGGCTCTCTTTAATGGCGCCTGGAGCTCACCTCCGCGGCGGATCCTGCAGGGTTCGCCTCTCCCGTTCACGGGGTGTGGTGGCTGCAATAGTTCCTTTCCACTCACAGTCCCACTTGCTGCGTCCGTTTTTCTTGTTGGGCGTTTTGGTTTGTTGTTTCCCTCGTCTCTGCTGGTCGGAGAGTGCCGCCTCTGTGGGCGGGGGAGGGGAGCAGGGTTCTGCGCTTCCCTCCCTTCTCGTCCTCTTTTATGGCAACTTTCTTCTTCGGGCAGTTTGCTGGAGTCACCCGTTTATCTTCCGTGTCCCAGTTCTCACTGGGACCTGCCGCTTTTCCTCCCTATTAACTTTTTTTAATGGGAGATCTTACTCGCAGCGTCTCCTCGCCGCCATGTTGCTCCGCCCCCTCGATCACTGTAATTTCTTTTTGAAAGTTTTAAACTGTACCAAATGTGCAGAAGTTAACTACTACTGAAGGTAAATTTAACTTAGCTTTTATTTTGTGCAAAAAGTAGAACCTACACTGATATTAGAGAGGAAAAGCAATTTAACTGTTTTAAGTGTAATTTAATGATACTGAGTTGTTAATCATTCATTAAAAACAGGACACTTATGAAAAGAAGTAATGCAGTTACATTGGACACTAATTCAATTGAAGGAAAAAACATATGAGCATATATTCAGAATCCATGGAATATGACAGGTATTTTATTAAATGAATGGTGATGTATAGGATAATATAAGGGATACGGGATGAAGATTATAATTTGGAAGCGAAGCATATGAGTTTGAAAAGAGAAAATGACATTGGGTTTAGATGTATAATCTTTAAACAAATTGTCTTTAGTTTGAAGTATATGATTTTTTTCAGCTAAAATTTGAAAAACAAATATATACATCTATCAAACGTATGTGTTTTTATACATGCAGTAATCCATTTTAATCCCACTATATTAGAATTAATGACACATCAAATTGAAATGAATTTTTCTCTAGACATACAACTAGGTACATTGATTTCTAGAGTTTGCTACCATTTAACTTTCAATTCTGACATGTCAAAGGGCAATTGTTTGCTCCTTCACATTTCTGTAATTTGTGTGTGGTTTGAAATAAATCTGTACTTAGTCTTATAAATAATTAAAATTTATGTACAAGAAAGCTGAAAATTGTAGCACTGTGTGGAATTTTGTTGCGAAATGTCATCATTTATTCTAGGTTCAGATAATAACTTTATATAGCATGTTAAACTTTTTTTCTATCTAAAATGAAATAATTAGTATTATTCTGTAATAATAAAATATGTATCTCTGTAAATTCAAACAATTATGTAGCTAGACAAAACATTCCTGTACTTTTTGAAAATTCTATCTTCCCTCCAGATGTTTTTGGTATTGTGTAGACAAAACTATTATATCTATCTGAAAGAGAACTCAGCACCTTCCCTTGAATAACTTTATTTGTGTGAAAAAATGTAATTATTCAATATGAACATCGTAAATACTTTATACAATTTTCTGCTAAAAGTCACCCAATACATAGTTCTGAATAACACAAGCAGATGAATAAAATTAATAGTGAAATTTAATCTCTCAATTATGAGCTCATAGTTTTTCAGAGTCCATGCAATTTCATTTTTGTTTTTTCCCACCTCGAATATGAAACTAGGTCTGTTTTCAAATGACACAATACTTGGCCATTTTTAAAAATCACTTCAAGGTTATGATACTAAATAATTATTTGGGCAGCATGTTTGAATTACTGAAAATATTTTGTGTGTGAGGTGTTCATGATAAATTAAACATCTTTAATCATAACATATTGAAATGATATGCATGCATTTTAAAATTAAGGTTAGAACTGGTCTACAACAAAATAAGTAAATTAACATTAATTTTATTTTATAGATTTCTGAAAAAAAGTATTTTCCACAAAAGCTGCATATTCATTTACTTCTAACTACTATATAGTAGAGTAGCATGTATTACCTAAACTTTTCAATAAATGAGTATCTAAAAAAACATTATTTTGTCATCTAATGTCTTTGCCAAATATGAAGAAAAAAAGAATGAAAATTTTGTATATTCAAAATTTTTGTTTTGTATTTTATTTTTAAGTAACATTGCATTATAACATTGTGTAACATTCAGGTGTGCGTCATTGAGAATTGACATGTTTACACCACATTAGGCCCATCAGCAAAAGTTCAAATCTATCCTTCACTATATTATTGTCCCCCTTTTCTCTATTTACCAACTTCCTTTCCCCCTCCCCTTCTGATAATCACTAATTGTTTTTATGGTGCAAAAGTTTATTATTGTTTTATTTAGTTCATCTGCCTGTTTTCTCTAAATAACAGACACGAACAAACATACATTGTTTACTTTTCTCTGGCTTATTTTCACTAAGCTATTTCTCTCTAGGTGCACCCATGTTGGTTCTCATTCAAAGAGATTTGTTTTTAAAGATTTATTTATTTATACAAGCACTGTGTACAGTCAGAAGCGCCGGAGGGTGAGAGAATTCACCAGAGCCAGAGCGGAGAGCAGATCAGGCAGACTGACCCAGTACACTGCTGAGGGGAGCAGCAGGCAACAGGAGAGGTCTGCACGTCATGTGGGACCCGCGCCCAGCGGCCGGGGATCGAACCGGCGCTGCACAGGCTGTGGGCAGCTTCATAACCCAGCGTTCAACCGCTGTGCCACCGGGGAGGCCCATCAAAGAGATCTTTTAACAGAAATTTTGATGGTAGTCTTTTTAGTTTAAAAAGTTTTTTTTTAATCAATTCTTGTTTATGAGAGGAGCTTAGATGCAAGGTGGAAATATATACTATACCTCTGTAAAATTCACTATCACTGAAACAAGCCATATATTACATGAACTTGTCAAGTCATATATCTATAAAAATAAACAATATGTATAATAAATAAGTCAAATATCACTCTGTATAAAATACCCTGCATGTATAGTTTATAACATAACAAGATCAGAGTAATTATTTAATTTTAAAGTACATTACTTTTAAAGATGATAGAGTCTTTAAACAGAATTACTAAGTAAATTTAAAAGAAAACTTGTTATTAAAGCTTGAAACAACAACAATTAAAAAATTAGGACAGTAGTGGTGAGAGTGGACATTCTTATCTTAGATCAGATTTTAGCAGAAAAGTTTCCAGTTTTTCACCATTGACAATGATAAAAGCTGTGGTTTTGTCACAATGGCCTTTGCTATGTTGAGATATATTCCTTTTATCCCCAGTTCATCAAGGGCTTTAATCAAATGGATGCTGCATCTTATCCAATGCTTTCTCAGCATATATTGATATAATCATGTGCTTTTTGTTTCTTTTTATTGATATAGTGAATCACATTAATACATTAATTGAATTTCACATGTTTAACCATCCTGTGTTCCTGGAATAAATCCTAGTTTGTTGTGATATATAATTCTTTTAATGAATTGTGAGATTCAGTTTGCTAAGATTTTATTGAGGGTTTTTGCATCTGTGGTCAATAGGGAAATTGGTCTGTAGTTTGAATTTTTGTGCTATTAATCTAAAATATAAAATCTATCTACAATTACCTGTTTTTTTCTGTATTGAATGTTTCCTACATATCCAGTATAAATAAAATCCTATGACAAAATTAATAAAATGTAAGCCTACTTCTAATTTTAAATACCACATAAAACCATGAATGTCAATATATGAGCACCCATAATGTATTAAAAAAATAGCAAAATTGTTCTTTTTAAAAAAAGTAATTATGCAATACATAAAACTTTATATTACCATAGCACATTGGAATAGGATACAAAGCTAAATTTAAACAATATTTAAAATGTTAAATTAAGTTTCACACAATTTAAGGAAACAGCTATTATACAAGAGGTCTTATAGGAAGCAATTACAAAATGGCTGTAAGTTCATATAAAATTTCTTAGTATTTGCTTGTCCTGTAGCATTTCTCTTGAAATCAGATTCATATCACACCTAGCTGGGTACACACTAATAAAATCTAAACAGTGACAAGTGCAAACATAAATTATTAAAATGAGGCAGTATTATTTTGTGTTAAAATAAAAAGCTTAATAAATAGCATAGTTGATTGATTAAATCTAAATTTAACTTAAAATAATCTAATGTATATGCATTTGTATATATTTGTATATATCTAAAGTAAATAAAAAGTGTATTATCATTGATATGTGGGCAGTGTGGCAAACAGACATAGAAGATGTATATATGAAAGATTAATTAGTGGATAGAATTATTTCACCACTTTTTAAAACTTACATACTTTGGATTCTAACAAAAAAAAAATAGTATTTTTAATAGTAAAGTGGAATTCATCAATTAGATAACGAATTTAATGATCCTAAGAGCTGCTTTTTTTTCTGATGACTTAAGATTTGCTTTCTTACCATCTTTCTTGATTCACTGACTAGACTAAGAACCAGAGAGACCATCAAGAACATATCCTTAGAAATATTCCATAAGTCCATTAGTAACAACACAACGCAAGAGATGATTTCTGAGACACTGTGAATCAAACCTATAATAATAAAATTAACTAAATTAAAAGTGCCACCAAATCAATTGAGAAGAAGGAACCAATTAGGAAAGTACATAATTTTGTTCTCTCTGGCTTTTGCAGAACACTAGTGTCAATGCCATCCATATCATTCTCAATTATAATATTCCCCCAAGCATAAGCAAAAGACAGATCAAAGAGTGTTAATAATCAAAAGCACTGTCAATAATAACTCCTGGCCTAATTTTAAATACAGCTTAATCTCAACCATGAATGGTTTATACAGTAAAATATTTTAGTCCCAAAGAACAGGAAAGAAATCAATTTAGAGGTACCTTTCTCATGAAAGTGAATTCTGAGTTACGGAGTTACAGCTTTAAAAATAATGTATCCATTTTCATCTTTCCCAAACATGAAACTCACAGCTATTGAAAAATGTGCTTCAAAGAGATTCTGGATAAATATTTGGAGATATTTTAATCTTCATGTATACAAAGGAGTGATTAGAATTTTATTTCAGTCACAGGTGGAAACATTACTGATGTTAGGAAAAACATGAGATATTTTCCCTCAGCTCATGTAGTGTGAAGGAAAGGAGAAACACAGATGGTCATGTTGCAAGCATCTAAAATGCATTTATGTAATAATTACATATGCGGATAGTCATGAATTCACAATAGTTTATTATGGGACATTGTGTCAGTAATTCATTTTTTTGGGCTCATTCTTTCATTCACGATTAAATCAAGACTAGAGTTTGGAAACTCCTACACTTTGTATCAACAGGGTACTTTGGGAGTATAAGTTGGTTCAATTTTCATGTTCCTTGGAATGATATGAAGAAACCAAAAGTATTCAATTTATCAAAATGAAATGTTTGGAGCAATTATAAAATTGTTTTATTTTTTAAAAAAAGATTTATTTATGCATACAAAAACTGGGGTACAGGCCAGAGGTGAGGGGGGTGAGAGGATTCACCAGAGACAGAGTGGGGAGCAGAACAGGCAGATCTACTGAAATACACTGCTGAGGGGAGCACCGAGCAAGACAGGAGGGGTCTGCTGCGCCATGTGGGTTAGCTCCCTCAAGAGGGATCAAACTTATGTCGCAGTAGCTGGCAATAGCTTGAAAGCACTGAGACTTTAAGCCTTGTGCTACCGGGTAGGCCCTATTATAAAATTGTTTTAAATAAGTAACATCCACAAGGTAAATTTTAAGTGTGTTCTGTAATAGTTGTTCATAAATATGTAATATAATATTTTAATTTATATGTCATTTCTCATTGCCAGCAAAATAGTTACTCTTACTATCATTATAATTAACTAAGTAAAACTTAAAGAACCAGGTTAGCATTATTGTAGGTATAAGGAATTTTGTATTGAGTAAACAAGAACATTAAATTTTAAAAGAAACCTACTTGAAATATTAACCTATAAAGCAAATATCCAAGAATTATACTAATTTTCCATACTAAATAGAGCATAACTATCCTTACGTCAAGGAACACTTCAAATAATACACTAATTTAATGCAATACATAATTCACCAAATCCCATTCACACTTTGCAAGATGAATTATACACAATGAAACATTTGAATGAAAATTCAGAAAGCACATATTATGTCATGATTGTAGGGTTCTTTACATTCCCTTTTTGTCCCAAGGAATCAGGCTTTTTAAAGAAAATTGTTAGTAGTCTTAATAAGTCATAAGCAGCTTGAAACACATATTATAAAACTGGGACAAAAAATTTTTTCCTTGGTAAAATATAATGTAAACCTAATTTGAGGCATTTACTTTTGTGTAAGAACTGAATTAATCAACATATTGTGAAAGATGAGTTTATTTTAAATGGTAAACTACCCAAAGCAATAAAATACATTCAGTAATTAATGCCAGAAAAATAAAACAGATCTATTTAGAAATGACATTAGTACCTTATATTTCCGTAGGAAGTTTCAGAGTTAAGATAATATCTTCTAAAAACATCCTATCTAAACAGCTAGTTCTACTCTCATATGGATGAGTTATGTTAATAATATAAGAAGTATCAATACATATATTTTTTCAAAATATCAGGGAGTATAAAGAACTTTACATTCCAATTTTGACAGACAAAAAAGCATTTATAGGAAAAGGAAACATAAAAAATTAATGAATAAATAAATTACTGGAACAACATGGTTACAGTCAACATAAAAACAGTAAAATTATTTTAATATCATCTAACTTAAGCGGAGTGATGGGTAATTCTTATTTTCTCAGTAATACTGTATTAATGAATAGTCTCAAAAATGAACTAAAGTGAGTTTTCTTATTGTTTGTTTCTTAGTCTGTTAAATAAAATTTTCTGTCCTGGATACTTTTAACAGGATAATTTGGGTAGTTCAGGTTCACTTCCAAACTCCCAGAGATGATGTTTAAACTCTTTAGTAATCAGACAGGAAAAATATTTACATATTTCATAATTGATCTATTAATCATTAGTTTATACTCCAAGAAAACATTACATATCAAGTTGTTAATATTTGGAGCAAGTAAATGGAGAAACAGCATAATAAAATTCATTTATCATACTGCATGTTTTCTTCCATAAGTTTTAAACGTTGCAACTAAAATTGGCAAAAGGTTCAGTGGGTTTCGTTTTTGAAGTGGTTTTTATCTGTTAGCCTTTATAATGGAAATCCAGATCACAAAATTAATGAATGCAGTCAAATTTGGAAATCACAAATCATTGGAATTTTTTTGGAAGGGGAATGGGATTATGATGTTCCTAGACAGCTTTATATTTCTTTGCAGATTTCATTAGTTGATTGTCCTGGAATCAGTCTAGGACAAGAAAAATAACATGTTATCAAAATCAGATGGTGGTGTTCTAAGAGTCTCAGTTCCAAGCATGCCACATGAGTGAAATTCATATTACAAAATCAAAGTTACTGAATTTAACAATGAGCATCAAACCTATTATAACCTAATTCAGACTACTGTTATATTTTGAATTAATGTATTATACCTACTAAATGGTTACATTCATGATTCATCTTAATAACAGTTGAAAACTTTCACAGTTATTTTTACCTTCTTTCTGTAACTACAAGACTCTGCCATACCCAATCACAGAAATTCATTAGGATTTTTCTTGTTGGGGGTTAGCAGAGGAAAATAAAGTACCACAAATACAGTTGTAAGACACATATTACACATATTGGTACACAGAAGGTCCTCAAAAAAAGGGCTCTCATTTTCATTGTCTTTACTATTAAAGTGTATAGTCTTTACAATATGATAACATGAGAACTGTGTTAAGCAAGACTTGATTCATATGTGACAATATCAAACCTTATTCCAAAATATACTTATTGTTTATTTAGTCATACCAACCAAATGTTCTGTTCATTTTAAAAGATGGTAACAAAGATAAACACTATAATTATCTTTTGAATTTCATATTTTTAATTTCTACTGAAACATACACTGATAGGGCTTCCAGATTGCACATAAAATCTACAATGAGGGATATTATATTCCCCAGGTATAAATTACATTATGCCATATATACTTTTCTATATAATGAATGTTCCATATTTTTTCCAGAACACCAGTCAGAACACATCTATAGAAAATATCTGATTCCTTTTTTAAAGCATGAAACTTGTGATACGCATATCTTATAGCTTACTACAACTATTCCATTTCTTTCATATTTTTATTCAAATGAGTAAAGAATTAGATGTAAATATAATCTTAAAACTTCCTTTTGAAAATGTACTTCTCACTGTGTTTGAACTCAATTGGAATATTACTGCCTTCTGCTAAAAGTAAAATTTCATCCCACTGTTAAGGAACAATGAATTTTTATTACATTGACTGGCATTTTTCTCCATTTTGTGTGATATGTCTTTTTTGTTTCATTTTATTTTATTTTTTAAAGATTAATTAATTAATTAATTAATTTTTAAAAGATTTATTTATTTATTTATACAAGCACTGGGTACAGTCAGAGGCGCGGGAGGGTGAGAGAATTCACCAGAGCCAGAGCGGGGAGCAGAGCAGGCAGAAGGACCCAAGTACACTGCTGAGGGGAGCAGCGGGCGGCAGGAGAGGTCTGCGCGCCATGTGGGACCCTGCTCCGGTGGCCGGGGAGCAGCCGGGGATCGAACTGGCGCTGCAGAGGCCGCGGGCAGCTTCACAACCCAGCGCTCAACCGCTGCGCCACCGGGGAGGCCCTATTTATTTATTTATGCAAGCACTGGGTACAGTCAGAAGCGCTGGAGGGTGAGAGAATTCACCAGAGCCAGAGCAGGAAGCAGAACAGGCAGAAGGACCGAAGTACACTGCTGAGGGGAGCAGGGGGCGGCAGGAGAGGTCTGCACACCATGCGGGACCCTCCCCTGGTGTCCGGGGAGCAGCCGGGGATCGAACCTGCGCTGTAGAGGCTGCGGGAAGCTTCGCAACCCATCACTCAACCACTGTGCCACCGGGGAGGCCCTGATATATCGTTTTTAGAGAGACACCAACTGTATATAAATTCTTAAATGCATGAATTATCTTTCAGTGCTCCCTTTTCTTGTTAGCATTCTGCAACATCAGTGAATATATGATGTCTCTCCTAGCATTAATAAGAAATTGAGGGCCTCCCCCGTGGCGCAGCGGTTGAGCGCTGGGTTGCGAAGCTGCTTGCAGCCTCTGTAGCGCCGCTTCGATCCCCGGCTGCTCCCCGGCCACCGGAGCAGGGTCCCACTTGGTGCCCAGACCTCTCCTGCTGCCCGCTGCTCCCCTCAGCAGTGTACTTGGGTCTTTCTGCCTGCTCTGCTCCCTGCTCTGGCTCTGGTGAATTCTCTCACCCTCCTGCGCTTCTGACTGTACCCAGTGCTTGTATAAATAAATGAATAAATCTTAAAAAAAAGAAATTGAAGAATATATAAAAATGGTGACAATCATTACAAATGCAGCACAAAATGTAAAACTTTAATTATTTTTTAGTATCATTATTCTGCCTGAGTTCACCAATTCTCATCCAGAAGATATTTAATAACTAATCTGAAAGAATTGTGATGAAATGACAAAAATAAAATTTACCTGTTTTTTAAGATGTAAAAAATAGAACAAGTCATTTGAGAACTCACCAATTCTAAATATTCTTTTCAGTTTGTTCAATAAATGGTGCTGGGAAAACTAGGTCTCTACATGCAAAAGAAAGAAGCTTGACTACTACCTCACACCATGCACAAAAACCAACTCAAAATTGATTAAAGAACTAGACATAAGACCTGAAACCATAAAATATATAGAAGGAAATACAGGAGAAACACTACGTGGCATGCACTTCAAAAACATATTTACAGACACATCACCCAAAGCAGTGATAGTAAAGGCAAAATTAAACAGCCGGGACTACATCAGATTAAAGAGCTTCTGCACAGCAAAAGAGACAATAACAAAAACAAAGAGAAACCCCACCAACTGGGAGAACATTTTTGCACACAACACTAATGATAAAGGACTGATGACAAAAATCTACAAAGAGTTGATGAGACTCAACAAAAGCAAAGAAAATAATCCAGTCAAAAAATTGGCAGAACAGCTAAAAAAGAAATTTCTCCAAAGAGGACATGCAAATGGCCAACAGGCATATGAAAAAAATGTACAACATCACTTGTAATCAGGAAATTGCAAATTAAAACTACAGTGAGATACCATCTTACACCAGTGAGAATGGCACATATTAAAAAAACTAGCAACAAGAAATGTTGGCGAGGATGTGGAGAAAAAAGGAACTCTCCTGCACTGCTGGTGGGAGTGCAAACTGGTCCAACCACTATGGAAAGCTGTATGCAGATTCCTCAACCTACTAAAGATAGAGCTTCCATGTGATCCAGCAATTCCACTCCTAGGTATTTACTCAAAAGACACAGAAACATTAATTCAAAAGGGCACCTGCACCCCTATGTTTATAGCAGCACTATTTACAATAACTAAGCTACGGAAACAACCGAAATGCCCAAAAATGGATGACTGGATCAAAAAGATGTGGTATGGAATATTGCGCATGGTGGAATATTACTCAGCAATCAAAAAGGATAAATTCATGCAATTTGCAGCAACATGGATGGAGCTGGAAGGCATCATGCTCAGTGAAATAAGCAGAAAGAAAAAGAGAAATACCAGATGGTCTCACTCATAGCAGGAATTTAGAAAACCTAAATAAGGGACCAGGAAAAAGACCAATTATAATAAAGAAAAAATCAAAATCAACAGGCAACCATAAACCAGGGACACACTACGGGGGGGAGGGGGAAGGAGAGGAGGGATTAGGGTCAAAATAAGGGGCGTGCAATTGTATGGGGAATATAACCAAAATGAAAATGCATACATTGTGCAAAAAATGAAAAATGATGTAAGAATTATATAAAATATATTAAACCCAAAAATTAAAGCAAAAAATACCCTTTTCAGCTAATAAAAACCATAATAACAGTCAATAACTTATTCACATTAACATTTACTTTTCATATGTTGTCTGTTTCATGAATGTCAATTTCCTATGCATAGGAAAAGATCTTTTTTTTTTAAGATTTATTTATTTATTTATACAAGCATTGGGTACAGTCAGAAGCGCGGGAGGGTGAGAGAATTCACCAGAGCCAGAGAGGGGAACAGAGCAGGCAGACGGACGAAATACACTGCTGAGGGGAGCAGTGGGCGGCAGGAGAGGTCTGCGCGCCATGTGGGACCCTCACCGGTTACTGGGGATCGAACCGGCACTGCAGATGCTGCAGGCAGCTTTGCAGCCCAGCCCTCAACCGCTGAGCCACCAGGGGAGGCCCAGCCTAGGAAAAGATATTTAAATAAAATAAAATGATATGATAGAGAAATTATTTTATTGACTTTTTTAAGAACTACAAAATAAAAAATAAATTTAAGAAAAGGAAAATATTATTTGGAAAATATTTCAATATTTTTTCCATTATCCAAGCCCCTACTTATTGTATATTCAAGCAGTCTAGGCTCATAAAATATTTCCATGCCTTCAGAAAGAGTTAAAACCAGGGTTTGTTCTTTTAAGTACCTTCTAAAGCCAATTTATTAAAAATGATGATCTACAAATATAATTCACAAACCCTACTCTTTGTATACTTTCGAGTCACAAATTTAGCTCAGGAAGTGCTAGTAGGATACACAAAAACATAAAATATTATTCCTAAAGGATATTTTTCTATTGAGATATCTTCCCAATAAACAGAATAAGAGCAATAAAAATAAAAAATGAAAAGACCCTTTGAATGGTTAAATATAAACCCAAGCACACTCCAAGGAACTGTTAGTTATCTAAGATTTGCCCATAGGCAAACATGGAACTCGTTCAAACTTTAGAAATAACCACTGCCTTCCAAACTCAAAGTGCAACTCACTCTTTGCATAGACTATAATTCCATTTTACTATTTGCAGTAGCATAATTGTCGACATATTGTAACAAAATTCAACCACAACTGAGTTAGTAGCTTACCTTTACTGTGTGATTAAATGTTAATGTTTTTGTATAATTTACCTATGAATATTCTTGAATGACTTCAATTCTTAAAACCATTTCCTAAATTATGGTAACTTATTTTCAGTGTTATTTAGAATCCTTAAAAACTTCAATAGTTCTAACTTTGGTGTGAGAAACCTTTTTTTTACTTTCACATTGCTTCCATTTGATTAAACCTGAATACGCTTCCATAAAAAAATGTATTCACTGAAATTGAGAAGAAGCTTTTTTAAGAACACAAATAAAATAATAAAGTCAATATGTGTCATGGAATCAAAAGAAAAAAATTTACATGAATTCTATCACTTGACTTTATTAAGGAAAGAGCCATACTTAAGTCATTTCACTTATAAATGTCTAGATATTTTAAAATTCCTTTTTGACAGAATAAAGATTAAAAGTACTGTATCAACTCTTGTTTACATAAATCTAGTGGGTTTCTAATTATTGTGCACTGATTACTTTGATATTAATATGCCCATGTTTTCCTTTATGACCTTTAGAGAAAGCAAACATATTTCATTTTCCAAGTTATTTTCTCTTAAGCATGTCTCCCAAAGGGCACACAATACCTTGCATAACTATGCAAATTCTCAAATGGATGTCTAAAATAGAGATCTCATATATATTTCATTCTCTGGTTTGAAGATGCGGGTGAGTAGTACGCTTTCATTTTTCTAAAGTCATTCTTGTTACATTGTGTGAATATAGCTTCTATGAACCAGAATAATGGTGAGTTCTAATCTACAAATGACACTTTTCTTGGTGGGTTTTGGGAACATCATGGTTGTGGAGGTTATCTTGACTAGTTATCTTGGGCAGACAAAATTTTTCCAACACCATTAAGTATTAAGGCCTGCTTATCAGATTCTAAAAAAACTTTACTGTGATTCATCTAGCCCCAATTGCTCTGATTCTCATGCACACAGTGGTATTTAGGGCAGTGCTAAGACCCTTTATTTTGGAGTTTTCTGGAATAATCTTTAACAAGAAGTGTAATAATGCTATGTACAGACAAAATTGCCTCTATTATAATCATCATTATACATCCAATTTTCCTACAATCAGGAGTTACTTTTTTTTTATTTTCTAAACAAATCCATATATATATTTTTGGATACATCTACAGAATATGATTGATTCTTTTAATCATTTGATGAATTTAATAGATTCTGTAAAACTTTACTTCAACAAGAAATAATTTTTTAAAAAGTTAGAAAGTTTAGTTGGAAACTTGGATTACCTACCAGTTTGGTGTGTACAGACACAGGGGTCTTGAAAGTTATCACTGGATAGCTGCATTCAGAAATGCTGTAGGGATCAGAACTGCTGGAGGAACACTTAGAGACAGAATCACAAGCCACAAAGGTGTTATCAAGAGGAAGTTCCTGGATAATGTGGTGCTTTGAATTTAGGGGAGTTTCAGGCTGTATCTGGAAAGTAGGCTGTGGAGAGGCAGATTTGTAGTGCTGGGCCAAATCAGGACTATCAGGCTTGAAAGTAGTAGGTGTAGTGTCCCAGTTGTACTTGCCCATGGTTTGTTCTTTCAGTTCAATGGGGAGGTCTAGTGTGACACTGTTTCCATCATTGTCGATATCGTCTGTCTTAGTCTCTTCAATAGTGACAAAATTAAGCAACAAATTCTTAGGGACATGTTTCCTCTTCTTCTTTTTCTTCTTCTTCTTCTTTTTCTTCTTCTTCATCATCATTATCATCTGTCTGTTTTCTGGATTAGGAGTAACCCATTCAGAATTCTGTTTGTTTTTCTGAGCAGCCTTAAGGTGTGGTGATTGCCGGCATCGTACTACAGCCGTTATGAAAATGACAAGGATGACAGTTATGGTACCAGCAACAATGGCAACCATGATCTTGACATAGTCACTGGTTGGTGAAGATGCATCAGCCGTCTCAATATTTTGGGTGACTGGTGTTCTTATGTTTTTGTGCACCAGTTCATGAATCAATGAAGCATTGGTCACCGACTCATTCACGTATAGATTAACAAACACAACACTGAAGAGAGAATCAGGTTGTCCTAAGTCCTTAACTTTGACTACCAGCCTGTGTAAACCAAGGTCTGCAACAACACATTTCTCCTTCAAAGTAATGTTGCCTGTTGTTTGGTCAATTATAAACAGACCTTTTGTGTTTCCTCCTACAATGCTGTAACGTAGCTCTGCATTCATGCCAGTATCATTGTCAATAGCAACTACAGTAAAGACCACTGTGCCTGGAATAGTGGATGGTAGAACTAATTCATAGGAGTAGTTAGAAGAAGGGACAACAAAAACTGGTTTGTTATCATTTACATCAACCACATTTATAGTTACTTTGGCAGTTGAAGAATGTGGTATTCTACCACCATCTTCCGCCTTTACATAGAAAGTATAAGATTCTTGCTTTTCTCTATCAAATGAAATATTTGGTCGGATGACACCAGTCTGTGGATCAATGGTAAATTCATCATTCACATCTAAAATGGAGAGCGTGACTGCAGAATTTTCCCCATAATCAGGATCAGTTACAGTGATTAGACCTACCGTGCCATGTCTTGGAAGATTTTCTGTGACATAAAAGTTGTACTCATTGTGAGTAAAAATTGGACTGTTGTCATTCTGATCAAGAATAGTTACTAAGACCGTGGCATTGGTCATTAAGGGTGGCATCCCATTATCTTTTGCCAGAACTGTGAAAGAATATTTTTCTTGTTTTTCTCTATCCATTTTCTTCACTGCAGTCAGAATGCCTGTTTGATGATCCAGGTTGAATTCAGATGGAGCATCAACACCTAGCAAGTAACTGATCTCAGCATTATGCCCACTGTCTGCATCTGTTGCACTTATTTTAGTCAACTGGGTGCCAGGAGCGTTATTCTCAGGAACAGAGAGACTTATGAAGGGCTGAGTAAAAACTGGAGCATTGTCATTTTCATCTTTCACTTTGACAAGAAGCATGGATGACTGATTCAAAGGAGGTTTGCCAGCATCTGCAGCCAGTATCTTAATGGCATATTCTCTTGTAGACTCATAGTCAAGATATGCAGCGGTCTCCAGAAGGAACTGATTACTGAATACTGGCCTTAATCTGAAAGGGACTTCATGATCTGTGAAACATGTGACTCTACTGTTATGGTCAGCATCCTTATCTGTCACAGTTATAAGAGCAATTTTGGTGTTGAGTGGAGCATTTTCTGAAAGAACCACAGTGCCATTGACTGGATTGATGATGTATCTTATATCAATTGATGGAACATTATCATTGACATCTGTAACATTTACTAGAACAATTGCTCTTGCTGGCATCAATCCACCATCACTTGCCAAAACCAGTAACTTGTGGTTTGGTGATTCCTCCCTATCCAGTGGTTCTTTGATTGTGATAAGTCCGGTGGTACTGTTGAGATGAAATAGCCTCTTGGCAATGCTGGAGACTAGATTACTGAAATAGAAATGAATCTTGGCATTTTCACCAATGTCTGCATCTGTGGCATGGAGTTGTGTCACTGAAGTACCTACAGGAACATTTTCTGGTATACTGATTTCAATCTCATTCTCCTTGAAGACTGGATGGTTGTCATTTGTATCAGCAACACTTACTTGCAAAATAGCAGTACTGGATCTTTGAGGAAAGCCACCATCTTCGACCTTTACTTTCATTACATATGTATCCTTCTCTTCCCTATCTAACTCCTTTTGAACAATCAGTTGTGGCATCTTGTCTCCTTCTGGTGTTTCAATAACATCGATCCCAAAAATACTTTGACCCTGGAAAACAAAATGAAACATATTTAATTTATGCCACTATGTAATGACAGCAGTTTTCAATTTGTAGAAGTCACATGCTATAGTGTGACTCAATAAAAGGGATCCGTTTAGAAATGGGTGTCAGAAATGGGTGAGTTCTAAGTCCCAATTCTGATTATAACTAATATTGTGAGTACAGTGAGTTGTTTAGCAGGTCTAGGAAGCTGTAAAATTAGAAAATTTGGAAAGAATATGATCTAGTTATTTTTCAGGTCCTAACATTTTATGGTACTATATGTAACTCATATATATCAACTATTAAAAGTGAGGCAAAGGACCTCAATAGACACTGCTCTAAAAACATTCAGATGGCCTATAGGCATATTTAAAAAATGTTCAACATCACTTACTTTGAGAGAAATGCAAATTAAAACCACACTGAAATACAACTTAATCCCTGTGAAAATGACCAATATTGAAAAACAAAATAGAAATTAACTAATGTTAATTTAGTTAATGTTAGTGAGGTTTTTATGAAAAAATAATTTTCATCTACTGTTGGTGGCAATGCAAACTGGTAGAGCCCCTGTGGAAAACAGAATGGAGATTTCTCAAGATAATAAAAATGGAAATTCCATTTAACTCAGCAATACCACTATTAGGTATTTATCCAAATAACAAAAGCTCTAATATGAAAAGATCTATCCACACTTACGTACATGGCAAATTGTTAACAATTGCCAAATCATTCAGCCAGCCCAAGTACCCTTCAACAGATGAGTGGAGAGAGAAACCACAAAGCATATATTCATGGAATATTACTGTGAATAGTCTATGAAGAAAAATGAAAAGGTGTCACTTGGGACAAAATGGATGGACCTTGAGGTGATTATGTTGAGTGAAATAAGTCAAAAAGTGAAACATTTTGGATGGTGTCACTCATCTGTGAATTATAAATACCAAAAAAATTATACACAAACAACAGAAAAAAATTGAACTCAGCACAAAGAAAATGATGGTTAACAGAAGGAATGTTAGAAAGGGTAGAGGGGATTGCTATGGGCACCAGTGCTTTAGTTGGGGGGGGGGTAATAAACATAAAAAAAATGGTACTTAAACCCACAAAAAATTAAAAAAACAATAAAAGTTCTCAGACTGAAAAACTCTTTAGTGGATGCACATACGTACTCACCCAACATAGTTGCACTTGCCAATTGGTTAAAACATACTCTTAAAAAATAAAATAAAAGCAAGTATTCTAAGGGAAGATGTAGAATTCTAAAAGAATTGTCACTAAGTTTCACATAATGAAGTTGTAAGTGAATTACTCGTGTTTAGTCCAAATGAATTAAAATCCTTTATTGTGTGTATATATTGTATATATATATATTGTGTATATATATATATATTTTTTTATATATAGTAAGTGATCTAAGATGCATTTTTTAAAGATTTATTTATTTATTAATACAAGCACTGGGTACAGTCAGAAGTGCGGGAGGGTGAGAGAATTCACCAGAGCCAGAGCGGGGAGCAGAGCAGGCAGAAGGACCGAAGTACACTGCTGAGGGGAACAGCGGGCGGCAGGAGAGGTCTGCGCGCCATGTGGGACCCTCGCCCAGCTGCAGGGGATCGAACTGGCGCTGCAGAAGCTGCGGGCAGCTTCGCAATCCAGCGCTCAACCACTGCACCACCGGGGAGGCCCCATAAGATGCATTTTAACCACCAAAAAATATTCAAGTATGAAATATTCATCTGAGACAATAGCACATATAACTGATCCAATAAATACAAATAAAATCTTTGAAAGAAAGAAAAATATACGAAGTTTGATAAGAATATAAATTTATATAAAATACACAAAATTATACTTTTCCTATAGATACTGTTAAATATAACTTTATTTTGGAAATTAACAACACAACTTTATTTAATTAACCTCTCTCTCGCTCTTGCTCTTTCTTTACTATGAGCAAGCACAATGGATTGAAACTCATACATCAAAATGCCAAATTGTAAAATATATCTTGGAACCACATCTATCTTCTCATGGCCATGAAGTCAGCTTATAGGAATGTTTAAAGGCACAGTCTCTATAAACCAGAAACACACTATAGGGCAAGGGGTTGTTGGGGAGGAAGGATTAGGGTCAAAATAAGGGGGTTGGGAATTGTATGGGGAATATAACCAAAATGAAAATGCATACGTTGTGGAAAAATGAAAAATGGTGTAAGAATTATATAAAATAAAATATTAAAAAAAATAAAAACACAATCTCCTCTGTTTCTTGTTTCCCCTAAAACTCCCAAGGAGTGGTTCAGTTAACAAAAAAAAAAAAAAAAAAAAAAAAAAAACTTTAAAATACATTATAATCTCAATGGTGTGTCTTAAGTACTGTTACTTATTAGCACACAAAGGGTCTCCAACTCTTTATAAGTGTTTTAAAAACTCAGATATCTTAATCTTGATAAAATCTAATTTATCAAAACAATTCCCCTTTACATTGTAGATGCCCACAGAGTGAAGACACTGGTCTCATAGCCCCCTCAAGAATCTCACAATTAACTTGCATCACAACAAAGGCAAAAAAAGAAAGGACCACAACACACACGAGGAACATAAGTATGCCCGAAATATGTTGGTAAAACTTTAAGTGAACATTTTTATAGTGATAATACAATGAACAGGGGGTTCCTGTGCCAATACAGCTGTTGACTTGGGCACATCATAAAATCAGGTACTCGTGAGACCTGACTCTATACTGAATAAGGAAGTACATGAGTTGGAAGCCAGGGCGGAGGGTGCACTGTTGCACAGGTGCAGTGTTGCAGAGAAAAGATTACTGCCCTCAGCTTGAGGCTCAGAATGTAGAAAAGATGGAGCCTGAGTTGCAGGAAGAAATAAGTCTTAGCACCTGGAAATCCAAATACTACTGGAAGGTCAGACTGAGTTGTCCAAAACACCTGCCACTCCACCCCATACCTGGACTAATGCCCATCAAAGAAAGCCTTGTACAAACTAAAGCTCAAGAACCTGTCAATAACAGAAGCAAACACCCCAGGATAATGCTCTTGCTGGAAAAAAAAAAAAATCTCTTATTTGCCTTGCCATCCTATTTCAACTGCAATCCATGCCCCACAATGTATCTAAGTGCTTAAAAATAGCCTAGAGTAGAAGTGGACAGAAAACTGTAAGACACAGTAAGGCAGAGGAGCTGGTCTAGAGGAGGCAATCACTATGAATTGCTACCACACAACCCTGGTGAGACACAGGGCAAGCTAGAAATTAGGCAGTTTTAGGGACAGTGCAGGAGGGGACCTCTGAAGAATTTAGGGAGGCTTCAGAGATAAGGACAACCAAGGGAAAGTAACCCATTCCACTAGGAAAAACAAACATCCCAGGACCAAGGACAACATTGTTAATGCTAGTCCTGGTTTCCTTCAGGTGGTAAAGGGAGGCGGAGATTGGAGAAATGGAGAGTGGTTTAATTTATGGACACATTAGAAGGGCAGCAGTTTAACTTCAATGCAGGGATGCCCATCCAGAGGACTGGGCCATAAATTTAAAGATGCAACAAATGGGGAAAGAGAAAGCTGTTAGATAAGGAATGTGAAGATCCCCCACTCAGCAGCAAATTAAGTGAGACAGACAAGAACTAACCAATCACAGAGAGACTGGTGGAGCTTTAGAATAATGAGGGAAAGAAGGTATATATTCCCTAAGACACATCTCCACTTTGGCTTCCTTGCCCCTCCCAGGCCTGGTTCCCTGGCCTGGGAGTCCCACTTTATTTCTGTTCTTTTTCTCCTCAATAAACTTTTTCTTTCTCTAAACAAACTGCCTCTTCTCGCTTGCTTGCCTGAGCATCTGCAAAGTTCCTGCTGCAGCTTCGTGAGACACCAACCCGTGGGGGTCTAGTGGCTGGGGCTCAGCGCTGCCCTGCAGCCTGGGATCCATTCCTGGCTGGGAGACTAGGCCTGACAATTCCGGTATCACTGGCACCCACGGCATATTAAGAATTTTGAAGAACCGACTTTACAGGAGGTGATTATTTGGTACCCTACTGTCCTGATCCTCTTTTACAGCTAATGACCTTTGCCGGTGCCAGTTCTCAGATTGTTTCAACAAGTGCCAAACAACAGTCTGAAGAACTATCCCTACTATGACCCATAAAAAATAACAATGAGGAGCCAGAAGAACATACCACAATTGCTGAGCAAAAAGAACAACTCAGAGGGAGGCCCAACTCAGCAGAACTATAGATGACAGAAGAAAAATCAAGGTAACAGTCCAAAGACATTTATGGGATACAAAAAAAAAACAAAAACAAAAACAAAACAATGGAGGATATAAAACAGCAACAGAAAAAGGATACGAAAATATGAGGGAGCTACACTTAGAGGACACCGAGTTAAGAAACACTGTTGTTGATTTTAAAAATACGATCAAGGACCTCAAAGGCAGACAAACAGAAGAAATGAAGAGAATTAATGGACTTGAAAACTCAGTGATGGGAAACACATAAGTAGAACAATGTAGAGAAAAAAAGAGTTAAAAAATTGAAAATAGTGTAAGACTCATTGGGACAACTTAAAGAGTAATAACATCATTGCTGTGGGGATTCCAGAAGGGGAAGAATAAGGAAACAGCTTAGAAAATTCATTTAAATAAATAATTACTGATAATCACCTTAATCTGGGAAACTAACCAGGCATGGTGATCCAAGAGGTACAAAGACTCCCAAACAAAATAATAGCAGACAGACACATACCAAGACATATATAAAGCTGCTGAAAACCAATGACAAAAACATAATATTAAAAACATAAGAGAAAAAAGTGACCTATAAAAGAGTGTAAACTGGTTTTATGAAACATTACAGGCACAAAAGGATTGGTAGGGATTGATTAAAGTACTTAAACAAAAAGACTTTAAGCCCAGAATCCTTTACCTGGAAAAACTGTCATCCAAGACTGAAGGGAGAGTAAGGAGTTTTGCTGAAAAGCAAAAACTAAATGAATGTTATTTGTAGCAGCAGGACGGTCACAGAGCTGTTTCTCTATGATTCTGGCAGATGGGTAAAGGAGAGTCCTGGAGCCCTTGGTAGCTTTCCAGGCTTTTATTGAGCTTTTACCAGGTACACGGCAGGCAGAGGGGCCAGGAGGGCTGGCAGGCCTCCCAGCCCCTGGCGAATCTTCACTCTTTCTGGGCTTCCTGCCGTTCTCTCGTGGCTTCGGCTTCTCTGTTTGTGCTGCTTTTGTTGTCTCTCACTTGTTCTATTTCCCGTGGTTCTGCTCTTTCGCTTGTTCTCCTTCTTGTGGTTCTGTTCCTTTCCTCTGGCGCCACCCTTACAGGCCCCGTCTCAGCCCAGGTGAATCCCACCTATGGTATGCCGGCACCCCATGCCAGGTGCCCGCCACCAGGCATGCATTCAGGATCGAAGGGATCCATCATCAACGCTAATGGTGGGAGGGCAGAAAAGCCTGACAATTATTTGCCCTACATTATCACAAAGTCATGCACAAAAGAAATACAAAAGGGGTTATTATAAAACAACAGAACATCAATATCAAGACAAGACGCCTAAATCACTTAACATGGAGTAGGAGAGTAACAATGTGACCAATCAGAATAAGCCAGAGACTAGACCGTCCAATGGGTCACACAAATAGCCCATCAAATACTAACCTCAGTAGAACCCTCAAACAAAAATTAATAGAAATAATACATAAAACAATGGCAATGGAATTTATTTTTAAATTCACTTATTTATTTTTAACTGAGGTAATATTTTGTGTGGCTCCTTTTTCACCTAAGGCTTTTGCACATATGTATGTGTGAAAGAATTGGATAAGGCACACCTGCATGACTGCCTTGAGACAATGACACATCACGAGGTGGCCAGGGACGCCTAGGTGACCGTTGACTATGTGGTCAGGGTCCAAGATGGTCTGGGAGTAGCTCAGAAATTACACCAAGTCCCTGTCTGGGAAGTACTGCCTCTATATGTGGTCAACATGTCCCCTTCTGCTCCCCATAAAATTGATTGGTCTTTGATCCCTTTGAAGTCCTGTTCCTCATAAAGATGAATGTTCTTTGTTTTCCTGGACCCTGTTTCTCCTGCCATTGTCACTTAATCAATCATGCTTGCTCATTATTACGAAATAAATAGCAAGAGGGCTGTTCACTGAGCAGCAGAGTCTTGCCTTGCAAACCTGCTCCATGACTGGTCCCTCAAACGTGTCCCCGGGAGTGTGCTGGCGTGCTCCTGACCACCAGAGTTGGGGAACCACTTCAGGTATTACAACATAGTGCACCCACCAGCAACTCACCTATATTCCACCAACATGGACCATTAGGCTTCTTTGTCTCTTAATTCTTATCTCATCCCCAACCTCTACCCAGGTTGGCACTTCAGCACTGCAGTCACCATCAAGGGTTACTTTTCAGCTTGTCTTTATCTGACTATTTAGTTACTTTATATTTCACATATTATTGACACCAGCTGGCTTTTCACTTAGCATTGCCCTTTAAGCACACCATCCATGTTGCCACAATTGGCATGAAATTATCTTTTTGATCACTTAATAGTATTCCATTGATTTTGCTATTTGGGATTTTTGTGATTCAATATGAATTTCAGTTGTATTTACTCAAGTCCTTTGAAATATGCCATTGACATTTTTATTGGAATTGTGTTGAAACTATATTTCTATGTGTAGAATGGTGCCCTTGACAATGTTGGTTCTTCCAATCCATGAGCAGAGAATATTTTTTCATTCCTTTGTGTCTTCTATTTCGTTAATCGTGTCTTATAGTTTACTATGCATAGATCTTTTACCTGCTCTATGAGGTTTACTCCCAGGTTTTTGTTTTTTGGTTGTTTTGTGTTTGTTTTTTTTTAATGTAATTATAAATGGAATCACTTTTTAATTTCTTTCACTTCTCATTGTTTGTGTATAAGAAGTCAACTGATCTGTGTTGATTTTATACCCTGCCAATTTGCTTAACTGATTGTTTTAATTATTCTTTCCATGGAATTTTGAGGGTTCACTATGTATGTATATATTTATTTATCTTTTTAAAGATTTATTTATTTATTTATTTATTTATTATACAAGAACTGGGGTACAGGCCCGATTCGCAGAAGGGTGAGAGGATTCACCAGAGACAGAGCAGGGAACAGAACGGGCAGAAGGACGAAATACACTGCTGAGGGGAGCAGTGGGCGAGACAGGAGGGGTCTGCTGCGCCATGTGGGACCCTCGCAGTCCTTTGGGCCGGGATTGGACAGCTTCACAGCGTTGCACTCAACCGCCTGCGCCACCAGGGGAGGCCCAAGGGTTCACTATGTATATTATCATGTCATCTGCAATAATGATAGCTTTGCTTCTTTCCCAATTTGGATTCCTTTCATATATTTCTCTTGTCTAACTGCTCTAACTAGAACTTCCAATATTATGTTGACTAGAAATGGTGAGAATGAACATCCTTATCTTGTACTAGATCACAGCAGTAAAGCTTTCAGTTTTTCACCATTGCAAATGTGATTGGTTTGTTCAGGGTTTCTATTTCTTCCCTATTCAGTTTTGGAAGACTGTGTAATTTTAATATTTGTCCATCACTTCAAGGTTATTGAATTTGTTGTGATTTCTCTGTTTTTGTTTTTTATTCAATTTATCTGAGGTTTCTCCCCTATTTTTTTGGTCAGCCTTGCTGGAGGTTTGTCAATTTCATTTTTTGCAAAGAACTAGTATTTAGTATCATTGATCGTTTGAACTGTATTTTTTATTTCTATTGCACTTACTTCTGCATTGATTTTTAATATTCATGTTTTACTGGCTTCTGGATTAGTTTGTTCTTTTTATAATTCTTTAAGTTGAGAGACAGCTATTTATTTGAGATCTTCCTTGTTTCTTGAAGTGGGCTTGTACTGATATATATATATATATACATATATATACATATATATATGTATATATATATATATATATATATATATCTTTCACCATGTCCCATTAAGTTTTATATGGTTGTGTGCTCATTTTCAATTGTCTCAAGGTACTTTTTAATTTCTTCTTTGATTTTCTCATTAATTCAGTGGTCTTTCAATAGTATGTTATTCAGCTTCCAGGTATTAAAAGATTTCCCTGCTTTGATAATAGATTTCTAGTTTAATACCTTTATCTACTGAGAAGCTGCTGGGTATGATTTCAGTATTTGTGAAATTATTGATATTTGTTTTGTGTCCAAAAATGTGGAATATTTTGGAGAATGTCCCATGTGCATTTTAGAAAAATGTGCATTCTGCTTTTGGGGAATGCAGTGCTCTGTATATGTTTGTGAGGTCCAAGAAGTCTAATTCTGTAATTAAGTCTATTGTATCTCTGTTTATTTTCTGTCCAGAAGATCTGTCCATTGGTGAGTGGGTTGTTGAAGTCTCCTACAACAAGTGTGTTTTTTCCCATGTTTGTTTTCAGAGTTGATAATAATCGCCTGATGTATTTTGGTGCTCCTTCATTTGGTACATAACATTGATGGGTGTTATGTCATCTAGATGTAGTGTTGCCTTTATCATTATATAGTGTCCCTTCCTGTCTCTTGTTACGTTTTTTAATTGGAAATTTTTTTAAAGATTTATTTATTTGTTTGTTTATTTATTTATTTATTTATACAAGCACTGGGTACAGTCAGAAGCGCGGGAGGGTGAGAGAATTCAACAGAGCCAGAACGAGGAGCAGAGCAGGCAGAAGGACCAAAGTACACTGCTGAGGGGAGCAGCGGGCGGCAGGAGAGGTCTGCGCGCCATGTGAGACCCTTGCCAGCGGCCGGGGATCGAACCGGCGCTGCAGAGGCTGCGGGCAGCTTCACAACCCAGCGCTCAACCGCTGCGCCACTGGGGAGGCCCGGAAATGTATTTTTGTTTGATATAAGTTGTGACTGTTCCTGCCTTCTTCAGAGTCCCAGTTGCTTGCAGGATTATTTTACAACACTTAATATGGAGTTTATGTTTGTCTTTGGAGAATATGTGTGTATCCTGAAGACAGCATAGGGTTGGATTCTGTTTTCTGATCCAACTAGATACTCTGTGTCATTTAATTGGTGCATTCAGTTCCTTTATTTTCAAAATGATTATTGATAGATGATAGTCCGTTGTTGCCATCTTATTCTTAATTTTTCTGGGTCAATCTATTTCCTTATTTACTCCTTTGTGCATGTTCCACTTTTTGGTTCCAATGTATAAGCTCCTTTATTTTATTTATTTTTTTTACATCATTTTTCATTTTTGTACAATGAATGAATTTTCATCTTGGTTATTGTCCCTGTAAAATTCCCATCACCCTTGTTTTGATTCTACTCCCTTCCTCCCCTCTCCTGCCCCCCCCATAGTGTGTCTCTGATTTATAGTTGCTGTTGATTTTGATTTTTACTTTATCATAATTAGTCTTTTTCCTGATCCCTTATTTGGGTTTTCTAAACTCCTGCTTTGAGTGAGACCTTTAAATGTTTCTTGAAGGGGTGGTGGTTTTGTATTTGCAAACTCCTTGGCTCCTCTATGTCTGAAAAGGCCTTTATTATTCCCTCATATCTGAAGAAGAGTCTTGCAGGTTAGAGTATTCTTGGCTGATTGTTTTTCTGTGTACGTATTTGGAATATGTTCTTTTCTCTCCTCACTCATAGTGTTTCTTCAGAGAATTCTGATAGCCTGATGAGGTACCTTGAAGTTATCTGCTTTCTCCCGCTTGCCAGCTTCAGTATTCTTTCCTTGTCCTGAATTTTGGGAATGCCTTGGTGTTTTGATTTATCTTTAGTTATGCAAGGGTCTTTTAGCTTCCTGGATTTGTACATTTATTCTCTAGGTTTGGGAAGGATTATTTCATTATTTTATTTAAATATATTTTCTGTTCCTTTCTCTCTTCCTCCTCTGCTATTCCTAGTATTCTGATGTAGTCTTTTCACATGGAGTCATGTAGCTCTCAGTGTTTCTTCATTTTTTCTTTTGAAATCCCAAAACTCCATTTTTAATCTTATTTAGAGCTTCAATTTCTGTCTTCAGTTCATTGGTTTAATTTCTAAGGACATTCATTTGTTTTCTGAGTTTTCTTCCATTTCTTTGAATTTGTTTATCATTAAAATTCTAAATTCTGTATGGTATAGGGAGAACATATTAAGGTTCTCAATTAAGGTTCTGGAGATTTGTTCTCTCCATGTATGGTACTATTTATTTACTTGGAGACTCATGTTGCCATTTGTTGTGTATTTCCTATTGTCCATTATTAGATGTGGAACCCAGTTGTTTTACGAGGAGTTTCCTCTGGGTTTGTCTCTTTTCCCTCACTGATCAGGATCCTCACCTATCTGGGCAAGCCATTGGCAGGGTCTCATGGTATGTCGTGGGGTCTCTGTCCACTCTGCTTCACATGGGTCTGGGGTCTCACCAGTTTGTGAGGATGCTGGTGGGGATCTTGTGAGAAGTAACAAGGGCTTAGTAGGTCCAGGTAAGTGTTGTGGAGTCCCATACATGGTCTGGAGTGCTGCTGGTCTAAGTAAGCACTGGCTAGCTCCTGCAGGTAGTCATGAGTTCTCTGCTGGTCTGGGTGATGACTGGTGGGGTCTCCCAAGTCTTATGGCTGCTCTGGCACCATCCCACATGAGGGCCAGGGTCTGAACTAGTCAGGTGGGATCTTGGGAATGGAATTTAAACAAAACATAACAGGAAGCCCTCAAAAAAAATAATGCCCCTGAAAATAAAAAAAGAAACAAAACATAACAAGTGTCAATGTGCACTAATTTCCTAATAAATACCTTAAACATACATGAACTGACCTCATCAGTTAAAAAATACAGAGTGGTGGAATGGATTCAAAACAATCCAACTAAGCAAAATCCAGAATAGAGGCTCCCAGAGGAAGAAACAAGAAATTAATAAAATCATTTGAGAAAGCCATACAAAAAAGAGCAGAGAGAAACAAAAGTTAAAAGAAACAATAGAAAATTAATCAAAAATCAAGAAAAAGCACTGAAAATAAGGCACATATCAATTATGACCCCAATTATGTATAGTCTGAACTCAACAATTGAAAGGTATGAAATGACAAAGGGCCTCCCCAGTGGTGCAGCGGTTGGGCGCTGGGCTGCAAAGCTGCCCGCAGCCTCTGCAGCGCCCACTGCTCCCCTCAGCAGTGTACTTCGTTAGTCTGACTGTTCTGTTCCCAGCTCTGGCTCTGGTGAATTCCCTCACCCTCCTGCGCTTCTGACTATACCCAGTGCTTGTATAAATAAATAAAAATCTTTTTTAAAAAAAGGTATGAAGTGACAAAGCAGGTTGAATAGTTTTAATCATCTATACTTTCTGTAAAACAGACCCATTTAAAACCAGAAGATGAAAACAAACTGAAAGATTGGAATAAGGTTGTATATGCCAATAATTAATAGAGAAAAGGAGGAAATGCTATTTTAATATCTTATAAACTAGACTTTTAGCTAAAAAAGTTAATCAGGGACAAAGATGAACACTACATAATGATCAAGGGCACAATTCTGCAAGAGGATATATTGTTATAATTATCTATGCACCTAAAATAGAAACAACTGTTTATAAAGAGACAATTAACATACTTAAGACAATATATTGACAAAAATACAATTACTGTTGGAGATCTCAACACACCACTGACAAAATGATAGATCACCCAGGCAGAAAATTAACAAAGAAATAAAGATCTTAAATGAAATGTTGGAATAGTTGAATTTTTTGGACATCTCTAGAGTCTCCCATCCCAAAAGAAATGAATACAGTTTCTTCTCAAGTGCGCGTGGAACAATCTCAAGAATGCTTAATATACTGGGACATCAAAAATATCCCAGAAAATATTCACAAATAGAAATCATATCAAGCATCTCCACAGATCACAAGAGTATAAAGCTAGAAATTAAACACAAAAAATTCCAGAACACACCCAGAGGTTTGAGAACTAAACAAAATGCTTATGAACAATTCCTGAGTCAATGGTGAAATCAAAGAAATGATCAAAAAGTATCTAGAGACTAATGAAAACAGAGATTCAGTCTATCAGATCCTCTGGAATGCTATACAAATTGTCTATATTGGAAGTCAAAAATAATACAGACTCAATTTAAAAACTAAAAAAGAAAGAAGAATCTCAAATAAAGGATCTAACTCTGCAGGTGAAGGAAAGAAATAATAAAATTCACAGCAGAAATAAATGAAATAGAAAATAAAATGATAGTCCCAAGTATTAGTGAAACCAAGAGCTGGTTCATTGGAAAAAACAGATGAAATTCACAAGACCCTGACTAGGCTTACAAAGAAAAGGTAGAAAATCCAAATAAATAGAATCAGATGTGAAAGAGGTAAAATTACAATAGATACTACAAAAATACATAAGCTCAAAAGAGCTTTTTTATAAATTTCCCTCTGCAAACAAACTGTAAAATGTAAAAGAAAAGCACAAATTTTTAGGTCCACACAATCTCTCAAGACGGAATCAGGATGATACAGACAGACAGAACAGTACAATCACAAGAGCAGAAATTGAAAAAGTAATAAAAGTCTCCTTAAAAACAAAAGACCAAGATGAGGCTCTGATCCAGTGAATTCTACCAAACCTTCAAAGAGGACAAAATATGTACTCTAACCAAAATTTTAAGAAATATGGAAAGAGGAAAATTCCGCCACACTTTCAATGAGTCCAACACTACCCTGATCCCAAACACAAGCAAGGACAGTCAAAAAGATAAAATGAAAATTATAGACCAATATCACTTATCAACATAGATGCAAAAATTGTCAACAGACTTCTAGCAAACTGAATGCAGCAACATATTAAGAGAATCATGCACCATGACCAAGTAACCTTCATCCAAGTGGTACAAAGCTGGTTCAACATATGAAAACCAATCAATGTAATTCATCAGATTGATAAAAGCAAGACAAAACTTACATGATAATTTCATTAGATCCCAAAATTGCTTGAAAGATTTAACATACTTTTCTGATGAAAGCACTCAATGAAGTAGTAATAAATGGAACTTATCTAAATATTATAAAAATTCATATATGAGAAATCTGCAGCAAACATCATAATAAAGAAAATATGAAAACATTTATACTAATATCAGAAACAAGACAAGGATGTCCACCGTCATCACTGTTGTTCAACAGTATTGGAAGCCCTAGGCAAAGAAATTAGACAAGAAAAAAATATTAACTGGACCTGATAGGTTATGACTGTTTATATGCATATGTAGGGGCAGGGGCTGGAAATTTTCAATGTTTGGTTCAATTCCATTCAATATTATAAGTCTATTTAAATTTTCTCCTGATTAAGGAAGTTTTAACCAATATTTTTCTAGGACGTTGTCTATTTTATGAGGACTTGAAATTTTATTGGCGTAAGATTGTAATATTTTTGAAAGATTTTAAAATCTGAGTCAAGTATTCCTTGTTTGTCTTTTTGTTCCTGATTAAGTTTGTAAAATACTTGATTACTTATTAGCTTATCAAAGAATTATAGATTTGTCAATCTACGTTTTTACCTTTATTTTTCTATTAAATTAAATTTTGTTGTTAAAAAAAAATACGTAAAAGGAATCCAAAATGTAAAAGAATAAGTGAATCTCACTATTTGTAGATGACATGTTAATATACTTAGAGAAACACTGACAGATAACCCAAAAGCTCTATAAAAAATCTATTAGAAATATATGTTATTACAGTAAAGTGGCATAAAAAATATCAATAAGCAAAGGTCAGTTGCATTTCTATATACAAACAAGGTTTCAGAAGAAAAGGAAATAACATAAGCAATTCCATTTACAATCACACCAAATTAATGAAATACCTGTGAGTAAACTTCCAAAGGGAACTATAAAACACTGTTAAAAGAAATAAGAGGACAAAAATAAATGGAAAGATATCACATGCTCATAGGTTGGAAGAATAAACTTCCTTAAAATCACTAGATTATACAAAGCAATTGGTAGATTCAATGCAATACCTATAAAAATACCACTGACTTTTTTTCAAAGAAACTGAAAAGCTATAAAATTTATATGGAATGAAAAAAGGCTCCAAATCACTAAAGCAATCTTGATAGAACAGAAGAAAAATGGTGTCATACCTCCTGACTTCAAACTATATTACACAGTAATAGTAACCAAAACAGTATGGTACTGTGACACAAACAGAAACTCAGATCAATGAACTAGAATAGAAATTACAGCTACAAACCCACTGAAATATGGACAGTCAATCTTCAATAAAGGATCTTGTGTCACACAGTGGAGAAAATAAAGCCTATTAGGAAACATGGATAAACACATGCAAAAAATTAAAAAAAGATGCATGCTTAACTCCTCACATAAAAATTCAAAATGTGTGCTCACTTTGGCAGCACATATAGTAAAATTGTGAATGAAAAAGAGAAGACTAGCATGGACCCTGCACAAGGATGACACACAAATTTGTGAAGCATTCCATATTTTAACAATAAATCTGAAGAAGAAGAAATTAAAAAAAAAATCCCTTTTACGATCGAAACCAAAAAAATCAAATATTTGGGAATAAATCTAACAAAAGAGGTAAAGGACCTATACAAAGAAAACTATAAAACACTGTTAAAAGAAATAGAAGAAGACACAAAGAAATGGAAAGACATCCCCTGCTCATGGATTGGAAGAATTAAAATCATCAAAATGGCCATCCTACCAAAAGCAATATACAGATTCAATGCTATTCCAATCAAAATTTCAATGTCATTCTTCAAAGAAATAGAACAATTATTGATGAAATTCATATGGAATCACCAAAACCCTGAATAGCCAAAGCTCTTCTGAAAAAAAAAAAAAAAAGAAGGCAATGGAGGCATCACACGGCCAGACTTCAAACTATGCTACAAAGCCATAATCATCAAAACTGCATGGTATTGGAACAAGAACAGACACACAGACCAATGGAATCAAATAGAAAATCCAGAAATAAACCTACATATTTATGGTCAACTAATATTTGACAAAGGAGCAAAGAATATGCACTGGAGCAAAGAAAGTTTGTTCAATAAATGGTACTGGGAAAACTGGTTCGTTGCATGCAAAAGAATGAAGCTTGACCACTACCTCACACCATGCACAAAACCAACTCAAAATCGATTAAAGAACTAGACATAAGACCTGAAAACATAAAATACATAGAAGGAAATATAGGCAAAACACTACATGACGTGCACCTCAAAGACATCCTTACAGACACATCACCCAAAGCAGTGAGAGTGAAGGCAAAGATAAACAGCTGGGATTACATCAAATTAAAGAGCTTCTGCACAGCAAAAGAGACAATAACCAAAACAAAGAGAAACCCCACCGACTGGGAGAACATTTTTGCACACAACACTAACAATAAAGGACTGATCACAAAAATCTACAAAGAGCTGATGAGATTCAACAAAAAAAGAAAATAATCCAGTCAAAAAATGGGCACAAGAGCTAAAAAGAAACTTCTCTGAAGAAGAAATGCAAATGGCCAATGGACATATGAAAAAAATGTTCAACATCACTTGTAATCAGGGAAATGCAAATTAAAACTACAATGAGATACCATCTCACACCAGTGAGAATGGCACATATTTAAAAAACTAGCAACAACAAATGTTGGCGAGGTTGTGGAGAAAAAGGAACTCTCCTGCACTGCTGGTGGGAGTGCAAACTGGTCCAACCACTATGGAGAGCTGTGTAGACATTTCTTGACCTACTAAACATAGAGCTTCCATATATGATCCAGCAATTCCACTCCTAGGTATTTACCCAAATGACATAGAAACAGTAATTCCAAAGGGCACCCGCACGCCAATGTTTATAGCAGCACTGTTTACAATAGCTAAGCTATGGAAACAACCCAAATGCCCAAAAATAGATGACTGGATCAAGAAGATGCGGTACATAGACACAATGGAATATTACTCAGCAATCAAAAAAGATAAGCACATGCAGTTTGCAGCAACATGGATGGAGCTAGAAGGGATCATGCTCAGCAAAATAAGTCAGGAAAAAAAAGAAAAATACCAGATGGTCTCACTCATAGCAAGAATTTAGAAAACCTAAATACGAGACCAGGAAAAAGACTAATCAGTACAAAGTAAAAATCAAAATCAACAAGCAACTGTAAACCAGAGACACAATGGGGGGGGGGAGGAAGGGGCGGGAAAAGGAAGGACCAGTGTCAAAATAAGGGGGGTGCAATTGTATGGGGAATATAACCAAAATGAAAAGGCATACATTGTGCAAAGATGAAAAAAGATGTAAGAATTATATAAAATAAAATATTTAAATAAAAAAATTCAAAATGTGTTTAAGATCTAGCTATAAGAATCAAAATCATAACATACTTTTGAAAAATAAACAGAGGGTACTTTTTCTAAAAAAAAGGGAGAGAGTTTTATTTTTATTTATTTATCCATATAAGAACTGGGGTCTAGTCCAGAGGTATGGGGGGTGAGAGGATTCACCAGAGACACAGTGAGGAGGAGAACAGGTGGATGTATTGAGATACACTGCTGAGGGGAGCAGGCAGGAAGACAAGAGAGGTCTGCTGTGCCATTTGGGTTAGCTCCCTAGCTGGGGATTGATCTCAAGCCACAATGACTGGAGACAGCTTGACAGTGCTGAGACTTCAACACCTGCACCAACAGAGAGGACCAGGGGGCACTTTTGAGATCTCTCCTACAGAGAATCAGCTCCAGTGGCAAGGGGAACAAAAGCAAACATAAACGAGTGGGACTACATCAAATAAAAATTTTTTGTACCTCAAAATAAACCATGGAAAAACAGAATGGAAAAAATATTTTCACATCACATATCTGATGAAGGACTAATCTTTAAATATACAAAATCCACATACAATTCAACAACAACAACAAAAACAATCAAAAAGTGTGCAAAAGACCTAAATAGAAACTTTTCTAAAGAAGACATTCAAATGTCCTACAGCCATATGGAAAATCGTTCAACATCACATACTATAAGGGGAATGCAAATCAAAACCACAATGAGATACCACCTCACACCAGTGTGAATATCCCATATTAAAAACCCTGGAAACAAAAAAATGTTGGCAAGGATGGTGAAAAAAGATCACTCTTTCATTGTTGGTGGGAATGGAAGTTTGTGCTGCCTCTTTGGAAAATGGAATGGAGATTTCTTAAGAAAATAAAAAATGGAAATTTTGTCAGGTCCAAGAGAATCTCTATTAGGTACTTACCTAAAATATGCAAGTTAATAAGAAAAAAATTATGCACACCCATGTTCATAGTAGCATTGTCCGTAATTGCCAAGTCAAGGAAACAATCTAAGTGTCCTTCAATAAATGGATACAGAAATTTTGTAATTTATTCTCTATGGAGTATTACACAGGTGTGAAAATGGTGAAATAGTGGCTTTGGGGACATAATGGATGAGTCTTATGGTGAGTATGTTAAGTATATAAAATAAGTCAGAGAGTTAAAGATAGATATCAGATGGTTTAACCATCTGTGAAATATAAATAACCAAAATACATACACAGACAAAATAAGCAAGAATAAATCTTGAACTTAGTGAAAGAATCTAATGGTTACTAGATAGAACAAGGGTAAAGTGGGAAAAGATGGAGGAGTGAGACTGAATGGGCGCTGGAATGGGTGGTTTGGTGATTGGTGGTGTATGAGTGGAATCCGTACACACATGGAAGAGCAAAATCACAACTCCAAAAATTAAAATAAAAATTACATTTAGCAAGATAAAGATATAAATAAATGGGCAGCAAATTTGAGCAGCTTCCCAAAAAGGATATCTAGAATGCCAAAGAACATATGAAAAAAATGTGGTTTTTGTGGCTTTTAGGAAAGATGCAGGTTAAAACCACCATTAGATACCATTTCTCACCTGTGAGTTTGGCACATATTAAAAAGACTTCTGACAATTAGCAGTGAAGAAAATGCAGAGAAAAAGGAACACGATTATACTGTTGGTGGGACTGTAAAACAATGCAACTATTTTGGAAAGCAATCTGTATTTAGCTTAAAAAACTAAAAATGGAAATACTGTATGAACCAACAATCTGACACTTTGGCATCCATCCAAATAATATGAAATGATCAACATAAAAACTCACATGCTCCACAATTGTAATAGCTTCATTTACATTAGCTGCAACATGGATATACCCTAAATTTCCATTAATAGATGACTGGATCAAGAAAATGTTGTTTATGGCGCATTGTATAACCTTAAGAAAGGATGAAACAGCCATTTTCAACAAAATGGTGGGTATTTGAGAGAATTACATGTAGCAAAATAAGTCAAACAAATACTGGACATTTACATAGCAGACAATTAGATAACATAAAATACTTTCAAAAATCAGTACACATCAGTAAACATCCTGAGGGATTTGAAGTTAAAATGGAGGGGAAAGTGAAATGGAAAAGACGAAACAAAGGATGGTTATGAGGAAAAAATAAATACTGTTAAAAGAAGATGTGGTACATATACACAATTGAATATTACTCAGCAATCTAAAAAGATAAACTCATGCAATTTGCAGCAACATGGATAGAGCTGGAAGGGATCATGCTCAGCAAAATAAGTCGGAAAGAAAAAGAAAAATACCGGATGTTCTCACTCATAGCAGGAATTTAGAAAACCAAAATAAGGGACCAGGAAAAAGACTCATTATAATAAAGTAAAAATCAAAATTAACAAGCAACCATAAACCAGAGACACACTGTGGGGTGGGGGGAGTGGGAGAAGGGAGTAGGATCAAAACAAGGGGGGTGGAAATTATATGGGGACTATAACCAAGATGAAAATGCATACATTGTGCAAAAATGAAAAAATGATGTAAAAGATATTTACAATAAAATATAAAAAAGAAAAAAGAAAAACAATGTTAATTTAAAAAATAAATTAAAAATAAAAAACATAAAAATAAAATGAAACATGTAATAACTACAAACATAATTGTGATTATTTGCACTGAATAAAAAAGATGCATTCAAAAAGAATATTAAAAAGTTTAATTCCCATCTCTAATCCCCAATAAGATAAGCTCTATACAGAAATAGAGTGATCTTGTTAGTTGATTGAGGAATCATATTGCTTGGTTCTCAGACAGGGTTCTTTGGAACACTGACAGGAATGAGTAAGATAGAAAGGTAGTGGAGGTTGTGAATAAAAGATCAGAAATACCTCAAAATTTCTAGTACTTGGGTGATTTATGAATCTTTATATACATACATACATAGATACGCAGACACACATACACTATATATATATAATTATATATATTATATGTATTTCAATATATAATATATATAATATAATTTCCAATGCCTCTTTATAACATAAAAGTTGCTGACATGAGGCTGGTATCAATTGTTAAACTCTCATTTATATACTCTGTCATAATAAAAGAACAGGATAATACCTGAGGTTATTTTTCATAGTTTTGTCATGCCAGAGCCTAAAACAACACTCCAAAAGTTAGAAACTACTAAATGATATCAGGGTTTCAAGGATCACTAAAACATGGTGAGATTATGTTGATGTTATATATTTTTTTAATTTACCAAAGTGTTATGCTTGCCTATATATTATCTTGTATGATATTCAACTACTTCTATCTTCCTCCTAATAAATTACTTAATGATATTTTTGTAATTTTGAAAAATTTTTCTTTTGTGCTGAGATTCACTTACACTTTTATTCAAATCCAAAACTTTCAATATGTCTTGTTGGAAGAACTGGATGTCTATTATGAAATTCAATGTAGTATTTCAGATGTATTGATTAAAGTCAGTTAACCCAAAAATGACTTTTAAAAACTTCATATTTCATAACCATTGTGCATGGTTATCTTGTTTTTAATTGATTCAACTAAAATGAGTATTATACTAACATTTTATTCATAACAAATAATGTCCTTTTTGATTGAATTCAGTACATATAACAAAGGACATATTTTCTTGCTAATATCCATTTATAAGTATAAAATTTAAAAAAAAGATTTATTTATTTATACAAGCACTGGGTACAGTCAGAAGCACAGGAGGGTGAGAGAATTCACCAGAGCCAGAGCACGGAACAGAACAGGCAGACTGACAAAGTACACTGCTGAGAGGAGCAGCAGGCGCGGCAGGAGAGGCCTGTGGTCCATATGTGGGACCCTGGCTGGTGGCCAGGGATCGAACCGGCACTGCAGAGACTGCAGGCAGCTTCACAGCCCAGCGCTCAACCACTGCGCCACCAGGGGAGGCCCAATAAGTATAAAAATTAACAAATTTAAATCTATTCTTGAAATGAGTATTTAGAAAAATGGAATCCTACCAATAATACTTAATATAGATATATAAATAGAGTGTTTACTATTATGCTTTGGTCTAAATAAATTTATTACTTATTATTTTATTTCAGAAATTATATTTCAAGAGACATTTTAGGAAGGTTCAAATTTAGAATGTTTCATTTATGGATAGAAAAAATAGTTTGTCAATTACATTTTATAAAGATCCATGAAGGATAATATTATTCTGTCAATACTTTGATGCAAATATGTAGTGTCTTTTATGGTTAGAACATTCTTCTAGCTACTGGGGATATGGTGTTGAGCAAACATATTTTACAAATGTAACTGAAATGAAATTCTAGCTGAGAGAAAATCAATGCAAATATAAGTATTTAATGGTGGTATTGATACTAGTAGATGTATATTAAGAGAATAATTACATTTTAATATGATATGTTAAGGGAGATTACAAATTATTATGCTACTATTTATATGGTAAAACTAGCACATATATATTATAGTGTAAAAATAACAAGCAAATACTTTAAATTATTGAATTTCAGTTCCAATTATCCAATTTATGAATATAATATAGCTGACCAAAAATATACTACTATTCATTTTATGTATTTGTTTGTATTTATTTTTATATTTATAACTTAGCTTTTATACATTTGCCTGAATTTTTTAAAGATTTTTTTATGTATGCATACAAGAACTGGGGTACAGGCCAGAGGTGTGGGTGGGTGGTGAGAGGATTCACCAGAGACAGATTGGGGAAAAGAACAGGCAGACTGACAAAATACACTGCTGAGGGGAGCAGTGGTTGAGTCAGGAGAGGTCTGCTGTGCCATGTGGGTAGCTCCCTGGCCGGCAAGGATCAAACTCGTGCTGCAGTGGCTGCAGATAGCTTCAAAGGTTGTGTTTTAACCCCTTGCGCCACCAAGGAGGCCAACCTGAAATTTTTTAAGATTTATTTCATTTATTTATGCATGCAAGAACTGGGCTATAAGCCAGAGGCACGGAAGGGGTGAGGGGGTGAGAGGATTCACCAGAAACAGAATGGGGAGCATAACAGGCAGATCTACTGAAATACACTGCTAAGGGGAGCAGCGGAAGATATAGGAGAGGTCTGCTGTGTGATGTGTGTTAGCTCACAGGCCTGGGATCGAACTCACGCCGCAGTAGCTGGCAATAGCTTGATAGCTCTGAGACTAACCCCTGTGCCACCACGGAGGCCCCCTATTTTTGCCTTATTTGTGAATTGACCTTTGTTTTCCCAATCAAATTAATGCAAACTTATGTGGTTTTAAAATTCCCAAAATGGTACATTCATTATCATTTATTTCTTCTTTGTGAATTGACTGTAATCTTAAAAGATAGAATTTTCAAATTTTCAAAGTGATAGAGAAATATGCAAGCCAGGAAGAAGTTAAAAGACACTTCTCCAGGGCCTCCCTGGTGGCGCAGGAGGTTGAGCTTTCCTTCCCAAGCGAGAAAAACCCGGTGGCTGCCTCGCTGGGCTAAGATTTTACACGGACTCTAGGCCCTTGTACCCCGGCTGAGCCTAAACCCCAACTTCTGCTTCGGGCGGGCAGCCAAAGGCCTCCCCCAGGCCCAGAAGGCCCCCTGTGCGGCGGGGGCGGGTCTGGGGCGTGGCCTAGAGGGGGCGGGGTCATGCGGGCGGCCCTGGGCGTGGTCTAGAGGGGCGGGCCCATGAGAGGAGGCCCTGGGCGTGGCTTAGAGGGGCGGGTCCATGAGGGGTGGCCCTGGGCGTGGCCCAGAAGGGGCGGGCCCACGAAGAGCAGCCCTGGGCGTGGCCTGGGGGGCGGGCCCGAGGGGCAGTGCCAGTTCCATCCCCCTAGCCTCTGAGCAACCCACATGGTGAGCAGACTTCTGTCTCGCCCGTTGCTTCCCTCAGCAGTGTGTTTCGTCAGTCTGCCTGTTCTGTTCCCCACTCTATCTCTGGTGAATCCCCTCACCCTCCCGCACAACTGGCATGTACCCCGGCTCTTGTATAAATAAAAATAAATCTTGAAAAAAAAAAAAGACACTTCTCCAAAGAGGAAATGCAAATGGCCAACAGGCATATGAAAAATTGTTCAACATCTCTTATAATCAGAGAAATGCAATGAGATACCACCTTATACCAGTAAGAATGGCACATATCAAAAAAACTAGCAACAACATATGTTGGCGAGGATGTGGTGAAAAAGGAACTCTCCTACATTGCTGGTGGGAGCGCAAACTGGTCCAACCACTATGGAAAGCTGTCTGGAGGTTCCTCAATCTACTAAAAATGGAGCTACCATATGACCCAGCAATTCCACTCCTAGAGATCTACCCAAAGGACACAAAAACATTGATTCAAAAGGATACCTGCATCTTAATGTTTATTGCAGCACTATTTAAAGCAGGTAAGCTATGGAAACAACCCAAATGCCCAATAATAGATGACTGGATCAAGAAGATGTGGCATATATACACAATGGAGTATTATTCAGCAATCAAAAAAGATAAACTCATGCCATTCACAGCACCATGGATGGAGCCAGAAGGATATATGCTCAGTAAAATAAGTCAGAAGGAAAGAGAAAAATATCGGATGGTTTCATTTACAGGAGGAATATAGGGAAACCAAATAGGACATCAGGAGGAAAAATAATAACACAAAACACAACAGGGCCTTCCAGGTGGTGCAGCTGTTGAACGCTGGGTTGCGAAGCTGCCCGCAGCCTCTGTGGAGCCGGTTCGATCCCCAGCTGCTCCCCAGCCACCGGGGGAGGGTCCCGCATGGCACGCAGACCTCTCCTGCTGCCCGCTGCTCCCCTCAGCAGTGTACTTCGGTCCTTCTGCCTGCTCTGCTCCCAGCTCTGGCTCTGGTGAATTTTCTCACCCTCCCGCGCTTCTGACTGTACCCAGTGCTTGTATAAATAAATAAACAAATAAACAAACAAATAAATCTTTAAAAAAATACAAAACACAGTAAAACAAAACAAACAATTATAAATCAGAGACATCCTGCAGGGGAGGAGGAGGGAGAGGGAGTAGAGGGAGGGAGAGAGGAGCACAAGGGACTGAGGTGATAGTGCACAGGTGCACTAGTGAAGGATATTCTATGGGGACTACACCTGAGCAAACATTGTTTAAAAATGAACAATGATGTGGGGCTTTCCTGATGGCACAAGGGGTTAAGCACGGCACTATGAAACTACCCCCAATCACTGCAGCACGAGTTCGATCCCCAGCCAGGTAGATAACCACATAGCTCGGCAGGCCTCTCCTGTCTCACCCACTGCTCCCCTCAGCAGTGTATTTCAGTCAGTCTGCCTGTTCTGCTCCCCACTCTGTCTCTGGTGAATCCTCTCACCCCCCCACACCTATGGCCTGTACACCAATTCTTTTATGCATAAATAAATAAATATTTCTAAAAAATGAACAATGATGAAAAAATAGAAAAACAATTTTTATTGAAGATTTACAATGCTGTAAAGGACTTGGAGATATAGTTTCACACCCACACCAAGGCACCCAGACTCTCCACCCTTCTCATGAGTTGAAACTTGGTTCTAAAATAAATCAGCAGGGCCTTCCCTGGTGGCACAGCAGTTGAGCGCTGGGCTGCAAAGCTGCCCACAGCCTCTGCAGCACTGGTTCAATACCTGGCCCCCCGGCGAGGGTCCCACATGGTGCGCAGACCTCTCCTGCAGCACCCGCTGCTCCCCTCAGCAGTGTACTTCAGTTCTTCTGCCTGTTCTGCTCCCCACTCTGGTGAATGCTCACACCCTCCCGCACTTCTGACTGTACCCAGTGTTTGTATAAATAAATAAATGAATCTTCAGAAAAAAAATAAAAAATAAAAATAAAAATAAAATAAAATAAATCAGCAGCCACAATAAAAAAAAAAAAAGAAATATACATGCCAGGTAATGTCCTTATTGCTATTTTGCATTCTACCATTGCTGTAATACGAAAGAAATTGACCACAAATATATAAACTTTTAATTAATTAAATTTCACCAATATCTAAAAATTTGTCTCACTAGTCACATTTTATGTTTTCATAGCTACTTGTGGTAAGTGACAACTGTTTGGTAGCACATAAAAAAAACATTTCCATTATTATACAAAGTTCTATTGGACTTTACTATTCTAGAATATCATACATAATATTTTCCTTAAAATATTAATGTTCAGAAAAGTGATGTTTTCATACACACAACAAATGTTTACAGCTCTTAAATAATTTGCTGGTTTAGATATTTTTTTTAATTTTAATTTTATTTTTATATTCCCCATACAATTGCAACCCCCTTATTTTGACCCCAATCCTTCCTTTCCCAGCCCCCCCACTCCCCATAGAGTGTCTCCGGTTCATAGTTGTTTGTTGATTTTGATTTTTACTTTCTTATACTTATTCTTTTTCCTGGTCCCTTATTTCAGTTTTCTAGATTCCTGCTATGAGGGAGACCATCTGGTATTTTTCTTTTTCTTTCTGGCTTATTTCGCTGAGAATGATCCCTTCCAGCTCCATCCATGTTGCTGCAAATTACATGTGTTTATCTTTAAATTTTATATTGTCCAAGGATTTTATGAGGCGTTACCACATATAACACATAAATCACTTTCAACAAAAATTTGGCCAGATTTCTAAATTTGATGCCAACTATCTGTAGTGCCAACATCAGCTTACTATCATTATTGAACGATTATTCCTAGGCTGTCCCTCAGCTTTGTATTCTTCAGGAATAAATGACTAATACATGGACTAATAATAAATGACTATATATGGAATAACAGTAGTTCAACCCCATGGCAGTTAGTTCAACTAACATTTGTATCTTCATAAGCAGTGAAAAAAAAAAAAAACTGAAGTCTCATTCATATGTTAGACCATGGCATGCTAATAGTGGGGAAAATGAAAAGGGTTAATAAAGATGTATTGCTCCTGAATTCATCGCTTCACAAACTATAGCACAGATATGGCCTATATACAGAAATAGTTTAGGAGTTTGAACTAATTGATCTTTAATATCCCGAAGACCAAACCTACTTAAAATTATTCCTTCTTCTTCATAGGGATAAACTCTACCTAAGGAAATCCTTGGCTATCTACCAAAATGTTCTTTCTTTAGTGAGAGCACTAGCTCTCTCTCGTGCATTTCTCAGTAATATGCTTAAGCATTAATGTACAGATGATGTGAATTTAAGATACAGTGGCCTGAAGCTTCCTTTAAATGTATAATCTTCAAGGCCTCCCTGATGGCGCAGGTGGTTGAGTGCCGCACTGAAGCACGGGTTTGATCCCAGCCGGCCAGGGAGAAACCCACTTGGCACAGCAGACCTCTCCTGTCTCACCCGCTGCTCCCCTCAGCAGTGTACTTCAGTCAGTCTGCCTGTTCTTCTCCCCACTCTGTCTCTGGTGAATCCTCTCACCCTCCTGCACATCTGGCCTGTACCCCGGTTCTTGTGTGGATGAACAAATCTTTAAAAAAGAAAAAAAAAAGTATAATCATCAAGGACATAGCATACAGCATATATGAAACATTCAATAAGCATTTGTTAGATGAATAAATGCATGAATTAAAAGGATAATTCCTACTTTAAAAGATGAGAGGAGAAAGGACAGATTTTTGAAGTACTTGAATTTAATTTTCAGGAATAGGCATAGACTACAATTCACTTAGGATTTTTTCCCCTTTTACTTTAATAAAACTGTACAAAAAACAATTGCAGATGATTTTATAAAACAACTACTTTTTATAGATATATAATAAACTAAATTATCACTGCATCATAACAAATACTACTTCGTAGTTATAAACCTTTGTGGTCATAAGAAATTTGATAATTACTAAGTGTAGTAAAGGGCCAGTGCATTACATATATAATACAAAATCTCATTTTTTTCAAACACATTTCTGTACAAATGATAGAGAAAACAAAAACTCAGACATGAAACAACATATATTATTTGGATTCAATTTGATGATTTTAGATGCTGCTATCTTAAATGACTTGATCTCAAATAAATATGGATTTTCTAATAACCTTACATAATGTTAAAGACTTCATTTCAATTTTCAGTGATATGTCTTCCTAATTTCAAAATTAAGCTTTGAGCTTATAAACCCAGGACCAAAAAAAAAAAAATGATCAGGAAGTAAGTTGTTTAAATCATCTCAGACTTCGTCTTTGTAAGATTTGTAAAATCAAAGCAGAGAATAATTGATGCTAACTATGAAATTTCCAGAAAAATTAATTTTGCTTGTGAAGAGAAATAAAGAATATTCATTGCCAATTAAAGTGAGATTTTTGCTTATTGCTCTGCAAAGTAATTAACTGAGTTGCTGTATTAAACTTTTAACATTTTGTTTTTAAGATTTTATTGTATTTATGCATACAAGAGCTGGGGCACAAGGCAGAGGTGTGGGGGGGGTGAGAGGATTCACCAGAGACAGAGTGGGACGCAGAATAGACAGACTGACTGAAGTACACTGCTGAGAGGAGCAGCAGGCCAGTCAGGAGAGGTCTGCCATATGGGTTGCTCCCTGGACAGCTGGGGGATGAACTCGTGCTGCAGATGCTGCGGATAGCTTCATAGGTTGCGTTTTAAAACCCTGCGCCACCAGGGAGGCCCAACTTTTAACATTTTTGAGATACGCCCATGTAATGCATCACTCCGTTGTCTATTTGGAGGTAAGAAATAGCCCAGCACTTCCAAAGCTATATCTTCTGGTACAGTTGCCCAAAACAAATGCATATAGTGCCAGTTAATACTAAAAATAGTCCAAAGAGATGGGATTCAAAACTTATTAAATAAAAACTGTTTGGCTGTATATCAAGGAATGGTGGGAGAAATATTAAAATTTTTTTTTTGAGGGCATCCCTGGTGGCACAAGGGGTTAAGACTCAACCTATTAAGCTATCTGCAGCCACTGCAGCATGAGTTGGATCCCCGGCCAGGGAGCTACCCACTGGCGCAGCAGACCTCTTCTCATTTACCCAATGCTCTCCTTAGCAGCATATTTCAGTCAATCGGCCTGTTCTGTTCCCCACTTTGTCTCTGGTGAGTCCTCTCACCCCCTATGCCTTTGACCTGTACCCCAGTTCTCATATGCATAAATAAATAAATCTTCTAAAAAATATTTTTGAGCTTTACCACTGTTTGATTTACCAAAAAGCAACCGGATGCATTTTTAATTTTTAATGTTTATCATCCCATTACCAATATATCTTTGGGTCAGAGAAATGTAAGAACATAGTTTCACATGGATAAAAACCACAGTGATATGACTGTGTTACAAATCAGCAAAGGAACAAATTTAATATTCTCAATACAAAAATATTGTGTAACATCATACATTTAATTTCATTCCATTAAATATTTTCTTGGTTTGCTATTGTTTGCCTGGAAATATCGGAGAAAACAACAACATTTTCTCAAATATATGATAGTGTGGTGTCATTTAGATTTAACGCACTATTTTTAGAACACTTCTTTCACCATTCAGCTGCAGTATTGTCAATGAAAATATAATGAAAAATGAATTATATGCAGAAGAATGAAACTAGATTACTATCTCACACCATACATGAAACAAACTCAAAATGGATAAAAGACTTGGAAGACCTGACGTTATAGACTACATAGAAGAAAACAAACAAAACACTCCACGACATAAACTTCAGAAACATCTTTACATATTCATCTTCAGCAGCAAGGAAAACAAATTAGAATATAAAGAACTGGGACCACATGCAAATAAAAAAGCTTCCATACAGTTATAGTAACCAAAATGAAGAGATATCCTACAGAATGGTCAAAAATATTTGCACACCAAATACATTGGCTGAGATTAATATCAAAGATCTATAAACAACTCATACAACTCAACAAAAAGAAAACAAACCAATCAAAAAATGGGCAGAAGATCTAAATAGGCAATTTTCCAAAGATGACAAGCAGATGATCAACAAGCATATGAAAAAGATTCGCCAGCTCTTATCATCAGGGAAATGCAAATCAAAACCACAATGAAATACCACCTCACTTCAGTGAGAACGTTCCATGTCAAAGAAATAAACAGACACAAAAGTGTTGGTGGGGGTATGGAGAAAAACGAAACTTCTTCCCCTGTTGATGGGAATGTAGACTGATCCACCCCTACAGAAAGAAGACTGGAGGTTCTTCAAAATGAATCTTCCATATGACCCAACAATTCCACTCTTTGTTACCTACCTAAAGAACACAAAAACGCTAATTTGAAAGGAAATCTGCACTCCCATGTTTAGAGCAGCACTATTTACAATAGCCAAGATATGGAAACAACATAAATGCAGAACAGATGACTGGGTCAAGAAGATGTGGTACCTATACACAATGAAATACTACTTAGTGGTCAAAAAAGATAAACTCATGCCATTTGCAGCAACATGGATGGAACTGGAAGGGATTATGCTAAGTGAAACAAGCCAGAAAGAGAAAAATAAATACCAGATGATTTCACTTACATGTGGAATATAGAGAAATCAAACAAAGGATTTGACAAAGACGAGCTTTAACCCTGGAAAGCTGACCACAGATCTGAGGCATCCAGAAGGGATAGGACCAAAACATATGAGACTAAAAAAGATAAAATAACTTTTAATATCTATTCCATTTTGAAAATTAAAATACATAAGTAATCACTACCTAAATGAATTACCAGCATAGTATATTTACTACCACCTATAATTTTGTTTATATTTAAAATGTAAAAATGTTTTTTCACCACATTCCACTAAAATAGTTATGCTCTTTAACAAATTCCTTGACAGAAAAAAAATCCATCACTGTTCTATGAGCATAACTACGTTTACATATTTGATAAGTTCTAGTCTACTCAAATTTACTTGAAATATTTCATCTCAGCAAATACTATGTTCCAATGCATTGATTGTAGAAGTGATTTATATTTTGTTTGGGGTAAATTTGAATTAGGAAACATAATGATATTTTCAGACCACTAGAAACTTTTTTACTGCGTTGTACTGAATTATGCTCTTTAATCATAGCATCAAATCTTACCTCCCTATACACAGAAAAGAATAATATTTATGAAAGTTCTCCAAAACTTAATTAAGATGATGCCTTGAAAGGCAGGACCATTTTTTTTTTTTATGATACAAGATACATCAACTGTGTCGATCAATCTAATAACTAAAGCTTCCAGTCCTATCCAATTGATCAGTTCTTGATAGACTCAGATTCTGATAAACCTAACCAAATTGGTTCCCATTTTGCTCACTAGTATACACACTGTGGATGATGAATAGCATTTTAAATGAAAAAAAAATATTAATAACATGCAGTCAAAAACATTTTTATGGCCCATGGTATTGAGAGGAAACGTTATAAAAATTAAAAACAATTTATCATAAATAAACCCATGAATAAAATTAGTTTGATAAATTCTTCTGTAAGAAGATACTCATTTTAATACTTTCAAACACCAATGCGAACTTTTTTTTAAAAAAGATTTATTTATTTGTGTATTTGTTTGTTTATTTATTTATTTATTTATACAAGCACTGGGTACAGTCAGAAGCACAGGAGGGTGAGAGAATTCACCAGAGCCAGAGCGGGGAACAGAACAGGCAAACTGAGGAAACACACTGCTGAGGGGAGCAGCAGGCGTGCGCGGCAGGGGAGGTCTGTCACACCATGTGGGACCCTCGCCCAGCGGCCTGGGATCGAACCGGTGCTGCAGAGGCTGCGGGCAGCTTCGCAGCACAGCACTCAACCGCTTCGCCACCCGGGAAGGCCCAATGCGAACTTTTTATGTTACATTAATATACTATGTATTCATTAGTTTTTAATTGTCTAATACTAAACTGTTAATTTTTACCCTTTTTTTCTATTAAAATAACAAATAGTTTCTTCAAAAGTTTACTACTTTAACATTGCTTTATTCTTATGGACCATGAAATGGACCATGAAATCAAGTTAGAAAATAATGATTTCACCAAACAAAAGGATAAACCTCTCCTTACTAGCTGAACTCTGGTCACACTTTTATAAATAAAATTGCTCATATAAATCAATATTCTCTTAATTTTTATTCTAAAATTGTAGATTACTTTGGCACACTTTTGGTTAAAATAAATAATTAACAGATGGATTCATTGCACAAGTGAAGATTTCGCTAATGTTTATAAATGTGCTGTCTGCGGTCCTCCCCTGGCGGCGCAGTGGTTGAGCGTTGGGCTGCAAAGCTGCCCGCAGCCTCTGCAGCGCCAGTTTGCTCCCCGCCAGCTGGCGAGGGTTCCACATGGCGTGCAGAACTCTCCTGCCGCCCGCTGCTCCCCTCAGCAGTGTACCTCGGTCCTTCTGCCTGCTCTGCTCTCCCCTCTGGCTCTGGTGAATTCTCTCACCCTCCCGCGCTTCTGACTGTACCCACTGCTTGTATAAATAAATAAATAAATCTTTTTTTAAAAAATGTGCTGTCTGAATATATAGTAAAAGAAAAAAATAGTAAAGTAATTGTGTGTAATGATTTATTCCACTTTAAATTAGAAAATTTAAACTCAGATTATTCTAATATTTTATTTAGCTTTGTGTTCTTCCTTCAGTTACATAGATAAGAAAGTAACTTCTACATTTAAAATTAATTATCACCAAAAAAATTATCACAACTTTTACAAGTTAAAAAAATTACTGTTACTTCACAAAATCTCTTATCAAAGCAATTGGATGTGCTAATATTATTCCACCCATCAACTCCAGGTGTGAGAAAATGCTCATATTGCATTTCTATTTTTTAAGTATTAGTGAAACATTTTATTATATGGAAATGCTTATCATTTGAATGTTTGAGGAAGGTTTGAAAATTATCCAACTTGATCCTGCAGTTGATAAAGCCTCTCTATAAATGATAAAATATGCAGTAGGATGTGTAAGGATGTCAAAGCAGCCGTTCTCTACCTGAGAATTCTGTCTCTCCAGTGAATATTTAGCAAACTCTGGAGACTTTTTTGGCTGTCACAGCTGGGCAGAAGAATTCTACTGGAATCTGATGGGTAGAGGCCAGGTATAATGCTAAATTTCCTACAATGAAGAGGATAACCTCCATCATACATCATCCCACAAGAAAGAATTATCCAGCCTCAGGTGTCAATAGTGTTGAGATTGACAGACTCTGGACCAACACATTGAGAATCTCAACACTAAAATAGATTAAATTGTATCCAAATGCAAACTTTTATCCTGAAGTCAGTATTATTGCAGTTATAATTGTTTCAGCCAATTATAAGTTATACTGCAAAATGTAACTAGAAAGAACCTAATAATGGTTGTAGTATAGAATCATTTGTTCAAACATCACTTTCGTAGATCTGTGATTTGACTGTAACTAAACACATTTTTTTGTTAAACCTTCTTGTGATTAACTTGCACTGTTAAAATCCCTGAAATCGCCAATAAGTATTACCTTATTTTATGAACGTATAAATTATTTAGATATTTCTAGGAGAAACTTTTTTTTAAAGATTGATTGATTGATTTATAAAAGAACCAGGGTACAGGCCAGATATGCGGGAGGGTAAGAGGATTCACCAGACACAAAGCGGGGAACAGAGCAGGCAAACTGACTGAAATACACTGCTAAGGGAAGCAGCAGGAGAGACAGGAGAGGTCTACCTCGCCATGGGAGTGGATACACGGCCGGCGGGGATCAAACCGGCACTGCGGAGGCTGCTGACAGCTTCACAGCACTGCGCTCAACTGCCTGTGGCACCAGGGAGGCCCAACTAGGAGAAACTTCTGACATCAGTTATTTGTATGCTAGGCCAGAATGCAGCAGACTAATTTCTTTTTGTGACCAATGGAAATATTACATACAAGTTCCAACATTCATATAGTAACTTGAAAATAGAGGTGGTAAAATCAATACATATTTAAAGATACCAGAATTTAAGTGAATCTAGCCAGTTTAATGAGTAAACCTTCTGACTACTGGAGAAATTTTGTTTTCCTTAGCTAATCTTTTATTATCAATTACAATTTTAAAATCAAGGTTTGATTCAGATTCCAGGACAGGTTCTTAACTAATCAGAGCTAAAACACAGATGAAAAAGAAAAGCTGAAAATATGGAAAAGAATGAGAATACATGGAAGACATTTTTCTATTTAATATGAACAAATGTCCAACATTTTTACATTTATGTAAATTTAAGTAGAATATTATTGATCTTTTCTTAGATAGGGCTCGTGAAATAATTTATATGTTTGTGATAATATGCAAAACTCTATTATTGTAAAATCTAGATTTTATAGATCAATTTCATAATATTCTAATATAAATCTTAAAGTTTCATAAATTTTTTTATGAGATTTACAAATGTATACTCAGTAAACAGGATTTTTGACAAAATGTAGGAAATATTCCACAGTTTACTTCATCTTAATCAATTTGCATCACACTGAATAATAATGGATAAGTGGATAGAGAAGGAAAAAACAAGAATGCTACAACTGAATTCTGAAAAAAGCTGAGTACACATTCTTCTCAAGTGTACATAGAACATTCTCAAGGGTAAAACACATGATGGGTCACAAAAGGAGTGTTAATCTTCAGAATCATGAAGATTGAAATTGTGTCAAGCATATTCTGTGATCACCATGGTATCAAAGTAGAAATCAACCAAAAAATAAAGTAGGAAAAAAAATCATAACATTGATACTGAACAGCATACTACTGAATGATTATTGGGTTAAATATGTATGTGTGTATATATATATATATATATATATATATATACACACAGACATATCTACATATGTGTGTGTACATATACATACATACACTGATGGTGACCTAAGTGTCCACATCATATTCTAGTACAGGTAACCATTTTCCTGAAGGTATATTTTGCCCCCAAAATATTCTATCTGGATTTGTGAATTGTCTTATTGAAACAAATATGATGCAGAATTCTAGTTTAAAATTCAATTGTACATAGTAAGATCTCTGATATTTCTGACACTATTCAGGAAAAATGAAGCAATTAAGTAAAGTAATAAACACACTATAAGAAAGCTTATTTAGTAAGTTTCATTTAATTCTTAGAAAGAGCTTGAATAATTTAGCATAGTCCCTAATAAAAGCAATTGAATTAAATTGAAGTATCAAGTTGATATAGTTAATAACAATTGCATAGTCACTAATAAAAACAATTGAATTAAATTGAAGTATCTAGTTGATATAGTTAATAACAATTGCTACAAGCATAAATTACTCTGTTGGTAATAAATACAAAATGTGGTATGGCATTTAGTTTGCTTAACAATTCAATGGTTTAATAGTATACATTTGATTTTAGAGTACTAATGCTACGAAATGAAAATTGCTTCTTAGTAGGTTCTTTAACTTTATACCATTATTTTTCTTTCATTTCTTAGCAGTTTACCAAATCACAAACTTGATTTTGATTAGAGAAAAATGTCTTTTTCAGAAATTAAAATTGGAATTTACTAATTGTTTAGCCATCTACTGTCATTGGTGGAGTTTACTACTTCCCAAATATATACATATATATGTATATATATACATACACACACATATATTTTATATATTTATTTATTTATTATATATTATTATATTTTATATTAATTATTATATCAAAATAATTATATTTATTAATTATTAATTATATTAATATAATTATTGTATTAATATATTAATATATATTATTTATTATATATTATATATTTATTATTTATTTATATATATTTTTATATATTTTATATATATATATATAAAATCTTGCTATTACCGGATTTTTGAAAAGTTGTGATTTCATTGAATTAAAATATGATAACCAAAACATAACATCAAAGTGTATCATGTGAGCTATGCTTTAATATCTAGGCTTCAGTGTGCCTACCATTTTGTACATGAAATTAGTTTAACATAAGCTGTATAACTTATTTATTTAAAGCTGTAGTCAGTGTTTTGTTATTCAGTAGCTAATAATCAAATTGTAGTGAATTATATCCTAGCCGTCACACTTTATTTGGAGATATATATATAGGTATATCCACATGCAAAGGAATGAAACTAGGTCACTATCTTGTACCATACACAAAGGTTAATCCACAGTATATTAAAGGCTTGAATGTAAAATTTGAAACCATGAACTATGTAGAAGAAAACTTGGGTGATATTGTCCTTGACATCAGCATTAGAGACATGTTTCAGAAATCCATTTCCAAGGCAAAGAGTATAGAGGCAAAAATAAACAAATCAGACTACAAACTTAAACCCTTCTGCATAGAGAAATAAACATTCATAAAAACAAAAAGACATGCAATTTGTTGCAAATTGCAGGTAGTTTATCTCTTTTGTATAGCTGACTAGTATTTCACTGTTTACCATATTTTTCTAAACCACTCATCTGCCTGTGAAAATTTAGGTTGTTTCCATAACTTACTTGTAAATAGTTTTGCAATGAAAATAATAGTGCATATATCCCTTCAAGTTAGTGTTTTTTTGCATTGTTTGGGTAGATATCCAGGACAGGAATTGCTGAATAATATGGTAGATCTATTTTTATTATTATGAGAAAACACCATACTATTTTCTACAGGGGCTAAGCCAGAGTACATCACCACCAACACTGTACAAAGGTTCATTTTTCTCCTCATCCTTGCCAAAACTTGTTGTTTCTTGTGTTTTTGGAATACAGGAATATGGATCAAATTCAAGATCATAACGTTAATTGAAATAAGTCATGAGAGAAAAGTGGATAGTGTTACTTATATATAATATAGAGAATGAAAAATATAAACTTTTCCCATTAGTGACAACATGGACGGCGCTAGAGGAGATTATGCTAAGTAAAATAAGTTAGAAAGAGAAAGACAAATTCTGGATGATGTCATTTATATGTGGAATACAAAGAAACAAAACAAAGTGTCAGATAAAAACAAACCAGTAATAGGGCCTCCCCGGTGGCATGACAGGTTGAGCACAGTGCTGCGGAGCTGTCCGAAGTCTCTGCAGCACAGGTTTGATTCCCGGCCTGCCAGGGAGCTACCCACATGGCGCAGCAGACCTCTTTTGTCTTGCTCGCTGCTCCCCTCAGCAGTGCTTCTAATCAGTCTGCCTGTTCTCCCCACTGTCCCTGGTGAATCCTCTCACCCTCCGCACCTCTGGCCTGTACCCCAGTTTTTGTATAAATAAATAAATCTTTAAAAAAGATCAGTAACAACCTAGAAATCTGACTGTATGATTGAGGCTACAAGAGGAAAAGGTGATGCGCAAAGTGGAGAGGGCACACAACAAACTATGGTGGACTATGGGTACTTTGGTAGTAAGTGTGATGTGGTAACATACATCTAAATTGTGGGGTCCTAAACTTCTAAATAATATACAGTGTTGTAAGCCAATGTTACCTCAACTAAAATGAATAAAGAAATCTGTCTTTTTTGATTTTTTTAAAGATTTATTTATTTATGCATACTAGAGCTAGGATACAGGCCAGAGATACAGGGGGTGAGAGGATCCACTAGAGACAGAGTGAGGAACAGAACAGGCAGACTGACTGAAATACACTGCTGAGGGGAGCAGGGGCAAGACAAGAGAGGTCTGCCTCGCCATGTGGGTAGCTCCCTGGATGGCTGGGGATCAAACTTGTGCTGCAGAGACTGAGGATTGCTTCATAGTGTGGTGCTTAACCCCTTCGCCACCAGGAAGGCCCTCATTTTTTTATTTTTAAAAGGAGAAAAATGAAAATAAGGACATCCTACTGAATGGAAGAAGATAATTACAGATAATACATCCAACAAAGGGTTAATATCCAATATTTATGAAGAACACATGAAATGCACAAAACAAAAAATTCAGTAAAAAATGGGCAGAAGATCTGAATAGACACTTCTCCAAAGAAGACATAAAGATGGCCAACAAATGAATGAGATGATCATCATCACTTATTATCAGGAAAATGCAAATTGAAATCACAATGAGTTATCAACTCACACCTGTGAGAATGGCACACATTAAAATAACAAGAAAAAAACAACTATTGGCAAGTATGTGGAGAAAAAAGGAAACCTTACACACCGTAAATAGGAATGTAGACTGGTCTAGTACTTATGGAAATTACTATGGACGTTTCTCAAAATATTAAAAATAAATTCACCGTATGCCCAAACGATTTCACTCCTAGGTGTCCAGCAAAAGAATGCTAAAACACTAGCTCATGGAATCTATGCACGCATATATTTATTACAGCACTATTTCACTAGCCAATTTATGGAAGCAATAACCAAGTCATACCTAGGAAACAATCTCAGTGCCCAAGGACAGATGAGTAAATTAAGAAGATATAGTATATATACATATTGGTGTACTACTTAACTAACTTAACTGTAAAAAATGAAATCTTGTTTGTAACAACATGGGTGGAACTGAAGGGAATTTTGCTAAATGAAATAAATTAGGAGAAAGACAAATACCTTATGTTTTCATTTATATGTGAAATACATAACTAAACAAAACAAAGGAACAGACAGTACAAACCTGGAAATCTGACTACAGAACTGAGGTACCAGAGGGAAACAGTGGGAGGCCGGAGTAAATGAAGAGACAATTTAAAAAATTAAAAAAGTAAGTGTAGACTTCTAAGCAAATATACTATCAGCTTGTAACCCAGCCCCTTCATAAACCAGGAAAACACACTAACCTCCATGAAAGGCTAATTCTAGCAAATATCCTCACTGAAAAATGGCATTTACAGCCTTTTTAAATTAAAATAACTAAAATAAAAATTCAAAGTTGTTACTACATATCTCTCCAACAGAATCCACTGCAAAATGACAATAGTCATTGACTTATAAGAAAAGAAATATGTGAAAGGAAATATTTTCAATACAAATAAGACAACAGGGAAAAGTTTAGTTTTTTAAATTGCGTATAGATGATATGTAAAGAAATCAATTCCAGATGATATATTCTGTACATGAGAAAGTGTTAACAGTATCAGTATCATAGTCATATGGAGGATCAGCAGTAGGCAAAAACAATGAAGCAAAAGGAAACATTCAATTCAACAGATAAGCTAGAGAGTACAAATGGAAGATAATTTTCAAGTTGAATTAGGTTCAGAAATTACCATACAGCCAATAGCATTGATTGAAAAGAAAATAATGCCATTATAAGTTTCTCTGTATACAGAATTATGTGTGAAAAATTAGTTCAAGCTATAAAATAAGGATTTAAAAGATTATAAATGACAATTATACTAAAATTGGGAAAGAATATAATTAATTTTATGTATAGAGCAAAATCAATAACTAATGTTTTCTAGAATACATCTCTTAAGGAAATGCAAATGGACAACAGGTATATGGAAAATGCTCAGCATCACTTATAATCCAGGAAATGCAAATCAAAACCACAAGGAGATACCACCTTACACCAGTGAGAATGTCACATATTTAAAAAACAGGCAAAAACAAATGTTGGCGAGGATGTGGAGAAAAAGGAACTCTCCTACACTATTGGTGGGAATGCTAACTGGTCCAATCACTATGAAAGCTGTGTGGCAGTTTCTCAAACTACTGAAAAATGGAGCTACCTTATGAACCAACAATTCCATTCCTAGGGATCTACCCAAAGAACACAATAACATTAATTCAGAAAGAAACCTGCACTCTTATGTTTATTGCAGCACTATTTACAATATTCAAGATTTGGAAACAACCTAAATGCCCCAAAACAGATGACTGGATCAAGAAGACGTGGTATATATACCCAACGGAATACTATTCAGCAGTCGAAAAAGATAAATTCATGCCATTTGCAGCAACACAGACGGAGCTGCAGGGGATTATGCTCCATGAAATAAGTCAGAAGGAAAAAGAAAAATATCGGATGCTTTCACTTACAGGAGGAATATAGGGGAACCAAATAAGGGATCATGGGAAAAAAAAAGATAAAACTAGCAGGCAACTATAAATCAGAGGCATTCATCAGGGGAGGGGGAGGGAGAGGGAGAAGGATTAAAACAGGGATGGAATGAACATAAGAGACTATGGTGATAGTTCACAGATGACTTGGCGGTGGGAATTTCATGGGGACTACACCTGAGAGGAAAAAGCAAACTGTACAAAAATGAATAATGATGGAGGGGGCGGAGCAACATGGCGGCGAGGAGACACTGCGAGTAAGATCTCCCATTAAAAAAAGTTAATAGGGAGGAAAAGCGGAAGGTCCCAGTGAGAACTGGGACACGGAAGATAAACGGTCGACTCCAGCAAACTGCCCGAAGAAGAAAGTTGCCATAAAAGAGGGCGAGAAGGGAGGGAAGCGCAGAACCCTGCTCCCCTCCCCCGCCCACAGAGGCCGCACTCTCCGACCGGCAGAGACAAGGGAAACAACAAACCAAAACGCCCAACAAGAAAAACGGATGCAGCAAGCGGGACTGTGAGTGGAAAGGAACTATTTCAGCCACCACACCCCATGAACGGGAGCTGAGGCGAACCCTGCAGGATCCGCCGCGGAGGTGAGCTCTACACGCCATTAAAGAGAGCCCCGCCCACCAGGAGGAGACCAGCACCAGCACACAGCCCCGGCCGCCCGGTAAGCTTGCGCGAAAGCGGCACTCGGATTGCAGCTGCCCAGGGCCCTGCGCCTGCGACCTAGGCTTGCGGGGAGACAGCGGAGGCCCTCCCTGAGTGAGCTGGAACAAGGTGCCCAGGCAGGGGAGCGGGATTCAAAAGGCGCCATTCCCGCGCCACTGATTTGGGCTACAGCCCGCGTCCTGGAACTGAGGGCTTTGGAACTGAGACCCGGGGCACGAAATTAGGGGCGTGGGTTCCCCACGACGGTGGGGCACAAGGCAGACACAGCACCCCAAAGCCGTTGAGGTGTACCCTACCATCCCCGCTCTGCTCCCTGTCCCACGGGGTGGAAAATCAGCTCCCCAAGGGCTCTAGGAGAGATCTCTGGTGCCACCTAGCGACTTGACCCCAGCACAGGCTACTGAAGGAGCTAGTGGCCAGCTGGGGAGTTAGCCCACACCGGGCCCCTTCTGAACAAGTAGTCTGAGCCCACAGGGAGAGCGAGCACCCACAGCCGGGGCAGACCAGGCGCGCAGAAGAGTGTGCCTGAGACCGGACGCGCAGGGAGTGTGTCCCACTTCACCATTTTAGAACAGGGACATTTCTTCAGTAAAGACTACCTGCAGAAGGCTTCCTCAGGAGCCAGAGGTGAGCGGGGGAAGTTCGCCCACGCCAGACCCCCTCTGGCCTGCAGTCCAAGCCCAGAGGGGAGCAGGAACCCACCGCCGGGGCAGACCAGGCGCACAGGGGAGTGTGTCCCCACATCGGCATTTTAGAACAGGGACCTTTCTCCAGTAAAGGCTGCTTGAAACTGACAGATGACTCCTGGAAGAACCAGAGGGGAACAGAGAAGCCCACCCAAGATGCCGGCCAGTCCCAACAACACAGTGTCCCAACGCATACGGCAAATTAGAAAACAGACAGTAGGGAGGAGAAGAACCACACGCAACCTAGCAACTCTCCAGAGAAAAAGCACACCACAAAAAGAAAGCCAGCCCCCAGATTGCAACGACAATAACTTGGAAGAATTTCTGAGCCTTCCAGAAAGAGAATTTAAAATTGCCGTGATTAAAAAACTGACAGAAGTCATAAAGGAAAACAATGATAAGGGAAAAATAATCAACGATCAGAAGAATGCAATTGAGTCCCTAGAGAGGGAAAACAATGGTCAGAAGAAAGAAATTGAGTCCCTAAAGAGGGAAGTAAAAGAAATGCAGGAGATCAAAGAATTAATGGAAGAACTAAAGAATTCTGGGAAAAGCAATGAAAGCAGAATAGATGAAATGGAAGAACGAATAAGTAATCTTGAAGACACAGAAATAAAAAGAACCAAAACAGAAAAGGAAAGAGAAGTACGAAGGAAAAAGAACGAAGAAAGACTTCGGGAACTATCTGACTCCATGAGGAAAGGAAATATAAGAGTTATAGGAATACCAGAAGGAGAGGAGAGAGATGTAGGAACAGAGAAAATATTCAAAGAGATAATTGAAGAGAACTTCCCAAATGTGAAGAAGGAGCTGAAAATTGATATACAAGAAGCAAGAAGAACACCAAACTTCCACGACGAAAGGAAAAATACAGCAAGACACATAATAGTAAAGCTCCCAAGAATCCAGGACAAGGAAAAAATAATGAAGCTGGCAAGAGGGAAGAAACAGATAACATTCAAAGGAAAACCAATCAGGCTGACATCAGACTTCTCCGAAGAAACACTACGGGCAAGGAGAGAGTGGAGGGACATAGTCAACAGACTCCAAGAAAACAGATGCCAACCAAGAATACTCTATCCCGCAAAGCTCTCCTTCCTCTTTGAAGAAAGAATATGGACCTTCCCAGACAAACAGAAACTCCGGAATTTCATTGCAACTAAACCCCCACTCCAAAAAATACTACAAGGAGTCCTAAAGCCAGAACCTCAGAGCGACGAATAACAATGAAAGAAGGCCAAAAAAAAAAAAGTTATTAAAAGAATAAATAAATAAAATCAAAGGAAAGACAAATACAATGGCAAATACAGATGTTAACATATCAATATTAACTCTAAATGTAAATGGACTAAACTCTTCAATAAAAAGACACAGAGTTGCAGCCTGGATTAAGAAACAAAACCCAACCTTTTGCTGTCTCCAGGAAACACATTTAGCTACAAAAGATAAAAATAGGCTCAAAGTTAAAGGATGGAAAACAATCCTACAAGCAAATGGACCAAAAAAGAAAGCAGGAACAGCTATACTTATATCAGATAAAACAGATTTCAAACTCAAAAAGATAAAAAGAGACCCCAATGGTCACTACATTATGATCAAGGGGACAATACTTCAAGAAGAAATAACACTCATTAACATATACTCACCAAACGAAGGAGCACCAAAATATATCAGACAACTGTTGTCCTCTCTGAAAACAGACATCAGAGAAAACACATACGTAGTGGGAGACTTCAACACACCACTATCAACAATGGATAGATCAACAAGACAAAAAATAAGTAAAGAAACCAAAGCTCTAAATAAAGACCTAGAGCAATTGGGCTTAACAGACATCTATAGAACACTAAACCCCAAAAAAACGGAGTACACATTTTTCTCAAGCGCACACGGATCATTCTCCAGGATCGATCACATACTGGGGCACAAGACAAACATCAACAGATACACCAAGATTGAAATCATATCAACCATCTTTTCTGACCATGAAGGCATCAAACTAGAAATAAACCATAAAAAGAAGGCAAGGAACTTTCCTACCTCATGGAGATTAAAAACCACACTACTGGAAGACCATTGGACTAATGAGGAGATCAAAGAAGAAATTAAAAAATTTTTTGAATTGAACGACAAGGAGGACACCAATATCCTAAATGTATGGGATGCAGCAAAAGCAGTAATAAGAGGAAAATATATAGCAATAGAAGCTCACATCAAGAAACAAGAAAGAACGCAAAGAAACAACCTAATCTCGAAGCTCAAAGATCTAGAAAAAGAACAACAAAAAAACCCCAAAACCAGTAGAAGAAAAGAAATAATAAAAACCAAAGCAGAAATAAATGAAATTGAAACTAAAAAAACAATCCAAAAGATCAATGAAACCAAGAGCTGGTTCTTTGAAAAAATCAATAAAATAGACAAACCCCTAGCCAGGCTCACAAAGGAAAAAAGGGAGAAAGCACAAATAAACAGGATCATCAATGAAAGAGGAGAAATCACAACGGACACAGCAGAAATCAAAAGAATAATCAGTAACTACTATGAACAGTTATATGGAAACAAGTTTAACAATCTAGAGGAGATGGACAAATTCCTACAACTCTACCATCACCCAAAGCTAGATAAAGAAGAAATAGAACACCTAAACAGACCAATTACAATTAGCGAAATTGAAATGGTAATCAAAAACCTCCCCAAAAACAAAAGCCCAGGACCTGATGGATTTACAAATGAATTCTACCAAACATTCAGAGACGAATTAGTGCCTATCCTTCACAAACTCTTCCAAAAAATTGAGAAGGAAGGGACAATACCAAACACGTTCTATGAAGCCAACATTACACTAATACCAAAACCGAACAAGGACAACACAAAAAAGGAAAACTACAGGCCAATCTCCCTAATGAACACTGATGCAAAAATCCTCAATAAAATTTTAGCTATCAGAATCCAACAATGTATCCATAAGATAATTCACCACGACCAAGTTGGATTCATTCCAGGGGCACAAGGATGGTTTAACATCCGAAAATCAATCAACGTTATCCAACACATCAACAAAAAGAAATATAAAAACCATATGATAATATCAATAGATGCTGAGAAAGCTTTCGACAAAGTGCAACACCCATTCATGATAAAAGCCCTTGAAATTCTTGGGATACAAGGAACATACCTCAACATCATAAAGGCCATCTATGACAAGCCAACAGCCAGTATCATTCTCAATGGTGAAAAGCTGAAAGCAATTCCATTAAGATCTGGAACAAGACAAGGATGTCCACTCTCACCATTGCTTTTCAATATAATACTGGAAGTCCTAGCCAGGGCAATAAGACAAGAGAAAGACATCCAAGGAATCCAAATAGGAAAAGAAGAAGTCAAACTATCACTATTTGCAGACGATATGATATTATACATAGAGAACCCCAAAAACTCCACAGAAAAGCTAATTCAACTCATCAATCAGTTCAGTAAAGTGGCAGGATACAAAATCAACACGCAAAAGTCAGTAGCCTTCCTATACACAAACAATAAATCTGAAGAAGAAGAAATCAAAAAGACCATCCCTTTTGTTATTGAAACAAAAAAAATCAAATATTTGGGAATAAATCTAACAAAAGAGGTAAAGGACCTATACAAAGAAAACTATAAAACACTGTTAAAAGAAATAGAAGAAGACACAAAGAAATGGAGAGACATCCCCTGCTCATGGATTGGAAGAATAAACATTATTAAAATGGCCATCCTTCCAAAAGCAATATACAGATTCAATGCTATTCCAATCAAAATTTCAATGTCATTCTTCAAAGAAATAGAACAATTATTGATGAAATTCATATGGAATCACAAAAAACCCCGAATAGCCAAAGCTCTCCTGAAAAAAAAAGAAGGGAATGGAGGCATCAGACTCCCAGACTTCAAACTATACTACAAAGCCATAATCATCAAAACCGCATGGTATTGGAACAAGAACAGACATACAGACCAATGGAATCGAATAGAAAATCCAGAAATAAACCCACAGGTTTATGGTCAACTAATCTTTGACAAAGGAGCAAAGACTATGCATTGGAGCAAAGAAAGTTTGTTCAATAAATGGTGCTGGGAAAACTGGGTCGCTACATGCAAAAGAATGAAGCTTGACCACCACCTCACACCATACACAAAAATCAACTCAAAATGGATTAAAGAACTAGACATAAGACCTGAAACCATAAAATATATAGAAGGAAATATAGGCGAAACACTACGTGATTTGCACATCAAAGACATCTTTACAGACACATCACCCAAAGCAGTGATAGTGAAGGCAAAGATAAACAGCTGGGACTATATCAAATTAAAGAGCTTTTGCACAGCAAAAGAGACAATAACAAAAACAAAGAGAAACCCCACCAACTGGGAGAACATCTTTGCACCCAACACTAATGATAAAGGACTGATCACAAAAATCTGCAAAGAGCTGATGAGACTCAACAACAACAAAGAAAATAATCCAGTCAAAAAATGGGCAGAAGAGCTTAAAAGAAACTTCTCTGAAGAGGAAATGCAAATGGCCAACAGGCATATGAAAAAATGTTCAACATCACTTGTCATCAGGGAAATGCAAATCAAAACTACCATGAGATACCATCTTACACCAGTGAGAATGGCACATATTAAAAAAACTAGCAATAACAAATGTTGGCGAGGGTGTGGAGAAAAAGGAACTCTTCTGCACTGTTGGTGGGAGTGCAAACTGGTCCAACCACTGTGGAAAGCTGTGTGGAGATTTCTGGACCTACTAAACATAGAGCTTCCATATGACCCAGCAATTCCACTCCTAGGTATTTACCCAAAGGACACAGAAACATCAATTCCAAAGAGCACCTGCACCCCTATGTTTATAGCAGCACTGTTTACAATAGCTAAGCTTTGGAAACAACCCAAATGCCCAAAAATAGATGACTGGATCAAGAAGATGTGGTACATATATACCATGGAATATTACTCAGCATTCAAAAAAGATAAACACATGCAATTTGCTGCAACATGGATGGCGCTGGAAGGGATCATGCTCAGCGAAATAAGCCAAAAAGAAAAAGAAAAATACCGGATGGTCTCACTCATAGCAGGAATCTAGAAAACTTAAATAAGGGACCAGGAAAATGAATAACTATAAGAAAGTGAAAATCAAAATCAACAAAAAACTATGAACCAGAGACACTTTTAGGGGGGCGGGGACGGGAGGGGAGGGATTGGGGTCAGAATGGGGGGCTGCAATTGTATGGGGAATATAACAATAAAATTTATAAAAAAAAAAAAAGTAAAAAAAAAAGATAATAAAAAATAAAATAAATTAAAATAAAAAAAAAAAGAATAATGATGTAAATATATATATATAAATTAAAAATAAAAACAGTAATAATGACAACAAAAGGTGAGAATGAAAAAAATATACTTCTCTTCAAAGCACTCAGAAAATTATATATATATATACACACACACACTTTTTTTCTTATTTCATTAATATTTATAATATCCCTGCCTATCAGATAAGGGTAATTTTAATTTCTCCATTACAAAGGAGAGGAACTGAAGGCATAGATAGCAAGTTTGAAAATTAAGATAATAGAAAATCTCACATAATTACCACCACTAGCACAGTGATTACCATTTTTTCAAAAATGTTTTAATTTCAGTTTCAAAACTGTTTTGCAGATACATGTTGGCAAAATGTATCACTGTCATAATTGCAGACCTAGAAAAATTAAGATATAAAATAATGGAGTTGGTTGGTGAAAATATATAAAAATAAATTTTAAAATTATAACTTTTCTGAAACTATGGAGAAAAAATAATTCTGTATTCTTTTTGTTAGTATGACCCATTTAAGATAAATTTTGTTTTAATAAACATGTTCATTTTTGCTATGACTAGTACACAATGTACTCACCATAGCATCTGTTATCAAATTCCTTGAAGACAGTGACAACGTTTCTAATGTATTTTTATGCCTGAAAACTTAGTGCACTGGACACTTGTTAAATATATGTTAAATTTTTAAGTGCATCCCATTCAGTGCTCAGCCATCAGCACATTGGAAACAGACACAAGCCATAGGTGGAGACTTGAAGGGCCAGATTTTCACTGTGCACCCCCGGCTGCACCCAGGAAGTGCATCCTATTCATGGTTCAGTCACCAGCACCTTTGGGTGCAGACTCAGGCCCCAACCTAGGCCATATAGGTAGGTCCTCCTTCTATATCAGGGAACTTCAGCAAACCTATGCCTTCTTGGCCAACAGAAATAGGTCCTAAGCTACCACTACTGGGCACAGTGAAGTCCTAATAACTCAGCCTTTTGATGCAACATCTTCCTGCCCTCCCAAGTGTCAGGACATGGCCTGGAATTGTCTTGGGGGAGGGTCTAGTACAGTTCCAGAAACTACAAGACTCCGGTAGCTGGGCTCACCATCAAGTAACCAAAATGTCCAGAACAGTAGCAGAGAAGGGCTCATATAAAACAAAAGCCCCTATTACACCAGAGCAATCCCAAAGTAAACAATGAGGAGAAGTAAAAATACAAATAGCCAAGTAAGCCCTCAGGGGAACAATACACCACAGAGAGAAAATAAAACTCCAGAGCCAAACCACAAAGACACAGAAGATTATCTTTACTAATCAGACACAGAATTCAAGATGGCCAAGACTAAGAAAGCTAAATAATGGGACTAGCACAAAGTAAACTCAGAAAAGGAAATGAATACTATGAGAAACACAGTCAACAAACAGAAGATTGAAATTGAAACTTTAAACAGGAAAATAATGGAATTACAAAGGGAAGCAAAAAATTCAGGAGTAAGCCTTAAAAGGTGAATTAATCAAAAGGGAGAATATATCAGTGAACTCAATGATGAAAAAGAGGCAAGAAGGAAGATAGAAAAGGAAAGAGAGAAACAAAGGAAAAATATGAAGAAACACTGAGAATTATCTAACACCATGAGGAAAGGAAATATAATGATCATAGGAATTCCAGAAGGAGAAAGGGAGAGAGACAGGAACTGAGAATCTAATTAAGGAAATAGTTGAGGAGAACTTCCCAAACTTGAAGAAGTAAATGAACATAAAAATACAAGAAGCAAAAACAACACATAGTTATCTAGCTGAAAGGAAAACTATAGCAAGACATATAGTAGTAAAACCCCCAAGGGTCCAAGACAAAGAAAAAATAATGAAGCTGGTGAGGGAAAAGAAACAGATAACATACAAAAGAACACCAATTTAATTAATATCAATCTATCTAATGAAACACTAAGGGTGAGAAAAGAATGGAATGACATATTCAAAATATTCCAAGGAAAATAACACCAGCCAAGAGTCCTCTATCCTGTAGATAAAAAGATAAGGACCTTCTCAGAAAAGGAAAATCTTAGAGAGTTTGCTCCCACCATACCCCCACCATGAAATGTTAAAAGAAATCTTAGGGTCTAAACTAGAGGAAGGCATGAGCAGAAATAACTGAATAAAAATTAAATAGAATCACAAAGCTAGGAACAAAATGGCAGTAACAGACATTTTCATCTCAATAATCACTCCAAATGTTAAAGGTCTGAACTCACTAATAAAAAGACAGCATATATATCAGAGGCAGAGTTGGAGCAGGTGCTCTGGCTGGGCCTCTGCGAGGTCTAAAGAGATCTGGAGGACTGGAAGTCATCTAGAAGTCTACAGAGTTTCACCGCATCCCGTAGAAATCTACTCTACAAAGGCTGGGAGCAGAATGAATCCTTCAAAGGTGGTCTGATGAATCTTCCTCCTTTCTTTGGAGGCCAGGAGCAGAATCCTCTTTTGAAGGTGGTCCAATGAATGCTTCCTCTTTAAAAGCCAACTGCTGACTGACTACTTTGAAGATGGGCCAATGAATCCTTCTCCCTTCAAAAGGCTGGAAGCAGAATCTGTCTTCTTTCTTTCGAGGCCAGACATAGGATGATTCACAAGGAGCACCGTCAGACTCAACCCAATGTTTCAAAGGGTTGTCCATGGCCTTTAGTTCTCTGATACCATCTCCTTGTGCTGTTGAATCCATCATTGTCTGGTCCACAGCCTCTGGTTCTCTGGCACTGTCTCCAGATGCTGTTGAGTCCATTGCTGTCTGGTACAGCATCTGGTCCAGCCTCAGACTGCTTCTATGGGCTGCTGCAATGTCACCTCATATTCCATGAGCAGCCTTTGTTTAGGGCTTCTGGACACTGTGGACACTAAGAGGGTAAGAAGCCAACAACTTGTGGCCTTAGAAACTCTTTCCTTCCCACCAATATCCTGTTTGTTAAATAAACCACGTGGTTGGACCCGAAAAAAACAAAGACACAGTATATATTTGGATTAGGAAGCAGGATCCAACCTTCTGCCACCTCCAAGAAATACACCTAATTACCAAGATAAACACAGACTGAAAGTAAAGGATTGGAAAATAATTCTATAAACACAGGGACAGCCACACATATGTCAGACAAAATAGACTTCGAGCTTAAAAAAGTAGCGAGACATGGAGTGACTGACACAATATAATGATCAAGGGAACAACACAACAAGAAGACATAACACTATATATATATATATATATATATATATATCATATACTCATAACTATATACACATCAAATGAAGGAGTACCAAAATAAATCATACGATTACCATCAAATTTCAAAACAGACATTGGAGAATATACATTCTCCAATGTGTGGTTGCGGATTTCATATACTCACCAATGGACAGATCAATGAGACAAAATCAATAAGGACACAGTTGCCCTAAACAAAGAACTAAACTGCATGAATTTAAGAGACACTTATAGGGCAGTACACCCCCCAAAAACCAAATACATATTTTTTCTGAAGTACACATGGGTCATTCTCCAGGAATGGCCACTGGGTTAATGAGGAAATCAAAGAAATAAAATACTTCAAGGCAAATGATAATGATGACAAATCCTTTTAAAATGTATGGAGCACAGCAAGCATTCTACAAGGGAAGTATGTAGCAACACAGGACCACGTAAAAAAATTAGAAAGAGCCCTAACAAACAATTTTTTTCTCATCTCAAGGAACTAGAAAAATAACAACAAAAAAACCCACAAAGGTCAGTAGAAGGAAAGATATGCTGAATCTTATCATATATTTTTCAGTATCTATTCATATGATTATATGTTTTTTATCTAACTTTTTGTTGTGGTGGTGAATTACATTGATTGATTTTCGCATGTTGAACCATCCTGCTTCCCTGGTATAAATCCCACTTGGTCATGATGTATAATCATTCTAATGTTCTAATGTATTGTTGGATTTGGTCTGCTAAGATTTTATTGAAGACTTTTACATCTGTGTTCATTAGCGAGATTAATCTGTAATGGGTTTTTTTTGTGTGTGTGTGTGTGTGTTGTCTTTGTTTGGTTTTGGTATTAGTGTAATGTTTGCTTCATAAAATGTGTTTTGAAGAATTCCTTCTTTCTCAATTTTTTTGAAGCAGTCTGAGCATGTTTAGTAGAGTTCACTTGTGCAGCCATCTGGTCTTGGAATTTTTTTTTTGGGGGGGAGAGTTTTGATTACTGTTTCATTTTCCCTGCTTGTGAATGGTTTGTTCAGATTTTCCATTTCTTCCCTATTCAATCTTGGATGTATAATTCTAAGAATTTGGCCATTTCATCTAAGTTGTTGAATTTGCTTGCATATAAATGTTTATATTAATCTTTTATTATCCTCTGAATTTCTATAGTGTCTGTTGTAATTTCTGCTCTTTCCTTTTTGATACTATTTATTTTTCTCTCTACTTTTCTTAGTGAGCCTACCTAGTGGTTTTTCAGTTTTGTTTATTTTTTCCAAATAATCAGCTTTTGGCTTCATTGATCTTTTAGACTGTATTTTTTATTTCTGTTTCATTTGTTTCCAAGAAATACACCTAAATACCAAGATAAACATAGACTGAAAGTAGGAGAATAAGAAAACAATTCTATAAGCACAGGGACAGCCACACGTATATAAGATTAAATACTTTGAGCTCAAAAAAGTAGCAAAAGACCATGTACCTGCAGCAATTAAAAGTCTCAGTGTAATCTCAATAAAAATCCTATTGGCATTCTTCAAAGAAGTAGAACGATTACTGAAATTCATATGGAAACACTAAAAACCCTGAACAGCCGAAGCTCTCCTGACTAAAAAGGGGTGAAAATCACACTTATGGACTTCAAACTATACCATAAAGCCATAATAATTTAAAAAGCCTGGTACTAGAACAAAAGTAGACACATTGACCAATGGAATAGAACTGAGAGCCCTCAGTTTTTGGACTGAGGACATTTATGGATAACTAATATATGGACACCTAATATATGGCAAAGAACCAAAGTATATACACTGGAAGAAGGCAAGACTTGAATAAATGGCACTGGGAAAACTGGACTGCCACAAGCAAAAAAATTAAACTAGACTACTATCTCACTATACATGAAAATCAACTCAAAATGGATAAAAGACTTTGAAGATTGAAACCATAATATACATAAAAGAAAACAGGCAAAACATTTCATGACAGAAACCTCAGAAACATTTGTGGACTCATCTCCAGCAGCAAGGAAAACAAAAGAGAAAATAAACAGCTGGGACCATATCAAACGAAAACACTTCTGTACAGTGAAAGCTACAGTGACCAAAATGAAGAGACACCCAACTGAATGGGAGAAAATATTTACACATCATACATCTGATAAGGGGTTGATATCGATAAGACCTACAAAGTGCATAACTCAACACAAAGAAAACAAACAACTTAATTAAAGAAATGGGCAGAAGAACTAAATGGAAACTCCTCCAAAGACGACATGCAGAGAGCCAACAGACATATGAAAAAATGCTCATCATTACTTATCATCAGGGAAATGCAAATCAAAAACACAATGAGATACCACCTCACACCTGTGAGCATGGCCCATATCAAAAAAACCTAGTGAGAGTGTAGAGGAAGAGGAAACCTCTTACACTACTGATGGGAATGTAGACTAGTCCATCCCCCATGCAAAGCAGTCTGGAGGTTTCTCAATAGGTTACAGATGAATCCGCTATATGACCAAGAATTCCACTCCTAAGTATCCATCCAAAGAGCTCAAAAATGCTAATTCAATATGCTCAGTGAAATAAGCCAGAAAGATAAAGAAAAATATCGGATAGTTTCACTTATAGCAGGAATATGGGGGAACCAAATAAGACATCAGTGTAAAAAAATAACAACAGTGCAAAAAAGCGAAACCAGACAATTATAAATCAGAGACATCCTGCAGGGGAGGAGGAAATTCTATGGCAACTACTCCTGAGGGGGTGTGGGGAAGGAGCAAATATTGTTTAAAAATGAACAATGATGTGAAAACTTTTTAAAATTAATTTAAAAACGTTTTAAATAAAAAAAAATAAAATACTAATTCAAGAGGAAACCTGCACTCCCATGTTTAGTGCAGCACTATTTACAATAGCTAAGATATGGAAACAAGCTAAATGCCCCAGAACAGATGAGTGGATCAAGAAGATGTGGTACATATACACAATGGAATACTACTCAGTAATCCAAAAAGATAAACCAATGCCATTTGCAACAGCGTGGAGGGAACTGGAAGGGATTATTCTAAGTGAAATATTCCAGAAGGAGAAAGAGAAAGATAAATGCTGGATGGTTTTAATTCTATGTGGAATCTAGAGAAATTAAACAAAGGATCAGACAAAGACAAATTCCATGACTGACCCTTGAAAGCAGATTGTAAACCTGAGAGACTCTGGAGGTGAGGGAGAGGGTTAGGTAGAAGGGGATAATAAAGAGTAAGAGGAGGAGAGCGCATGGGGGAGTTATGGGGACTATGGGCACTTTGATGGTGGGAAAAGTATGGTGACCACATGTGAGAGAAGTTCCATATTGTGAAAAAAATAAACAAGGATGCTTAAAAACAAACATATAGAGAGAAGGAATTAAAATTTTGATGCTACAAATCACTTTGAGCTATGATTATATAACAAAAATAATTCCTTTGAACAGATGAAGTCTGCTTGCTTTTTGTATTCATAATATGTTATTTGTTTTAATTTATCGGTTTCTTTATTACTCAGGTAACATTGGTTTACAACGCTGTATTTGATGTGGAAGCACTGGATTGCAACTCCTCAGATGTATGTTACCACAACACACCCACCAATGAGGGACCCATGATCTCCAACATAGTCCATTGGACTCCATGCACACCCTACTCTCCACCCTCCACTTTCCCCTCTGGTAGCCTTAGATCCACTATAAGATTTCAAGAGTATGTGTTAGTGTGGTTTTTGTCTGACCCTTTTCTTGATTGTCTATAGTCCACATATATGTGTAAACATCCAGTATTTGCCTTTCTCCTGACTTATTTTCTGTAACATAATCTCCTCCAATTCCATCCTTATCACAAGTAACTATAGTTCATTTTTTTCTTATAGCTGCAGAGTATTGCACTGTGCATATATGCCACATCTCCTTAATCCAATCATCTATCCTAGGGAATCTGATTTGTATCCACAGCATGACCATTATAAATACTGCTACACAAACAAAGAAGTGCATATATCTATTCTAATTTGATTTTTCACTCTCTATATTTTAATATCCTAAGATAAATACCTATGAGTGAATTGCTGGGTCATATGGTAGATCTACTTTTCAATACTTTGGGAAAACTCTATACTGTTTCCATAGTGCCAGGATGAGTCTATATTCCTCCCAAAAGTGTGCAAGAGTTCCTTTTTCTCCACATTCGCACTAACACTTGTTTCTGGTCTTTTTGATATGAACCATTTTTATAGGTGAGTGGTGGTATAACATTGTGATTTTGATTTGTATTTCATTGATGATCACTGATGATGAGCATTTTTTCATGTGCCTGTTGGCCATCCATATTTACACTTTAGAAAAATGTATGTTTACTTATTCTATCCTTTTTTATTGTTCTTGATGTTGTTGAGTTGAACGAGTTCTTCGATGATATTGGATATTAACTCCTTGCCAGATGTTTATTGTGTAAAAATTTCCCTCTATTTCATAGGGAATGATTGTCCACAATAGTTCTTTCAGTGTGGTAAACTTTTTAGTTTGATGTAGCTCCATTTGATTATTTTGCTTTTGCATCCCTTGCTGTTGGAGTGAAATCCCAAAAGCTATCCCTGATGCCATTGTTGTGGATTGTTTGCCTGTTTTCATCTATGTATTTTATAACTTCAAGTCTTTAATCCATATTGAATTGATATTTGTATAAGTTGTGTGGTAATGATGTAGTTTCATCTTTGGCAGGTGGTTGTCCAGATTTTCCACATCATTTGTTGAAGAGACTTTTCTTTCTCCAATGTATACTCTTGGCTCTTTCTTCTTAGATTAACTCTCAATTTAAGTATGGGTTTATTTCTGACCTCTCAATTCTACTCTATGTATCTATTTTTATTTCAAAACCACACTATTTGATGACTATAGTTTTATAATATAATTTGAAGTCTGGGAGTGTGATACCACCATTCTTTCTCATGATTGTTATAACTATTTGTGTTTACTATTTTTGTGTATCTATTTTGATAACTATTCATGGTTCCATCTAAATTTTAGTAATATTTATTCTATTTCTAGAAGAATGCCATTGAAATAGATAGAGATTGCATTGTATACTTATTGCTTTTGGTATGGTCATTTTAACAATTTTAATTCTTCTAATTTATGAGTAGGGGATAAATTCATATTTTGTGTCTTTCAGCTATATCTAAGAATTTCCATTGTACAGTTCCTTCATATCTTCTGTTAAGTTTACTCCTAGATTTCTAGTTCTTTTGGTGTAATTGTAACTGGGACTGTTTTCTTTCTGTCTTATTTATTTATTTTTTTCAATATAAAAATGAAACTTTTTGTAATTGATTTTGTAACCTGCCAATAAGCTATACTGATTTATTGCAAGTAATAACTTTTCAGTGGAATTTTTAGGGTTTTCGATGTATGTTAACATGTGGTTAGCAGACAGTGACAGAAAACAGCCTCCTTTACTATAGCATGAGAAAAAATTAAATAACTATGTGTAAATTTAAATAAAGAGGGGAAAATCTTTTTTTTTAAGATTTATTTATTTATACAAGCACTGGGTACAGTCAGAAGTGCTAGGGAGTGAGAGAATTCACCAGAGCCAGAGCAGGGAACAGAACAGGCAGACTGATGTAGCACACTGCTGAGGGGAGCAGAAGGCGTGGCAGGAGAGGTCTGCATGCCATGTGGGACCCTTGCCGGTGGCCAGGGATCAAAACGGCGGGAAAGCAAAGGCTGCAGGAAGCTTTGCAGCCCAGCACTCAACCGCTGTGCCACCAAGGGAGGCCCAGGGGGAGTATCTTTACAACAAAAACTTCAAGGCATTCTTAAAAGAAAAAGAAAATGACACACACAAAAAATGGAAAGTTATTCCCTACTTATGGACTGAAAGAATTATCATTGTTAAAATAGTCATCTTTCCAAAGCAATATACAGATCACTGCAGTACCTATCCTTGTTACAATGAAATTCTTCAAAGAAATAGAATATTCCAGAAATTTGTATGAAACCACAAAGAGCCCAAATAGACAAAGCAAGCCTAATAATAAAGGGAAAGGACAGAGGTACCATACTCACAGACTTCAAATTATATTACAAAGATACAATAATCAAAACATTATGGTATTGGAATAAAATTACACACAGACCTATGGAATACAATTGAGAGCCAAAAAATAAACCACAGGTATATTGACAGCTTATCTAAAACAAATGACCTAGTCTACACATTGGAGAAAGGAAATCAACTTCAAAAATCATCGTTGGAGTGAATAAAATGGAGGGGATTATGTTAAGGAAAACAGGTCAGAAGGAGAAAGGCAAATACCAGATGTTGTCACTTATATGTGGAATACAGAAAAATGAAACACAGGGTCAGATTAAACAAAAGTCATAATAAATCCTAGAAATCTGACTGTAGAATTGAAGCTACCAGAGTAGGTAGTGAAAAGAAGGAGAGCAAAATGGGATGAGGGTAAATTTGACTATGGTGGAGAACTATTCCTGCATTGATGGTGAGTGCGGTATGGAAACATAACCCCAAATGGTGTGATCCTATACTTTTTAATCATATACAGAGTTGTAAACAGATATTGCCTCAGTAAAAAAATATTTTTCATTTTCTTCCCAATTTATGTTTATTAAGGTAAAGTACATTTACATCTTCGTATCTGCTCTAGGAGTTATAGATTCAAAACTCCACAAATGCTATAATTTCACAGCTTGCCTACAAGTCCCCCAAGTATCCTCAACCATGTTCCACTGGGCCCTTGGCCTCATTCACTCTTCTCTAGAAAACTCCCCCTCCAGCCCCAAAAATACATTTTTAAAAATAGGTGAAACAGGGCCTCCCCGGTGGCGCAGCGGTTGAGCGCTGGGTTGCGAAGCTGCCCGCGGCCTCTGAGGTGCCGGTTCGATCCCCGGCTGCTCCCCGGCCACCAGAGGAGGGTCCCACATGGCGCGCCCTCTCCTGCCACCCGCTGCTCCCCTCAGCAGTGTACTTCAGTCCTTCTGCCTGCTCTGCTCCCTGCTCTGGCTCTGGTGAATTCTCTCACCAGCCCGCGCTTCTGACTGTACCCAGTGCATGTATAAACCAAACAAACAAAGAAATAATAAATAAATAAATAAATAAGACATGCCTCTAGAAAATTAAAAAAAATAAAATAAAAATAAAAATAGGTGAAACAGTGCCTCCCCGGTGGCGCAGCAGTTGAGCACTGGGCTGCAAATCTTCCTGCAGCCTTTGCAGCACCGTTTCGATCCCCGGCCACCAGCGAGGGTCCCACGTGGCACGCAGACCTTTCCTGCCACGCACACTGCTACCCTCAGCAGTGTACTTCGGTCCTTCTGCCTGTTTTGCTCCCCGCTCTGGTTCTGGTGTATTCTCTCATCCTCCCACGCTTCTGACTGTACCTAGTGCTTGTATAAATAAATAAATAAATCTTTAAAAAAAATAAAAATGGGTGAAACATCTAAATAAACACTTTACCAAAGAAGACAAACAGGTAGCCAATGAACATGAAAAAAATATTCATCATTACTTATTATACAGCCACTATTACCTTGATCAAAAAAACCCTATTACTAAGATAAGTATTTTGAATGAATAAAATTCAAAAAATGTTAATGGAAAATCTGAAAAGGAACATACCAAAGAATGAAACTGGACCACTACTTCACATCATATATAAAAATTAACTCTACATGGATCAAAGACTTAAATCCAATACCTGAACCCATACAATACATAGAAGGAAACAAGCACAGCACTCCATGATATTGGCTTCAGTGATGTCTTTGGGAACTCTACTCCAAACAAAAGGGAAACAAAAGTGAAAAATAAACCAAAAGGGCTACATCAAATTAAAGGTTTCTGCACAATAAAAGGTATTGTGACTAAAACAAAAGATACCCTACTGAATGACAGAATATAATTGCACATCATATACCCCACAAAGGGCAAATTTCCAATATCTAGAATAAACTCACGTAACTCAATATTAAGAAAACAAATAACCTAATCAAAGATAGGTGGAAGTCCCAAATGGATACTTTTCCAAAGATGACATGACTAAGAGGCAAACAAAAAACTGCTTATCAACATTTATCATCAGACAAATGCAAATCAAAACCACAATGAGAACCACCTCACACACATGTTGGCAAGGGTGAGCATTAAAATGAACACTCATACACTTTATGGGAATGTAGACTGGTCCAGTCTCTATGGAATATAGTATGAAGGTTTCTCAAAATATTAAAAATGGATGCATCATATGATCCAACAATTTTACTTCTAGGTGTCTATCCAAAGAATGCAAAAACACTAACTTGAAGGTCTATATGCAGCACTATTTACAAGAGCCCTGTTATGGAAGCAATCTAAGTGCCCAAAGACAAATGAGTGGATTAAGACAACATGACATATACACAATGGAATACTACTCAATTGTAAAACATTATTAACTCCTGTCATTTGGGACAGCATCTGGAGGGAATTATGCTAAGTGAAATAAATTAGAAGGAGAGACAAATACAAAATGGTTTTGTTGATATGTGGAATACAGAGAAACTAAAAAAAGGGTCAGACAAAAGACCTAAATAAGCAGTCATCAAAAGAAGACAAAGAGGATGGCCAATAGACACATGAAAACATGTTCATCATCATATATTACAGGGAAATGCAAATCAAAACCATAATTGGATTCCATCTCACACCTTTGACAATGGCCCATATCAAAAAGACCAAGAACGGTAAGTATTGGCTAGGATGTGGAGAAAATGGGACTTTTTTTACACTGTTGGTGGAAATGTAGATTTATCCAGCCCCTAGGGAAAGCAGAGTGCGTGTTTCTCAAATGATTAAAAACAGAGATACCATTGCAGGGCCCTAACCTAAAATTGCTCATTTAAAAATCACCTTTCATATCTCCTTCTATTTTTTATACTCACAAATATTTATTTCACTTGAATTTTCTTGAGATCTGTAACCTTTAATTCCTTGATATATTTATAAACAAATACATATTTACAATATGTCAGCATCACCTGAGCAGTTTTATCTTCCAGGCCAAACCTTTCAGATGATATACACTGAAATATCTTATTTGTTCTATGAATATATTTTTAATGTTGGTCATTATGTTAATCATACTCTGGTAGTGAAGTCAGTTAAATATCCACAACATTTTGAAAATCCCTTGACAGAAAACACATACATATGTTCTCAAACACATTTTCTAAGGTCATTAATTTGCAGGTACTATATTTCTTGCACCCCAAACTGTGTCTTCTAACACTCCATATACCATATAGATAATTAGAAATGAATTGATAACTGTGGTTCCTGTACACATATTTTGAAGAATAACAAATATTCACCAAGACCCAAATCAAGACAAAATATATGTTCTTCAGTTTAAGTAAAACTTATTGACTGAAAGGGTTACTTATCCTTTAACAGAAAATTAATGCTGTCTGTTTCCAAAAACTTGGGAAAAAATGAAAATATCTAACATTAATTGTATATTGTCTAAAATTAATCTCATTTTGATAACTCAAGAGGTACTTAAAGCTCTTGCCTTCACTTGAAATAATCATGAAAAAATATATGCTGGTAAATAAATGCTTTAGTCATCCCTCAAATAAATTTACTTATTATCTTTTTTCATAATCAAGATAAAGCTTTCTATGTAAAATAACCATCTGGAAAAACTGATGGTCAGGTTTGTAGATTCATTCCTCACATTTAGATTTATTTGCTTAGGTCAAGTTGGCAGCAGAGACATGATTAAACATTGATTCAAAGTAAGATACTGACATTTTAAGATATTAACACATATCTTACTAAAAGTACTGCAATATTGAGTATGTAATAGATTTAATAAGTGGCAGGGCTGAAACCCTCCCTTGACCCCTGTAATAGTCTGTTTGGGGAAACATAAACATGTGCTTGAAATGTGTATATATAAAATGAAGATGTGTTTGACTACATGCAATTGCATTGATGAATTCTTTCCACTATGTTTAGCTTAAAGTTTTAAAAAACTGAGGTGATGGCTGACCAAAATCTGAAGCACACTAAGACCCCTCCCCCACCTTTTTTTGTCTTTAAAAAGTGAGATTTCTTCAGTGAAGTGTTTTAAAAACGCACCTTTATTAGCTGGTAGTTTTGAACTCCGTTTATTCCTACATCAGGGTCAATGGCCGCTGGTAGAGCATATCGAGAGTTTATAGCCGAGTTCTCCGGAATTGATATGTTGATAACCGTTGCTGGGAATAATGGTGCATTATCATTTATATCTTCTATCATAAAACGTATCTTAACCAGTCTAAATATTTCATCCGGTAAAATGGCAACCTCCACTTCATAAAAGCAACGGGCTTCCACCAAGGTAGTGGCACACAGTTTCTCACGATCTATGCGCGCTCCTGTAGTGAAGATTTCACCAGTGCCCTCTTCGATTCGAATCAGTGGCACATCCCCAGTCTTGTACACTAGCTTGAACTGCATAGGAGATGTTAAGGATTTGTCTGGAATCAGCGACAAGTTGAGGTCTTTCAGCAACTCACCTATCAGGACGTTTTCTGGCATTTCTTCTCTTACAGTGTAGTTCTTCTCCTGGGCGCCAGACTGAAACACAACGCATGCTAACAGGACCGCAAATATATACGTCCCAGACAACAAGTCCATACCAGGCACAATTGTTGACAGTTCTTTGTATCAACCCACAGAAATCTGTCAAATGGAAAAAAAAAGAGAGAGAGAGAAATAAGAGAAAGAGGAAGAAGAACTTAATAAAGCCATTAAATGCATATTAACTAAATGTCCAGCTTTAAGTAAAAATCACTGAGTGAATAGTTGGCACAATCAGCAAAAATAATGACAAATTTGTTTTGAATATTACACATTTTTACATTAAGATAAAAAATGAAACAAGATACCTACAGTATTTAAGAAACTCAGAATATTTGTAAAAGTGTTCACCACTGATAAAATGTATAACATTATAATTCACCAAGATAGTAAGTATAATTTAAAATATTTAACTTAATAATTAAAGAAAAATAGTTATTTACTATCAATCACAAAATTATAATGATTTGTTGTTTATTAGGGCTTTTAAGTGTAATTATTCTATTATTAATGAATGATTTATACAATATTCCTATTCTGGGCATCAAAATGTAAATGTTTATTTAGATAAGTAGAAGAAAAAGAACTATGACATATGAAGACGTCAGGAAGAGTGGATTAAAGAAAAGTTCTTTCAGAGGGGAGAGGGTTTATATGACAGGAAGAAATATTGTGTGAAAAAAGGATTAATGTTTTCTGTCTTTGGATGAGAGGAAAAATAATAAATATAATCCATTGGTTGTTGGCAAAGGGCTATTAGAACTTTTGATGGTGGGTGTGATGTGTTATCACACATTTAAAGTGGTGGGTGAAACTTATAGACTGTTGTAAACCAATGTTACCTCAGTAAAAACAGAAACAGAAGTAGGTAAAAATTATATTGAGCAACTTCTAGATCAACATTAGCAACTGCTTACAAAAGTATTCTAGGGAAAAAAAGTTTTCAGAAGCTAGTGAATTTCATATGTTTGGAGGTACTAACATAGAACTTGGACCACCACTTTATATCTACCTATTTCTCATACACATTCCAAATATTCAGTATGAGAAGTGGCTTAGAAGACATCCGAAATCTGAGAATTTGTATATATATATTACAGAAAGTAGCCCATATAAAAATGGGTTTTCACATATGCAAACTGATGTAAGAACTACCCACATAAAAAATAAGAAAGACAAATAGATTTACTTTATCAAATTAAAATGGTGTGTCAACAATTTTTCTGGATGCCTTTTCCCCCACTGCTATTATTTTTCACTCACTGAGAACTACCAAATCGTTGTAGTTCTCCAGTTCTCATGACATTCAATAAGGAATATTTCCTTTTTATTTGCATTTCTTCTTCTAGTTTCCTTCGCAATTCTAATCTTGATTTGATTTTTTTTATATATGCTCAATACGTTACATTAAATATCTTTTAACATGAAACAGTTTAGTGTCCTTATGGAAGTAAGGTCTAGATAATTTTATACAAACACGAGATGAAATTTGTATCACACTGCACTAACCATTATCAAATGTTATATTTTTATAACTAAATAAGGATTAATCCAGCTATCCATATATTCAGAAAAGGTTTAATGATGAGCTAACGATGGCCATTTAAAAATCCATTACAAAAAACTTTAAATGCATATAAATATCTACTTAAGGCGTTTTTAACATTTATTGGTAATAATAACAAAATATTGGTAATAGTTCTAAAAACAGGAGGACTCATGAACTGAAATAAATAACTTGCTGTGGATATTATGCTCCAACTATAAAATATGTATTACATTCAATAATTTTCCCCCTACCACATCTGCATTTTAAAAATTATTCACATGGAAGGTCAGAGGACACAAAAATGGGTGGAAAGAATACTTCTTTTTTCAATAACTGATAAATGCATTTGTTGCAACAATTGAGATAATATATATCATGTATAGTCAAGAAATAAAATGAATAAATTTAAAATATCATAATTTATAAATTATTATCACAGCACTAAAAAGTTGTATATTATGGGCCCAACCACTTTCCTGTATTGAATGGTTGCTAGTATTTATAAAATACTTTAAGTATAATAGTGAGTTACTCTAATGCTGAAAACATTCTCTATCCTAGTAAACAACACAAAAAGAATTGCGCCTGTGGTATTTTTAGCATCATTTTCTCAAATGATGAGCATTGGGATTAAATAATAAGGAAACCTTCTCAAGATTCATTCTCTTGTGAATTACTAGCCATATACTCCTTTATGAGGGTAAATATACCCCATTGATACTTGTATGAATCAATATGCAGATATATATATATGTGTCATATTCGTTGTGAATCTAGAATTTCTAAAAAATTGGTTGTCTATATGTGTGTTTTATAAATAGCATGCAAACAAAAGCAAAAATAGAAATAGGACAGTGGCAGCTGGTATTGAAACTACCACTCTATTCTTATATTACCCTTAGGTATTACACAATATTACAACTGGCAGAATACTACAGACCATTTTTTAAAAACAATGCATGCGTGTTGCAATATCGCTACACAAGAGAAGGATTTAAGAAAATGATCTAATTCCAAACAGTCTTCCTCTCTCAATCCATTTTAAATTTGTTCTACTCTAATTTTAGTAATCTCATCAAATAAGACATTTTTAAATATATTTTCACAACTTGAAATTCTTCCAGAGGATTTTAAAAAACAGAAAAAAAAGTAGGAAAGAGAGTACCATTTCCAACCTTAAGTGAATATATGTATTGCAACCTACATGGAATGTTTACCCTCTAGTTTATCAATTTATTTATACAATAAATATTTATTAAGAAATTTTTATACACCAAGCAGTGTTCTAGGTACTGAGAATAACATCAGTGAACAAATCATACAAATCCTTGCTTTTGTGGAGTTTGTATTTGGTAACAAAAATAATCCAGAATGTCTTTAATTCAGTGTTAAACATGTATTAAAAAAAAAAAAACGTGTTTCTATCAAGTGGTAAACATGCATGGCTAAAAAACTTAAATCTCCAAATTACAACTCCAACCCTTATTTTTACCACTTAGAAATTTATAGTTATCTGTAATATTAAAAATATTTTTATTTAAATGCCAAGTTTAATTCCTTGAATGACCAATACCGTAATCTTGTTACTAAAATAGGCATATAAACAGCCCCTGATTAGTTTATGGAAACCTGATGAATTTAACTCAAACATTCAGGGAAACTATTCCTATATACGTTATCTTTACTTGGTTTCAATTCTCTCTCTCTCTCTCTCTCTCTCTCTCTCTCATATGAATAAATGATAAGCTAACATTAAATTTATTTACCTTTCATCCACATCAAACAGAACTCCAGCTTTAGCCTAAGGTTGTTTTTAAAAATTGATGAGGGAAGCACAGTAGAAATGGATATAGAGCATCAAAATTTTCTACAATTGTCAGTAGTGCCGGTATTATTTAAGCGATGCCTTTTATAGGCTATACATAGTGACTGAGTAGGCAATAGTCTTTTTACATAATGGTACAGAATCAAGGTGATCTGAGCAAAACAGAAACAAGCAACTCCAAAATTTTAAAATATGTAAGGCAAAAATGCAAGTTAACTTTGTAGTTTCTGAGAAGCTTAGATCCAAAAAGATAGGTACGACAACTAAATATTTACTCTGTGAAACCATGCAAACTTGGGGGAAGTCATGTTTCATGGGTCCTTACACACACTCACAATTGCAAGAATTAACTCAGGCTCAAAGTGCAACAAATAATAAGTTTTATTGACAAAAGGGAAATTGGGGCACATGAAAGAGTTTCTTTGGCCACAAATGGCTGGCTATTCTTCCCCAGATAGTGTTCATAATGTCCAGTAGGCCAAACCAAAAGTTGCTCATACATGATGGAGTTGTCCCTTCAATGAGAGCCTTGAACAGGTGACACACTGATAAATGATGCATCAGGCCCCAACTCACGGTGGCAGCTGGAGGTGGTCACAGGTGGCACTGCTGAGACTGCACCACAGGAGCCAGCAGCAGCAATCCAAATGCTGGTCTAGGCAGTGCCAGATGCAACAGTAAGAGGTGGAACTACATATGCAGAGTTAGGAGTGGTGGTCAGGTGATGTTCCAGAGAATCAGAAGTGGTAGATAGCATTTAGAGGTGGCTGGGCACAGGCCAGCAGTGCCGGCCAATGCTAGTCAACACTGGCCGGCAGGCAGCAATATGGATGATCAGGCACCAGTGTTACAGCTCTTTAGAGATGCTGGGTATAGGCCAACACCAGACAGTTCTCTTAGAGGCACCAAGCACAGGCCAGTGGTGCCAGTGGGTTGAAGGATAAGGCACCAGCAGTCAGGTGGTGGTTTGACATGGAGATCAGATGTAAAGGTCTCAATGAATTAGTCTCTGAAGTGAAAGTCTCAATGAATGAACGTCTGAAATAAAGGTCTTAATGAATGTGTCGAACAAGATTTTTGGAATCCATTTGATGCCCCCATTTATATCCTTTTCAAGGTGCCTATCTTTCAAACATGATTGGCCCATTTTCAAATGTGGCCCATTTCCAAGACTTGATTGGCACCAGTGTGAGCTCAAACCTGATTGGCCTATTTTCCAAACTGTGCCAATTTCAAAATTGAATTGGGCCAGTGTGAACTCAACCCTGATTGGTGTGTTTTCAATATTATGCCAGCTTCAAAATCTGAATGGAGTCAGTTGGATTCAAACCTGACTGGTGCATCTTCAAAACTGGCATGGGATTCAAAACCCAAATATAGCTATTTTGTGAAATTGTGCCCTGCACTGGGTTTGGTTGCCTCATGCTGGGGTCACAGTTCCCCTGCATCTCCAAACCAGGAGCCACAGGGGCTCCTCTAACATATGCAAGTCTAGATAATTAAAACTACAAAAGTGATGTTGAAATGCTTTGTCGTAAGAATTTCAAGGCATAATTTCCTTGATAAACTTGTTACATTTTCCTCATTGTAGTGATGTGCTTAATTTGTGATATGCTTAAACTAATTCTATATGAATAACTTACATGCTACAATAGCAAATTGCTAAAAATAAAACCCACTACATATTTAGATATTATACAAACATAAAAAATATCATGCTGTACATAATTCTATCTCCACTTGGCTCCCATCACTTGGCTTACTCTAATGTACTATGAACTCAAAAAATATATCAGTAATCAGTATGTATTATATATTTGCTTCTATGTTCTTGTTATCATGCAAAGTCAAAGCTGCTTTCACAGACTAAGAAATCAATAAGGTGGTTCTTCAGGTTTACTGGAAACAATGTAGACTATTGTAAGAAAAGTTACCATATCTGGAGAAAGACAAACTGGAGAAACAAATGAGTCTAATACTTTCAGAGTGCTTGGCCACAAGGAGAGTGGGATCTGTACATAACCTGTCCTATTTGACATGACTATTTCCTTGTGTTTTGAAATTTCAAATGCCAATATGAAAGACATCGTTATATACTTAAATTCTATAAAATTGGTCTTTTATTCAATTTTATTCCACAAAGGACTCATTTATTGTATTACTTTTGTTATGTGTCTAATTTTCACATTATGGTTACACTTTGCAAACTCAAGCCTCTTGCAAATACAGAATTGTGATGAATTATGTTCCAACTACCTGTAATGGCCTTGAATAAATCAGGATAAACTGTGAGTCACTGAGGAATGAAAGGGACAGTTGAAAAGAATGGGGGTACCAAGGAGACACAAGGAATAATTTGGAGGATCAGGAGGAACTAGGATAATGAGTATTCATAGAGTCTAGGCAGGAAAAGGATGGATGAAAAACAATAGGGTGAGGCAGGGATTAGGCTGACAGAGATGGGGAACCTAAAGGCTAATGGGCAGACCTTTGGAAGTTATAGAAATATAAAGGTACAAGGAGGAATTTATTGAAACGGAAGATGACTTAAATAAATGAAAGACTTCAAGGTCTGAAGGACTGCAAAGGACAGTAAAGGTGTAAGAATATTTGATGGTCTGGGAAGTATTGGCATCATCGAGAGTGTATTTGAATACCTGAAGAGCATGATGTGAAGAGATAAAGGAGCAATGGAGATAAGAGGGAACAATGAATATAACCACATAAAAAGTAAAAGAATATCGTTCAAATATTTTTTCCCTATTAAAGATAGATTTCGTGAGAAATTTCACATTGACTAGAACTTTTAAAATATTCCTTCTTTTAGCAATGCAGAGGGGAGGGGAGCTGCTGTGGGAATGAATAGTTCACTCATGTCACATGGAAGAAGAGAGAAAGTGAAAATGGGAATTTCAGACAAAAAATATATACATTATTTTAAAGTATACTATACATTATCATATCATGAGTATTGTGAGAAGGTTGAGCATTTGTACCGAAGGCTACATTAATCACAAAGTCTAAAAAATGATTTCTGAAAATCATTTTATGAAAATATCCATGACATTTTGAATATCAAATTTAATTTCCTAAAACAGAATCTGAAACAACCTTTATTCACTAAAGTGGAAATTGAGGGGATGGACTATTAGTTTACTTACTCAAATTATCATCCTACCAGTGCAAGAAATTCCATGTATCTATTCACTAGAATAATCTCTTGTTCGCTAGTTTGGTATACATTTGTTGAGTGCCTTCTGTGTAGCAGGAAATGGAATGGCAAAAATATGGAGGAACAGTCCCTTCACAAAGGGTATTTAAAAGGTGTGCTTATTGTGAAAATTGTTACTTCTGAAATTTATCTGTACATGCGTCATGTTACTAATAATATCTCTGCAAGATCTAAAAGGTCCTTAGGTCTTCATAGCTTACCATTGGGAGGGCTATACTTTACTATATTTTCTCATGATTGTTCCTTTGGAAACTGACAATATATTGATGGCACATGTGGTCATCCAAGTCAACAGAGATATTTACCGCAATTTGTGGATTTTTTTTTTGTTGTTTTATAGCTATCCCCACATGGTATCAATTGAAATATGGCCTACACTTTACTCTCATTTATTTTCACTGTTAATATTTTAAGCCTGAAAATATTTTAAGAAAAAGAAAAGTTCCTGGCCTCCCCGGTGGCGCAGCGATTGAGCGCTGGGTTGCGAAGCTGCCCGCAGCCTCTGCAGCACCACTTCCATCTCCGGCCACCAGGTAAGGGTCCCACATGGCGCGACAGACCTCTCCTGCTGCCCGCTGCTCCCCTCAGCAGTGTACTTCGTCAGTCTGCCTGCTCTGCTCTCCCCTCTGACTCTGGTGAATTCTCTCACCCTCCCGCACTTCTGACTGTACCCAGTGCTTGTATAAATAAATAAACCTTTAAAAAAAAGAAAAAGAAAAGTTCAAACATTAAAAAATAGGATTTTAAATAAAATTTGTACTCATGAAAATCCCAATGGAAGTGTGACATATATTTAACATATCTGAAATATCCCAAATAAATATCTGAATTAAAAAGCAATTTCTTACAGTTCTCATAATGCTCTGCAAGCATCTGTGTCATGGGGGTGAAGAAAGTGACAAGAAGAAAAAGGTATTTGCCTCCAGTGCAATGTCATCTGTTGAAACTTAAATAATATAGATGCACTAAAAAGACTGGCCTTTAACAAACCAAATGCTACTTTATGTGGAAGGTTTGACAGCAGAACCTTCAAGTCTCTTTAGTTTCAGAAATGCAAAAATTCTGTAGTCCCTAACAGAGTGCTGTTATCAGTAAATGTTTTAGGACTCTGAAAAATAGGAACAAAATATTCCAGGAATTCAAAATGTAGTGAAATCTCTGCTATCCTAATCCATCTGCTAAGGGAAGCTTAAATCAAAATGTCATCTGCACTAATTGGGCTTTATACATTAGACTGTTATATCAGTTCCACAAAACTAACACATTGAATTGGGAATCTGCAGTATCAGAAGATCAAAGAGTGGGATATTTTAATTCCAGATACTACAAATAGGAATTACATGTGATCTTAACCATTAGCTAGTTGAATTTATTTCCTGATGTTAAAGAGACTAGTCATACCTTGAATACTGACTACATATCACTAAGGATTCATAATTACCTATATATTAATTTCAGTTGTACTTTTTCAAAACTGATCATAACTACAATGCTTCTTCATTGCAATTCATACTATCTTGGAAGGCAATTTCTAAATCTATAAGGTGGATATCAAAATGTCTCACCCAAGCTTGTCTGCTTCTTACAAGACTACAAAGATGAAAGCTCAATTAATAGATGGGCAGCAGATATGAACTGACTATTCACCTAAGAAATATCCAGAAGGCCAAAGGACATATGAAATAAACATTCATTGTCATGTCTATGAGAGATACAGGTTAAAACCATAATGAAATACCATCTAATGTTTGTGAGAATGGCACATATTGAATAGCCCCCCAACAATAGGTGTTGGAGAGGATGCAAAAGAAAATGGTATTTCACTGTTTATGGGGATATAAACGGAAGCAACCTTTATGGAAAACAATATGGATTTGAATTTACCTTACACAACTAAAAATGGAAATGCTATACAACACAATATACTACTCATGGACATCTATCCAAAGAATATGAAGCCATCAACACAAAAACCTGTTCTACAGTGTTAATAGCAGCCTTATTTATGATAGTTTGGACATGGAATCAGTCTAGATGTCCATTGATGGATGACTGGATCAGGAAGATGTTTTATATCCACACCATGGAGTATGATATATCCATGAGAAAGGATGAAATGTAACCATTTTTTTAAAAAAAAATGGAGGGGATTTGAGAGAATTATTTGTAGCAAAGTAAGTCAGTAAGATAACTCTTCAAAGCTTCTACACAGTAAAAGAAACTAACAGTAAAACAATGAGACACTCTACTGAATAGGAGAATATATTTGTACATTGTACATCTGACAAAGGGTTGATAGCCAAAGTCTACAAAGAACTTGTACAACTTAACAAAAAGAAAATGAATATCCCAATCAAAAAGTGGATACAACTAGATAGGAACTTCTCCTAAGACATACAGATGACCAACAGGTACATGAAAAATGGTCATCATTATTTATCATAAGAGAAATGAAAATCAAAACCACAATGACATACTATCTCCTTTTGAGAACAGCCCATCTCCAAAAGACCAGAAATAGCAAAGTCATCAAGTGTGTGGAACACTTGAACACTGTTGGTGGGAATTTAGACTGCTCTAGTTTCTATGTAAAAGAGTATGGAGGTTTCTCCAAATATTAAAAATCTACCATATGGTCCAGCATTCCACCCAAAGAATGCGAAAACACCCATTTGAAAGGATATATGCATTCTTATGTTTGTTTCAGCACTACTTACAGTAGCCAAGTTATAGAAACAATCTAAATGCCCATGCACAGAGGAGTTGTAGAAAAACATGATATATATACACAATGGAATACTACTCAGCTATAAAAAAAGATAAACTCTTGGTTATTTACAACAACATGGATGGAACTGGAGGTGATTATATTAAGCAAAATAAGTCAGAAGGAGAAAGACAGCCAGATGGTTTCCCTTATATGTGGACAAAGATAAACAAAATAAAACATCATTCAAAACAAAATCAATAACAACTCTAGAAATTTTACTGATTAATTGATGCCACAAGGTAGGTAGTGGAGAAAGTACTGTAGGTAGGAGGCCTATGGACTGTAATGGAGGAGTGTGGGTAGCTTTTTAATGGGTGTAGTGTGATGACATACTTCTGAGGAGAGTTGATCTTATGCCTCTGAATCAAATGCAGTATTGTAAGTTACTGTTTCCTCAATTAAAAAAATAAAAAATTAACTGAAAGAAATATTTAAATTTTAAAAATGCAGACACATACTTACAGGTGTGTGTATATACATATACTTAAATATTCTATGTATATGTGAAATATGCAATATTTTTATCAAGAGAGCCAAGTGTATACTTTAAAGAATTCCATAAGGATGTACAAAGAATCTACATTTTGGGAGAAGCAGAATTTTGTGTCTCAAAATTCATCTTCTCTGTATACTTGTTTATTTTGTAGAAATTAAATTCTGCAAAATAACTGCTACATTTAAATATGTTGTTATTAGCATTTTTAAACATGTCAAGTTAATACAAATTTAAATCTGTGGAGTAATTTAAATAAAATTATTATTTTTTATATTCATAAAACTATTCATTAGACTAAGGTAGGATAGTTATCACTATTTAATTTGTCACAAAAGGAAACTGCAAATTCTAAGGAGTAATGTCAGAAAGTGAATTAATCAGTATTTTTGCCACTTTGATTTTCATACATGGAAATTGATTATTTTTCTTAGTCATTTTTCTATAGTTATATTTACTAGTTTTCAAAAATCGTTATTCTTGCATCATTTTCTGGGACTGAGTTAGTTCCTCAGGAAAACTGGTCTCTGAGTTGGGTCAAGTAATATGTCTTTAAACAATGTCTTTTATAATGGCATTTTATAGTACAACTATTATTTAAATAGGTCTTTTAAAAAGTTGCATGCTTGCTAAGTTATTGCAAAATCTGGCAATTTAAAACTATATGGAAATATTCAGTTTAACACAAATAATTACACTTTCAACTATATTTTTTGACCAGATAAAGTAATTAGTTTAGAAATAAAATATCATTTCAGGGCCTCCCTGGTGGTGGCGCGGTTGAGCGCTGGATTGTGCAGCTGCCCACAGCCTCTGCAGCGCCCTGCCAGGGGAGGATCCCACATGGCGTGCAGACCTCTCCTGCCGCACCCACTACTCCCCTCAGCAGTGTACCTGGGTCCCTCTGCCTGCTCTGCTCCCCGCTCTGGCTCTGGTAAATTCTCTCACCCTCATGCACTCTGACTGTACCCAGTGCTTGTATAAATAAATAAATATTAAAAAAAAAGAAAACATATCATTTCAGTCATGAAACAAAGAAATTCTGCAACCACATACATATTGACCAAGTAAGTAGTCATTTGGGAATGACGAAAACATATTTATTTAAAATAGATTTTTTTCAGATAAACCAATAAATGCATTATTTTACAAAATATTTGTTAAAATAAATTTTAATATACACTTTAACATCTTTAAATAGCCTTTAATTTTTTCTTACTTCCTCACTGGTTAATATAAATGAAGAAAATCACTTAAACTATAGTTTTGTTATTTCATGTTTGATAGTGTCCTTTGTAGATAAATAATATTACGAATCACCACAGAAATCCAAATTTGAAATGGATACATTTTATCAAAATATCATCTAAAACAATTTTGATAAATTTTTTAAAAGAGTTCAGGTTAATTTTATAAAGAATGTGAAAAAACTTGTATTTGGTAAATATGTAGAAGATATATTAATGTCGCTTAGGCTGTCAACCAATATTCTTTATTTGTACTCTTGCCGCAGGATTGCCATTTTAAGAAACAAAGTGTCCACTGTTTAGCAAATAGTAATAGGCTTTATCAGTAGTCACACTATCCATATACAATTGAAAAAAGCAAATTAGTCTCCACTCAGGTTATTTGAACTTCTACTTCCAAGATTATTTACATATTAGTAAATTGCTATAGTCAAAACCCTATTTAAATAAAATATGAAGGAAATAAAGATCTATGTTTCTGCAAAAACCTTGATACTTTCAGCAGCTTGATTAATCTTAATAGGTTTTCTAGATATATAAAAATTAATGAAATAATGGTAACTACTATTTTATTAAATATTTGTTCCATACCAAGTACTGTACTAAGTAGATCTGAATCAGCAATCCTATGATATATGTACTCTTATTGTTACTTCTATTTACATATGAGGACATGAGACTTTAAAAAATTAATTTATCCAAGGTCACAGTTATTAAGCTGTGCAGCTAGAGTTGAAAGTAAATGTATTTGACTCCAAAGTTTAAGCTCTTAGCTATTAAACAAACTTTAAACAAGACAAAATATGTTTATGTGTTCACTTAAACAATTTCTTTTTTTTTAAAGATTTTATTTTTTTTAAAGATTTATTTATTTATTTATTTATACAAGCAGTGGGTACAGTCAGAAGCGAGGGTGGGTGAGAGAATTCACCAGAGCCAGAGCGGGGAGCAGAACAGGCAGAAGGACCGAAGTACACTGCTGAAGGGAGCGACAGGCGGCAGGAGAGGTCTGCGTGCCATGTGGGACCCTTGCCAGCGCCAGGGATAGAACCGGCCCGGCAAAGGCTGCGGGCAGCCTCACAGCCCAGAGCTCAACCACTGTGTCACCGGGGAGGCCCTAAACAATTTCTTAAATTTGAATCTCAATCAATAGTATCAAGAGAGTAAAAAAGATCAATTCATGCCATTTGGGGGAATGTGGATGGAACTGGAAGGGATTATGCAAAAGTAAGCAAGCATGAAAAAGGTAAATACATGGAATGGTTTCATTTACATGTGGAATATAGAGAAACCAAACATAGGGTCCAAGACACAACTTGACCCAGGAGGTGAAGGGAAAGGGCAGGGGTTAAAATTGGGAGAGATGGGTGAAAACAGGAGTGTGAGTAGGGGGAAGAGCACAAGGGACCATGGTGATGGACTATGGGTGCTGTGGTGGTGGGAAAACTAGAGGGCCTACACTTGAGGGGAGAAATCATATACTATCCAAAAATTAACAACTATGTAGGAAAAAAGTAATTCATTTAAAAATAAAATAATTTAAAATTATACACACACACACAGCTACACATAAAGATTGTCAAAAGGATCTCCAGGCAAAGAGCTGATCTATACGGAAATATAACTTTAGGAAAAATTGGAAAGAAACTGGATGGCAAACGGTTTTGCTAACAAAACTAATTTTGCTAACAAAACTTTTTCTTAGGAAACACATTATTGTTTTCTGATAATTGTCTAAAAATTATATAGCGGTCTCATTCCATGTGTTTCTATAATCCATGTAAACACAGTAACTCTTCTGAAGAAAACTAAATATATCTTTTGATCAAAATACCTATCTTATTAGAAAACTGTCTACCCATTCAATAAGTAATTAAATTGGAAAATAGATTTACTTGATACTATCTCATTTGAAATTGATGTAGTATAATCGGCTAATTTGTACTCTGGACATTTATTGGAACTATGTTTCATTTGGGGGAACTTGTGATAATTATATGAGAAGTTTCAATTTTACAAATTTCAATTTTTCCAAAATATGCATTATTCATAAAGGTTTCTCCAACACTAATTTTTACTTAAGCCTTATGTAATGAAACAGATAAATATACATATGTGAGGAATATATTTCCCCACTGATAGCTTATTATAACTTGGGAGTTATTAACAGTAAAGCTATGATTACTCCCTTTCAGTAAATCTCCTGGACTGTGCCCTTTGGTTATTAGGTTGAACCATATGAAATTGCTGATGTTCAACCAATTTTGCAATGCAATGCAAAATAACAATTGCATATGATCCTACTTAGCAGCTTATGCTTAAATATTTAATCAGAGTTCCCAATAATATTCAATTCTCTATATAATTCACTATATCAATCAGAAAAAAGTAATCCAAATATCTGGGAAATGTGCACACAGGATGTGCATAAAACCCATATCATGCATGTGAAATAATAAATGAATGGAAATCATCGAAATGCATGAGCTTTTTAATAATGTATTTTTTATGTGGAGTGAGAAGTAGGAGAGTTACCCATTGAGATTTGAGGAAGGCACATCAGACAGTATAAAAGGTGTGAAAGTGAGAAGGCAAGAAATAAGAGGGATCAAAAAAGTTAAGTTTTAGTCAACAGGATTATTTTAATCCAATCTATATAGTATACATGTAGTACTAACATGGGTAACTATAACATGGGTAAGTAACATGGGTAACAAAGACAAGCTGGAAGAAAATTGTCTATATTTTATTGTATTTTTTTAAAGATTTATTTTTATTTATTTATACAAGCACTGGGTACAGTCAGAAGCACGGGAGGGTGAGAGAATTCACCAGAGCCAGAGCAGGGAGCAGAGCAGGCAGAAGGACCGAAATACACTGCTGAGGGGAGCAGCGGGCGGCAGAAAAGGTCTGCGCGCCATGTGGGACCCTCCTCCGGTGGCCGGGGAGCAGCTGGGGATCCAACTGGCGCCGCAGAGACTGTGGGCAGCTTCGCAACCCAGCGCTCAACCGCTGCGCCACCGGGGAGGCCCTAATTTGTTGTATTTCAGGCACTGTCAAAATCAACTTAGGCAGCACTGTTGCTGCATCTCTTATAATGTATGCAAGCAGGATAACGTTTACATGTCTATCACTGTCCTTTAATCATGTATAACAAAGAGCATCTGCCCCATTTCAAAGCGGACCAGGTTTCGGAATTCCCTCTATTAAGTATTTTCTCTAATAACCGCTTTGTCAAGAAAGCACATTGTAACACATCATTCTGCTTTCAATTCATTCAGGATATTATTGTTTCATTGGCCTCCTGTATTCTTGCATATAGTAAGCATCTTTCATTTATTTTGTTGTCTAAGCCTATTAGCCATATGTAACACCAAGAGAACTGATAACAGAAACCTTGTTTTTTTTTTTTTTGTTTGTTTTTTTGTATAGAAGAACTGGGGTGTAGACCAGAGGTGCGGAGAGTGAAAGCATTCACCAGAGACAGAGTGGGGAACAGAACAGGTGGATTTACTGAAATACACTGCTAAGAGAAGCAGGTTGAGACAGGAGAGGTCTGCTGCCAACAGATGCCATTTTTAATATGGGCTGAGAGTGCAATATTTGAAAACACTACGGTGACTCTATTTACACAATGAAAACTATTTTTATTAAACAAAAAATTAGTATTTAATGTTATGCATTATGTTAATACCACATATACTTTTACCTTTCTTAAAATTAAAATAGTCTAGCTTTAAAATGTATTTTATCAATATGAAAATACATTTTAAATAAAGTGTTAAAGTAGTTTTCTCTCTACATAAAAGTAAAGTATGACTTTCCTGAATGAAAGGAATGTTTATTTTATTCTCAAAATCATGTTTAGCTATTTTCTTCCCTTTGAATATAATTAAGCTTAAACTTATTATTTCTATATATATCTACTATTTCTATATATAAAATTTTCAATTAGTTCATGTTGAAATTTCTATTATTCAAGTACAATATACAGCTAAGCTTATTTTCTGTTAATACATTATAAATGAGAAAACCCTCAGAGCAACTCAATAGCCTTGTCATGACTAGTTATAAAATAAATGATTACCCTTAAAAGTTCATTTTGTTTCAAATGTTTGAAATTATCTTCAAAATTCTGTTTTGTTATAAAATAAATGATTAAAAGTCTGGTTTTAAATTCTTCGGAGTTGTATAAATAATAGTCCTACTGATCAAGATCACATTATTTGAATATCAGATGGGATGATGATTTTTTTAAAAGCATTTATGTTTTTTAAAAAAAGAATGAATAACTTTTTAATTAAACTAAATATTCCTGAAAGTTGAATATAAGGCATCATATACTTAAATTGAATTATCAACTGCATATATTTCTATTAGGACTGGTTTCTTTTATTTTGTCATTTTCAGGAGTCAGTGATACCAGCTGAAAGGATCTTAGTTTTCAATGGAAAGTTATTGCAGAGTCCTCTGCCAGATGAAAAATGAAAGGTATATAAACATAATTTTATTCAGAAAATCATTTTAATTACAAAAAATTAATCTATCTTGCATCACCTTTGTTCAAAATTTTAGTCAAAAAATATATGTCTATATGCTGCTTTATCAGGAGACATCTATACAAATGATATCTCAAAATCTGTCTTATTCTCCTGGGCATCTCCAAGCAAACAAAGATCAAGCAAGTTATGGGACCAATATTTTCTTTGGAAATGTAGATATAGATAGATATAGAAATAGATCAATATAGATATAGATAGGTAGAGGATATAGATCTTTAATCAAGTGTGTAAAAATAATTATTGTAGGGAAATGTTCATTAATTTTTAACCATAATCTTCAGTTAAATAACTGTATTTTTCAGTTATTGTTAATGCTAGTTTTGAGGATCAGCTTATCAAGTAGGTAAATGTTTCCTAGGAGAAAAGCTAAGAAATGTTATTGACAATTTTTGTCCCCTTTTGTCATTTAAATAGCTAACAACTTCACATGTTTGCCTTCAGTAAATTGTAAATGGAGGATTTTTTTCTATGTTGACTTTTTTTTTTTTACCACACAGCTAACAAACATACCTGTATAGTGGTTTCAAAACATTCTGCTAAAAAAATAGGCACCTAGAAATTTTCTCTGGAAATCAAATTAAGTTAAACACATTGAGCTTATTTCTTAAGAGAATTTTAGAATGTATTCTATTCAGAAGGAATATAGGACCGGTAAAAAGGGGGAAAATGTAGGCCTATGACTATGACAGATAAAATTCTGTTTGTTCAACATGAAACCTTTAAATTCTGAAAAAAAGAGAGGTATTATTAATATCCAAAAGATATTTTAATTGAAACAAATACACAAGAGTTGAAAATACAATATTATGAGGTGTTGACAGACTATTTCCAGGCATTTTTTAAAAAAGTTAATTTATATCCTGAAAAGCAGCATGACCTTTGAAAGTATGTTAGCTGAGCAAAAGCTTGCAGCTCAATTCCATTTAATTTATTATAATCTAAAGTGTTGGACATTTTTAACAGAAGAACAAAACCTTTAAAATAAACAGGGAAAATATTCAATTTGTGGTAAATAAATAAAACGTAAGTTTCATAAATGGAATCATTCATAGTGTTTATGGAACATTAAATCTTTACTTCAAAATATTTTTGGATTCTAAGTAACAGGGGCATACGCTAATGCTAAGATAACTATAAAACTTTTATAGCATCTCTTCAAAACAAAATTCATACAACCATGACAGATCTCAGTTGCAATACAAAAATATAGTGAAATTTCAGTAAAGTTTAAATTGCAGCATAAAAACTTCATGTAATAGATTTATCTAATTAAAGATGAAAAAGTATTATAAAATATACAATGGCTTACAGAATTTAGGTTTTATTCAGGAAATTTGTCGATGTACGAACAAGTCTTTAATTTGACAAAAAGTCACCATTTTTGCTTAATGCACTTTTGTTTGGTATTTACTATCCAGATCTATGACCAAAATTATTCATAGCACTTTGGAACATTTCAGACTATATGACCACTACACATATAATATTGTGTTATATGTAATTATTTTTACTATGGTTATTAATGTGATAATGAATGTTATAATGAAAAGTATGTTATAATGAAAAGCACAGTAGCCAAAGAGACCCAAATTCTGTTCCAAATAAACTAACTCTTCTGACTTTGGGAAAAATCACTTCAAAAACAATGGAACTTTCTGGAAAACAAACTTTAGATATGATTGATCACAGTTCACACAAACAATATTTGTATTTTATTAAGTTATTTCAGAAAAAGTTGAAGCTACACATAAAGACACCAAAAAAAAGCTCAAAGGATTACCTAAGTAAAAAACAAAATGGAAAAATAGAAACAGAAAAAAATATTTTAATTGTGGTAATATTAGGGTTCTCCCCATCAGGTATCACTACCATAGTGACAGTTAAGAATGTTACTTAATATTGATAAACATGCATTTCACTGAAACGTCCCTAATTTCTCTACACGGAGTTACTAAAATTAGAACAGAGGGAAATGCCAAACACCAAACAAATTAAGTGTATATTTATCACACATTTCTAGTCATGAGTTACTACAGCATACTGCTTATCCTGTCAGGCCTGATTTTCTCATCACTATTTGCATTTTTTTTTCCTGCAGACTATGTATCATCATTTATGCTTCTAAATCTACTAATTATCTCCTGAGATTCATTAAGGAAACTAAACAGGGTTTGCTTCTCTGACAACAAAAGATATTTTTGTAATACCACCTAATAATCTAGTTGTTCCAAGGGAAAACGAAGCATTATCTCCCAGTGGGTAAAACTCTTCACCTCATGTAGTTAATTACTATTACAAATACCCATCTTATGAAAAATGCTTAAATGTAATTCAAATAAAATGAGAAACCTGACAATTCCCAAAGTTCTGGGCTTTCAAACATTGCCAGGAGTTACAGCCATACACCTTAGTTCATTATTTAGTATTCTATATTTAACCTGCCAGGATTTAACTAGGGCAATATAACTTAGTTCATTATTTAGTACTTAGCATTCTATAGCTAATCAACCTATAGCTATAATAGATTTTCCGTTTTCCTCCCAAATATTCTCCTTCTCCACCTCTTCTCTCCAAAATTTTTATCTTCACAGATAAAGAAAAATTTTAGTAACTTGGGACTGGTTTCTAATCCTATTTTAAATTAGAATCAAATCCTCATTTTCCTCCTAAAAAGATTTATCAGATTTATTTATCTTAGTACTCCTTTCTCATTCAGTTTGATAACTTCCTTATTTCTACTATGGCTATCATATCATCATATATTTATGTTATCATGTTTTAATTTACTAAGGTCAGAAATATTATCCTAAATCAGCTTTTCCTAAGAAATTAAAAACCCTAAAATATTAAGTATTTTTTTCCTTTGATATATACCCTTAATCATATTTAGACCTAAAATTTTACTGCATGTACTGACTGATATAATGAATATTATTATAGGGATCATAAAAATGAGGATCTAGTATTGTCTCTGGCATGTAATAGGTATACAATCTTATTAAAAAAAAAAAAACTTGCCTGTGTTTCTTTCCTCATAAGTCAAGAAGGTATAGTACCTGTTTCACAGGTATATTACCTGTTTTCCCTTGGAAGAACTAGATATTAGGTGGTATTGTGGGATTCTAATGAGATAAAATATGCAATACCCTTAAAATGTAATGAAAACAATGTTAAAAAGATAATATAATCATACATATAGATAAAGCCTGGCAGTAGTGCCTTTCACTACCTGGCAATAGTGCCTTTCATAGTTACCTAAAGGTGACATTAATAGCTCAGTTGTTTAAGTTACCACCAAAACATGCTCTTGGGTGATTTAGTTGTTATCATAGGTATATAGTATAAGGAAGATATATAGCATACTGAAGTTTCCAAGGGAAATATTAAACATATGTTTTAATAGGGTCTTTCAATGATATTTATTTGAGCTGTCAGTCTAACTTAAAACCTAGTCTTAAGTTGGAATTCTATTTTTTTCTAAAATATAATCAACAGAGGTTCTTAGTAATGTGATTAATAAGTTTGCTATCCTATCATATCACCAGCAATTATTAGTACTTAAATATTTAATGCACATGATATGGAAGATCTTGTGGCAATGTTTGCTCAAACTTCATTGTCATGTGTTTAAAATGTATTCAGCCCTATCTTTTAAATGTTTAGTAAATGTATATGACTTGTTATTAAAATTTTGTTCAAGTTAACTGAACAAAAACTTTTTTTCATTATTAAATCAATTCCATTCTATTAAGATACATTAATTTTGCCTCTAAAACAGAAATAAGGAGGACTGAAAGTTTTGCAGCAGAATTTGATTAATAACATTTTTTTGGTTTTTAGGCCTTCAAATATTTGCTACATTAGTCCAAAATATCTCATTTTTTTCTTCCAATAATTACAATTCTGAGTCTGATTTTTACATTGTATTCAATTTTATATATTTTTTGAGTTTTAATGACATTGTAAATTAACTGTTATTTCTTTTTCTGTCTGAATGGTATATTTTCAAAGAATTATAAATGGTATATTTTCAAAGAGTTGATATTTCTACCTTCTATAAAGTGAATTCCAGCTTTAGTCTTTGAAAATAGAATTTGAAGTACTCTGTTATTTTTCTTTTTTATTTCATATGTCTTTTCTTTTTTGTATATTTTGGAATTTCCCCCTTAAAATAATCTGTGATATTTTGCCTGCTATACATACCTCCACACACATGGAAATAGTTTATGCTTAACATTATTAAATAATGTTGAAAGTAATGAAATCCAAGGCAATTTTGGCAACCACCCAAGTTCATATAGCACTTACAAAAAACATTTTAATCCTATTGACCCTTTAGTTCACTGGGATCTTCAAGTTGTCACCACATAAGCTATTAAAACATCAGAGTTTAGAAAAATCTGATACAATTTCACTTGGAAGGTGGTGGCTTCTGAATCTCAATGCCACAATTAAGACATGAATCCCAGTTTTAAGATGACAGCATTTTCAATTGTTTCTATAACACTGTCAGGACCACCTTATGCCTCCTAACAAACACCATTTAAACATGACATTGACTTATTTCAATAGCTGCCTTCAATGTTGTTTGTTTTAATTTGACACAGATTCCATACTGTGATGCACTGCACATAAAGAAATTGAACTATGCAGATTTATTTCCTAGACTAATTATGAATGAGAAATTCACTTAGATTAAATGGTTTTTCCGGTTGTACTCAAAGATTAAAGTGTAGGTATAAAGAAAGCAATTAGGCAGACAGCATGATGTCTAATTTACCATTACTGCTTTCAGGGGACTTTTGGGGGACAGAAAATCTAAAATAATCTCTACCAGTACTCCTTTGTTATTGTTGTTGCCCTGCAAAATGGCAGACACTAATAAAAAATTAAAATATCTTCAAATTAGGCCAATGAGGACCTTGGCCTCATTGGTGGCACAGTGGTTAAAGTCACAGCACTATGAAGCTCTCTGCAGCCACTGCAGCATGAGTTTGACCCCCAGCCAGGGAGCTAACCCACATGGCACAGCAGACCTGTCCTGTCTCATCCCCTACTCCCCTCAGCAGCGTATTTCAGTCAATCTGCCTGTTCTGCTCCCCACTTTGTCTCTGGTGAGTCTTCTCACCCTCCCACCACTGGCCCCCCACTATGGAAAATTGTGTGGAAATTCTTCAAAACACTAAAAATGAAGCTACCATTTGATCCAGTGATTCTACTCCTAGGAATCTAGCCAAGGAACAAACAAAACAAAACAAAACAAAAAAAAAACAGACAAAAAAACACTAATTCAAAAGGAAACCAGCACTCTGATGTTTATTGCAGCAATATTACAATAGCTAAGATATGGAAACAACCTAAACGCCCCAAAACATAACGGATAAAGAAGACGAAGATGTGGTATATATATATACAAAATGGAATACTTCTCAGTAATCAAAAAAAAGATAAATTAATGCCATTTGTGGCAATATGTATGGAGCTAGGAGGAATTATGCTAAGTGAAGTAAGACAGAAGGAAAAAGAAATATTGGATGGCTTCACTTATATGTGGAATATACAGAAAACGAACAAAGGGTCAGGAAAAAGACAAAACTTGCAAGCTGACCATATATCTGAGGCTTAGAGCAGCAGAAGGAAGAGCACAAGACACGATGATGATGGTTCTCAGCTGATGTGGTGGTGGGAGAACTACCGGGACAACACATGGGGAAAGAAATTAAATATTGTACAAAAATGAACAACGATGTAAAAATTAAATAAATTTAATTATTTAAAAAAATGAATAAAGTGAAAATTATGCATTGTCTCTCTCTTTCTAAAGTAGTTTGATTCTGTAATTGTTACCCAGTTATATTTTTTTGAGCATCAGTCTTATATTCTGATATTTGTTTACTTGTATGCAATTCTAAGACATTCAGAAATCACATGGCATCTAATGGATTCAAACTCTCTTCATCAAATAATACTGGTCTGCACTGAAATAATTCACATTATAAAATGGCCAACGTATAATACAACTGCTTTTTCTTTTAGATGTTAAAACTGAATTAATGGAGTACAATAAGTTTTAGGCAAAGAGTGCTTAAGAATTGTGGGATCTGATTGAGGCACATTCTTCTATGTTAAATTGAGCACATTTTTTCCCTGTGTAGAGTAAGACAATGAAAATCTTGCCTGGACATAGAGCTAGATCTCATGTAAAAGTTTTGCCCTTTTAGTTTGTTTGTATTTATTACCCATTCATTCTTAAGCCTCTCTTTTAAAATGTGTACAAATTCACATTTGTGAAGTATTTTGGTCCTAGAAATCTAGAAGACAACTATTAAGTAACACTTTATGTATTAGAAACATACAATATTATATCGAAAAGACAGATGCCAGCCTATGCAGTTTCAAAAGGTTGCATGTTGCACACTAAACTAAAATCCAAGCCCTGTCACCTAACACTCTGGCAGTGCTCTTCTCCACTGGATTTCCTTTCGTCACCCTTCTCCTCTGCAACATAGTAAAATAAATCAGTCTAAAGTTATTCAGAGAAAATAGAAAGCTTTGCTTTGGCTTATTTTGCCAGTGATCCTTTGTCTTACTCTTACTTCTTAACACATATATTTATATATCCCAACACGGGCAATAAGATCATATTGCAAAAAGACCAACGTTTAGAAAATCCACTTAAAATTTTCCCCCATATAGCTTTTAATCTTCAGGGAAATATACATTTAATTCCTTAGGTAAAAATGCATTTATAAAAATAAAAACATCCTTCAATGAATGCATCCATTACCATCCTAAGTAAATGGGCTTTTCAAGTCATTTTTTAAATGTTAAAATATTTATATAATTTAATGCATTGATACTTTAATCCATTGACTTGATCTCCATGTCAAGACTTCATTGTGTATACTTTACAACATAATGTAAACAGTATAGGGGCTCTTGATATTCTAAATTAAAAACAAAGCATAGAAAACATAGTGCTTTCTATATCTAAGTTGAAGTGGAAAATTGTCCCATTTAATAAAACCGAAGACATTAAAAAAAACTTGGGTATATTAAATCTTCTGATAAGGTGTCACTTATATGTGGAATATAGAGGAACAAAACAAAGGGTCAGAAAAAGACAAACTAATAACAAACCATAGAAATCCGACATAAAACTGAAGTTACCAGAGGGGGAGAGGTGGAGGGAAAGCAAAGTGGAGAGAGGATACAACGGACTATGTTGAAGGCCTGTGCGTGTCTTGGTAGTGCATATGGTAAAGTAACATATATGTGGAAGTTGTGATCCTGTACATCTAAATCATATACCATGTTGTAAAGTATTATCACCTCAATTATAAAAAAAAAGTACAATTTCTGATAAGGTACAAAATAATCATTGCAGTTGAGCAATAATTCTTTTTTTTTTTTAAGATTTATTTATTTATTTATTCATACAAACACTGGGTACAGTCAGAAGCGCGGGAGGGTGAGAGAGTTCACCAGAACCAGAGTGGGGAGCACAGCAGGCAGAAGAACCCAAGTACACTGCTGAGGGGAGCAGAGGGCGGCAAGAGAGGTCTGCGCGCCATGTGGGACCCTCCTCTGGTGGCCCGGGAGCAGCCAGGGATTAAACCAGCGCCGCGGAGACTGCTGGCAGCTTTGCAACCCAGCGCTCAACCACTGCGCCACCGGGGAGGCGGGAGCAATAATTCTTAATTTAAAAGCATACATGATGACATTTGGAAGTCCAAACACATTTGAAAGGAAATAACAGATAAGGTTGTATAGCAAGCATGTGACAAATCTGTGCCTAATTACCTAATACTTGTAGCACTGATTTCACATCTTGGCCTTCATTTTCTTAGATGTAAAATGAATGGATTAATTGAATGATCTTTTGGTCCCTCCCACTTCTGTGGAAGTATGGTCCACTATGAAACCATATGCATACCTGGTGTACTATAATGTACAGTCTGACACTCAATATTAATTGAATATAATAAGGATATATTACTCTGTTGCTGTTGTGTATTATTTTTGCCCTAACAGAATATAAGCTTCTCAAAGTGATTACTTTCTTATATTTCATTAATGATCACCCTTAAGGAACAACTCAATCCAACACCCATATCTAAAATATTGCAATTCTGGACAAAAAATAAGTTTTTAGTTATTGATGGTTAATGGATCAATGCAGTATAACCAGTAATACCTACAGATCCAAAGGACAAGAAAAGAATGCTCCATGTCTACTGCTTTTGAAAAACATCATAGATTTTTTTTTCCATTGGAAAGGACCTCGAAGTAATTTATGATTTCTTAATTTTACTTTTGAGAAAACTGTTCTATCCAAGAAGATAAAGGTATTTGCCAATACCACTCTGTAGATAGTAATAAAATACACCATGTTCACACAAATAAACATTCTGTTCTCATCTCCTGTACCCCAAACCATTGGGAAAAATAGTCCATAATCCTAAAGACAGCAAACAATGATTTGCATTTGGGAAGCTTAATGCCCTTATGTTGGTTGGTATGATACAAACCTACACATAATTGATTACCAAGGACACTGCTTCAAGGATGGCGTGTCAGAAGAAAATACAAATCATCAGCAAATATTCCTAAAATAAATCATATGTAAAAATATAGATGCACTACAAGAAAAATAATTAGGTTCTAACACTAAATATTTGCCACATTATGATAGATAATAATTTGAATTATTCCTACAAATGAAATGGAGAAAGTGTATGAACATCTGTGAGCATGTACTGTCAAATTTCCAAAGTCCTACTACTACAGCAAACAATTCTTACAGGGTTAGTGCACAAAGACTCTAAATAGGAGGAGAAGTAGACACAAATAATCAAGTAATTGCCAAAGTTACTTGAAAATACTCATCTTTGAGATTCTCATTTTTCATTTTTTGTTATTTTGGGTTTTTTTTTTTTTTTTGCTTTTTACATATAGAACTTTGAAAAAAATACATTCAAAGAAATGAAGCAAGGCAAGGTATTGGGAAAAGCTCTGTTATGGAGATTGAAAACCAACAATCCTAGATAAGATTTCTCTCTTAGTAACTAGAAAGCCTTAGAGATCTGATTTCAGCTCTGTTTTTCAGTTTTATCACTGAAAAAAAATGGGATAGCAATGGTTTCTTTTTCTACTCAGTTTTTGAGAGTAAAATTAAAACTATTTTTTTAAAAAAATATTTATTTTACAATTGTTATATAAATGTAGGATACTATACAAATTAAATATATTAAACTAGGCTAATGAATTAAAATAAACAACAAAACAAACTAAGTGTGCGAGAAAACTTTTTTTTTCATTTTACATGATGATAGCAAATTGTAAAATTAGTGCAAATCTCAATTTAAATTCTAGTTTAAAGTCTCAAAAAAAGAAATGAATTTTCCTATAGCTGATTTTAAATACACCAATAAACGAGTTTTAATAATGCCATGTTAAAAGATATGTTAAATTAATAAAATAATTCTCATTGAATAGATAATTCTCTCCCAGCATTTATTCTCTTCTTTCTTCTTTCTATACTCTTTATGTTTTCCTAAATCTACACACTCAAGATGAGGAGTAGATTAGGAGGAAAAATCATTTTTTCACATCTGGGCTGGAAATGACAATTATAGCCATGGTCATTTAGCTTCAAAATTTATTGCACTGACTCAATGATTAACACATTAAAGACAATAAAAAGAGGAATTGAAATCCTTGATCAGTTGAGAATTTTTTGAGTCAAAAAGATAACAGAAGCATTAATAATTTTTGCCAAGTCACTCTTTTAATTTAAAAACTCATTGAAAAAGATTCTTTATTCATTTTTTTCTACTGTTTGATAATGAGAATGCAGTCTTTTCACAGATGTAACTCCATCTGAAAAGGCACTTTTCACCCTAAAATAGCTTTCTGCATGTGACAAATCTGTGTGTTACAATTAATGTTGCACAGGGTATAAATCTTGAAGAACCATGGCATATAGTTAATTTGATGTTTTCATCTAACAAAATTTTAGAGATGATGTCTTTGTGATGAACTTCTACTGAAAAATAACACCATATTCAAATAGAATTAGATTAATTTAAACAATGCAAGTCACTCTGGAATATCAAGGCATCTTACCTAGTTTTCTTCATTCTAGATGCTGAATAATTAATAAAGCCTTCATATAATAGAACCCTGCTCAGACAATGACATTTAGAATGTCACAAAGTCAATCAAAATAAATGCACTTACATGTTTCATTTTTCCAAAAGGCAAAATTTATCTGCATTGCTGCTAAGAATGTAACATCTATTTTATTGGCACACTCTTTCTTCCCTCACCAATTCCCACTGATGTCCAACCAACTCCATGGAACGTTGAGATAAGGATAATATGAGAAATGCCCCTTTTCCATATACACAAAATAAGTTCTAAGAATGCATTAAAAAAAATGGGTTCCACTGTCTCTGAAGATTGACATGGTAACTGTGTATAGTGGTAGGAACATACTTTCCCAAATGTCTTAAATCCTGTGATTTTATGTGGGGTGTCTTTCTGAGGGGGATGACCTCTCTAAATATTTAAATTTGAGCCACTATGATAATACCATAAAGCAAAGAAGAGAGGGGAACAAAAGGAATAAACTTATACCGACAATATAAAAGGAATGACTCCTGGGTTCAAGACATACCAGACAGAGTGGAATGCAAAGAAAGTTTTAGGAGTGTGTGGCGAGAAATTCAGAAAAGCTGGAAATATCCTCTGAAGTGCAATATCTGAATTCGTAGTTGGAAACCAAAGGAAAAAAAATATGTATGTAGGCAGAATGAAAATATAACAAATCTGAGTAATTCCACTATAAATCTTGTTTGGAATAAAACAGCAAAAGACACATAAAAAGACAGTAAGAAATTATATTGGTGAGGAAAATTTGTCAGTTCTGTGATTTTGAAGTAGTGGTTTTGTTTACTTTTTTTGTTTGTTTGTTTTTTTTAGCTTCTGTGACATCACTGAAAGGAAGAAAAGTACAAAGTGGCTAGTGAGAAGGAGGAAGCAAAATGGGGATGAGTGGGAGAATGAGTTAGGTATGTAAAGCAGGGAAGCAGTCAGGAAAGAGGAATAGGAAAATGAACAGAGACAGAAGCACCTGCTAGTGCCTCTCTGCTAGAGAGGAAAATTATGATTCAGGAACTTTAATTGTTGGTAGAGAGAGCTGAATTAGGTAAGGGTGGGCAAGATGATATCGGGCCCAGAAGTGATGCAAGGAGTTGTGTGGAAAATGGAATGTGGCAGAGAGGAGAGGTCCGCCATGCCATACGGGAATCTCCCTGGCCAGCCGGGAATCGAACCCATACTGCAGAGGTTGCAGAGCACTGTGCTCAACATGCTGCGCTCAACCCGCTGGGCCTTCGGGGAGGCCCCTATGTTGTTATTTTTAACGTATCTGCATGAAAACTACAATATGTGTGTATTTATTTGTCAACAAATTACATACCTTCTAACTCCTTAACTGGATATTGGGTTCCCCACACCGTCTTTCATCTGTTTCTAGCTCTTCCTTGTCTACTTCTTAGCTAGCCACTGCCTAAGAATGACTATTTTTCAAAGCCAGAGAGACACCTTTATGAATCTTTTTTCAACCTCTTAGCAAAAATTAATTCCTCCCTCCATTATGTTCCATTAGCTGATTTATCACATTGTGTAATAAATTTGTGAGAGTTTCCTGTCTCACAGAGGCCCAAGCTGCACTTTCATTGCACATTTCATTCTCCTTTGCATTCCTGGAGCATAGCACATTGTCTGGCCCAGTAGGTGACTAATGTTTGTGGATTCTATGGTTAATAAATAAACAGATGACACCTCCTTTAAAATATGTGAAGCAAGATAATAGGAGAAAATTTGTTCTTAAATTTTCATCCTCCAAATAATTTCCTTCTCACTAATTGAAAATGTGGCAGTCACACATATTTCAACAATATAGCTTAAAACTAGTGTTTATATAAAGTCTTTCTGTTAATGTAGCTACTGGTTAAAGGCTGTTGTGAACTGCTTACACAAAAGAGAATTTTCTACTTTCTAAATTCCTTACCAGATTTCTTACCACCAGCAGTCTGGAAGTTATCAAGAATTTCTATCTTGCAAAAAACATAAAGATTTGAATACCAAGAGAAGTCATCTGAAACCTGCAATCCCTTCTGGCTGATCTCAGCTGCCAAAATCCAACACTACCTGGGCATCCACCACAAACACACTGGGGTGATTAAATAAAAAGTCTCTGTTCAATCCATAGCAAATGATTGAGCGCTATACAATGAATATACACGCTTGGTCTGAGTTTCCTACCCATTCGTGTATTTCAAACGCACAGCAACTTTAAGTTTGCTGCCAGCTATACATTTATACATCCTGTAAGGGAAATCTTACTTCGAAGAGAAGAAAATAAAACTCTAAATTTACAAAAAGAAATAACTCTTTGCTTCTGCTCCTTTTCTACCAAATTTCCCACCTGCCTCCAAAGCAAAATACAGTAGAAACGCAGTTTAGATCCCTTCAGAATGTAATTCAAAACTCAGTTCGGAGGCCCAGTTGCCTCCACAAACCCAGCCTCCACAACCCCCTCCTCCCTCCTGGCCCAAAGCAACCTTCTCCAATTGCGCACCGCGGTTCTTCTTCCACAGCTGAAGAAAGACTTGTCTGCAATCAGGGGAAACGGATTAGTCTCAAATTCGGAAAAGCAGGGGGTTGCTTCTTAGAACCAGAAGAGCCAAGAGAGAAGCCACAAGCGAGCTTCTGTCTTGTAAAATTCTATTCCTGAATCTTAATTTGGCGCGCCAGTCTGTAGGGCTGACTGCGCAGCCTTACAATGAAGAGCACGGTGGCCTCTCCCCTTTGGCAGCAGCTGCTGGAGCATTTCTCTACACAACTCTCAATTTCCAATCCCTACTTTCAATTAAGCGGACACCCCCACCCTTCTCATTTGCCTTTAACTGCTCCCCTCCCCCAGCGCACCATGGTTAGGGGGGGGGGGGGTAGGTAGGGGCATCGTCCAGGATCCTCTCTGCCTTCTAGGGACCTTGCTCTGTTTAACAGCTTTTAAGGACGCCGGTTTTCACACTCCCCCTTCCTTATCACCGAGGAAAGAGAGAAATCATCGGAAATTTAGCACAGTCGACTATTATTTCCCCGAAGAACTTGACCTCCAAAATGCCGCTAAATAAGTACACGAATAGTGAATCGTGGAGGTGCGAGCTGAAAGGGGGGAGTAGAGTGGGGGCTGAGAAAAGGAGGTAAGGAGTGCGGGAAGAACCCTATCAGTGTTTGATACCCCGGTTCCAAACCCGCGGTGGCCCTGCGAGCCTAGGGAACCTCAGTGCGCCTCTGCAGAGCCGGGGCGCTGAAAGGAGGGGCGGAAAAAGAGGAGCTAAAGCGGGAGGCTTTGCAGGGCGAGGGCGGCTGCGCGCAGGGAGCGCGTGGGGCAGGGCAGCTCGCGTTCCCGGCCCCGGCTCGCCGCTAGGCCTCTTCGTGGCCTGCAGAGCTTCTCTCCGGCTGACATCTTTGAGAGGAGGGGCTCCCCGAGCAAAGCCGACTGGAGAACGAGGTTCTCCGGTCACGCAGGCGAAGGTGCTCCCTGGGCGCCCTGCGAGCCGAGCGCAGCGCCGGTGCAGTGGCGGCTACACTCGCCCACGTGAATAGCGCGGTGCAATTCTTAATTTGGCGGATGGAGAAAGGTATGTTTAGACCTTTGCGAGTCAAAAGCTCCCGCACATGGTTCACGCTTCCTCCAAGGAACCAGACAAAGGCGAAAATGGGGAAAACAAGTACATATACTGACTTCCCCCCACCAAATGCCCAGCTCCCCTCCCCCCAACACACACGAAAGGACAACTCTGAGTCTGAGATTCCTGTCCTCATCTTGTGAGTTTGTTTCAAACAAAATTGTCGGTGGAATACCATTTCATCTTTACCGAGTTGAGAAGGTGTCCGCAAGAACCTTTCGCCCTGTTATTTCAGTCACACCTGTTTTGCCTTTTTTGAGGGAGTTAGGGAAGGCGTTCCCTTTACTCGAAAAGCACCGCTAACCTTCCCCAGGGTTATGCTTAGTATCCTGAATTCTACCCCCCCCCCCCCCCCGCACACTCCTCAGGTTGTCTCCTAGTTGCGGCGCTAAGAACACGCAAGATAGAGGCTCCTCTGACACCATCGCCTCCTCCCATATTTTCTGCTCCCCTTCCCTACCTAACCCTAGATTTAAACACTTGCTTCAACACTCTTTCCGTCGTACAGAAACAGCTCCTCTGTTAGGTTTAAATTCCATCTGGCAATGTTTCTACACAAGAACCTGCTTTTGTTTTTTGTCTTGCTATTTAATTTTATTCATTCTTTTTGTCCTGGCCCCGCTTCTCTCCTGTCTTTGCTTTGTGGGTGTGTGCCGCAGTGGCGCAAGTTCCGATTCCTAGCCCCCAAGTCCACATTTTGGAAGGACACCTCGCTCGGAGACCCCAGGGTCCGCCGAAGTCGCGCACACACAAGCACTGCACACACAGACACCCCAGCACCCCAAACCGCAAAAGCCGCCAAAGCAGCATATCGCGGCATCAATTATCCTGGAAGCGAAGAGGCCTTTTGCAGCTGAGCTCTAAAAGCCTTTTCTTGGGAAAGGAATGGAAGTGGTTCACGCTACACACTCCAGGAATGTGACCTTCCCCCTTTTTTCGAGGGGAGGTAGTCGATTGGTGGCTAAGCGCTCTAGTCTAAGTCGCGTCTCCAACCCGGAGGAGAACGACGCCTCTACATTTCTAAAGGAACCGTCTGTAGCTGTGCGCTTTTTAGAAGTCACCTTTCCTTTTCACAAAAACGGGCTGTTTTATTTACTACACAATTAAGAAAAAAAAAAAACCTTTAAAGAGATGAATTGTTTAATTTCATCTTAGTTAACGGCATTCGGTTCGGATACACTCATGAAAAGTCATCTTTTTAATTAGAAAATGATGCGGTTTTTTTTTTTTTTTGCTACAAGATTACAAGTTCAGTTTTTGAAAGCTAGCAAAATGATTTTCCACACTTACCATCTCCACTTGCAGCAAGCGCTGGCTGAGCGCAGCCCCAGAAGTAGGGTGGGAAAGGAGGGGTGGGGTGGCTAGCGCCCGCTGGAACAGCCCGAGGCTATGCGTGCTGGCTGCAGGCTGCGCTCTCCGATCTGCTTCTAAATTCGGGGCCCCCAAGGGCTGGACTCAGACTAGCAGGGATCCAAATCCGGAACACCCACGGATGAGGGCGCCTCAGCGCCAGGCCACGGGAGGTCGGAGGGGATGCTGGGCTTCCGGGAATTTCCCTTCAGCTCGAATCGCTCCGCAAGGCTGGCCAGAGACTCTAGGGTGTCATTTGTTCTCAGCACCTGGCCCAGTCTTAGAGTTTCTTTCGCCTTGCTGAAGCTGCCTGTATTCATGAAAATGAATGACCGCTTGCACAGTCAATATCAGGGAAATTCATGCGCGGACACTTTTCTAACAGAAGTGAGAGTTTCTGCAAAGTAACCAAGCCAAGAGGAGCCCAGCAGTGCCAGTGCCAAAAGGGTTTCAGTATCTGCGCTCACCTCCGGGGGCGGGGGCTGGTTTGCTCTTTCTCTTACCTACTGACAAGAAGTGGGGGGGAGGGGGACTCACGGACGCCAGCAGTGTGTCTAAAACCACTCTGTGGTCCCAGTCGAGACCCCAGGCTCCGGCAGCAGGGAGGACTCGCGCGTTATAGCCCACACTCGGTTCTGGCACTGGGACCAGTTACTTACCCAGCGAACGCAGCGTCTAGAATGGAATGAGGTGGTAAGTGAAAAAGAGAAAAGGCTTCTGCCTGCTTCTTGGAGACTGCGATTGCTGTAGCGGGCTCTACCGCCACAGCTCACAGTCCGCGGAGCCGCTGGAGTCGTAGCGGCTGCCTTGAAGGCAGTTCGAGCAGCCCGGGCAGCCTGGTGTCGCCGCGAACGCTAGTGCCACTCTGCTCACTCTGTTCAGCTTGCCTTCTGCTTTACCGCGTCGACCACTGTGTGCAGCTCGGACGCGGGGCTCCTCCCGCCCTGACAGTTTGCTGACTGCAAGGAGCCAGTGCGGAGCCAGCCCTATTCAATGGCGAGGGGGAGGAACTAGACTGAGGAGGAGAAGGAGGAAGGAAGGGGGTGAGCGAGTGGAGGGCGGGGAGGGAGAGGAAGAGATAAGTGAACCTGTGCCCGGGTCGCAGCAGCCACCACTGGCTACCCCCCTCCAGTCCCCACTCCTTTCACCCTGCATCAGAGGCAGCCCTTCTGGCTGACCAAGAACCTGAGGGGAAAGGAGGTGATGAGATGGAGGTAAGCCTAGGAAGTTACCGCTCGCAGCCCTGAGAAGGCTGCACAAAGCTTGCTGGCCGTACTCTTGCGTGCGGGACCTGCTTCTGGGGAAAACCGGCCGCATTCCTGCTGTTGGCTTTTCAGAACAAAAACCGAACACGTGCATCGCTCCCCCTGGTCCTCTGCTGGCGGCTCTCGTAGGCTTCCCTTTAACTCATTCACACTATCTTACAGAAGTTTTATTTTTCGTGTTATGTGTGCTTTTTCTCTCAATCCTGCTAGCCGCCCAGACCACAGCTAGAGAACCAGCATCCTGCAGCACCATTTTCTTATACAAAGGATACTTAAGGCAGACTAGTAAAAATGAAGTAGAACCCTTGCAAAGTCTCAGTTGGAGGAAGGGACTGCGCATATGTCATACTCAACTGTGATCCTGGGTTGGTACCTTGCTGGCCTTTCTTTACGATTGATTCTCTGGGCTGGTGAAGAAAGAGGTAGAGGGGGGCAATCTAGTATTTGCCTACCCCAGAAACCAAGTATCAGTTAATTAAGCAAGTTGGTGGCTTCTGGCTGCTTTAGTAGCTTACAGTCACTTCATTGCTAGGGACCAGGAAGTATCATGGGAGTGGACATTTCCAAGGTAGGAAAGGATGCAAGAGAGGGAGGAATTCGGTCCAGAACCACAAGACTTGTGCTTGCCAGTGGGCTGCCTAGTCAAGGATACCCGGGCAGGCATTGGGGGTGCCAGGTCTCTAAAGACCAATCAGTAAAGCAACAAGGGAGGCCTGTGGTTGGATTATGGCTCTAATGGATTGTAGGTACTGAGAAGCAGGGTCTAATTCCTCTAACCCACTGTCCCTGTCATGGGATCAAAACCAAATATTAACAGCAACCAAAACATTGCCAGCTGGTTTACTCTGATTCTTGCTCCAAAGAACATGTCTTTAAATTTATCCACAGTGGTAGAATGAACTAGGTGAATTCTTTAAATACCTTTCCAGAAGGTGTGGGGTTTGGTGGGGGGAGAGGAGGGGATCCATTTTTCATTATTATGAAACAGAATAACCTATCTTTCTAGTGCTCTGCTTTGCTTATCGTAGGAGGCTCTATTTCCTGAAATAAAAAGGAGAAAAGTGTATATAGATTGTCTCCCTAAAAGAACAGTATTCCTTTATATTTTTGTCCGCTGAATAGAAGAGGAAATGCATCTGCATAGGGATAGAACATCAAGAAGGAAAAATTTTGCCAATTATAAAGAGTTACTTTTTCCCTAATAACTTCAAATATTTTTTTTTTTTATTGAAAGGCTAATCTTTATGACACAACCCCACACACACCCCCTCCCCGCCCCATACCCCTTTCCATTTTCATAAATGTCTTCTTTCAAATTCTGATTCTGGTTATTTTGAAAGGTTAAACCTTTGTTCAAGTAATCCTCACATCTTTTTATTTTTATACCTGAAACCACTACTAGGGGCGACATTAGCAATGAAGATCAATGTGGTCTGCAATAAAGTGGACAAAAGGAAGTATTTACTATTACATTTCATTTCTCCTGTAACTCTGCCTTCATTATCTAGCATACTGGATTGTCCTCTTCTTGATAGCTAGGAAATATCTTGGAGATAAAATCAGAAGCTGACAAATGGTTACAGCTCTGAGTCTTGAGGCTTGCACTACTAAATGAGATTCTGTCATAGGAGATGGCAGGAACTCAATGAAAATGAAATCACTGAGTGATCCAGGACAGTGTGGCAAAGCCATAGCATGGACATTCTCTCAGTGCACTAATAATCATCCACAACATCCACTTTAGAAACTAATTAGTGGATTTCTTAAGATTTCCATCTAAACCCAAGACAGGGTTTAGACACTCATGAGGTTATCCACATTTTACAATTTCTGAAACTGAAGCTCTGAGAGGATAAGTAATTTGCACAAGACCATGGAATGACAGTGTTATGGCAGGATGAGCACAGAGCAGGTTTTCTGATCCTGCAGACGGGTAAAGCAGAGTCCTAGAGCCCTCCGTGGCTTTCTCAGGCTTTTATTGAGCTTTTACATGTTGTGCAGCAACCAGGTATACAGCAAGGCAGCCAGGGGGACCAGGGGACCAGGAGGCCAGCAGGCCCCCAAGCTCCACCCCCAAGTCTTCACTCTGGGTTCCCTGGCCGCCTTTTTCCCCTTCTCTTTCCTGCCTCTCTTCTGCTTCTGCTTCTGTTAGTGACTATCTCAATACTGCAGTCATGGCCCACAGAAGTAAACAACACAGCTTACAACAATGTAACAACTGCAGGTGCCCCATCAGGCAGGCCACTCCTAATGGTGGGAGGGCAGACAAGCCTGGAAACCATTTACCCTACAATCCACTCCCTCAGGGTTTTCTGCTATACAGTCTATATATGTTGTATACATTTTCCCTTTAACAAACATAAACACTGAAATAAATCATGGCCCAAACAAGAAAATAGAATACAACTAAATAATGAAACAATACAACAGAACACAAATAAGTCAAGGAGGGCACCAACCTAGCAGTAAAAAGACGGTTATTGGTACCAGCAGATGATCCACTAAATATGCTGCCGAAGGCACTGCTCATGCTAGCGAGGGAACCACTCAGGCATCTGCCGTCACACACCAGGAGCCATCAGGCTTCCTGACCAGATTCTCTGGCTGTAGTCTCAGCCACAGGCTGCACACTGCATCCGCCCCCAGGATGCACTCACTCTTGAAGTGGTGATTCTGTACTTTAGGGGTAATCGCCCAATCTTCAGGGTTTTCTGTCTGCAGTCACTCCAGCACTCGGCTTTCATAGCCACCAATGCAACACACAGACCCCTGCACTCAGGCCAACCCATTGTGCATGCACATGGATCGGGGATCCATGGATACAAGCTATACATGGGGCCTCTCTTGGGTCCCCTCTTTGGCTGTGGGCTCCACCACAAACCACGTTCCCCACCCATCCAAGGACGGGTTCCTCAGCTCCTCATCCTCACTCAATAATGAGCAGGGCATCACCCACAGGTGATTTCAAGAGACTCACTGGCCTTCTTTAACATACTTGGGCACTCTAGGTTCCCTGGCCTTGTCTCTCCCCTTCTCTCTCCTGTCTCTTCTGCTTCTCGTGGTGACTATCTCAATACTGCAGTCATGGCCCACAGAAGTAAACAACACAGCTTACAACAATGTAACAACTGCAGGTGCCCCATCAGGCAGGCCACTCCTAATGGTGGGAGGGCAGAAAAGCCTGAAAACCATTTACCCTGCAGATAGTCTAGATTTCCCTTCAACATGTGCAAGTTATAAATTCAACTTCATACTTGCTTTATAGTTAATATGGATTAACTATCCAGAATTAAGTTGAAAGTATATAGTCCAATAGAAAATGATCTCTGCAGATTACAATGTTACTTGTAGATCCAGGAGACTACTAGTTCAACTAAATAACTTAGAAAATTATCTGAGAAATTCGGTTTGTTAAGACTGATAGAAACCAATATCTGAAAATTATGAAAATGTTTGGCCATTTTCTTTTTCTCCTGTATTCTGTCTGATGGTGGCACCAGTGAGCAATGGAATAATCAAAAAGGACGCTTGGCAAAAGCTTTCTTTGCTTTAACACTAAAAGGACTGAAGAGGAGTCTTCTCTGCTTGCTAACTTAGAGAAAAACTCTGAAATGCCTTTTTTGCACCATCTACATGATATTCATTGTCCTATTAATCCTCAGAACCTTTCTGTGAGGTGGCTATTAGTTTTATTTCTTTTAACAAATGAGAAAACGGATTCTCAAAGATTAAGTAAAACCCCCAAGGCTATATATCTATAAATTATGGAGTTGGGAAATTCAAATCCATGTTATTACCTTTTTGCTATTCCGACCCTTAGCATATGGTCCTCAGATTTTTGTGGTTGCACATTTTCAAAATTTGCTTTACATCAAAAATTTTATCATTAACAAAAAGTTTCAAAATTAAAAGGGAACTGTAGGCATCTGTTTTGTGGAAGAAATGTCATGACGAAACTGTGATATTTACCTCATTTTGTTTATCCACTGTTCCAGTTTGTAATTTAAGCCAGTGTTCTGCTAATAATCAGAAAAGGGAAATTATAATGATGTGTACCCTATAAACACAGAAATGCCTATTTTCTGTGATTAACTACAATTATAGAATGAATCAGAAAAGATATTTAAATACTTCAATGAACATTTATGTTTCTCAGGCCTTTAATATTCAATTAAAACTGATAAATTGATGTGTCAATGTGAAGAAGGGTTGATCATTCATGGAAACCTAGTAAAAGAAGATTCAAAGAGATGAGCATTGGCAACTCTTATCCATGTACATTTTCATTTCATTGGCAAAACCACCCTTAATATGAAATTGATAAAGTCAATCAGATATTCTGAGATTTCAAATTCCCTTACATCACAATATCCCTTAGCAAGCAGTCAGCCATCTGACTGTGATTTGTCTTCACATGTAGAGGGCTGATAGACAGAGAATGTATAGTTTATGTAGATGGATGAGAATGAGTAATTTGTATCATGTGACAGTTATTTTGCATCAAATTCCATTCATCTTCCCGTTGTCCACAACAACTCGCACTGTGCATTGTGCATAAACATGATAGTGAATAGAATATAATTTTTGAAATAGTAAGTAGATGAAAGGACATGAAATTGTAAGACTGGATAAATTACGTCTTCCACGATAATTTTAGTATTTGATACTACACTATCAGCAGCCATTGCAATTAGTGGGAGGCAGTAATACTCAGTGGTTCAGAAAGGAACTTTGATCTTAAACCAAATTTGAAATTCTGTCTCTGGTATTGTGGCTGAGGGAAAATTCATCTCATAGACCTTTATAATAAAATAGCCACCAACCACTAGTGGTTATTGAACACTTGTAATGTGGCTAACCCAAATTGAGATATGCTATATGTATAAAATAAACACCTTATTTTTGAAGACAGAACAAGACTACACATCTCCAAAAACAAGTATATAAAATATATCAATATTGTTGTAGAAGTACATGATGAAAGGATAATATTTTGACTAACTGGTTAAAGAAACATATTAAGTAATTTCCCCTGTATATTTTCAATATTTTAATGTGACTGCTGGAAAAGTAAAAACTACATATGTGGCTACTGTTTGCAAAGGGTTATCCTTAAAAGCTTTACTTTCTTCATCTAAAAATTAATAACCATATCAATCTCAAATTTTTGTGTAATGTTTAAATAAGGTAATGCACCTAAAATGCTTAGTACAGTGTCTGATATTAAGATATAATAATATCACTTTGTAAGTGTTAGGCAACAAAGATATTAAACAAAACTTAAAAACATAACTGAAGCTGAGTAGAAACTACTTAAAGAGAAAGCTTTGGCAGACCTCAGCAAGCCCTGGCTTTCCTGGGCCTGCATATAACCTTTGCCAATGTAGTCTCCAGCAGACCTCAGCAAGCCCAGGGACAGGACCAGGAAATAGGCCCCCAGGTGAGTCCTGGGGGGAGTGCTAGGAGAAAACCAGTGTGTTAGGTCCTAAAAAGCAGTGAAGCAGGCCTGTCAGGGGGGTAGACAAATCAGGCTCTGGCAGAGGAAACTGCAGGGCCTGGTCCCCATGGGCTGTGGCTCTTGGAATATTGAGCTAGATGGATACTAGTTGGACAGATAATCTCTGAGATAGGAAGTAGGATTGATTATATCTTGGTCAGTAGATACCAGCGCAGAATTCAATAAAGTACACAGTGAGGAGTCTCATGTTACACTGAACAAGAGGTCGGTGGAGAGAGGAATCTGTAGGCTATGGCTGTGGTCCGAAGTAGGGGACACTGTGACAGGGTGATCAGCTTATTCAGGCACAGAGTAGAGGGAAGAAGAGTCTATGTGAAGGCACCCCACACCTGTTCTGTGAGGTATACTGAAAGCCCAGAGACTACTGAATCTGTCAACCCAAGCCCCAGAGAGGAGGGGGATTGGGGTTGTCATGAACAGGTGTCAATCCCAATCTAACTCGAACACACCAACGTCTGGCTATTTCTAGGTACTTACCCACGTTACTGTCTCAGCAACTACAAAATAGATCTGAGTAGATACAGAAGCCACCAAACTCAAAATATATAAGTAAATAGAAATACGGGAACTTAAGGGGCCCTCCCTGGTGGCACAAGGGGTTAAGCACTATACTATGAAACAGTCTGCAACCTCTGTAGCATGAGTTCCATCAAAGGCCGAACAGGGAGCAACCCACATGGCACAGCAGACCTCTCCTGACTCACCCGCTGCTCCCCTAAGCAGTGTACTTTGATCAGTCTGACTGTTCTGCTCCCCACTCTGTCTCTGATGGATCCTGTCACCCACCGCATCTCTGGTCTGTACCCCAGATCTTGTATGCATAAATAAATAAAATCTTAAAAAAAAAAGAAAAAGAAATATGGGACCTTAAAAGAGTACAGCAACATAAGGAGAGAATAACGTTCCAGAATCCAAGCACAAAATGATTTAAAATTATATCTGCACATAGGACATAGGTTCGGAATGACTATAATGAAGAAACTCAAAGATACAGAAGAAAAGGGAGGAAGTTAAAGTAATATAAGAGAACTCAGAAAGCAAGACAACAAAATGCAAGAGAACTCAGAAAAAGCTAACAGAGGAGATACCAAAAGAACTCAGAAAAATAAATGAGCTCATAAGTAATGTCAATAAACAGAAGTTAGAAATTGAAGCTTTAAATAAAACTGTTTCAGAAATCCAGGCATTAAAGAGCTTAATAAATGAGATCAAGAGCTTTAGAGAATGCAGGGTCCCTGGTGGCACAGGGGGTTGAGCACAGCACTGTGGAGCTGTTCTCGGCCTTTGTGGCGCAAGTTGGATCCCCGGCCGGCCGGGAGCAACCCACATGGCGCAGCAACCTCTCTTGTCTTGCCCGCTGCTCCCCTCAGCAGTATGTTTCAGTACATCTGCCTGTTCTGCTCCTCGCTCTCTCTGTTGAATCTTCTCACCCCCCCATGACTCTGGCCTGTACCCCACTTCTTAAAAAAAATATATAAAAAGAACTTTAGAGAATGCTACAGAAGTAGAAAAGGTGAAATGGAAGATCAAATCAGTGACCTGAAAGATTGTAATGTCCTATGAACCCAGTTGGAAAAGAGGGAAATGAGCTTTTCGAAAAATGAAACAATTCAAGAAAGATCTGACACTTAAGAAAGTCAACAAAAGAATAATGGGTATCCCAAAAGTGGAAGGGGGTATTAGGTACAGAGAGCTTATTCACAGATAAACAAAAGCTGAATGAGTTTGCACACAGTAGACCTCTCCTATAAGAAATGTTGAAAGGAACACTCTTATCTAAACCAAAGCAAAGAAAATCCACAAAAAATTAAATAAGCAAGTAGATAGAAAGAGAAAACTAAAGATAAAATGGCAGTAGCAAATACTTATACATCAGAAATCAGTCTAAATGTAAGGGGATTGAACTAGCCAATGAAAAGGCACAGATGGGTGGTTGGGTCTAAAAACAAAACCCAACTTTGTGCTGTCTCCAAGAGGCCCCTCTAAGATCCAAAGACAAACTAGTTTCAAAATAAATAGCAGGAAAACCATCCTACAAGCAAATAGAACCCTCATCTACCCACCCCCCGCCCCCGCCCCCACCCGTGGGATTCGTAGGCACTAAAAGAGAAGGGCCGAGGATTGAAATGAGGGGCTTGAGACAACTTGACACTAGCGGTTGCTTCTTTATTTTTTCTGTACCTTCTCTTACTTTTCCCTGTCTTTCTACCTTCCCTGACCTTCTCTCTGCTCCTCTCACAGTAACCCCTGACCTTCTCGTGGTTCTCTTCTTATATCCTGGTAGCTCCTCCCATTGTACCTCGCAGTCTCATTTGATTAACAGGGAAAACCTGTGGTTTCTCAGCAGGCAAAACGGTAAAGCGAAACTTAATTGATGGCACGTGTTGCACAACACTGCGCATGCTCTGGACACCCCCCCCCAAAAAAAAAAAAACAAGGACAGGGAAAGCCACACTACTTCAGATAAAGTAAACTTCCAGTTACTAAAGGTAATAAGAGACAGGGATAGACATTATATGAAGATTTAGAGATCAATAAACCTGGAAGATAGACTACTCATTAATGTATGTGTACCAAAATACATAAGACAACTATTAACAAACCTGAAAACAGACAATGACCACAACACAAGAGTACTAGGGGACATTAACAACACACTTAAGCCAAAAGTCATATAAACCAGGCAGAAACACAAAATACAAAAGCATCAAATGAGGAATTACATCAGGTCTGCCTACTAGATTTCTATAAGGAACTATCCCAAGTTCTTCTCAAATGCACATAAAACATTTTCCAGGATAGAACGACTGTTGGGTCAAAAATCAAATGTCAATAACTTCATGAAAGTTGAAATCATATCAAATATGTTCTCTGATCACAATGGTATCAAACTAGAAATCAAAAAGGCAGTTCAAAAGATAAATGAAACCAAAAGCTAGATCTTCTAGCTAGACTAACAAAGGGAAAAAACTCCAATAAATAGAATCAGAAATTAAAGGAGGATATAACTACAGACATATAAATAATACAACAGAACACTAGAGACTACTGTGAATGTCTTTATGCCAACAGATTGGAAAAATTGGAAGAAAACAAATTCTTAGAGTGTAGCACCTTCTAAGACTGACTCAGGAAGAAATGGAAACCCTGAACAAACCAAATATAAGCAAGAAAATTGAAATGGTAATCAAAATCTCCCAAAAAGGAAAAGCCAAGGGCTAGATGGAGTTCTACCAAATCTTAAAAGATGAATTAATACCTATTGTTCTCAAACTCCTCAAAAAAAAAAAAAAACACCCTTAAATATTATTAGCAAAAGAATTCAACAACAACTTGGGGGGCTTCCCTGGTGGCGCAAGGGCAAGGGGTTAAGCACTGCACTATGAAGCAATTTGCAGCCTATGCAGCATGAGTTCAATCCCCGGGCCATCCAGGGAGCAACCACAAGGCGCAGCAGACCTCCCTTGTCTCGCCCGCTGCTCCCCACAGCAGTGTATTTCAGTCAGTCCATCTGTTCTGTTTCCCACTCAGTCTCTGGTGAATCCTCTCACCCTCCACATCTCTGGCCTGTACCCCAGCTCTTGTATACATGAATGAATAAATCTTTTAAAAAATGGGTATAGAAGGAACATATATCAAGATTATAAAGGCCATACATGCCAAACCCACAGTTAGTGTCATATTGGGTGAGAATTGAAAATTTTCCTCTAAGATCAGGTTCACAACAAGGATGTCCACTCTCACCACTACTGTTCAACATAGTATTAGAAATCTTAGCCAGAGCAATTAGGGAAAAGAAAAATATAAAAGGAATTCAAATTGGAAAAGAAGAAGTAAAAATATCACTATTTGTAGATGACATAAAATATACATAGCAAACCCTAAAGACTCCACTAAAATCTATTATAAATAATAAATCAGTATATAGTAAAGTGGCAGGCTACAAAATCAACTCACAGAAGTCTGTTGCATTCCTATATGCAAACAGTGAACTAGAAGAAAAAGAAAACAAAAAAGCAACCCCATTTATAGTAACATTAAAAAATATTAAATACCTATGAATAAACCTAACAAAGGAGGGGGGTGATCTATTCAATGAAAATTATGACAATGTTAAAAGAAATAGAAGAAAACACAAGGAAATGAAACAATATTCCATGCTTGTGGATTGGAATAAAATGTCCATTTTACCCAAAGCAATATGTAGACCAATGCACTCCCATTCAAATTCTCAATGGTATTCTTTAAAGAGAGATTAAACATTATTTTTTTTAATTTATTTATTTGTGCACACAAGAGCTGGGGTACAGGCCAGAGGCATGGGGGGTGAGAGGATTCACCGGAGACAGAGTGGGGAACAGAACAGGCAGATTGACTGAAGTACACTGCTGAGGGGAGCAGCAGGAGCGTCAGGAGAAGTCTGCTGCGCCATGTGGGTGGCTCCCTGGCTGGGTTATCAAACTCGTGCAGCATAAGCTGTGGACAGCCTCATAGGTTGCATCTTAACCCCTTGCACCACCATGGAGGCCCAAGAGTACACATTATTGAAATTCATATGGAGCCACGAAAGACTCCAAATAGCCAAAGCAATCTTGACAGGAAAAGGAATGAAGGTACCATGCTCCCAGACTTCAAACTATACTGCAGGGTTATAGTTATCAAAACACTATGCTATTACAATGAAAGTAGAAAAACACACAAAAATGAAAGAATATTAAGAGCCCAAAAGTAAGCTTACATTTATATGGACAGTTAGTCTACCCCAGAGGAGCCAAGAGTATGCAATGGAGAAGTAAAAGTGTCTTTAACAAATGGTACTAGGAAAGCTGGACAGCCACATGCATAAAAATGAAACTAAACCATTCCTTCACACCATACACTAAAATTAACTAACATGGATTAAAGTGTTGGATGTAGGCCAGAAAATATAAAATTCATTCAAGAAAACAAAGGCAAAACACTCAATGACATTGACTTGAGGGATGTACTGGGGACTCCGCTCCAACAGCAAGGCAAACAAACACAAAAACAAGGAACTGATATGGCATCAAGTTAAAAATCTGTTATAGTGAAAGTAACTATGGTAAAATAAAAAAGACAGTCTACTGAATGGGAAAAAAAAAATATTTGCATAACATACATCTGACAAGGAGCTAAAATCCAAGATCTACGAAGAACTCATACAGTTGAACACAAAGAAAACAACCCAATCAAAAACAGGACATAATAGCTAAATAGACACTTCTACAAAGGAGACATAAAGATGACCAATAGACAAAGGAAAATCTTTTCAAAATTACTTATTATCAGGGAAGTGCAAATCAAAAAATCAAAGCCATAGTTAGATACCACCTTACACCTGTGAGAATGATCCATTAAAAAATAATAATAAAAAAAAACAGAAACAATAAGTGTTTGTGAGAATGTAAAGAGAAAGGAACCTTCATATACTGTTGGTGGGAATGTAGACTGGTCCAGCCTCTATGGGAAATGTCAGGCTGCCTCCACTCCTTTCCCAACTGGTGGGTTTGGAAAGCTTCCATAGATAACGGACTTGATAAGGTTGCCTTAGGAACAGGCCATGAGACCTACTACCATGAGGAGAAAACCTGCCCAGATCCAGGAATGTGGAAACAGGGCCAGGACATGTTTCTGTGTCAAAGGCCAGTGCCTGAGGCCAGGCATCCTAGAAGAAAACTGGTACAAAATGCACCCAAAGTTTGAAAGCCCATGAAAACATAGTATAAAAGAGAGCTTCAAATCCTTCATGAGCAGACTTCTGTCTTGCCAGTTACTTCTCTTAGTAGCATGTTTCAATAAGTCCACTTTTTCTGTTCTTTAGTATTGTCTCTGGTGAATTCTTTCACCCCTGTGCCTCTGACCTCACCCAATATTCTTTCCACTGTAGAAAACAGCATGGAGTTTCTTGGAAATATGTCTGCTTATGATCCAGGAATTTCTTGGTATCTACCCAAAGAATACAAAAGCACTAACTCAAATGCATATATGCACTCCTGTATTCATTACAGCACTATTACAATGTTATGGAAACAACATACATGCCTGTCAACAGAGCAGTGTAGTGATATTGTGAGGTATACACAATGGAGTACTATGTTATAAAGAAAGATGAACTCTCATCATTTGCAACAACATGGATGAAACTGGATTGGATAATACTATGTGAAATAAATCAGAAGGAGAAAGACAAATACTGGATGATCTCACTCATGTGTGGAATATGGATAAAATGAGCAAACAAATAACAACAACAAAAACACAAAGGAAATGACAAAACTGAACTAAAATAAACCCTAGCTATATGACTGCAGTATTGATGGTACACAAAGAGAAGGAAGGGTATGGGTGGGGACAAAGTTGGAATGGGGCACGATGGGCTATGATAAAGGACTGCTGGTGCTTGGATGGTGGGATGTAGTGAGAACATACCTCTGATGAGATGTGAACCTATTATCCTAAAGCATATATGGTATTATAAATGTGAAAAAAAGGATTTGAGAGTAGCATACCTGTGAATGGAAACGAATACTCCTCTTTTCCCTCCTGGACATTATTTGCAGAGTGTTTTTTAGTGCTGGGACTCCCTTACACTTTCAAAATAATAAAATATTAGAAGTTTGATATAGTGCTTGGAAAAATAATTGACAACATTTGAAATGTTTCTCTGCTTTCAGGAAAATTTTGCCAAAGCTCAAGGAAGGGAGAACAAGGTAAAAAAAAAATACCCAAAAGGGATGTTTCATTAAGGGAAGATTTGCACAGAAATTTCTGACTACTCTAACAACCTCCGTAATTAAGTTATTAATTATGCCACATAATTTTTTCCTCTTGCTAGGCTTGAATAGCTTCACACTTGAAGTAGACAGAAATTGCAGCTGAATTTCTTTCATGGAAGCCTGAGGACTACAGCTTTATGGGTTTAGCTGAACTTTGCTGAAACATTGAACTCTGGTTAATGCGGTTAGATAAGTATATACATGTGGTAGTGCCCTCCGGGTTGCTGTTTTCTACTAAAGAATGTGTTTTTTCCTAACATACTCTTATTTTTCTATAGATAAATTGTTTCAAATTGTACCAGATGAGGTTATTCATCTATGTGTGTTGCCTGTTTTTTAGGTACATGACGTAGTACCTATACCAAAAGAATTATTGGATAAACATTATTTTTATTGTTATATTATAGTTTCTTTACCAAGAAGCTATATATTATGGTGCAATAGACTCTTAACAAAATTATCTTGGCTTAGATTTCTATTCAACTAATAGGTAAAAATATTAAAAACCAGATTATATACAATTTTTGTCTCCAAGGCGTGTATGGGGAACTAGTAATCTGAATTTGGCCTCCAGAAGGAGGGGAAGAAAAGGAATAGAAGGAGGGCAGAAGGAGAAGGGCAGGAGATGTAGGGATAGGAGGAGGGATGTGAAGAATATGTAATCTCAGAGTCCTACGGATGGGAAAGCAGTAGATGTCCGGTTTCCTTTTCAACTTAACTTTCTTTGTTTTCTTCTTCAAATTTAACTACCATCACTTTTTCAACTTAGTCTATGCTAATTCTTTTTCAACTTTTCAACAAGAACCCTAGCAGGTTAAAATGTTCCTATGGTGACTGGTGTGGGGACAAGTAAAAGTGATCTGCAAGAAGGAATTAAAATCTCCATTCTCTTCACAATGGCTTCCATACTACAGACTATGAAAAGAAGGGAAAGAAGTTACCAGCAATGGTGTATAGATACAAATCGATGCTCAGTATCTGTCCCCAGACTCCTAACTTCTTTATTTTGAGCTCTCCAGGTCTTAGTTCTGGCAGTGCAGTGTGCAGTAGCAAAAGGAACTAGGCAGGGAGAGGACAGTTATTGTGTGGGTGCTGTGGTTGTCACTCTCTGCGGGCAGCAGAGGAACGTGCTGTCTTTGGGGGAGGCAGAGGTAATGTGTAGAGAAGAGGAAACACGTTTATTTAGTTTAAGACCTCCTGTGTCACTAATATGCTAACATATGTTGCTACTCTACAGTTCTGGGCATACAGAGAGTTTGATCAATCAGGGAAACTGTTAACTAGTATGAAAAATAATTCTGGGCAGTTCTAAAAGGACCTCTGGATTCTACAAACCTGGCTGCCCCATCTTAATGAGGTTAATTATTACACATTAGCTATGTCATTCTATTCATTAATATATCCATGCTGCCCTTGATGTGTTGCTGCCCAAAGCACACCAGATTCTGTTTCAAATCTTCTTCCAGGAAGAGCAATTTATGAATATGGAAATGAAAGGAAATAAATTGATGGAATCTGTACATTTTAGTGCAACAGCCAGAGATTCCATTGTAACTATTTTTATTATATTACATTTTGTCTAGAATTTGTCTAGAACCCAATTTTAATTTCTTATGGTCCCCTCACCCAACCCCTTTGGCTATGATTTTACAGCATGACGTGAAGGTAACAGAAGAAGCTTTCTAGGAGCCTAGAAAATCTGGATTCAATCTGTGAATCTATGGCATCTGCTATAGAACATTTAAGAAGTTACTTAAACTCGGTAATTCCAAATTCAGCAACCTTGTATTGAGAAATATAATTACCTTGAGAATTGTTATGAGGAATAAATGAGAAAATGAACATAAACACAGCTAATGGAGTATCTGACACAGTTTAATTATTCGAACTCTCCAATAGAGTTAGACTTCATTAGACACCTAAAGCAGTCATTGAGGTAAAATAAAATGGGAGGTGGAGAGAGCTATACTATTAATCCACTCATTTGTTAGCTTATTTATTCATTCATAACCAAATATTTAATGAATAACAATATGTTTAAAGCATATTTTTAGATATGTCAGTTCCTTAAAAAGACTTTCTACCTCATCTAGATGGTAAATTATATGATGATGAATAAAACCCCATTAATTGAGGCAGGCAGGGAGAAGGGTTTGGTAACTTTGGATTATTTGTAGAAAATAAATATCTCCTTTCACCCTAATTCCCACAATTTACACCTACTTTGAGGAGCAATTTGCCCTGAAATACATTACATAATTAAAACTAATGCTTTGTGTATGTGCTTTGTATGTATAAATATATGTGTATGGCTAGATACAGATTAGATATATTGTAGTTATTTTGAAAGAGCAGATTGTCCTAGTTTAGATTTTTCGAGCAGTCACACATTGATCACATGATACAGTCATATTAGTGATAAAACTAATGGAATTTAAGCTTAAGGCCCTCACTTGCATAAACATCAGAAGCCTGATACTAGATTAATCATTGCCATATGAAGACAATCAAATGATAAATAGCCAAAATACTGAAAAAAGTATTATAGGGATATGTGAAGCAGGGTTGATTTTTTTTTCATTTATTTTCTTTTTCTTTTAAGATTTATTTTATTTATACAAGAGCTGGGGTACAGGCCAGATGTGCTGGAGGGTAAGAGGATTCACCAGAGGCAGAGTGGGGAACAGAACAGGCAGACTGATGAAATACACTACTGAGGGGAGCAGTGGGCAAGACCGAAGAGGTCTGTTCGCCATGTGGGTTGCTCTGAGGCCGGCGGGGATTAAACCGGCACTGCAGAGGCTTCGGACAGCTTCACAGCACTGTGCTCAATTGCCTATGCCACCAGGTAGGCCCCTGTCAAGCAGTTTTTAAAATGTATAGTGTTCTTTGGATTATTCAATGTCTGTGAGTCTGCTTTATAAATAGGTCATTTGTCCTGATTTTGTTCTGAGTAAACTAATGTTCTGTTTACTCCAAATTATGTGTTAGTAATTTTGTAGCCTTTGTTAAAGAGAACCCCTGAGTATAAACGTCAGACTCCACAATATCAGAATTCACCCCCTATTTAGCCAGGTCAAAATACATTCCTTTTATTCTTTAAAAATAGAATTTCAGTCATCTGCTTTTCTTTTTTTTTTTTACTGGGTGCATTAATTTAGGCTTACAAAAACTTTAATGCTTTCATTTTGAAAATATTTCAATCTATTCTGTAGCCTTCTGAAATATTATTCTTATCCACATCAACCATTAAGGGAAAACAGAAAACAAAACTTTCATACTCTTATGGAAGAGATTTTAATCTTTTAACTAAAGGACAAAAACCACACAATGTTATAATATGGTGATCTTTAAACTAAAAGTGGCTCATCATCTTGGAAATACAGAATTTGTTCAGGCTTTTGACTTTTGGTAATAAGACATATTTCTTCTCAGATAATCATCTGTCATGTTTAAAGTAAATTCCTGTGAAGTGAAATTATATGGAATTTTGTGTTGAACCTAAAATAGGAAACTCAATTCAATCTTTCTTTTCAGTTCTGTGATGACAATCCCTTGGATTCTTTTTTCCACTTTGAACTACTGAATACATTTTACCCAAAAATGTGCATTAGTCAAACTTTAAAACTTTTATTCAGACCAGTTGCTCTGAGAAGAAAAATTAAAATCATAAATTAATGGGAAAAATTTAATGGGAAGTAAATTCTTGCATGGGAATACAGATTAATTAGATTTTAGCAGATAATACTAGCCCATGCCTCTCACAGCTGTTTTTATGTTTGTTGTAACACTGCATAGTATTTTTCAGTTATATATTAATATATTGATACTTGTATAAAAGAAAAAAAGCATATTGAAATTTATGAGTTAAAATGGAGCATTTGCTAGTTAAATTTTAAGTCCCTTTAAGTAAAGTTTCTGTTTAAAGATATAGCTGAAGATCTTGTAGTGGGGAAAAATAGTGGGGTGAGGCCAAAGCCTGGGGTGAAAGAATTCACCAGAGACAGAGTGGGGAGCAGAAAAGGCTGATTTATAGCACAAATAAGAATTTGAGGTGCTGCTTTGTATACTGTTTTTGCAGTCTTTCTAACTTGGGGTGCCAGTTTCTACCAGTTTTCTGCTGGGTTGTTTGGTCTAGGGCACTGGCCTTTGACACAGAATGTGTCCTGGCCAACTTCTGCATTCCTGGATCTGGGCTGGTTTTCTGGTCATGGTGGTAGGCCTCATGGCCTTGTCCCCAAGATAACCTTATCAAGTCCCTTATCTATTCAAACCTCCCAAACCTGCCTGTTGGGAAAGGAGTAGGGTCTTAGTTTTTAACCTTATTAAATTGTGGCCCCACAGACCTTATTAATAATGAGAACAAGGGGACCTCCCCAGTGGTGCAGTGGTAGGGTGCTGGGCTGCAAAGCTGCCCACGGCCTCTGCAGCGCCAGTTCGATCCCCGGCCGCTGGCGAGGGTCCCACATGGCATTCAGACGTCTCCTGCCATGCCCGCTACTCCCCTCAGCAGTGTATTTCGTTGGTCTGCCTGTTCTGTTCCCCGCTCTGGCTCTGGTGAATTCTCTCACCCTCCTGCGCTTCTGACTGTACCCAGTGCTTGTATAAGTAGGTAAATAAATCTTTAAAAAAAAAATAATGAGAACAAGGGTGGTGACCACAAATGCTTATGATCATCTCTTTTCCTTTTCATTTTTATGGTAATGGTGATGGTTTTTCTTTTTGATTAAAAAAGATATTCCTTAGAAAGTTAATTAATGGCAAAGGTTCTAGTATTGGTGGAAGCAAAAATTATTTTCTGTACAAAATTAACTGGCCTATATGTGACTCAAAGCCATGGCCTTGAACACATTATGTGTTCTAACTAATTAAACTAATGAATCTCAAAATAATGACAAATTCTAAGTTTGAAAGTATAAGGTTATTCTTTAACTTGCTTTGTTATAATGGATGCAGACTATTAAACAAGGGCGCCAAAAATAAGTTAACATTTCCTGAAATCACAATGACAATAGGGAGGAAAATTTGTCTTTTTTTCTTTTCCTCCTGGTGCTTGCTCATGCATTCAGAGAATGTCATAAATTTGCATTCAGAAAGTTTACTGGTCAAATGCTGACAATACTAATAAATGTAAAAGTTGATAGGTGAAACTGAAAAAAGTAAGATAGAAATCAGAAATGCTAGATATTCCTAACATACTCTGAATGCATATCCCCCCACCAAAAAAAAAAAAAATGGAAAACTGAGGAATCAAGTAAATTTTCTCTTTGGAAACATTTGGTGCGAATCAAAGGTCATGCACCACTAAATCTAGAATTGGGGGATCACCCAATCTAAATTGGGCAATTAATTTGTAATTATTTTGTTGGCATTGCTGATCACTTCAGTGACTCTAATATTCAGTACAAGAGGATGGAAGCAATTTATTCACTTTGCTTACTAAGCTGCCTTAAGGATTCATTGAAACAACCATATAGTCCTTGTCAAATACTTATTTGTTAAGTGATATAGTTACTTAGAATGGTGTTTTTTAAATCATGGTGTTTGGATTTGTATTAGTTTTAAAGGCTCTGAAATGTATTGTAGCAAAGAAATTTACTTAACACTTTCTAACTCAAAGCTTGCCAAAGTTAATTGCCTATGAATTCTTTATTCTTTTCCTTTTTTCAGTGGCCACTATTGATATTGTTGAATCCACTTTGAGAAATGGTGATTTATAAGGTATTTATATTCATACTGGGAATATATATAAAAGAACAGATGAACATTACTTGTATATTGAAGAAATATAATGAAAGAAACTGAGGTCCAATTATGTTTGACATTCTTTTTGTCCCTAAATTTTGCATTTTTAAGTTTTAATGTATGAAATTACACAATATAATATTTAAATGGTTCAAATAAAATTAATAGATTTAAGTTGCAATTCTGTAAGTTCTAGGCACTTCTGCTAAAGTGTCTTTGATAAGTAAAAAACTTTCATGAATATAAAAGAAGCAGAATATTTAATCGATAAAAGTTGAATTTCTATTAAATTACATTCTTACCATTAAAATTTTCCTAACAGCATCCATTGCATGCCATTTTCTTTATTTCTTGCCTTAAACTTCTGTTATGTTGTCTTCTGCTATTTTGTTGCTAAGTTTCATTCCTGAGATGACTGACACATTGTATTGAAAAGTGACTTCAGATGACAGTCACAGCATAAGTGAAACTCATTTACTTGGCCTTAATTTTCTTATTTTCTTTTGTCTTTGCTTTTTTTTTTTACACTTTTTTAAAAATTTATTTTATTTTATTTTTTTATAGAGGCATTTTTTTTTATTTGTTTGTTTGTTTTGTTTATACATGCCCTGGGTACAGTCAGAAGTGCGGGAGGGTGAGAGAATTCACCAGAGCCAGAGCGAGGAGCAGAGCAGGCAGAAGGACCGAAGTACACTGCTAAGGGGAGCAGCAGGCGGCAGGAGAGGTCTGCGCGCCATGTGGGACCCTCCTCTGGTGGCCGGGGAGCAGCCGGGGATCGAACCGGCGTCGCAGAGGCCGCGGGCAGCTTCGCAACCCAGCGCTCAACCGCTGCGCCACCGGGGAGGCCCTTCTTTTGTCTTTGTTTCATTAAGACATTACTTTTATTTTCACAGACATGAAGGAGAACTATTGCGTAATTTAGCAGATCAACTCAATAATTTCTGATAGAGCAGTTTCACTTTAATCTTGCCTCCACCAAACTACTTGTGTCTATACCCTAACTGCCTCCATGCAGCTACTCTTCCCTTTCCCCTATTCCCTCTGGTAACCATTATCTTCTTTTTTGCTGAGCTCAAATCATTGTTTCTTCTATCATTTACATGTAATTTTTTGTGGTATTTATATGCACAAATGAGTAAAACCATCGAATATCTGCTTTCACTTCTTGGATGATTTTGCTCAACATAATCACATCAAGGTTCATCTATTTTGTGTTAAATGCCACCACTTCATCTTTCTTCACAACTGTATAATATTCCATTAAATATATGCTCACAGATTTTCAATCCATTCATCTGTCGAAGGGTACTTGGATTGGTTCCATGATTAGAGGATTATAAACAGTGCTTCTATGTTCATAGGTGTAGATAAATGTTTTCGTGTTACATTTTTCATGTTATTTGGATAAACACCTAATAATTGTATTGCTGAGTCAAATGGGATTTCAATTTTTTACATTCTAGAGACATATCCATATAGTTTTCCACAGGGGCTGTTCCAGCTTGCATTCCCACCAACTGCGGATGAGAGTTCCTTCTTCACAACAATGTCACCAACTTTAATTCTGTGTTCTTTTTTTATATGGGCCATTCTCACAGGGGTGAGGTGCTATGTCAGTGTAGTTTTAATTTGCATTTCTCTTAGAGTGACATTGAATTTTTACATGTCTAGTGGCCATATGAATATTTTCTTTAGAGTGTCTGTTGGGTTCTCTTGCCCATTTTTCAATGGGGTCATTTGTTTATTTGTTGTTGGATTATGTAAGTACTTTGTAATTTTGGAGATAAACTCCTTGTCAGATAAATGGTATGCAAATATTTCTCCCATTCTGTAGGTTGCCTTTTTGTTTTTGTGATTGTTTCTTTTGAGATAAAAAAGCTTTTAAATTTGATATGGTCCCACTTGATTATGTTTGCTTTTTTTTTAACTGATTTTTTTTAATTTTTTCTTTTTTTTTTTTTAAGATTTATTTCATCGGGACTCCCCTGGTGGCGCAGGTGGTTTAGCGCAACACTGTGAGGCTGTCCTCAGCCTCTGCAGTGCCGGTTCAATCCCTGCCTGCTGGTGAGGGTCCCACATGGCGCGACAGACTTCTTCTATCACGCCCGCTGCTCCCCTCAGCAGTGTATTTCGTCACTCTGCCTGTTCTGTTCCCCGCTCTGTCTCTGGTGAATCCTCTTACCCTCCTGCGAATCTGGCCTGTACCCCTGTTCTTGTATAAATAAATCTTAAAAAAAAAAAGAGATTTATTTCATGCATGCATACAAGAACAGGGGTGGAGACCAGATGCGCGGGAGGATGAAAGGATTCACCAGAGACAGAGCAGGGAACAGAACAGGCAGACTGACTAAAATAGACTGCTGAGGGGAGCAACTGGTGAGCTAGGAGAGGTCTGCCATGCCATGTGGGTATCTCCCTTGCCAGCCGGGAATCGAACTTGCACCACAGAGGCTGCGGACAGCTTCACAGCACTGCACTCAAACACCAGCGCCACCAGGGGAGCCTCAATTATGTTTGTTTTTGTTTTCCTTGCTGTTAGGGCTGTATTCCCAAATACATGTTTGTGGTAGATTTCCTATAGTGTGTCCCCTATATTTTATTTCACATACTTTATGGTTATGGTTCTTCTTATGTCCAAATCTTTATCCATTTTGAGTGAATTTTCACATGTGGTGTTAAATAAGGGTCTTGTTTTTTTTTTTTTTTTTTTGTGTGTGGCTATTCATGTTTTCCCAGCACTATTTATTAAAAGGGCTGTATTTTCTTCACTGTGCTTTCTTAATTCCTTTGTTTAAAATTAATTGTCCATATTTATATGAATTTATTTCTTTGCTTTCAATTCTGTTCTATTAGTCTATGTTTCTGTTTATGTTCCAGTACCAAAATTACTATTGCTGTGTAATATTGTTTGAAGTCAGGAAGTATGAGGCCTCATTTTTCTTCTTTTCTCTCAATATTGTTTTAGCTATTCAGGGCCTTTTGTGGTTCCATATAAATTTGATAATTTTTTGTTCTATTTCCTTTTTAAAAGTCGTTGGTATTTTGATAAGTATTGTATTAAATCTGTGAATTGCTTTTGGTAATATGGCCATTTTAATGATGTTAAATGAGCTAGGATATCTTTCCATTTTTATGTCTTATTTTCTTTAATAGAGGTTTTTTTGCGTTTTGTGGTTTTTTGTTTTTGTTTTTTTCTTTTTTCTTTTTTTTTTTGGTGGCACCCTTGCCAGCGGCAGGGGAAGGAACCGGCGCTGCAGAGGCTGCGGGCAGCCTCGCAGCCCAGCGCTCAACAGCTGCGCCACCAGGGGAGGCCCTTCTTTAATAGAGTTTTATAGTTTTCTTAATAGAAATCATTCAACTCTGTTAGGTTTGGTCCCAGGTATTTCATTCTTTTTGGCATGATCGTGAATGGAACTGTATTCCTTATTTCCCTCTTTTCTGACACATTGCTTGCCTATAGAAATGCCACTGGTTTTCATTTTGTATCCGGACACCTTACTGTATTCGTTTATTATTTCTGGAAGTTTTTTGTGGTCTTTGGTTTCTCTAAGCACATTAGAATGTAATCTGCAAATACCAATGGTTTCACTTCTTTTGCAGTTTGGAGGTCTTTTATCCTTTTTTTCTTGCCTGGTGCTTCAGCTGGGACTTCCAGGACTATGTTGAATAATGGTGGCAGCAGTGGACATCTCTGGCTTGTTCCTGATCTTAGTGGACATGCTTTCACATTTTTACCACTAAGTATGATATTGGCTGTAGGTTGGTCATATACAGCTTTTATAATATTTAGATAGGTTCCATTTATTCCCAGTTTTTGGAGGGTTTTATCGTAATTGGTTGCAGGGTCTTGTCAAATACTTTTGCAACGTCTATAGAAATTATCATGTGATTTTCTTTTTCCTTTGTTGATCAATTAATGTATGTTGAACCAATCTTGCATCCCTGGCATGAAAACTGCTTGATTGTGGTTGATGAGTCTCTTGATATGACGCTTTTTTCAGTTTGCTAGGATTTTGTTGAAAATTTTTGAATCTATGTTCATTGAATATATTGGTCTATAATTTTCCTTCTTTGTAACTGTCTTTGTTGGCTTTGGGATCAGGGTATTATTGACCTCATAGAATGTATTGGGGAGATTTCCTCCATCTTCAATTTATTTTTAAGAGTGTGTATTATATAGTTTGGTAGAATTCTCTGATGAAGCCATCTGATCCTGAGCTTTTATTCTTGGGGAGACTTTTTATTACTCTTTCAATTTCAGAACTTGTGATTGCAATGTTTAAGCTCCTCTTTCAACCTGTTTCAATCTTGGGCAGTTGGATGTATCTAAAAATCTGTCCATTTCTTTTTGTTTGTCCAATTTGTTTGCGTAGAGATTTTTGTAGTGGGTTATTATGATCCCATGTATTTCTGAAGTATCTGTTGTAATTTCACCTCTTTCTTTTCTGATTATTTTAATTTGGGTTTGTTCTCTTATTTTCTTTTTAAGCATAGTTAATGGCTTATCAATTTTGTTTATTTTTTCAAAGAACCAACTCATGGTTTCACTGATCTTTTTTACTGCCTTTTTTTTTTGTTTTCTGTTTCATTTATTTCTGCTCTAATTTTTATTATTTCTTGCTTTCTACTTTTATTGTTTTTTTTTCCTAGTTTCCTCAACTGAAGTGTTAGATTGTTCAATTGAGATCTTGTTTGTTTTTTTTTCTTATATTTTTTAATGTGGCCCTTAATTACTATACACTTCTCATATAGTATTGCTTTTAAAGAATCCCATAGGGTCAGATAGCTTGTCTCTCCATTTTCATTATTCTCTAGATTTTTTTTTTAATCTCTTCTTTGATTATTGTATGGACCTAAAGGTTGTTCAAAAACAGTTTGTTTACTATCCACATATTTTGGTTTGTTCCAGGATTCCTTTTATGGGTCATTTATAGCTTTACAACATTGTTTTCTGTGAAGATGTTTGTAATATAATATCTGTTTTTATATGTTTTCTGAGACTTATGCCCTAATATGTGATCTATTCTTGAAAATGTTGCATGTACACTGCAGAAGAAAATCTATTTAATGCTTTTAGAATGGAAAACTGTAAATATCCAGTAAATCCCTCTCATCTAATACTTTTAAGACCTTTATTTTTTTGTTAATTTTCTGTGTGGATGAACTATCCCATTATGTCAGTAGTGTACTGCTGTCTCTGACAGTGATTCTAAATTTGCTGATGTGTTGTTTCATATCTGTTAATAGTTGCTGTATAATACTAAGTGTTCTGATATTTGGAGAATAAATATTAATAAGATATCTTCTTTGTGTATAGTTATTTTAATCTTCATATAAGTGTCCATTTTTCTCACTGATTACTTTTTTTGTTGAAAATTTTGCCTACTGGATATAAGAATAGGAGTTCCTGATTTACTCTCTGGGTTATTAGCATGCATGACCTAATTCCAGTCTTTTATTTTTAGTTCAATTTAATCTTTTGATTTTAATTCATTTTTATCTTTTAATTTTCAGTGTGTCTCTTGTAAACAAAGTATTGATGACTGGATTTTTTTCACTCACATTGTTTACCCATGTCGATTTTTTTCATGAGTTCAGACCATTCACACATATGGTGAATGTTGATATGACCTGTTTATTTTCAGTCATTTTGTTTTTGATTTTGATTATTTTATTTTTCTATTGTTTCTTTTTTCCATTCATTTCTACTATTTTGGGATGGTTTTTCTTAGTATTTCTATCAATTTCTTTGTTTCTTCACTGCAGGTGTCTATTCTGGATTTTTGGTTAGTGGTTCTAATGGGCATTTTACTTGAATTCCTGTGTTTTGTATCCTTTATGAGCTGGAGTCCACTCTCTGACATTTATTTATACTGTTTCTTTTTTTAATTATTTTTTTAAGATTTATTTATTTATACAAGCACTAGGTACAGTCAGAAGCGCGGGAGGGTGAGAGAATTCACCAGAGCCAGAGCAGGGAGCAGAGCAGGCAGAAGGAACGAAGTACACTGCTGAGGGGAGCAGATGGCAGCAGGAGAGGTTTGCGCACCATGTGGGACTCTCCTCTGGTGGCCAGGGAGCAGCTGGGGATCGAACTGGCGCTGCAGAGGCCGCGGGCAGCTTCGCAATCCTGAGCTCAACCGCTGCGCCACCGGGGAGGCCATATTTATACTGTTTCAACCCTTTTATTCATCCCCCTTAATATTTAGAATTGTAGACTAATAGTTTCCTTGCTTGTGGTATTGGTGCTATAATGTTCTGGCCATTTTGTTAAGGCACTTGTACTTCAGTTTTACTTTTCTTATGGAATAACTTCTTTTAGTATTACTTGAAGAGTAGGCCTGGTGGTGGCTAACTCCATTAGCTTCAGTTTGTTTGAGAAAACCTTTATTACCCCTTCTAACTTAACTGATAATTTTACAGAATAGAGAATTATTGGCTCACAGTTCTTTTCTTTTAGCATTGTGGAGTGAAATCCTTGGAAATGCTAATGTGTGGACCCTCATAAGTTATTATTTTTTCCTTTCTTGCTGAAAAAAATTTCTTAATCTTTCATTTTTGATAGTTAGATAATAATGTGTCTGCATGTAGATCTTTTTGCATATAAGTTTTTAAGTGTCCTGTCTGCTTGGTGAACTTCCATATTTAATTAATTTTGTGGGTTTGGGAATTTCTCATTTATTATTTTTTTTTTTTTGTATAGGTTTTCTAGTTCTATTCCTTTGTCTTCCCCTTCTGGGAGTCTTAACATACATAGGTTTCCTCATCTAGTTGAATCTGACATTTCTCATAGAGTTTCCTTGTTTTCCCTTTCTCCTGATGCTCACTCTTTCTAACTGTGTAGTTCATTTGAGTCTTCTATAGCTGAAATTCTTCCTTATGCTGTTTTTATTCTATTTAAAGCACTGTCAAAGTTTGTCTGCATTTCATTTAAAATCTCTTTTTATGATATCTTTATATATTCAATCTCTTTAGTGAAAAAAATCTCTTTGTTCCTGGATCACCTTTTTGAGGTCTTATGTCTGTCTGGCTGACTGCCTTTGACTTGCCTTAGAGTATCTCATTTAACATTTTTTAAAAAATTGATTTATTTATGCATACAAGAACTGGGGTATAAGCCAGAGGTGTGGGGGGTAAGAGGATACACCAGAGACAGAGTGGGGAACAGAATAGGCAGACTGACTGAAATACACTGCTGAGGGGAGCAGCGGGCGAGTCAGGAGAGGTCTGCTGCACCATGTGGGTAGCCCCCTGCCCGGGGATCGAACTCATGCTGCAAAGTCTGTGGACAGCTTCGTAGGTTGCCTCTTAAACCCTTGTGTCACTAGGGATACCCTCATTTAACATTTTTTATATTGCTGCTTTGAAGTTGTTGTCAGATAGTTTCTCTATTTCTTTATACTTGTCCCAGGACTTCTGTTTCCATTTTCTATTCCATCTTATTTTGAGATGTTCCTTGCTTCCTGGGCATATACATTGCCTTATTCATTGCTAGTGACTTATGTGTACATGGTTGGGGTACTGGGGATTTATCTCTGTACTATTCTTAGTTTACCCCAGTGCGAGATGTAGGAAGGAGGGGGGTCTAGGGTTTCAATACTCGAACTTGGTTTTAGAAGTGACATTAGTCACCTCTACATTTTGTTTTTCCCCACAGTTTCTCCTAACCTGCTGGTTCTTTTGTTCTGGAGATTGGGATCTGTGAATTCTGGACCTCCCAGTTCAAAAAGCAATATCCAGATCTCTAGATCCATATGTTGGGAATAATTTGCACTTGGCTCAAAGGTGTTACTGTGTCTGTAGTGGGTGCACATGTGCCCACTTAATGACTATGGCAGCACACAATGGCCATCTCTGCTCAGCCCTTGCCTCAGCTTTCACTTCTTCAGGACTAAGAATTATATGCACCCTTGGTTTGCCTTCCCAGAAGATTTGTGAGTTCAGTCTAGAGTCCTTCTTCCTGGTAGAGCTTTATATGGAATCTAGCCTGGCTCCACTTGGCTTTTCTTTGATCTCTTCCAGGAAGCATGGGTGAGGGAGCTTTCAGTGCACATGCCACCCCAACTGTTTCTAATTTCCTGAGTCTGCCAGGCTCCCAATGCCCCCGGTTGAGCCCAGGCCCACTCTCATATCAATAAAACGCCTCCACAGGATCTCGTAACATCCTGGGTTTCCCTAAGCTTGGCTTGGGAAATCTACCCCCAGCTTTGACACTCTCCTCCTTGCCTCCTCCTATTCTTTGCCCTCAGCATCTACCAACTTTAGTTCTTGAACTCTCTGGAGATGTCCTGGAGTTATATAACTGATTCAAAGTGTCTGGATTATTCTGGGAGCATGTATCAGTTTTTTTTCTAGTTGATTTCAAGGGAAAGGGTGATCAGCCTCTTTATTCCTCCATAGTGTGGGTGGAGACCCCCCAATTTCACTTTAAAGATTATTGACAGGCTAAACAATTATGGTGTGACACATAACTTTGGTTGTTTAGAATCAAACATTGAACACTGAAGCCACATCTTTAAATCACTTTTTCTTTTGCTTCAGATTAAAAATAGTGTTCACTATTGGAGACATTGAAAATAAAACACTTATTTTTAGTACTTTTAATAAACTCTCTGTGGGAAATAATATACTTAATAGATCAAAAGCATTTGTAATTTCATTTTGTTCACCAGACTCTTTTTTAAAAAAATAATGAAGGAATTAATAGTACCAACTTTGTCATTTCTATTTATATTCTTGTTTAAACCCATCAGACATATTCTTTTCTAAAATTAACCTGACGCAGATATACATATAGGTTTTCAATTAGTTTTAAATTTATGTTTCTAATTGGTGAGCAGAATATTCCCTTGTAACTATAACTTTGCTACTATGATTGAACCAGGATGAAATAGCTATACAGTCCAATCACAGTTAAGATATTTAAAATTCTCAAATTTTAAGATTCTATATTTGACATATTATTAAGTGACCAGTATAATTGTATTTGCTTGACAATTTTTATCCTTCAGAGTCCTTTCACATCTATTATATAAAATAAACAGGAGAGGACTCCCCAGTGGCACAGTGGGTTGAATGCAGTGCTGTGAAGCTGTCCACAGCCTTTGCAGCGCCAGTTCAATTCCTGGCCAGCCAGGGAGATACCCACATGGCATGTCAGACCTCTCCTGTCTCACCTGCTGCTCCCCTTAGCAGTGTTTTCAGTCTGTTGCCTGTTCTGCTCCCTGCTCTGTCTCTGGTGAATCCTCTCACCCTCCGGCACATCTGCTCTGTACCCCAGTTCTTTTATAAATAAATAAATCTTTAAAAAATAAAATAAAATAAACAGGAGATGGAACTGAGCACCTGTGGAAGCCCTGTTAACCACCAGTAAGCCCCTGAGACAAGAGTGGGGGACAGAGCCACCACCAACAGAAGCCTGTGTGGTAACAGCAGCAGCACCATAGCCCCCAAAAAGCAATCTTAGCTAGAGATATTATGCAAGAGAAGGATATAAAAGGAATCCAAATTGGGAAAGAAGTCAAGTCATCATTATTTACAGATGACTTGATAATATATAGAGAAAAACTTAAGTGCCAAAAATCAGATGAGTTGATCAAGAACATATAGTATAAATACACAACGAAATACTGCTTATCAATTGAAAAAAATAAACTTATGCCATGTGAGGCAGCATAGATGGACCTAGAAAATATTATACTAAGTCAGAAGGAGAAAGACAAATAACTTATGTTGCTACTTGTATGTGGAATATAGAGAAACCAAACAAATATCCCAATAAAGTCAAATTCAAAACATAACCTTTATAAACTATAGAACTGAGGTGTCCAGAGAGGAAATGGTAAGAATTAAGTAGGGGGAGCACAAAGGACTATGGTGATGGACTATGTGTGCTTGTTTATGAGTACACCATGATAACAGATCCTGAAGGGCAGGATCCTATACTTCTAAAATACAAGTAAAAAAATGAAAAAAGTTGTAAAATACATATAAATTATTTAATTAAAAATAAGTAGTCAAAAATGAAAATAAAACACAAGTAATGATGTAAACTGTTACCTCAATAAAAAATTAAAAAGACAAAACAGGAGACAAATCCTGTTCCCAGAATATTTTCATGGTAAACTAAATAAATTGCAACCTGAAGGCATTAACAATTAGAAAAACTAGATTATTTGCTTGTCTTCCAATAATTGATTGAATAAATATATACTCTGCTTCCTGGATTTAGAGTAGAGGAAAAACTAATTAGAAGTATCTAGGAAGCTGTAATGGCTTCTGAGTGTGAATGGGAATACAAATTTCTAGAATTTATCATGGAATAAACCAAATTCTTCCTATGCCAAATCCCCCTCTTCCCCCACAATGCCAATTTGCTCTAAAATGGTAATTTAATAACTTTATTTCAAGCAGCCTGTAGAGTTCAGAGATAATTTAATTTATGAGAATAGTTTATTCACTGTGAAAGAAGGAATCACTCTTGAATCATGTCTGAGAAAGAGAGAAAAAGAGAGGGGGGGAGTGGAGGAGAGAAGAAGAGAAAAAAGAGACAGAGAGGAAGTCTTTTGTAAGATTTTTAGGACTGTTCCCATTGGGTTCCCAATTTAGAGAACTATTTTTAATAAGAACTCTCAGATTTCAATGTGTATGAAAATCATTTGCAGATTTTGATTCTGAGAGTCTGAGGGAAAGCCTAAATTACTGCATTTCTAAAAATATCTTAGGTATTGTTGGTGCTGTTGATCCACAGATCACCCTTGGAACAGTAAGGACTTACGCTCACTAATCTTCAATTACTTTATCCATTATAAAACACATAAACAGGTTGTATAAATGTATGTTCTCTTTTGACCATAATAATCTTAAATTTCATTTTATTCAGGTGATATTGCTTTACAGAACTGTGTGTAATTCAGAGGTCTAGGATCACACCTTTTCAGATATGTAACCACACCACACATACCACTAAGACACCCATTGCCCTTCACCACAGTCCATTGGACCCCCCCTCCACACATTGCTTTCTACCCTCCCCCATTCCCTCTGGTAGCCTTAATTTTATTGAAAGTTTTGTAGGTTTTTTTTCAATTAGTTTGGTTTTGACCGACCCTTTGTTTTTCCCTCTATATTCCACATGTAAGTGAAAATATATGATATTTGTCTTTCTCCTTCTGATTTATATCACTTAGCATGAACCTTCCAGTTTTATCCATGTTTTCACAAATGGCATGAGCTTATGTTTTTTTTTATGGCCCATTAGTATTCTATTGTGTTTATGTACCACATCTTCTTGATCATCTGTCCTTGCACATTTATGTTGTTTCCTTAACTTGGCTATTGTAAATATTGCTGCAATGAACAAAGAACTACATTTATCCCTTTCAAATTAGTGTTTTTTTTAATTATTTGGGTAGATAACTAGAAATGGAAATGCTGTATAATATGTTTAACCATAACTTAGTCTGCCTGATTTTGAAATTAGAACTTGTATGTCATTTTTGTTTCCAAGTGGTTTGGGGTAAGAAAGTATTCTTTTCAAAATCTTTCTTACTTATTTCCTTCTGTTTCTTTTTAAGTAATATGATGACTTAAATAAAAAAATTCCCCTCACTAGGCATAGAAACCTACAATAAATTTCGTTTTGGATAAAACATTTGCTTCTAAAGAAGTTTGTAAAAAGAGCAAGTTTGAATAACTGATTTTCCAAGACTACTTTGTACTAATTTGAGTAATAAATTCCCATATGGTTTGAATAAGATGAAAGCAGAATTTGGATTCCAGCCTTGATTACCAGAAGAGTAAGTAGTCAGATTCTTCACTAGATCACAAGTATATGTAAAACTATATACTCCTATTCCGTCTATCTCCAGGCACATGAAACCAAACATTGATGTGCTTTTTCAGTAACCACTACTGTGAATTTTCTGTGATTGCCTCCATTCACTGCTATGGATAACAGGAAATTGACTGTGCACACTCAAGTTACACTAAATTAGTCTTATGCAAAGTCTTTTACCTGTCAGTTCTCATTTGCCACTTTGAAGCATTTTGTCATCCCTCAATTGGAGCTGATTCTCAGTTCCCAAAAAAAGACTTTTTCCTTTTGATACTTATGAATCCTGAATAGGTACAGTTTTGTCTTAATTTAGCTAAGATGCTAGTAATACTCAAATGAATTTTGCTACTCATTACAATTTTTAGTGAGGAAGCAGGTGATTCATGTACAGGTAGAATCTCAGAAAAGAACGAAAGGCAGGGACAGGAATTAAAGGCCTTTCCTAAAGGGCCTAAAATACATTGTCAGCTGTAGGGGCAGGTTGGGCACAGTGCAGGTTTTCTGATCCAGCAGATGGGGTAAAGGAGGAGTCCTGGAGCCCTCAGTGGGTTTCTCAGGCTTTTATTGAGCTGTTACATAGAGCAGCAACCAGGTACATGCAGGCAGGGGTGCTGGGGGGCCAGGAGGCCAGCAGGCCTCCAAGCCCCCAGCAAGTCTTCAATCTGTGCTTTTCTAGCCTTCTTTCCCCCCTTCTCTCTCCTGCTTTTCTTGCTTCTGCTTTTCTTGGTGACTCACTCTCAATACTCCTCCCATGGCCCACAGAAGTAAATAAGATAGTTTGCAACAATGTAACAACTACAGGTGCCCCATGAGGCAGGGCAATCCTAATGGTGGGAGGGCAGAAAAGCCTGAAAAACCATTTACCCAACCATTTACCCTACAGTAGCCATGCCTAATTTGTGGTATATCTAGCTTAATGTTTCTCACCATGAATATCACACATTTATATTAGAGAAATTTCTCCTTCCTTTTGTTACAGGACTTATCAATTTTTAAAAATAATTAGCATCATATTACTGTTCAGGAGTACAGAGCTACTGCTAATGGCTACAGAAATCTTTAAACAACAACATGGTCTGTCTGCTTATGTAAAAATATCTATGCCATCTTACTGCTTTGGCCAAATACCTGCAGGCTATTTCACCAGCAGCTTTATCACTATTTCACAATACAATGTCTGAAACAGGGTCTCCCTGGTGGCGCAAGGGCTTAAGACACAGCCTGTGAGGCTGTCCGCAGCCTCTGCAGCATGAGTTGGATCCCCCGCCAGCCAGAGAGCAAAATCCACATGGCACAGTAGACCTCTCCCGACTCACCCCGCTGCTCCCTTCAGCAGTGTATTTCTGTCATTCTGCCTGTTCTGTTCCCCACTCTGTCTCTAGTGAATCCTCTCACCCCCCACACCTCTGGCCTGTGCCCCTGCTCTTGTATGCATAAATAAATAAATCTTTAAAAGAAAAAAAGCAAAGTCTGAATTACCTGACAGGAATTTTCTTCTCCCAAATGATTTTCTTGTTATTGTTGATCTTGCTTATCCATGTTTTCCTTAATTGCACTGGCTTATCTAACTGGATAGCAGGAATACATTAGAGGGCAGATTCTAAAGAGAAACAAAATTTTTCATTTCAAATATTTCCAGAAGTGATAGAAAGATCTCTAAGGCCATTTTCACTTAAAAAAAGGCAAGGATTCAGATTCTATCAGCAACATGGCTGAATAGAGTTTGAAATTACCTTCTCCCTTTAAAACAACTACAAAAAATAATATTTGCTCATAGGAAATATCAGATACTTCATCCTGGCTACAGAGCCCCAGAACCTTCCCAAGGATTTTAAGAGCTAAGATTGATGACCACCGAGGGAAAAGAACAAGAGAAAGTGAAGGAAAGCATGACTGGGCTGGGGATTGAGTTCCCAAGCAATGACGGCAACAACTCAGGACACTGTGAAATTCCTTGGAGGGACTGCTGAAATGCAAGTGGGCTCACACCCAACACAGGGCAGTGGGAACTCTGCAGATTCAGACCCTGGAAATAGAGAACTCAGTGTTTGGGGCAGCATGGGCACTGCATATCCTTCCACTCTCCCTTCCCAGAAGAAATCAAAGAGAAGCTAGGCTAAGCCAGGCCAGACTCCATCAAAAGCCCAACAGCAGAAATAAGAACTTTAGAGTTAACTCGCAGATCCATTGGGAGAGTAACCAAATCTCCAGCAGAAGCAGCAATTGAGGTAGGGAATGGGCAGTGATGGTCATTGTGGGTGGCCATAGTGTTAAGTCACCACTTGCCTGCCCACCATGCACACATCGCTGCCTTTGGGCCAATTGCAAATTTACCCCAGAGCATAAGCCTGGTGATCTAGTTCTTGCTCTTCCTGCTGAGAGACCAAAGCTTCACAAATCATATCACTCAGCAGAAAAGAACAGCAGCGGGGTGGGGTGGGAAGTGAAGACAACCTAAGCAGAGAATACAGCTCAATTTGAAATAAAATAAGTGGTAAAGGTGACTAACATCACTCTTTAAACAGAGATTGAGTATTAAAGCCCCAGATCCCTCTCCTACCTCCACTTCACCCCAAGGTAAACTAAGAATAGAAGCAAACAAAGCTAAATCCCCAGTGCCCCAACCACACACATATACATAAATAGCTATAAATAACCAGTATACATTCCTAGGAAGCAAGGAACCTTTCAACACCAGATGAAAAAGCAAAATGAGGATAGAATTACTGGGATAAATATAAAGGAGACAGAAATTGAGAAACTATCTGACTACAATTTCAAAACAATATTAAAACTGTTGAATGGGATTTTAGAAGGTCAATCAAAGTCAGATAGGTAAAATGTCTTAGAAAATATATATAGGAACAGGCAGGTCATTGGTATTCCAGGTCAGTGGGAACGGGAGTCCAGAGCTGGGGTGAGCAAGGAGTGGTATTGCTGGATCATATGTTGATGGAGATGACTTCAAAAAATTGGACTTCAAGCAAGAATTCTTTGCCTGAAAGTCCCTTAGGTACATGGAACCCAAGTTCAACTCTCCAGACTACAACTTCGCTCATGCTCTTCTGATCCTGGAAGCCTCTTACCCATTTCATGTGCAGGCCAGGGTAGACCCGGTGCACAGGGGAGTGCGGCCCCTCATCACCATTTTAGAACAGGGACCTTTCTTCAATAAAGACTGCTTGAAAGCAGCAGAAGGCTCCCAGCAGAGCCAGAGATGAGCTGGGAAGTTCACCCATGCCAGGCCCCTTCTGGCCAGCAGTCCGAGTCCAGAGGGGGAGCGGGCACCCATGGCCAGGGCAGACTGGGCATGCAGGGGAGTGTGTTTCCACAAAGACTGCTTGAAACTGGCAGAAGTCTCCCCGGGAGCAAGAGGGAGAAGGTTCCCTGCGCAGTCAGAGGTGAGCTGAAGGGCCCCACAAGCCTGGACACACTGCCTGGCAGGAAGTTGGAGCCCAGAGGGGGATCCAGTTTTTTTTGGAACCCAGAGTGCAATCCAGCTGCCCCACCTCCACCTTCAAGACACACCTTTGTAATTAAACACAGAAGGAGGAAATATTCTGTGACAAAATATTAACATACTCAAAGTACCAATGCCTCACTAGATTTCTAGCATAACAGTATTTGACTCGTTTGGACCGCCAGTTTCTGAAACCCCACAAAGAACACACCAAAAAGATGCCAGCAATAACCAGCAGCACAGTGTCCCAACGCATTCAGCAAATTAGAAAACAGGCAGCAGGGAGAAGAAAAACTACATGCAACCTAACAACTCCTCAGGAGAAAGACACACCACAAAAAGAAAACCACCCACCAGATGGCAACGGCAGTGACTTGGAAGAACTTCTGAGCCTCCCAGAAAGAGAATTTAAAATTTCTATGATTAAAAAACTGACAGAAGTCATAAAGGAAAACAATGATAAGGGAAAAATAATCAACGATCAGAAGAATGAAATTGAGTCCCTAAAGAAGGAAGTAAAAGAAATGCAGGAGATCAAAGAATTAATGGAGGCGCTAAAGAACTCTGGGAACAGCAATGAAAGCAAAAGAGATGAAATGGAAGAATGAATAAGTACACTTGAAGACACAAAAATAAAAAAGAACCAAAACAGAAAAGGAAAGAGAAGTACAAAGGGAAAAGACCGAAGAAAGACTTTGGGAACTATCTGACTCCATGAGGAAAGGAAATATAAGAGTTATAGGAATCCCAGAAGGAGAGGAGAGAGAGGTAGGAACAGAGAAAATATTCAGGGAAATAATTGAAGAGAACTTCCCAAACATGAAGGAGCTGAAAATAGACATACAAGAAGCAAGAAGAGCACCAAACTTCCACGACAAAAGGAAAAATACAGCAAGACACATAATAGTAAAGCTCCCAAGAATCCAAGACAAGGAAAAAATAATGAAGCTGACAAGAGGGAAGAAACAGATAACATTCAAAGGAAAACCAATCAGACTGACATCAGGCTTTTCCGAAGAAACACTACGGGCAAGGAGAGAGTGGAGGGACATAGTCAACAGACTCCAAGACAACAAATGCCAACCAAGAATACTCTATCCCGCAAAGCTTTCTTTCCTCTATGAAGAAAGAATAAGGACCTTCCCAGACAAGCAGAAACTCTGGAATTTCATTACAACTAAACCCCCACTCCAAAAAATACTAAAAGGAGTCCTGAAGCCAGAACCAACAGAGGGATGAATAACAACGAAAGAAGGCAAAAAAAAAAAAAGTTATTAAAAGAATAAATAAATAAAACAAGAGGAAAGACAAATACAATGGCAAATACAGATGCTAACATATCAATATTAACTCTAAATGTAAATGGACTAAACTCTTCAATAAAAAGATACAGAGTCACAAGCTGGATTAAGAAACAAGACCCAACCTTTTGCTGTCTCCAGGAAACACATTTAGCTACAAAAGATAAAAATAGACTCAAAGTTAAAGGATGGAAAAACAATCCTACAAGCACATGGACCAAAAAAGAAAGCAGGAACAGCAATACTTATATCAGATAAAACAGATTTCAAACTCAAAAATGTAAAAAGAGACCCCAATGGTCACTACATTATGATCAAGTGGATAATAATTCAAGAAGAAATAATACTCATTAACATATACTCACCAAATGAAGGAGCACCAAAATATATCAGACAACTATTATCATTTTTGAAAACAGCCATTAGAGAAAACACATATGTAGTAGGAGACTTCAACACACCACTATCAACAATGGATAGATCAACGAGACAAAAAAATAAGTAAAGACAATAAAGCTCTAAATAAGGATCTAGAGCGCTTGGGCTTAACAGACATCTACAGAACACTAAGCCCAAAAAAATCTGAGTTCACATTTTTCTCAAGCACACATGGATCATTCTCCAGGATCGATCACATACTGGGACACAAGACAAACATCAACAGATACACCAAGACTGAAATCATACCAACCATCTTCTCTGAACATGAAGGTATCAAGCGAGAAACAATCCATAAAAAGAAGGCAAGGAGCTCTCCTACCTCATGGAGATTGAAACCCACACTACTCGAAGACCAGTGGACTAATGAGGAGAGCAAAAAAGAAATTAAAAAAATTCTTTGAGTTGAATGACAAGGAGGACACCGATTTCCTAAATGTATGGGATGCAGCAAAAGAGTAATAAGAGGAAAATATCTAGCAATAGAGGCTCACATCAAGAAACAAGAAAGAACTCAAAGAAACAACCTAATCTCAAAGCTCAAATAACTACAAAAAGAACAACAAAAAAACCCTAAAACCAGTAGAAGAAAAGAAATAATTAAAACCAAAGCAGAAATAAATGAAATTGAAACTAAAAAAAAAATCCAAAAGATCAATGAAACCAAAAGCTGGTTCTTCAAAAAAATCAATAAAATAGACAAACCCCTACCCAGGCTCACAAAGGAAAAATGGGAGAAAGCACAAATAAACAGGATCACAAATGAAAGATGAGAAATCACAACGGACACAGCAGAAATCAAAAGAATAATCAGAAACTACTATCAACAGTTATATGGAAACAAGTTCAACAATCTAGAAGAGATGGACAAATTCCTACAACTCTACAATCACCCAAAGCTAGATAAAGAAGAAATAGAAAACCTAAACAAATCAATTACATGCAGCAAAATTGAAATGGTAATCAAAAACCTCCCCAAAAACAAAAGCCCAGGACCTGATGGATTTACAAATGAATTCTACCAAACATTCAGAGACGAATTAATGCCTATCCTTCACAAACTCTTCCAAAAAATTGAGAAGGAAGGGATAATACCAAACACGTTCTATGAAGCTAACATTACACTAATACCAAAACCGAACAAGGACAACACAAAGAAAGAAAACTACAGGCCAATCTCTCTAATGAACACTGATGCAAAAATCCTCAATAAAATTTTAGCTATCAGAATCCAACAATGTATCCATAAGATAATTCACCACGACCAAGTAAGGTTCATTCCAGGGACATAAGGATGGTTCAACATCCAAAAATCAATCAACGTCATCCAACACATCTAAAAAAAAAGAAATATAAACACTATATGATAATATCCATAGATGCTGAGAAAGCTTTTGACAAAGTGCAACACCCATTCATGATAAAAAACCTTGAAATTCTTGGGATACAAGGAACATACCACAACATCATAAAGGCCATATATGACAAGCCAACAGCCAGTATCATTCTCAATGGTGAAAAGCTGAAAGCATTTCCATTAAGATCTGGAACAAGAGAAGGATGTCCACTCTCACCACTGCTTTTCAATACAATACTGGAAGTCCTAACCAGAGCAATAAGACAAGAGAAAGACATACAAGGAATCCAAATAGGAAAAGAAGAAGTTAAACTATCACTATTTGCAGATGACATGATAATATACATAGAGAAACCCAAAAACTCCTCAGAAAAACTAATTCAACTACTCAATCAATTCAGTAAAGTGGCAAAAATCAGTAGCCTTCCTATACACAAACAATAAATCTGAAGAAGAAGAAATCAAAAAAACCATCCCTTTTATTATGGAAACAAAAAAAAATCAAATACTTGGTAATAAATCTAACAAAAGAGGTAAATGACCTATACAAAGAAAACTATAAAACACTGTTAAAAGAAATAGAAGAAGACAAAGAAATGGAAAGACATCCTCTGCTCATGGATTGGAAGAATTAACATTATCAAAATGGCCATCCTACCAAAAGCAATATACAGATTCAATGCTATTCCAATAAAAATTTCAATGACATTCTTCAAAGAAATAGAACAATTATTGATGAAATTCATACAGAATCACCAAAAACTCTAAATAGCCAAAGCTCTTCTGAAAAAAAAAAAAGAAGGGAATGGAGGCTTCACACGCCCAGACTTCAAACTATACTACAAAGCCATAATCATCAAAACTGCATGGTATACAAAAGCAATATACAGATTCAATGCTATTCCAATAAAAATTTCAATTACATTCTTCAAAGAAATAGAACAATTTTTGATGAAATTCATACGGAATCACCAAAAACTCTAAATAGCCAAAGCTCTTCTGAAAAAAAAAAAAAAAAGAAGGGAATGTAGGCATCACACTCCCAAACTTCAAACTATACTACAAAGCCATAATCATCAAAACTGCATGGTATTGGAACAAGAACAGACACACAGACCAATGGAATCATATAGAAAATCCAGAAATAAACCTACAGATTTATCGTCAACTAATATTTGACAAAGGAGCAAAGAATAAGCACTGGAGCAAAGAAAGTTTGTTAAATAAATGGTGCTGGGAAAACTCGTTGCTACATGCAAAAGAATGAAGATTGACCACTATCTCAAACCATGCACAATAACCAACTCAAAATGGATTAAAGAACTAGACATAAGAAAGCAGTGATAGTGAAGGCAAAGATAAACAGCTGGGACTACATCAAATTAAAGAGCTTCTGCACAGCAAAAGAGACAATAACAAAAACAAAGAGAAACCCCACCAACTGGGAGAACATTTTTGCACCCAACACTAATGATAAAGGACTGATCACAAAAATCTGCAAAGAGCTGATGAGACTCAACAACAACAAAGAAAATTATCCAGTCAAAAAATGGGCAGAAGAGCTAAAAAGAAACTTCTCTGAAGAGGAAATGCAAATGGCCAACAGGCATATGAAAAAATGTTCAACATCACTTGTCATCAGGGAAATGCAAATCAAAACTACCATGAGATACCATCTTACACCAGTGAGAATGGCACATAATCAAAAAACTAGCAACAACAAATGTTGGCGAGGGTGTGGAGAAAAAGGAACTCTTCTGCACTGTTGGTGGGAGTGCAAACTGGTCCAACCACTGTGGAGAGCTGTGTGGAGATTTCTGGACCTACTAAACATAGAGCTTCCACAGGATCCAGCAATTCCACTCCTAGGTATTTACCCAAAGGACACAGAAACATCCATTCCAAAGAACACCTGCACCCCTATGTTTATAGCAGCACTGTTTACAATAGCTAAGCTTTGGAAACAACCCAAATGCCCAAAAATAGATGACTGGATCAAGAAGATGTGGTACATATACACCATGGAATATTACTCAGCATTCAAAAAAGATAAACACATGCAATTTGCAGCAACATGGATGGCGCTGGAAGGGATCATGCTCAGCGAAATAAGCCAGAAAGAAAAAGAAAAATACCGGATGGTCTCACTCATAGCAGGAATCTAGAAAACTTAAATAAGGGACCAGGAAAATGAATAACTATAAGAAAGTGAAAATCAAAATCAACAAAAAACTATGAACCAGAGACACTTTTAGGGGGGCGGGGGCGGGAGGGGAGGGATTGGGGTCAGAATGGGGGGGGGGCTGCAATTGTATGGGGAATATAAAAATAAAATTTATTATTAAAAAAAAAAAAGAACTAGACATAAGACTTGAAGCCATAAAATACATAGAAGGAAATATAGGTGAAACACGACATGACATGCACATCAAGGACATCTTTACAGACATATCACCCAAAGCAGTGATAGTGAAGGCAAAGATAAACATCTGGGACTACATCAAATTAAAGAGCTTCTGCACAGCAAAAGAGACAATAACCAAAACAAAGAGAAACCCCACCGACTGGGAGAATATTTTTGCCCACAACACTAGTGATAAAGGACTGATCACAAAAATCTACAAAGAGCTGATGAGACTCAATGAAAACAAAGAAAATAATCCAGTCAAAAAGAGGGCAGAAGAGCTAAAAAGAAACTTCTCTGAAAAAGAAATGCAAATGGCCAGCAGGCATATGAAAAAATGTTCAACATCACTTGTAATCAGGGAAATGCAAATCAAAACTACATTGAGATACCATCTTACACCAGTGAGAATGGCATATATTAAAAAAAAAGAAAAAAACTAGCAACAACAAATGTTGGCGAGGTTGTGGAGAAAAAGGAACTCTCCTGCACTGTTGTTGGGAGTGAAAACTGGTCCAACCATTATGGAGAGCTATGTGGAGATTTCTTGACCTACTAAACATAGAGCTTGCATATGATCCAGCAATTCTACTCCTAGGTATTTACCCAAATGACATAGAAACAGTAATTCCAAAGGACACCTGCACCCCTATGTTTATAGCAGCACTATTTACAATAGCTAAGCTATGGAAGCAACCCAAATGCCCAAAAATAGATGACTGGATCAAGAATATTTGGTACATATACACAGTGGAATATTACTCAGCAATCAAAAGTAAAAAACACATGCAGTTTGCAGCAACATGGATGGAGCTAGAAGGGATCATACCCAGTGAAATAAGTCAGAAAGAAAAAGAAAAATACCGGATGATCTCACTCATAGCAGGAATTTAGAAAACCTAAATAAGAGACCAGGAAAAAGACTAATCAATGCAAAGTAAAAATCAAAATCAACAAGCAACTATAAACCAGAGACACACTTCTGCAGGGAGAGGAGTGAGGGGCCGGGAAAGAAAGGACTAGTGTCAAAATAAGGGGGGAGGTGCAATTGTATGGGGAATATAACCAAAATGAAAATGCATACATTGTGCAAAGATGACAGAAGATGTAAGAATTATATAAAATAAAATATTTAAATAAATAAAAAAGATATACAGGAACAAACAGAATTCTTCACAAAGAGATTGAAAATATAAAAAGATAACAAAAACAGATACTTAATGAAATGCAGACAAATTATAAAGTGCTTTAAAAAGAATTGAACTGGCAAAAGAAGAATTTCCATTGTTGAAGTCTCAAGAGAAAAAAAATTACACATTCAGAAAAGAGAGAATTAAGACAAAGGGGAAGTGAGGAAACTCCACAAGAAATATCAGACTTAATTAGAAGAGACATGACAGGGACCCCAGAATAGGAAGAAAAATAAATAGGAGCAGAAAACTTAAAAAAATAATATTTGAGAGGATCCCAAACATACAAAATGAAATAAATATGGATGTCTGGGAAACAGGACACATCATTGGCTAACTATCAGAAATCAAAGATAAAGAAAAAAATTGCAGAAAGGAAGGAAAAAAATGACAAATTCCAAGGACTCCCAGATTTCCCCAGATTTCAATGCAGACAATCTCTAGGCAAGAAGAGAGTGGAAGGAAATATTCCCAATCCTAAAAGACAAGAACAGCCATCCAAGAATTCTCTGTCCTGCAAAATTATCATTTATATATGAAGGTACAATAAAGGTTTTCTCAGACAAACCAAAGCCAATGGTATTTGCCACCACCAGACCTGCTCTGCAAGTAATATTGAAACTAGTTCTACAAGAAAAGAAAAGCTGAAAAACAAACTCCTGAGCAAAATGTCAATAGCAATACATTAGAAGCATGAGAACGAATACAATGAATCAACAACAAAATCTAAGGGGGAGAAAAAAATGGGCAGAACCTGTATAGTTATATCTGAGAACAGACATCATATCTATCATAAGGTACCTAAAACAGAAATTTAAGTAAAATACCCATGGTATCCCCTTATCAAAAAAAAAAAAAAAAAACGAAACACAGAAGCAACAGCAAAGAAATTGATAGAATACTAAAAAAAAAAAATCGAGAGTACAGAAAAACAAACAGAAAAAGAAAGAAGAGAAAAATAAATAAATTTTAAAAATGTGACTGATAATTAACAGCTCATATCAATAATAACATTAAATGTGAATGGTCTGAATTCCCAATAAAAAGAATTAGGTAACAATATGGTTGAAAAATTTCCAGTCATCAATACTTTGTTTACAAGGGGCCCATTGAAAACCAAAAGATAAAAACAAACCAAAAATAATAGGGTGGAGTGTGTTTATACATGCTAATGACTCAAAAAATAAATCAGGAACTGCTGTTCTCATATCCAATAAGGTAGATTTCCCACTAAAAAAGGTATTCAGGGACAAGGATGGACACTATGTATTAATCAAGGTAATAATACACCAAGAAGACATAATTTATTAATATGTATGCTCTAAATATAGGGACACCTAGTTTTATAAAGCAATCATTACCAGTTCTAAATCAGCACATCAGCAACATTACAACCATTATCTGGGACTTCAATACGGTATTGACCTAACAGGATAGATTATACAGACAGAAAATTAACAAAGAAATTATGGCTTTATATGAAGTTTTGGAACAGATGGATTTACTGGACATTTATAGTGCTTTCCAGCCTAACGGCAATGAATACACTTTCTTTTCTAATGCACGTGGAAACTTCTCAAGAATGAATCATAAACTAGGACATAAAACACGTCTCAGTCAATATACAAAAATAAAAAATTATATCAAGTATCTTCCCAGACTACGATGCTATAAAGCTGGAAATTAACCTTGACAGGAATACTGTAAAAACCAAAACATGTGGAGACTAAGCAAAATGTTTCCGAAGTCTTGGGTCAATGAAGAATTCAAAGTAGATATCAAAATATATCTAGAAAATAATGAAAATTAAGAGACAACCTATTAGATCCTATGGAATTCTTTAAAAGCAATACTATATGGAAGTATATAGTAACCAAAGGCGACATTTAAAAAAAAAAAAAAAGCAAGAAAGATCTCAGTTTAACAGTGTAACACTTCAGTTGATGAAACTAGGGGGAAAAGCATCCAAATCCAGTTAAAGGCAAGAAATAATAAAAATTAGAGCAGAAATAAATGAAATATAAAATTAAAAAGACAGTAAAAAAGATCAGTGAAACCAAGAGTTGGTTCTTTGGAAAAAAAAAAAAAAACGAAATTGACAAGCCATAGCTACACGAATGAAAAGAAGAGAGAAAACCCAAATTAATATAATCAGAAATAAAAGAGGTGTAAATAACAACAGATCCTGCAGAAATACACAGGATCATAAAATCCTATTATAAAAATCTCTATTTAAACAAATCGGACAACCTAGGGAATAAAATGGACAAATCCTTAGTCATATAACCTGTCAAGATTGAATCAGGATGAAATGGATAGGTTATTCAGGCCAAGCACAAGTACTGAAATTAAGAGTAACAAAAAGCCTCCCCAGGAACAAAGTCCAGGACCAAATGTCTTCACCAGTGAAATCTACCAATCCTATAAAGAAGATCTAATACCTATCTTACACACACTTCAAATAAATTGAAGAGGGAGAAAATCTCCCCAATATGGTCTATGAAGCCAATATTTCCCTGATTCCCAAACCACACAAGGATGGTGAAAAAAAAATAATAATAAATGAATATCTCTGATGAATGTAGATGCAAAAATTCTCAATAAAAGCCTAGCAAACCAAATATAGCAACACATAAAGAGAAACATCTACCACAATCAAGTAGGTTTTATCCCAGGGATGCAAGTTTGGCTCAACATATGTATATCAATCAATATCATCTCTCAGATCAACAAAAAGGAAAACAAAAATTACATGATCAGCTTAATAGATGCTGCAAAAGTATTTGACAAGACCTAGCATCCAATTGTGTTAAAAAACCCTCCAAAAATTAGGAATAAATGGAACCTATATAAATATTGTAAAAGTTGTATGTGACAAACCTACAGCCAGTATCAAACACAATGCTTTATTTCTGGGCTCCCAATTGTATTCCATATGTCTGCACTTCTCTATTTGTTACAGCGATATATTGTTTTGGTGACAGGCTGTGCAGTACAGTTTGAATTCAGGGACTGTGATTCCTCCATTTTTCTTCTTTTCTTTCAGGATTGCTTTGATTATTCAGGGTCTTTTGTGAATTCATACAAAATGTGGAATAGTTTCATCTATTTTATTGAAAATGTCATTGGGATTTTGAGAGGTGTTGTCTTGAATCTATAAAGTGCTTTAAGTAATATTGCCATTTTAATAATGTTTATTCTTCTTATAAACGTGCTATCTTTCTATTTCTTTTTGTCTACTTTAATTTCACCTGACAGTGTCTTATACTTTCCAGCATACAGATACTTCACCACCGTTATTACTCCCAGGTACTTCACCCTTTTTATGAGATGTTTTGTAAATGAGATTGTTTTCTTGATTTCTATTTATTCCAATACATTGTTTGCTTATAGGGACTCAACAGATATTTTTGGACTGATATTGTATCCTGCCACTTTACTGTATTCACTTTTTTTTTAAGATTTATTTATTTATTTATACAAGCACTGGGTACATTCAGAAGCACGGGAGGGTGAGAAAATTCACCAGAGCCAGAGCAGGAGCAGAACAGGCAGACCGATGAAATACACTGCTGAGGGGAGCAGCGGGCAACGGCAGGAGAGGTCTGCGTGCCATGTGGGACCCTTGCCAGCGGCTGGGGATCGAACTGGCGCTGAAGAGGCTGTGGGCAGCCCTGCAGCCCAGCGCTCAAGCGCTGCGCCACTGCTGTGCCACCAGGGGAGGCCCTGTATTCACTTATTTCTAATAGTGTTTTGTAGTCTTTTGGATATTATATGTATATTATCATGTCATCTGCATATTGTAATAGTTTCATTGCTTCTTTTCCAATTGGGAAACTTTTATGTCTTTTTCATACCAAATAGGTTTGGCTAACACTTCCAAAACTGTTGTACAGTAGTGGTAAAAGTGCACATCCATATCTTCTTCCTGATAATTAGGGGGAATGTTTCCAGTTTTGCAACAATGAGTATGATATTAGCTGTGGGTATGTCATATATGGCCTTTATTATGTTGTGATATATTCCATTTATACATTTTAGTGATTATTTTTATCACAAGTTGCTGTTGAATCTTGACAAATGTCAGCATCCATTGACATGATCACGTAGTTTAATTTTTCTATTTTCTGATGTTGTGAGTGGCATTGCTTAATTTGCATGTGTTTAAACAATTTTCAATCCCTGAAATTAATCTCACTTGATCATCATGGATGATTTTCTTACTATATTGTTGGATTCACTTTGTGAAGATTTTGTTGAGTATATTTGCATCTAGTGTCATCATTGATATCAGTCTAGTTTTGTTTATTAATGCACTTGTTTGGTCTTGGCTGTGAGGTAATTTTTGCTGACAATATGTATTTGGGAACTTTCCCTTCCTCTTCATTTCTCTCGACAAATTTGAGAAAGGTAGCTATTAAGTTTTTTTTTGAAGTTTTACTGGGATTCACCAATGAATATCAAAAGATGCTCTGGACCTTTGGTTCTTCAGGAGACTTTTGATTACTCTTTCAACTTCTGTGCTTGTCATTGGTCTGTCCAAGTTTTCTATTTCATTCTGATTCAGTCTTTGAAGATTGTATGATTCTTAAAATTTGTTCACTTTTTCTACTTTGCCCCAGTTTGTTCGTAGTTGTCTTTATGATCCTTCATATTTTTGCTGTGTATGTTATAATTTTACTTCCTTCAATTCTAATTCTTTTTATTAGGGTTTTCTCCCTTTTTTTCTTAGTAAGCTTAGCTAGGGTTATATCAACTTTGTTTTTTCTTTTCAAACAACAATCCCTTGGTTTCTTTGATCTTTTGCACTTTTTTTTTAATTCTGGTTTCTAGAACATTTATTTCTGCTGTATTTTTTTTTTTATTTTTCCCTTTCTTCTGTGGAATTTTTGTCTCATTTATTCAGTTTCTCATTCTTTCATATGTAAGGGTAGATTATTCATTTGAGATTTTTCTTGTTTATTGATGTGAGTCTGTATTGCTAAGTACTGCCCTCTTCATTCCGCTTTCAGTGCATCACTTAACGATCTGGAAACTTGCCTCTTGACTTTTGTTAGTCTCAAATAATTTTTCACTTGTCCTTTGATTATTCCTTGATCTAGGAATTAATCAAAAGCACTTTATTTAATATCCGTATTTTTTAGTGTTTTCCAGGCTTGTTTTTATAATGATTTCTAGCTTTATAACATTGTGATCAGAAAAGATGTTTGATATAATTTTAGTTTCCCAATATTTTTTTAGACATAGTGTGTATCCTAGTATAAGATTATCCTTGAAAATGCTGCATGTGCACTTGAGAAGAATATGTTTTCACTTATTTGGGTGATGGAAGGCTGTATAAATGTCTATCAAGTCCATCTAACTGATTTTTTCCCTTAAGGCCATTATTTCCTTGGTTACATTCTGTCTGGTTGATCAATCCATTTATGTAAACGGTATGTTGAGATTCCACTATTATTGCATTGTTGACAATATGTTATTCTGTGTCTATTAATTTTTTTTATATATTTGGGTGCACCTGTGCTGAGTACACCCATATTAATGACAGTTATATCTTCTTGAATTGTTCACTTTGTTCCTTTTGTCTAGCCATTTTTGCCCCTAATTACCTTTCTGACTGTAAGTCTAATTTATCAGATATGAGAATAACTACTGTTAGTGCTTTTTTATCTTTGTTATTGACTTTAAATACCTTACTCTAACTTTTCACTTTAAGTCTTATGACCATCTTTAGATCTGATGTGAGACTGTTGTTTGCATAGTATGTGTCTTTAAATTTATGAATTCAGGCCATTCAAGTTTAGGGTAATTATTGATATGTGAACCTTATTTACTGCCATTCTGTATTTTGATTTTTTTTGTCTTTCTGTTGTTTCTTTTTGTATATGTTTCTGTGTTTTTATTTGCTTGGCTTTCCTGGTAGTCCTTGCAGATTGTTCATTTTTCTTCTAAATGTCTCAGTCATTTTAAGGGTTGCATCAAATTTTGTCTATCTAAAAATAGTCATTTGTGCTGTTTTCAGCCTGTTGTTATTTGACTCTATAAATTTGTCATTTTCTTCTTCACTTTTTTCTTGTTTATACTTCTTATTTCATATTACTACTTATAACTTTGCTCAAGATTTTGTGTCCTTTTTTCATGCTAGAAGAATTCCTTTCAACACTTCTTCTAAGTAATTTTTGGTAGTGTGGTAAAGTCCATTAGCTTTTGTTTTTCTGGGAAACAATTTCTCTGTCATATTTAAATGAAAATTTTGTAGGATTGGATGGTATTGACTCTCATTTTTTTTTTTGTTTTAGAATTGTATATATAGCATTCAACTCTTCTAGTTGAATAACTGAAGGGTGTATTGGAATTCTTGTGAAATACTTGAGAGTATCTTATGAGAAATTGGATTAAAATGTGATCAAAGTGTATTTGTATTTTATATTATTTACTTTCCTACCAGTCTTTCATATACTTTTCCCTTATTATTGACTTTTGATAATTTAACAATGATGTATCTTGGTGTAGGTAATTTTCATTTAGCAAGCCATGTGTTCCTTTAGTTACATGAACATTTATATTTATTTCTTTCCTTGGGTTTGGGAAGTTTTCAGCTATTATTTATTTAATATGGTCTCTGTTCCTTCTTTCTTTTTTCACTTTCTGGAATAAACATTATCCTTATGTTTCCTTTTCCAATGTAGTCTGATATGTCTCATAGAGTTTCTTAATTTTCCTAAATCATATTTCTCTCTTCTTCTACTTGGGTATTTTTCTATTATTTTTCATTTAGTTTGATCTGGCCTATCATATTCTGGCATGTAATTTTGCCATTTAATTTATGTGACATAATGTTCAGAATCTTGATATTAGGCAATTTAATAATGGAAAGACTTATGGTCTTTTCTAAGTAATGGGTTTCAAACATTCAGTGATAAAGAAGCATGAAGATGGTGTCAGAGTGAAGATGCTGGGCTCATCTCCTCCATATACTCACAACTTGGAGTACATGTCACAGCCTGTGACAGAAAAAAAAACCCAATAATCCTGAAGGAAAAACAAACAAGTACAGTACATTCCAGGAAAAACATTTCAAATATAGTGACCATAGTAAGCAAGAGGGGACACAAATAGCCCAGATGTCGTGGGTACTGACAGACACTAGCAAGCAGATGAATGGAACCAGGCAAGCAAGTTAGTCAATGGATTCCAGGAGGTTGTATCAAGAAGTGGCAGAAGATTCAGGTGGCAACACAGGCATGGTAGGCCCTGGCAGATCACAGCAAGCAGCAGAACAGGATCTGAAAAGCAGCATAGATGTAGTGGTCCTCAGCATCTGGAGGAGCGGGGGATGGTAGGGGACAACACAGTGTCCTTGTTCCCACATATTATGGCACTTGGAGCAGTGAGACACAAGAATATTGCATGAGTAAACAGACCCAACCATGGATAGAATTAGAACTTGACCACCCTTTGGATAGCAAATAACAGTGCATACTTAGAGTTGACACTGAAGAGACTCACACTTTATCAAAAAGGAGGTGGGTGGAGAAAGGAGCCTGGAACTTGAGATCTGCAGCAGGAGGCACTGGTAGAAGGGCAGAAAACTCAGTCAGTGGCCATGGGGAAGGCAGAGTGGAAGTTTTGAAGAGGCACATGACCTTGAAGGAAGGGAACTTTGTGTAGGAACTGGGGTGTTCTACACAGAGTGGGTCTCTATTAAAAAATAATAACAGAGCAGACATTTTGACCTGCACTTCCCCTTCCTCACCTCCTGAGGGTGGCGCTAACCTTGTATGGTGCACTGAACTCATGGGATACCAAATCATTCTTTCTGAACACCAGAAAAGAAAGATATTAGCAGTACCACAAACACAAGCCAGCCATAGGCCAACCCATCACACCAACATCTGTATGTCTCCAGGTCTTTCCTAAAACCTGCTGACTCAGAAACTGAAAAACAGATCTGAGTACATAAAGAAATAAGACAAAGGCAAACAAAAAAAAGATCAAATCACACAAAAACACAGTACCACTTGTGGGATACGTAAGATACTTAAACTCTATGATACTGCTACAGATTTAAAAAATACAGTAAAAAGTAGTCTTCAAGGAACAAAATGGGCAAATGAATGGAAAGATTAATACACAACAGAGTATAGTATTACAAGTTGATAACTTTCAGAATCCAAATACAAAAATAAAGAGGCTCATATCTCACTATCAGAGAGTTCAGAATGGCTATAATAAAGAAACTCAAAAACAGAAGAAAACTATGAAAGACAAATCAAAGAAACAGTGGAGTTAAGAAAAGTTAATCAAAGAGAAAAAACCAAATTCATATAAACAAATAAATGCACTCAGAAAAGTGAATCAACATTATTTAGAAAATTAAGGTTTAAATAAGAATAAATAACAGAAATTCAGGAGATCAGGAACTCAATGAAAAATGAGACCAAGATCTCCAAAGAAAACTCTAAAAGAAAAATAGACTAAATGGAAGTTTGAATCAGAAATCTCAATGATAGCAATGCAATAAGGCCCCAGTTGGAAAAAACAGCTAAATAAGATGCAAAAGGAAAGGAGAAGGAGAAAAAGAAAAAAAATTGATGAAATATTTCACACATTATTAGAGGGCCAACATAAGAGAAATAGAGAGAAAGGGGACAGACAGCCTACTCAATGAAATAGAGGAAAACTTCCCACACCCGTGGAAGGAATTAAATATAAAAGTCCATGAAGCTGGGCCTTCCAGGTGGCGCAGCGGTTGAGCGTTGGGTTGCGAAGCTGCCCGCGGCCTCTGCGGCGCCGGTTCGATCCCCGGCTGCTCCCCGGCCACCGAAGGAGGGTCCCACATGGCGCGCAGACCTCTCCTGCCGCCCGCTGCTCCCCTCAGCAGTGTACTTCGGTCCTTCTGCCTGCTCTGCTCCCTGCTCTGGCTCTGGTGAATTCTCTCACCCTCCCGGCTTCTGACTGTACCCAGTGCATGTATAAACCAAACAAACAAATAGATAAATAAATAAGACATGCCTCTAGAAAATTAAAAAAAAAAAAGTCCATGAAGCTAAAAGATTACCTGGCTACTTAAATGCAACAAGATTTACACCAAGAAGTGTGTAAAATAGAAGTGAAACTAGCAAGAGTTCAAGACAAAGAAAAAAATCATGAAGATTAAAACGTTGTCAAGTATCTTCTCTGACCACAATGGTATCAACTAGGGGAAAAAAAACCCGCAAAAACAAAACAGGAGGGGCCTCCCCGGTGGCGCAGTGGTTTAGCGCTGGGTTGCGAAGCTGCCCGCGGCCTCTGCGGTGCCGGTTCGATCCCCGGCTGCTCCCCGGCCACCAGAGGAGGGTCCCACATGGCGCGCAGACCTCTCCTGCCGCCCGCTGCTCCCCTCAGCAGTGTGTATTTCGGTCTTTCTGCCTGCTCTGCTCCCTGCTCTGGCTCTGGTGAATTCTCTCACCCTCCCGCACTTCTGACTGTACCCAGGTATGTATAAACAAAACAAACAAACAAACAAATAAATAAAACATGCCTCTTTTAAAAAAATAAAAAAAACAGGAAAAAAACCCTTTAATATGTGCAGACTGTACAACACAGTGTTAAACGATTATTGTGTTAATTAGGAAATAGAGGAAGAAATTTAAAAATGCCTGGAGACAAACAAAAATAGTATTTACCAGAACCTAAGTGACCAGTCAAAACAGTATTAAGATGTCAGTAGAACAATATAGTCTACACGAAGAAACAAGAACAAATTCAATTAAATAATCTAACTTACAATTTCAGGAGCTAGAAAAGGAGAACAAACAAAACCAGTAAAAGGAAGGAAATAATAACAATTAGAGCAGTAATAAATGAAATAGAAATAAAAAACAGGCCAAAAGTTCAATGAAACAAAAAGCTGTTTCTTTAAAAAATTAACACAATGGACAAACTTCTAGCTAGATTCACAAAGAAAATATGGGAGAAAACTAATCAACAGAATCAGAATGAAAGAAGGAAGGTACTACAGACACATAGGAAATGCAAAGCATCGTAAAAGACTACAATGAATGCATCTATGCCAACAAATTGGAAAATCTGGAAGAAATGATAAATTTGTAGAGCACACAACTTTCCAAGACTGAATCGGGAAGGAATAGGAAAGTTAAACAGACCAATTACAACCCAGAAAATTGAAAATATGTAGTCATGTCTCCCTCCCCAAAAAAAGAAATAGTTTCACCAGTTAATTCTATCAAACAAAGTCCAGAGCATTCCATTACAGCACTTAAAGTGCTCTAACAGTTTCACTAGTGAGTTCTACCTATCCTTTTCAAACTCTCCCCCCAAATTGAGGAAGATGGACTGTTCCTAAACATGTTTTACAAGGCCAACATTATTCTGATTGCAAAAGCAGACAATAACACCACATTAAAAAAAAAAAAAACTAAAGAACAATGTCCCTGAAGAACAGAGATGCAAAAATCCTCAACAATTTTTTTTCCGATTCAATAACTCTTTTAGCACCATATACCTGTATTTTCATTTCCCCACAATCATTTCTTGTATCACCTTTTCTCTTTCCCAACCCTTCCTTCTTGACCTCAAATCTCTCAGGATGCTTATTGATGTCTACAGGTTTCTTAAAGTGTTCCATATTATTGGATTGTCTACTATGTAAATGTCCAATATTTGTTTTTATCATTCAGACTCACTTTTCTGTCCATAATTCTCTCAGGTTCCCCCTATTTTGTTGAAAATGGTTCATTTCATCCTTTCTTATGTCTATATAATGCTTCATGGTGTGGATATGCCACATCTTCTTTATCCAATCATCCATCATTGTACATTTAGGCTCCTTTGATGTTCTAGCTATTGTAAATAATGTTGCTATGAACATTTAGACTATATATATTTCTTTGCCTTGATCATTCCGCATTCTTTGGGTAAATATCCAAGAATGGGATTGCTGGGCTTTCCATTTCTTAAAGGTAAATCTAGATTGCTTTCCATAATGATTGTACCACAGTTTACTTTCCCTCCAACAGTGTAATAGTGTTCCTTTTTATCTGTAACATACAAATAGCCAACAGGAACATGAAAAAAAAAAAGAAGTTCATCACTAATCAGAAGGGAAATGAAAATCAAAATAAACATTGTGATACCATCTCACTCCTTTGAGAATAGCCCATATCAAAAAGACTAGAAACAAAATACATTTGTGGAGTCATGGAGATAATGGAATTCTCACACAATGTTGGTGGGAATGTAGACTGGACCAGCCCCGGTAGAAAACCATATTGAGGTTCCTCAAAAATATTTAAAATAGATATGTCATATGATCCAACAATTCCACTCTTTGGTATGTATCTAAATAAGGAAAAAACACTCATTTTTAGTGATATATGCACTCTTGTGTTCATTGCAGCACTATTTAAAATAACCAAGTTATAGAAAAAACCTGAGTTTCCAAGGACAGATAGTGGATAAAGAAGATGTGGTATATATACTTAATGGAATACTACTCAGCTGTAAAAAGAGACAAAATTTTGCCTTTTGCAAGAACATGGATGTAACTGGAAGGAGTTATTGTAAGAGAAATTAGTCAGAATGAGGAATACATATATGGGATGGTTTCTTTCATATGTGGAGTATAGAGGAATGAAAAATCAGATATATGATTGCAGAATTGAGGTGATTAGAGGGAGTTGGTGGGGTTGGTGAAAAAAGTGGTGATGGGGCCCAGTGGTTTATGACTGATGACTATGAGTGCCTTGATGGTGAATGTGTTGTGGTAATATATATCTGAAGAGGTGTGTACCGATTCCCCTAAGTCATATACAGTGAGGAAATTGATGTTACTTCAATTGAAAAAGAAGGAAAGAAAGAGAAATACCATTACAGAAATTACAGAATAGCTATACTCATTTGTGGAATACAAATAAACAAAATAAATAAACTAGGAAAACACATCAAAAGTAGCTCTAGACTTTGTGAAAATCTAGTGTTTACCAGAGTGGGGAGGACAGGAATGATGGGAAGGGGGAGTAAGGTGATAATGTATTGACACTGGAACTTTTGTGAGATTTGTGGGGTCTAGTTGGGAACCTGGGACCAGAGGGTTGTACTGGAGCCTGGGATGTGCTGGGAGCCTGGGCTCATGGGAGCCCACAAGTCACCAAATTTCACAGGAGCCATTCAGAGTCTGTGTGTTTTGAGTCCAGTTCACAGGAACCACACAGGGTTACAGAACCTGCAGAGGTTGTGGTACACTGAGGGCCTAAATTTGTTGGTGTTCACCTGGAGCCAAGTGTCACAGGAGCCACCAGAGGTCCCAGGAACTGACTGGTGTTGGGTTTGACTGCAGGCCTGAGGTTTTAGGACCCCACAGGGCTCCTGATACAGAAACTGCCTTGGTCTATGAGTGCCTGGGATGAGGGGCTGGGGGTGCTCAGTTCATTAGACACTATTGGGAATCTGGGGCCACTAGGGCCACCCAGGGTCATGCCAGTGGGCAGACACTGGGATGGGCCTGGAGCCTGGGTTTGCTGGAGATCACATGGCACATAGTGGCACAGGAGCTATTTGAGGCCATGGGAATTGGTTGGAGCTGGAATGGACTGGAGGTCTAATTGCAGGGGATCCCATCAGGAACCTGTTGCCTTAAAAACTGCTTGGGGTGGTGGGAGCTGCTTTCTCTATGGGAGTCACCTGGGCATGCAGGGGCCACATGGATCTGCTAAAACCAGCAGGCACCGAGGGAAGCCAGGAGCTTAGATTCACAAGATCATGCCAGAAACCTGGTGCCAGGGAGCTTCCTGAGCTTGCTGGGGCTGGCAGACATCTGACTAAGTCAGGGGCCTGTGTTAATGGTGCCTGTCAGGACACAGGAGCTATGGGAACTTACTAGGGTCATGAAAACTGGCAGGCACTGGGGTGGGTTGGGGGACTAGGTTCATGGGAGCTTGCCAGGAGCCACCTAGGGAGTGGAAATTGGCCTAGTGCTGAGATAGGCCAGTGCTGGGGTCTGTAGTAAAGTTAGGTGCTCATGTCACTCTCCTAGTCCCAAAGGGGAGAGTGTCTCCATGCTTGGCTGCCTGGTCTTGAAGGAGAGATGATGAGAATAATGTGAATCTACCTTTGTTCTTATCAATGCTTCTTTCCTTATTTTTGTGCTTCACCCAGGTGCTATAACCCCCTCACCTGGAACCTTTAGTTCTTGTGAAGGTAATTTTGCACATGGATGTTACTTCAAATTGAGGTTTCTGGGTAGAGATGGGAGGTAGAAATTTCTATACCACTATTTTGCTGATGCCAGTCTTATAAAAGGCTTAAAAGAAGGTAACAAATTACATTATTTTAATTTCCACATAAAAATTATTCATGTAGGGCCTCCCCGGTGGCGCAGCGGTTGAGCGCTGGGTTGCAAAGCTGCCCGCAGCCTCTGCAGCACCAGTTCGATCCCTGGCTGCTCCCCGGCTACCAGAGGAGGGTCCCACATGGCGCACAGACCTCTCCTGCCGCCTGCTGCTCCCCTCAGCAGTGTACTTTGGTCCTTCTGCCTGCTCTGCTCCCCGCTCTGGCTCTGGTGAATTCTCTCACCCTCCCGCGCTTCTGACTGTACCCAATGCTTGTATAAATAAATAAATAAACAAATCTTTAAAAAAAATTATTCATGTGAAAAACATGTATGTAAATGATAAGCCTAAAATGATGTATAGTAGTTACCGTCGGTGAAAGAGAGGAAGTAGACCAGTAAAGACTTCACAGCCTGCATCAATATATTTGTTATATATTTATTAAAAATACATATGAAGAAAATATACAGATTTAATAAAGCTGAGTGGTGGATAAGAAGGTTTTGAAAAAGTTATTCTCTAGATTTTATGTGTTTTTGAAATATATTAAATACAAAACTTTAAGTAAGGTCAGTTGTGATCTTTTAGGACTTGAATATTTAAATAATTGCTAATTTATATTGATACAAAAGAGAAGGGATTACTTGTTTTGAGAGGAGCTATTACATCCCAGGCTACTCTGCAGATCATTAATTATAGTGATAGATCTCTGAGAAATCTTACTATCCTTCAAACGACTAAATATGGAAATACGATATGATCCAGTTCTAGGTATTTGAAGAATATGAAAGCATTAGTATAAAGATATTTATGCACCCCTATTCACAGCACTCACAGCATTATTTACAATGGCCAAGACATGGAATCAACCCATGTCCATCAATGGATGATTGCATAAAGAAGTTGTGGGACACATACTCAATGGAATGCTAATCAGCTATAAAGAGATGAAATTATGTCTTTTGCAACAATATGGATAGAACTTGAGGTGATTATGGTAAGCGAAATAAGTCAGAAGTTAAAAAAAATAGTTTCTGAATGGTTTCACACTTTCCCCCTCAGGATCTGACTGCTGTGGTGCCATTTTGTCTTCTATGAGTCAATGCCAGAGGACAGTTGACAACCCCATTTTAGTAGCTCAGTATAGTTTTTGACTTAACCTTTATGTCAGTATCACTAGTTTTCTTTATTGTAAAGTAATAGCATCTGTGCAGTAACACCACAAACTGAAACAAATAGCAAATAAGAAATTCAATTTTTTGTTAAAGATTTTATTTATTTATACAAGAACCAGGGTACAGGTCAAATGTGCGGGAGGGTGAGAGGATTCACCAGAGACAGAGTGGGGAACAGAACAGGCAGACTGACGAAACACACTGCTGAGGGAAGCAACAGGCGAGACAGGAGGGGTCTGCTTCACCAGGTGGGATTCTCGCCAGCCTGCCGGCCTGGATCAAACCCGCACTGCAGAGGCTGCGGACAGCTTCACAATGCAGCGCTCAACCACCTGCGCCACCAGGGAGGCCCTCAATTTTTTTTTTTTTTAATGTGAGAGAGAGGACAGATATACAGGAACTTTAAGAGATTTGGACTTTATTTTTCTTATCATCAAAATTATTGGCCATTTAGTAATAATGATATGCATTGTGTTCTATTTTTTGAGCATGGTTCCGTTAGGAATGCACTATAAAAAGGTTGTCATTTTTGTTTTTGTTTGTTGAAAAGTACGAAGTAACAAGGTTTCTTCTTTGGTATCATTTGGAATTGTAGATAAACAAGAGAAAAATCAAATGCAACCTGATTTTAATATGAACCTTCCTTGATTTTAAAAGTTTGACATCAACATTAAGCACTCACTGTTTTGGTCTTACAGAATACATATAACCCACACTGAACAGTTTGTCATATAGATACATGTGATTTAGCACCATTACTTGTTTTTTTTACTTGACTCCCCAACAATACTGTAAGTGTACTGTGAATTGTAATAAATGCTGTATCAATTTTTACTATCCTTACACTTTTTTCCTCTTAAGATTCTATACATGTGTCCCTATATTACTCGGGGTCTTTTCTAAATCTGAGTTAGTGATTAACAATTTCTGATTTTTTTCCTATTTTATGTTATTGTGTAATTTTCTACATAGAATTTTGAATATCAGTATTTAATTTTTCAAGTAAATTAGAAATTTTCCCATATAGAGAATCCTTCGGCAACCAATTGGAAGCCAACTGCTTTATATTTCAAAATAACATGACTCAAAAGTCCCAAATGAACACACATATTATAGTAACCATTTTCACATGAACTGATAGCTGGACAACAAGTTCTTTAATGGTATAATCAGGCTCCTGGACAATGAGCATGCCTCTGTGATCTGTAAATGTAACTACTTCTTGCTGAGTGCCATGCCAAGCACTTTGTGCATGCTAAGGCAAATATCCTTCAAATTGAAGTTAAGAAATGGGAAGAAAGAAGGAAAAACTGGAGAATCTGGTGGATCTCTTGAAATTAGTCACTCAGGTAGGTGAAGGTGTTTGTTTACTCGAACTTGAAAAGCTGTAATCTTTCTTAATCTTTACTTAATCAAATTCTACCAGTAACAAAGTAACTACATCAAGTTAATTTTTCTCAATTTTTTCAATCCATATTGTCATGTAGAGAAGTGTCAGTTTTGAATAAAATATTTCAAATACTGAGTTTTTAAGATTATTTGATTTATTTATCAGAATTGTTAGGTTTGTCTTGCATGTTTTAATCTTTTACAAGAATAGCTAGTAAATAATTTACCTCATTTATTTATTCATTCGTGTATTTATTCTTTATTCAATAGATATTTTGTTTAAACTACGCAAATCATGTTGAATGCATGAATTATTTTGTGTTTATTCTGTACTCCTCTGTTCACACACACATTCACACATGGATGCATGCAAAAATTGCCATTTTAGAAGATAATTATAATTTCTAATTTCCTATCTTAAAATTTCCACACTTTTATGTGTATTTTATACTTGAATGCATATTGTGACTTTTTGGAGAAAATTCTATGTTATATTATTTTTTATATATTTTTAAGGTGATGCTTGTTTACAACACTATATGTGATTCAGAAACATGGGGTCCCACCTCTTGTGATGTATGGTAGCATGCCACAACCATCACCAAGGCACCGATAGTCTTCCAACATGGTCCAGTGTGCCCACTCCCTCCCTTTCACCTTCAATCACTCCCTCTACCTCTCATAACCTCAGTTTGACAGTAACATTTCTAGGGGCTGTTTTTAGTTTCCTGCTGTCTGATCTTTTTTTGTTTCTCTATTATCCACATATGAGCAAAACCATCCAGTATTTGTCTTTCTCATTCCAACTTATTTCACTTAGCATAATCCCATCCAGTTACATCCATATTGTCCAAAGGGCAAAGGTGAATCTCTTTCCATACTGAGTAGTAGTCCATTGTCTATACAGACCACACCTTAATCCACTTATCTGTCCTTGAGGACTTAGGTTGTTTCAATAAGTTGGCTATTGTAAATAGTGCTGTAATGAACATACAAATGCATATATATCTTCAAATTAGTGGGGTTTTTTTTCCCATTTTGTGTTGATACAGTGGAATTGCTGGATCATAAGGTTAATTTATTTTTGACATTTTGAGATTTTTGGTATTTTGGCAGTTCATACTGTTTTCCATAGAGCTGGGCCACTATGGAGTCTCACTGACAGTGCTTGTGGATTCATTTATCTCTACAGGCTCACCAATACTTGTCGCTTCTGTTTTTGTTTTTTTTTTTTTAAGTAACTTTTTTAAAGATTTATTTATTTATACATACAAGAGCTGAGGTACAGGCCAGAGGAGTGGTGGTGAGAGGATTTACCCGAGACAGAGCAGGGAGCAGAACAGGCAGATTGACTGAAATACACTGCTGAGGGGAGCAGTGGGAGAGACAAGAGAGGTCTGCTGCGTCATGTGAGTTGCTCTCTGGCCAGCCTGGGATCGAACTGGTGCTGCAGAGGCTGCAGATTGCTTCACAGTCTTATACTTAACCCCTTGCATCACCAGGGAGGCCCCACTTCTGTAATTTTTGATATGGGTCATTCTCACAGGTGTGAGATGGTATCTTATTCTTGTTTTGATTTGCATTTCTCTAATGATAAGTGATGATGAGCTTCTTTTTCATGAGCCTATTGGCCACCTGTATATCTTCTTTGGAGAAGTGTCTATTTAGGTTTTCTGCCCATTTTTAGTTTGGGTGGTTGTTGTTGTTGTTCATGTCTATCAGTCCTGTTTAGTTCTAGGATATTAGTCTCTTTTCAGATGTGTGATGTGCAAATATTTTTTCCCATTCAGTTGGGTGTATTTTCATTTTAAGGATAGTTTCTATTGCTTTGAAGAACTATTTTTGTTTAATGTACTCTTTTTGTTTACTTTTGTTTTTGGTTCATTTGTTGTAGGTGATGTCCCCATGTTCTTAACTGAGTCCCAGGGTTGTGGAGTGTTCGCCTATGTTTTCTTCTATGTACTTTGTGGTTTCAGGTCTTGTAATTGCGTATGTAATGTATATTCTGGACTTACTGTGGTGATCATTTCATAATATAGACAAATATTGTATCACCATATTGTACACCAGAAACTAATGTAACGTTATGTGACATTTATACTTCAATAATTTTTTTTTTAAATTCTTGTTTCTACTAGGTTAAAATAATCACTTTCTCCTTAGCCACAGATATGAGAGAGGCACTAATATGGGTAACACTTCTTGTATGGGAAAACCTTCCCAAAACAAACTTTAAATGTTGTGGTTTATAATCCCAAAACAATGTTCTTATTTTTCTCCTCGCTGCACATTTTTGAAGTTCATACATGTAACTGCTTTGAAAAGCTTAAATAAAATACAGAAAAAAAAACTTGTATTAAAGGTTGGTTCTTAAATTGACCATCAATATGAGAATTTTGCAAATTTTTACTAAATAAATTCTGCTAGGAAATAAACACTGACTTTTTAAAATCCTTTTCCCCCCATAGTTTAAGGTGCTCAGTTGTTTTGCCCTTGGATGCAAACTGATACAGGTTCACATCAAAAAACAAGAAAAAAATTAAACAATATAATCTTACACCTTAAGGAAACAGAAAAAGAAGGACAAACAAAACAAAAAGTCAACAGAGGAAAGAAAAAATAGAACAAAATATAAAGAAGAAATAAATGAAATAGAAATCAAAAAGACAATCCAAAATATCAATGGCCAAAATTGACTCTTTGAAAAAAAAATAAACAAAAGACAAACCTGAACTTGTGCTCACAAAGAAAAAGAGGGAGAAAATTGTAATAAATAGAATCAGAGATGGAGCAGGGGTACTTACAAGAGCTATCTCAGAAATAAAGAGCATCATAATATATTACTATGAAGATTATATGATAATATATTGAATAACCTGAAACAAATAATCATTTCTTAGAGGTATGCAACCTTTCAAGACTGAATAAGGAGGAAACAAAAAACCTGAACAGACCAATACAAGCAAGAAATTGCAGTAGTAATCAAAAGTCTTCCCCAAATAAAAGGCCAGTACCACATAGTTTTGTAAGTGAGTTCACCCAAACCATCAAAACTAAACTAAAATTATCCTTCTCAAATTATTTCAGAAACCAAGAAGAAGGAATGATTTCCAATACATTTTATGAGGCCTCATTACCCTAATACCAAATCAGCCAAGGACATCACAAAAAAGAAATCTGCATACCAACATCCCTGATGAACAAAGATGCAAAAATCCTCAATATAGTAACAGTAAACAAAAAATATTTTAAATGCATTCAAAGGATCATAAGTGAGATTTATTCCCAGGATGTAAAGAAAGGATGGATTAACATCTGAAAATTAGCTAATGTAATTCATTACAACAAAAGTAAATAAACACTAGAAATCTGACTATACAATTGAGATTACCAGATTGGGGAACAGCAGAAAGGGAAGGGGGCACAATGAACAATGGTAGAGGACTATGGGTGCCTTGGTGGTAGGTGTGGAAACATACCTGAAGGGTGTGACCTCTACTTCTAAATCATATACAGCATTGCAAATCAATGTTGTCTCAATAAAATTAAATGAAAAACATAGTCCTGAAGAATAAAAACAAACAAACGTAGAGATAGCATTGATAAGATTCAACATTCATTTATGATAAAAACCATCAATAAACAGGCTTAGAAGGAACATATCTAAACATAACAAAAGCTATATTTGACAAAACCACATTCTTAATTTCAACTGAAAGCTTTTCCTCCAATATCATGTATACTACAGGAAGTCGCTTTAACCACATAATATTGGTGAAATATTGCAACATAATATTGGACGTCTTAGCTAGAGCAATAAGGAAATAGAAAGATATAAAGGGACTCTAGAATGGAAGAGAAGAAGTAGAGCTATCACTAGTTGCACACAACATGCTAATATACATAGAAAACCCTAAGGACTCAAAAAAAAAAACTATTAAGAATAAATCAGTTCATTAAAGTGGCAGGTTACAAAGTCAATATATAATAATCAGTTGAGTTCTCATATGCAAAATATATGAACTAGAAGAGAAAGAAACCAAGAAAATAATCCTCGTTACTATCACATAATAAAGTATGAAATACCTAGAAGTAAACTTAATAAAGGAAGTGAAGGACTTTTGCAATGAAAATTGCGACACTGTAAAAGAAATACAATAAGACAAAAACAAATGCAAAGACATCTTGTTTTCACGAATTGGAAGAAATAATATTGTCAAAATTGCAATCTTACCCAGAGCAATATAAAAATTCAATGCAATCCCTATCAAAGTTTCAATGGTAGTCTTCAAAGACATAGAATAAATATTACTGAAATTTGTATGGAATCACAAAAGACCCCAGTAGTCAAAGAAATTGTCACAAAAGATTAAGAATGGAGCTATCACATGCCCATACATTAAACTATCCTACAAAGCTATAGTAATCAAAACAGTATGTTATTAGAACAAAAAGACACATGGTCCAATGGATTATAATTGAAATCCCAGGAACAAACCCATACTTATATGGATAGTTAATCTATACATTGGAGAATGGAAATTCTCTTCAACCAATGGTGTTGGGGAAACTAGGCAGTCAGAAGGAAAAGAATAAATCTAGATCACTACCTCACACTTTATACAAAATTAATACAAAATAAAGATTTAGATGTAAGACCTAAAACCATAAAATACATAGAAAAAAACAGCAAAGCAAAACACTCCAAACCTTGGACTTAGTGATGTATTTTGGGACTTGGTGCCTATGGCAAGGTAAAGATAAGCAAAAATAAACAAATGGGACTATATCAAACTAAAAAAGTTTCTGCACAGTGAAATGAACTATCATTAAAACAAAAAGAGGGGCCTCCCTGGTGGTACAAGGGGTTAAGACACAACTTTGAAGCTATGCACAGCCTCTGCAGCACAAGTTCAATCCCCGGCCTGCCAGGGATCTACCCATATGGTGCAGCAGACCTCCCCTGGTTTGCCTCCTGCTCCCCTCAGCAGTGTATTTCAGTCAATCTGCCTGTTCTGTTTCCCACTCTGTCTCTGGTGAATCATCTCACACCCCACACCTCTGACCTGTACCCTAGTTCTTGTATGCATAAATAAATAAATCTTAAAAAAAAAGACACTCTCCTGAATGGGAAAACATTTGCACATTCTACATCTGAAAAGGGCTAATACCCAAGATCTAACAATAAATCACATAACTCACCAAAATGAAAACTAATAACCCAATCAAAAATATTGACAGAAGTCTAAACAGATACTTCACCAAAGAAGACATACACATGGCCAACAGACACATGATAAAATGCTTATCATCACTTATAATCCAGGAAATTCAAATCAAATCCACAATGAGATAGTATTTCAACCCTATGGAAAAAGGCCTATATCAAGAAGTACACTAACAACATGTTTGGGATTATGTGGAGTCCTGTACATTGTTGGTGGGAATATATAACTGGTCCAGCCCTTATAGAAAACAGCATGGAGGTGTCTCAAAATATTAAAATAGATCTACCATATGATCCATTATTTCTGCTCCTGGGTATCTACCTGAAAAAAGCAAAACCACTAATTTGAAGGAATGTTTGCACTCCTGGGTTCATTGCAGCTCTATTTACAATAGCCAAGTTATTGAAGTCACCTAAGTGGCCAAGGACACACACACACATGCGCACATAAATATATACACATAAACACACACATACACACAATCAAACTGAACTCTTTCCATTTGTGACAATATGTATAGAACTTTAGGGTATTATGCTAAGGAAATAAGGCAAGAGGAGAAGGACAAATACTGGATGGTGCTGCTCATAAATGGAATATAAAGAAAAAAAAACACTAAGACAAAACAAAATCAAAAACCTGAGAAATATGATTGTAAAAAATAGGCTATAAGTGTGGGAAGGAAGGGTGGAGTGCAAAGGTGGGAGGGAGCACAATGAACAAGATGTTCACTGTGGATGACAATGGGTGCCTTTGTGGTGGGTGTGGTGTGGTGGTAACACACATATGAAGAGGTGGGATCATATATAGTGTTGTAAATCAATGTTACCTTAATGAAAAAAATTATCACAAAAATATCAGTCAAAAAATTCAATTAAATTAAGCTAAAAATGAAAGGTAAAAATATAAGAAATGACACAGCTATATGTTTTTAAATATAAATTATCTTTCCTTTAATTTTTCCCAGTTCTACCAACTTTGACTGTTTTGCGGTGTTCTAACACGTATATTTTACCTGTACCTAGTTATATTTTAAGTATTCTTTTTTTGTATTGTCTAAGCTTTTGAAAATGTAATATGGTAATACTTTAATATTTAGTTTCCCTAGATATATTAAAATCTTATGCTTGAAGTTTTTATCATCTAGAAATAGAGATTTAAATTAAATCAAAAACTGTGTAGAGGTTTTAGGTTAAAACTAACAATTCAGGCATATAAATTTAAATTTAAACTGGTAATAAGTAAAATGGAAAAAGAGAGTATATGTTATAAATAATTGCCAAAACTATTTTAAGTTTTATGTGAAGTTGCATCATTTTCATGATCACAATGATATAAAACAAGTAACTTCCAAAATACGAAGTCATCTCACCTTAGTTTCAACTTTCATTTTTTTTATCATTTTAAATGAATTTTTCTTGAACATTTTCCAAAATTTTGATGGATATATCAGTTTAATGTGCATTTTAATTTTTCTAGATTTTAGCTTTTACATGCTATTCATGTTTTTTCTCAAGCTCGTTATAACACACTGTTTGAAGCAAGGATGTTCATCATAGTATTGTTTACAAATGGAAAACATAAATATTATTCAATAATGAACTGCTTATATAAGTTTAGTACATCCACATAATATGCTGTACTATGTTAAATGATGATATAGATTTATATTTTTTTTAACATGGAAAGATGATTGTTCTGTTTTAAAATTCAAATATGACTCATAACACATATATAGTATGTTTTCTTTTTTGTTTGTAAAACAATGTGCTTACAGGGGCAAAAGGCATGGAAGGCTATACATACACTGAAAATATTAATAGTGGTTATCTCTGACCTGTGGAAATTTTACTTTTTTATAAATATTGCATCGTGTACATCTCTTTACAATGAACATGAATTATGTCTATTTCAATAGAACAACAATTTCCATTTAAAATATTTGATAATGAATATACGTGGAATCTGTAGTAAATAATTACCTATAAACGAGTTATTCTCATTATTTTATGGGCAAATAGCTAACAAAAGTGTTAACAAAATTATATCTTTATATTGAGTTATGAATTAAATCAAATGTTTCTATAAAAGGTAAAAAAAAAACAGCTGAGAATAGAGATAACACATTCAGTTCTGGTTGTATCTGTGGTATAAGTGAATACTATTTTTAAAAGGTAATTATTTAAATCTTATAACAATTAGTTATTTATTTCTCTACTTCCAAAATTGATTGGAACTGGCATTTATTAACAGAAAGGCACTGCAAAGGAAACAAAGATAATTATAATATGGATAGAAGGTAGATGGTTGGGGAGGAGAGGGAACTGTAAATGAAATACAGAAAATCTGTAATCTAGGAATTATAGGCTAAATAATATAACTGTAATATAGAACATAACATTTTGTCAGAACTTCCAAACAGCCAGACATAAAGAGAATCATACTGGATTAATAGCTCTAATATAATAGATGGAGGGATGTCAGTTAATTAAGAGAGACAAATTTTCTCTTAACTGAAATATTTGTGAATGTTATCACACAGACTTATTTAAAAAATAAATATAATGGCAAGTTCAATAGAAGATGGTCTTCAAAGCAGTCTTTCAACACTGTTATTTTGATTTCCTTTTATTTTGTCAGAAAAGGCCGAAGGTAAAATCTTCAAATTATTTGAGAAGGCATTTCAGTGCAGGTATACATCTAGTTAACTTAATATGGTCCACATAGATGTATCATGAATCTAAGAAAAATTAGTGGCAATAGTGTCCTTAGACTTTCCTCAAATATCAAATCTTTCAGGAAAGGTTTTTAAGATGTGACATGATTTAAATGAAAAGTGCCTAAAGTGTTAATTTTCTAAAGTACTGATTGAGAAAATACCAATGTGCTCACTTCTCTGGATATGAAGTTATAAAGAAAATTCCCAACACTTAGTCAAAGCCATTACCCAGTCTGTGATATACACACAGTATATTAATAGAGAAAAATACATTAATAAATAAAGGGAAGTAGGAAAGATCACATTTTTTTAAAAGAATATTCATTTAAAATAATAATTTAAAGTGAAATTATGCACGTGTTAATGTGTCACATATATTTCTCCCCATTCTATTGATTCTTCAAATATCAAGTTAGAAGTTTTCACTGTGATAGATTCAGAAGTAAGAAGCATTATAAGACTATTTTCATAGAAGTAATTAAATTTAGTACTATTACTGAAGTAAAGAAGTAAATATACTCAATCTATTACCTCACCTTGACTGGTCTAAGGAAAAAAATATGTGAAGGAATAAAATTTATTCCACATTTCCCCAAGAATATCATATCAAAAAATAGTACAAAAATGACAATTTCACAATTAAAAATTATGTTATTCACCAAAATGAACAAGGTTTTCTAGTTGCACTTTCTTCAAAAGAAAGTATTCCCTTCAAAAACAACAACAACAACAACAAAAAACCTGTGAATGGGCATAAAATAATCTCTTATCACAAAGTAGCCCAAACTAAGTAGGCACCAGCTTAAGGCTGAAATAAACTGTGTATTCTCATTTTCACCACCTGCGCCTGGCCTGGCCCAGGGTGACATGCAGGGGCTTGGAGCCCACTATACGACCATTCATCTCATCTACTGCTTTGGTTGCCTCTTCAAAGGAGGAGAAGCAGACGACACCAAACCCTTTGCCTTGCCCCACTTCCACCATCACTTTGGCCCTGCTAATTGATCCAAAGGAAGAAAATTCGTCCTTCAGCTTTTCATCATCAATGGTCTCATCCAGGTTCTTAATATAGATAGGCACCCCAGGAGGCCGACTTTTTTCTTTCAATCTCAGTCGTTCAAATCTTTTCCTTAACTCGGCCAAACGTTCAATTTTCTTTTGTGCTCGCCCTACATACAGGACTTTACCATTCATGGACTTTCCATGGAGGTTTAGCACAGCCTTTTGGGCGGCCTCATGTGTCTCATATCTCACAAATCCAAACCCTTTAGATTTTCCGCTGGCATCTCTTACTACCTTAACACTCTCAGTTGGCCCATATTCATTGAAAATTTCCTTCAGTTTTTCATCATCCATGTCTTCTCCAAAGTTTTTAACGAAAACATTAGTGAAAGTTGCTCTGTCCCTGGTTCTGACTTCAGCTGCCCTCTCTTCTGGAAATTTGAATCGGCCAACATACACTTGGCGGTTGTTGAGTCGCACTCCATTCATGTGCCAGATGGCCCTATTGGCAGCGGCCAGGCTGTCAAAGTGCACGTAGGCATAACCTTTTGAGCCATTGTCATCGCATACGACTTTGCAGGAAAGAATGTTACCAAAAGCAGAAAATAAATAAAAAAGGGCTCTATTGTCTATGGACTTATCTAGGTTTTTGATGAATATGTTTCCAACTCCAGACTTTCTTAAACGGTCATCTGGCTGAGACCACATAAGGCGGAACGGTTTCCCATTAATCAAATCAAAGTTCATAGTATTCAAGGCCCACTCAGCATCTGCAGGAAAGCGGAAGTTAACGTAGCCATAACCCAGGGGGTTGCGGGTCACCGGGTCACGGCAGATTCGGGTGAAGCGCAGAGGGCCAGCAGGCCTGAACTTCTTATATAGCATGTCCTCAGTGACATCTGGGTCTAAGTCACCCACGTAAAGGGCAGCCTTGAGATACTTCTTTTTCTTGCCAGCAGGATTAGGCTCCCCACTCCCCATCTCTCTGAACACTGAAAAGAACCTCTCTTGAGAGAGAAAAAAGACTGCTTTCTCTAAGATACGGGCCAAGCAGCTGTTCAGGAACAGAAAAAGCCAAGGCCAGAGAAGCTAAAAGCAGACTCAGAATCACCGTTGAGGCTGAAAAAATGAAGTTTAGAAACAGCTGGTCAGCAGGCACAGAATAAACGCATTAGGAAAAAAGGCACCCCAACAGCGAATCTTTTCACCCTAAGGGGATTTAAATTTCCACCCATTCAGATTTAAAATCAGTTTCAAAGCCAGTTGTAGGAAAGACAGTTCCCTTTTCCCGTTCAATTGTAAGAAATCATGAAGCAGCTGACTGGCTTCCCAGGTCTAGCATTGCCGACGGAGGCCTTGAGATCCGTTTTCTGTACAAATATAGGCCTCCAGCTCCTGCTGACCTAAAATTATAGCACGGACAGTCGGCCCGAACGTGTATTCCTCCGCCGGCTGCCCGGCCGGTCTCAGGAGGGCTTGCAGCGAACTAAGGCCGTTACACAAACTCAGCGTCAGCTAAAGGGCAGGCGGGACTTGGTGTATGAGGGCCGGCAGGCAGGCTGAGGCGGCAGATCGGACAGAAAGACAGACATACAGACACATGCGCGGGGCCCCGAGACCGCCCAGATACCCAAGATGCCCACTGGGTACGGACCGAATGACGCGCGGTGATTTCGGCAGCCTGAGATTCGCCGCAGGTCCGGAGGGACTGAGTGGCAGACGCGCACTGGGCCAGCTCTGACGCGAGGTGGTTCCGGACAGATGCGGGGCGGAGCCAGAAGAGAAGGGCAGATGCGCCGCTGACGGGCAGAGAGCGGACAGATGGACAGGGCTTACTCTGTGCAGGACAGACAGACCCAGGGAGGAAAAGGATGTAGCTGCGGTAGGGCGTGCGGGCGGGCGGGGCGCGAGGAAGAGGAAACCCGGAACTTGCTCAGCGCCAAGATGAGAGAGAGAGAGAAAGAGAGGGGGGGGGGGAGACTTGGTTGGAGGTGGGGGGGGAGAGAGAGACTTGGTTGCAGAGGGGGTGAGGGAGGGAGAGAGGGAGGGAGGGAGAGAGAGGGAGGGAAGGAGAGAGTGTGGGAGAGACAGAGATCCAAAATACTTAAGTTTTACACACATCTATAGTTGTTTTCGTCTATGCTTAATTAGTGGACTAGAACTCTGGACTGTCTTTATTTTTCTCATTTAGAAATACTGCATTAAAATAACATTCATAAATCAAAGAGAATAAATCCCATAATATCTGAATCTGATCTTTATGTTGGAGTTTAATGAAGTAAGGACCAAATACAACAGAATCCTGTGTTTTATTTCACCTGGTGATCATTTAGCACTGGACTGGGAGGCCAGGAAAGACTGAATCTGACTAACAGTGAATCAAACCAACATTTCATTGGTTTATGTAAACATATTAAGTGTCCCTATTCCAATTAATGTGTACTCATTTTCTTTAAGATTATGGGTAGAAGTGTTAAAATAATTATTTTCTAAAGAACTCTTACTCTATATACATACAACCAAATTGGGGCCATTGCAATATAATCATTCCAAACCATAGTGACCTTTTTATCACATCAAGAATCAGAAATTTTGAACAGCTTTGAAATAAATTTTAGTAGAGCTCCCTCTACTAAGTAAGAGTTTATGGCGGAAAAGAGAACATTTTAACCAACAACATTTAAAATTCACCAAATATTTAGAATAAATATTTCTCTGTTATTTTATTATATATATTAATGGTACATTTATAGTCCATGATTCTGATTCATACATTAAAATCCATTAGACATTTCCAGTCAGATTCCTAAGGCAGTTGGTTGAAGCGTATCTGAGTATTTCTAAATCAGAGAAACATTTTGCATGAAGAAAGATTCAAGGACAACTGGCATTCCAAGTGCATTCTATCACACGTTGTTAGTTACAGTTCATAGTAACCGGTCGGCATGAGTGGAAGAAGAGAATTGAGAATTTATATTTGCAGCCTTGTCACAGACACATGTTTCAGTCTTCCCAATTAAGTCTCAGCTGTACATTTGTTTGTACTTCACTGTAAAAGTAAATTTGCTGCTCTCTTGAATGGTATTTGGGATGACTGATCAAAATACTGTAGACTTTATTACCTAGACAAAGAAAAAAATGTCAAGAAAACAGTTTGACTTTAAGAGTGCAGTATAAATGGCATTTCTACAGTAATTTTTTTCATTCAGCAACAATTCATTTTTTTTAGTCCCTTCTTTGTTTTTTTCATTATAACATTTTATTTTTTATTTAAATTTTATTTTTATATTCCCCATACAATTACAACCCCCTTATTTTGACCCCAATCCCTCCCCTCCCCGCCCCCCACCCCCCATAGAGTGTCTCTGGTTCATAGTTGTTTGTTGATTTTGATATTTTCTTTCTTATAGTTATTCTTTTTCCTGGTCCCTTATTTAAGTTTTCTAGATTCGGCTATGAGTGAGACCATCCGGTATTTTTCTTTTTCTTTCTGGCTTGTTTCGCTGAGCATGATCCCTTCCAGCTCCATCCATGTTCAGCAACAATTCTTTTTCTCACTTTCCAAATCTTGTATCCCGAGTCATGATTACTTATGTTCTGAATAATAATCCTGAAGGTATTTTGATAAAATTAATTATCAAGGAAAGGTTAAATTGTGTTGATTAGATTATACTTCCTAAACTGAGAAAGTGACCAGAGTGGGAAAAGCTTAATCAGCTTATAAATTGGAATGGGTATTTGCTAAATTGTTAATAAACCACATTATCTTATTCTTCAATACTTAAATAAAAAATTAGTATTTTAAACTATAAAGTTGTAATGTATATATTTAAATAAGATTGTGGCTATATTTTATGAGATTTGTTAGAAAATAAGAAAAATAATTTTATTAAAAAATCTTAACATTATTTGTCTCATGAACTAAATCACTGTTGAAGTAAAAAAATCATACATTCAACTGTGAAGAAATGAGAGTAATAAAACAAATATAACAACCTTATATGTATTTTGGTTGATATATCTCTTTAGGGTGGGTGTCCTTTGATGTGGATCTTATTAATTTATAATAAATCAATAAAATGTGAATGTATGCATGTTTTACATATTTACAATCCAGTCTATTTAGGGTTCTATGTAACATATATAACGTGCAAGCAACATATTTTCTGTTATGGTGCCTTGAAATAGGGTAGACGTATAATGTACTTGGCAGATTGTCTCAGACAAGTCTTTCTTCTTTCTGTTTACCGAACGTATGTCTCATACAGGGAAAATACACAAACCCCACAATCACTGATTAAATATCTATTTATCTTGACCTAGACAATTAAAAAATAATTTTTATAACTATAAATTTCACAATTCATTTTTAAGTTGTGTAAGATACACTAACAAAATTTATCACCTTAACAGTTTTTAAGGGACAATGAGAATATTCATGTTTTTTTTTTTTTCTTGACTGAAGGAACATGGGTTTAAAACACTGTATGTTATTAAGGGGACTAAGCTCATACTGCCTCAGATGTGTGTTACCACACCATCCTCTCCACCCACAAACCCACAGGCATTAAATCTAGGCCATTAGATTTCTTCCATCATTTGTTGCCACCCCAACCTCTAATAGCCTCAATTCCACAGTCATATTGCCAGGGTTTGTATTGGTTTAGGTTTGTGTGTTCTTTTTGGATAGTTTTCTCTATATTCCATATACATGAAATCACCAGGTATTTGTCATTTTTCTTCTAACTCATGTTGTTTGGAATAATCCCCTCCAGTTCCATCCCTGTTGTCAGAAATGGCAAGAGTTCACTTTTTTTTTATAGTTGAGTAATATTCTACTATGTACATATATACCACATCTTTTTAATTCATTCCTCTGTCAATGAGATTTTAGGTTGCTTCCATGACTTGGCTGTGATAAGTACTATTGCAATGAACACAGGGGTGCATATATACATCACAATTATTAATTTTGTATTCTTTGGGTAGATACATAGAAGTAGAATTATTGGATCATACAGTAGATATATTTTTAATATATCGAGGATCTTCCATACTGTTTTCCATAGGAACTGGACCAGTCTACATTTTCATCAACAGTATACCAAGTTTCTTTTTTCTCCAAACCTGTGCAGCATTTGTTGTTTCTGGTACTATTAATACGGGCTATTCTCACTGGAGTTAGGAGGTATCTCATTGTAACTTTGACTTGCATTACCCTGATAAGTGATGGTGAACATTTTTTCATGTGCCTGTTGGCTATCTGTATGTCTTCGTTGGAAAGGTATCTATCTCTTCTGCCCATTTTTTAATTGGGATCCTTTTGTGTAAGTTCTGTTGAGTAGTATGAATTTTTTGCAGATCTATTGTAATTTTTATTTTAATTTCACTGATAATAAGTGATAATGAGTATTTCTTTTGTGTGTTGACCAATCTGTATGTTTTTATCAATAGCTACTGAGAAAGCATTAGATAATATTCAACATCAATTTATGATAAAAACCTCAAAAAACTGGGCCTCCCCTGATGGTGCAGCGGTTGAGCGCTGGGCTGCGAGGCTGCCCGCTGCCTCTGTAGTGCCGGTTCATTCCCCGGCCGCCGGCAAAGGTCCCACAAAAAAAAAAAAAAAACAAAAAAAACAAACAAACAACAACAAAAAAAAAACTCAAGAAACTGGGGATAAGTGGAGTATATCTTAACATAATAAACGCCCACAGCTAGCATTTTCCATGTTAAAAACTGAAAGATTTTGCACTAAGAAATGGTAGAGGACAAGGATGCCCACTCTCACCACTGCTATTTAATATAGAATTGGAAATAGTAGCTAGAATGAGACAAGTGAAAGATACAAAGAAATACAAATTTTCAAAGAAGTAAAGCTATCATTATTTTCAGACAACATGATAATATACATACAGAACCCTAAAAATGTCACTGAAAAACCAATTAAAACAATAAATCAGTTCAGCAAAGTGACAACTTACAAAATCAATTTACATTCACCTGCATGTCATTGAAAATAATGAACTAATAGAAGAAGAAATTATGAAAGTGTTTCTAAAGAAACACAAAGAAATGGAAAGTTATTTCCTTCTCAGGAATGGGAAGAATCAAATTGTCAATTTAACCATCCCATACAAAGCAAAATACAGACTCAATGCAATCCCCACCAAAATTTCGATGACAGTCTTCACATCAATAGAATAAACATTACTGATATCCATATGGATCCACAAAAGACCCCAAATAGGCAAAGAAATCTTGACAAACAAGTGTGATATCAGTGGTGATATACTTTCAGACCTGAAACTATACTAAAAAACCATAATAACTAAACACCATGGTACTGGAACAGAAATAGAAACATAAATTGAGAGAACAGCAATAAAACCACACCAACATATACAGTGAACATATGACAAAGGAGCCAGAAATAAGTACTGGCAAAAGGAAAGCATCTTCAATAAGTGCTTTTAGAATACTGGAAAGCTACCTGCAAAAGAATGAATTTAAACCACTATCTCACATCATATACAAATATCACCCCTGAATGGAAAATAAAAGACTTGGATGTAAGACCTGAAACATAAAACACATAAAGGAAAACTTGCAAAACACTTCACAACATAAGCTTCAGTGATGTCTGTGTGGATTTGTCTCTAGAAATAAGGACAACAAAAGAGAATATAAACAAACTGGGACTATACAAAACTTAAAAGTTTATGCACAGCAAATGGAGCTGTAAGAAAAGTGAAAAGTCATCTTACTGAATGGAGGAATATATTTGCACACCATACATCTGACAAGGTTCTGGTATCAAATATCAAAGAATTCATAAACTCAACAAAAAGTAAACAAATAACACTATCAAAATGGGCAGAAGAGATAGACATTTCCAAAGAAAAGATATACACATGGTCAATAGGCACATGAAAAATATTCATCATCACTTATTGTCAGGGAAATGCAAATCAGAACCACAATGAGATACCACTTCACACGGATTGCATATATTAAAAACAACGAAAACAACAAGTGCTGGTGGGGAACACTTGCTGGGGAAGTAGAAACACTGTTGTGGGGAAATAGACTGCTCTAGCCCTCATGGGAAGCTTTATGTCAAAAGACTGAAAATGGATCTGCCATATGATATTCAGCAATTCCATTCCTAAGTATCTACCCAAATACATAAACACTAATTCATAAAGAAATCACTTCCTATGTTTATTGTAGCACTATTTATAATAGCCAAGAAATTGAAACAGCACAAATGCTCAAAATAGATGAGTTAATCAAACACATACACAATGAAATACTATTTGGTCATCAAAAAAGATAAACTCATGTCCTTTGTGGCAACAAAGATGGATCTGGAAGAGAATATGCTAAATGGCATGTCAGAAGAAGGACAAATTGAGAAACAAACAAACAAAAAAAGGATTGGATAAAATCTAACTCAAAAACTAACCCCTGAAATCTGACTAAAATATTGTGGCATCAGGCCGCTGGTGGAGCAGGGTTTAAGTCACAGCACTATCAAGCTATCATTAGCTACTGCAGCACCAACTTCGATCCCAGCCAGCCACACATGAATCAGCAGATCTCCCTGCCTCGCCCACTGCTTCCCTCAGCAGTGTATTTCAGTAGATCCGCCTGTTCTGCTTTCCACTCTGTCTCTGGTGAGTCCTCTCACCTCCCACACTGGTGTACAGCCCAGTTCTTGTATCCATAAATAAATAAAATAAATCTTAAAAAATACCTGTGGTATCAAAAGGAGGATTGGGAGGGACAAGAACAAGCTGAGAATGCTTCATAATGGAATACGTTAGTGGACTGTGGGTGATTTGGTCCTAGATGCACTATGGTAACAACACATGAAGGGGAGATCACATACTCCAAAATACTACCAATAAAGTAAACCAATGTTATCTTGACAAAAAATTTAAATGAAAAAAAAAAGGAAGATGGGGAAAGCTCTCAAACACATTTCAAGAGACCAAGAGTAACTCAAGCACAAAACCAAACAAGGACAGTGGAAAAAAAATGAACTATGGACTGATGTCTCTGGTGAACATGGATATAAATATCCTCAACACAATTTTGGCAAATTGTATCCAGAAAGATATTGAGATAATCATTTACTATGACAAAGTGGGATACACTCCAGGGATCCAAGGTTGATTCAACAAACACAAATCAATCAATGCCATTCACCACATTAACACAGAGAAAAACAAAAGTCACAGCATCATTTTAATAAACATTGAATATGTAATCACAAGATTCAATACCCATTTATGATAAAATCTCTCAGTAAAATGGAAATAAAGGAACATATCTCCACATAATAAAAGTCATATATAACTAACCCAGAGCCAACATTATACTTAGTGTTGAAAAACTGAAAACATTTTTCCTATGATGAGGAACAAAATAAAGATGTTTACATTCACCATTACCATTCAACATACTATAAGAACTCCAAGTCAGAGAATTTAGGCAAGAAAAAGACATTAAAAAATCCAACTTAGGGGGCCTCCCTTGTGCCACAAGGGGTTAAGATGCAACCTATGAAGCTATCCACAGCCACTGAAGCACAGGTTTCATCCCTGGCCAGGGAGCTACCCACATGGCATAACAGACCTCTCCTGACTTGCCCACTGCTCCCCTCAGCAGTGTATTTCAGTCAGTCTGCCTATTCTTTTTCCCACTCTGTTTCTGGTGAATCCTCTCACCCTCCACACCTCTGGCCTGTACCTCAGTTCCTATATGCATAAATCAATAAATCTTTTTTAAAAATCCAACATAGGAAAAAAGATGTGAAATCATCACTATTTGCAGATGAATGAATTTGCATAGAAAATCCAAAATACTGGGCCTCCCTGGTGGCATAAGGGCTTAAACACAGCACTAGGAAGCTATCTGCAGCCTAGCTACACACATGGCACAGCAGACCTTTCCGGTCTTGACTGCTGTTCCCCTCAGCAGTGTATTTCAGTCAGTCTGCCTGTTCTGCTCCCCACTCTGTCTCTGGTGAATCCTCTCACCCCCACAACTCCGGCCTGTACCCTGGTTCTTCCATGCATAAATAAATACATATTTAAAAAAAAAAGAAAATCCAAAATACTACCCAAAACTGCTATAATAGATGACTGGATCAAGAAGATGTGGTACATATACACCATGGAATATTACTCAGCATTCAAAAAAAAAAATAAACACATCCAATTTGCAGCAACATGGATGGCGCTGGAAGGGATCATGCTCAGCGAAATAAGCCAGAAAGAAAAAGAAAAATACAGGATGGTCTCGCTCATAGCAGGAATCTAGAAAACTTAAATAAGGGACCAGGAAAAAGAATAACTATAAGAAAGTAAAAATCAAAATCAACAAACAACTATGAACCAGAGACACTCTATGGGTGGTGGGGTGCGGGGAGGGGAGGGATTGGGGTCAAAATAAGGGGGTCACAATTGTATGGGGAATATAAAAATAAAATTTATAATAAAAAAGAAAAAAGAAAAGTCTTCTCAAAAATAAAAAAAATAAATGAATATTGCAAATTGGCAAAATAAAAATCAATAAACAAAATATCTGTTGCATTACTATGTGCAGACAATGAATTAGAATAAAGAGAATTTCAGATTAACAACCCTAATTACAATTATAACAAAAGGATGAAATACTTATAAGTAAACTCAAAAAATGTGAAGGATCTATACACTGAAAACTATAAGGCATTGTCAAAGGAAATGAAAGAAAATACAAAGAAATGGAAAAATAGTCCACTTTCATATATTGTAACAATAAACATGACTATATAACCTAAAAGAATATACAAAATCAATGTAATACCTAGCAAAATCCCAATGACATTCTTTAAAGAAACATGACAATTATAAAATTTGTATGGAACCACAAAAGTTTCCCAAATAGCCAAAGCAATTCTTTTCTTTTTCAAAGATCTATTTATTTATTCATACAAGAGCTAGGGTACAGGCCAGAGGTGTGGGAGGTGGGGAGGTGGGGAGAGGATTCCCCAGCGACAGAGTGGGGAACAGAATAGGCAGACTGACTGAAACACATTGGTGAGGGGAGCAGCGGGCAAGACAGTAGAGGTCTGCTGTGCCATGTGGTTGCTCCTTGGCATGCCCGGGATTGAACTCATGCTGCAGAGGCTGCAGATTGCTTCATAGTGCAGTGCTTAACCCCTTGCGCCACCAGGGAGGCCCTAATAATTTTATCTTTACATTCTTAAAAATAGCCCCCAAGGTTCTCAAAAACATTGTATTTAGAATTAATGACAAAATGGTGAAAATTGAGAAAAACTATATTTTCCTTTAAGGGTAAAACAATGACAGTTATATCATGCATATATTTAACAATTTTCCTGCAAGTACTTATATTAAATTTATAGTAGCATTTACCAAAGACTTTTTTTTTATTTTTTGATATAGTTTGTCAAAATTATCACTGATTTCAATACTTTATTATATTCTTGAAACCTAGGGACAATACTTTAGAATTCTTTAAAAAAAAGATTTATTTATTTGTGCATAAAGGAACTGGAAAACAGGCCAAAGGTGTGGGGGGTGAGAGGATTCACCAGAGACAGAGTGGGGAGCAGAACAGGCAGACTGACTGAAATACACTGCTGAGGGGAGCAGCAGACGAGACAGGAGAGATCTGCTTCACCATGTGGGATTCTTGCTGGCCGGCCGGGATCGAACCCGCGCTACAGAGGCTGAGGACAGCCTCACAGTGCAGTGCTCAAACACCTGCGCCACCAGTGAGGCCCAGTCAGCTGTGTTCTTTCCAAACTCAGCTTGTGTACAGTTCCTCCCACTCGAACACTATCCCTTCTTTCTTGGGAATAGAACTTTCTTTTCCTCCACATCTCAACATATACGCAGCCACCTCATATAGCTTTCCAGGTTCACAAAAAGTAGAATTCTTTAAAAAAAAAAGATTTATTTATTTATGCATAAAGGAACTGGAGAACAGGCCAAAGGTGCGGGGAGTGAGAGGATTCACCAGTGAAAGAGTGGAGAACAAAACAGGCAGACTGACTGAAATACACTGCTGAGGGGAGGAGTGGGCGAGACAGGAGAGGTCTGCCAGGCCATATGGGTTGCTCCCTGGTGGGCCAGGGATCAAACTCGTGCTGCAGAAGCTGCAGATCGCTTCACAGTGCTGCGGTCAACCCCTTGCGCCACCAGGGAGGCCCATTTTAGAATTCTTTTAGCTATCCTTGGAATAAAAAAAAAGCATTAATATTTTCAAAGGGATGGTAAATAATAATAATTAATAATATCAGTAATATTAATTTGTATTTTATCATATACTGAGGCAAGGCAGTAACCAGTCTCTGGTCTGGGTTTTAATGATTTCAAACCTCTCTGTTATATAACACAAGTAGGTATTCCATAAAGAGCAATAATCTGTGGCCTCCTCAATGGTGCAGCGGGTTGAGCGCAGCGCTGTGAAGCTGTCTGCAGTCTCTGCAGCACGGGTTCAATTCCCGGCCAACCAGGGAGATACCCACATGGCACAGCAGACCTCTCCTGTCTCACCAACTGCTCCCCTCAGCAGTGTTTTCAGTCTGCCTGCCTGTTCTGCTAACGGCTCTGTCTCTTGTGAATTCTCTCACCATCCTGCGCCTCCCAGTTCTTGTATAAATAAATAAATCTTTAAAAAAATTGTCATAACAATAATTAAACATTATTTAAAATGAAAATTAGTTCATATGAAGTCTAAATAAGAAAGATGCTCTAAACTTGCTTATAGCATTTCCAATTTACATTTAATAGAAAGCACTAAGTGACACTCTTGATTAGTTTTATAGACCATCATGTCTGACATTCCGTATATACAAATAGTAGCAAAAATGGTTGTGTGAGAGGCAAGATTTTATCTGGATTTTATTATTAATGTTTTCTGACAGTGAATTTTACCTTTCCTTTAAAATTGATCATGGTTTAGTTATGATTTTTAAGTGTTTTTTAATTTGTTTCAGTATGTGTTATTTCTTGAACTTCTAAAAACATAAAGTGGGCCTCCCCGGTGGCACAGCGGGTTGAGCACAGTGCTGTGGAGCTGTCTGCAGCCTCTGCAGTGCGGGTTCAATTCCCCGCTGCCCAGGGAGATACCTACATGGTGAGGGATCTCTCCTGCCTTGCCCACTGCTCTCCCCAGCAGTGTATTTCAATCAGTCTGCCTGTTCTACTCCCCACTTCTGTCTCTGGTGAATTCTCTCACCCTCCTGTGCCTCTGGCCTGTACCCCCGTTCTTGTATAAAAATAAATAAATCTTTTAAAAAATAATAAAAAATAGAATAAAAACATAAAGTAATCATCTGTAATTACTTAAAAATAAATACATGCATTCTTATATAAAAGATCATATTTTTTGACCTGACAATAATTTGCTTCATACTTGCCCAAAGGATGTTATCGCCTTTTAACATTCTGGGATTTCGCAGATTTATCCATGTTTACCTTGCTCTAATTTCATTATTTTAAAATTATGAACTTAACAAGCCAAAGGTCTATGGCATAATTTTAATAATAAACAAAGACTGGCTTCAAAAAGAATAATATTAGAAGTGTCTATGTTCTTGAAATATGACAGATGCAAAGCACATAAGAAATAGCAATAATTAGGGCCTCCCTGGTGACACAAGGGGTTAGGCACCGCACTATGAAGCAGTCCTCAGTCTCTGTAGCACAAGTTCGATCCCCGGTCGGCCAGGGAGCAACCCACGTGGTGCAACACACCTCTCCTGACTTGCCCACTGCTCCTCTCAGCAGTGTACTTCGGTCAATCTGCCTGTTCTGTTCCCCACTGTCTCTGGTGAATCCTCTCACCCACCACATCTCTGGCCTGTATCCCAGCTCTTATATGCATAAATAAGTAAATCTTTAAAAAATAACAATAATTAAATATTATTTTTGGGAAGGATTTGAAAACCATAAACAGATGCTTAAGTGACCTAAAGGAAATTTAATGGAATGGCTTAATAATGGTATACAAAGTATGTGTTTGCTGGCTGGGGCGATCATCAGATTAATAGCAAATGTTCTTACCCCTTATTCTTCACTAAATAAAAAATATCCAGGAAAATCCCACATCCATGTTTTTCAATAAAATGCATTGCATATATTAGAGCACATTGCAAAAAAATGTTCAAGGCACTCTAGACTTCATAAAAACATATGCTAAATGAAAATCCTTCCTATTACATGTTAGATTCTGGAAAAAGATGAAAGAACACAAGGTTGAAGATAAACTTTATAACTAAATTGTTTGTAAATATGCTCTGTTGTCAAAGGATAAAGACACGTTAATGTGACATCCTCTTATAAGACTAATATATTATTGAAGTATATTAATACATGATTGAAATACACTTTAATGAGTCTCACCTCTACACCATCTGAGAGACTTCATTCTTAACCAATTCTTAATCTTTGTTAGATCTACCCCCTCTGAACCTCCCATTAATCATAAATCATTTTACTATATACTTATCTCATTCTATTATATCAGTAGAAATCTCTTTCCCAAGAATACAGCCCAATATTTTTTTCTAAATGCTACCTTCAACTTTTTATTTCTATAAGACCATATTTTTTAAGAAGCGATGCTTTTTCTGCCAGGTTTTATATAGTTCTTAAACTCAAATAATATGGAATTGGTGACTTGACTTTAAAAATTCATTTTCTTTAGAAAATTATTCCAATTTCTGTCTAAAGAGTGAAGTACACTAAAGCTTCTGTAAACTTTAATCCTAGAAAAGAATAGGAATAGAAAAGCAGCAAGTGCAGAGTGGTTAACATTTGGTGCAATGACACAAGTTCTTAAATTTTACTCTATTAAATTAAAAAGCTATGCTTCATTCCCATGTTTGTAACATAACAAAATGAAGACAGAAGCCAAAGAATTGCTTCCCTTTCTACTATAATGCAGTGAAAACTACACCACCACATGGCATACAATCCATTACAAAATACACGATGGGAATGGAATAATAACACTGCCATCCCAACATATTTCCCTTAGATCACGTCTTATAATCACTCTAAATTATTCCAACTGGACTCAGTCTCAGATACTGAAACTTTTTATCAAAAGTCTGATCTAAAAAAAAAAAACCTCTGATTTAAAAAAGGGTTTCTTGGGCCTCCCCAGGTGGTGCAGGAGAGTTAGCTCCGCGCTGTGAAGCTCTCCGCAGCTTCTGCAGTGCTAGTTCCATCACAAGGGTCCCACATGGCACGACATACCTCTCCTGTTGCACCCGTTGCTCCCCTCAGCAGTGTATTTCAGTCAGTCTGCCTGTTCTGTTCCCTGCTCTGTATTTGGTGAATCCTCTCACCCTCCCACGCAGCTGGCTTGTACCCGGGTTCTTGTATAAAATAAATAAAAAAAAAATCTTTAAATAAAAAGTTAAAAAAATAAAATAAAAAGAGGGTTTCTTTTTAACTTCTTCTAACTTGTCTCTGAGACAGAGTCAGACCAGGCACTGAAATTGCAGTAACAGTACATTTTGTACTGAGACAGAGGAGTCTCAGGAGCCCCAAAACTTCTTACACATAAAAGGTGGAAGACAAAGCAGTAACATCCAGTAATGTATAGGTCAAGTCTAAAAATCTTACCACCCAGATAATAAGCTTCCTCTCCATGTATACCTTGGAATCTTCAACTCCTTCTTACTGTAGCAGTTTGAGAACATGTACCTGTTTCTTTTTGGGTAAAAATGCAAAATTATCATATATGGGATAATCTGTGATTATACATTTTAAAAAAGATTTTATTTGTTTTTTAAAGTGAATGGCACTTTATTTTTTTTAAAATATTTATTTATTTATGCTCAGAAGAGCTGGGGTATAGGCCAGAGGTGAAGAGAGGTAAGAGGATTCACCAGAGATAGAGTGGGGAGCAGAGTAGGTGGGTTGACTGAAATAGACTACTGAGGGGAGCAGGGGATGAGACAGTAGAGGTCTGCTGCACCCTGTAGGTTAGTTCCCTGGCCGAAGATGGAATTTGTGCTGCAGCGGTGCGATAGCTTCACAGTGCTAAGACTTAACCCCCGTTGCCACCAGGGAGGCCCTATTTTATTTATGCTTATAAGAACTGGGGTGTAGGCCAGAGGTGCAGGGGGTGAGAGGATTCAGCACAGGCAGAATGGGGAGCAGAACAGGCAGATCCACTGAAATACACTGGAGTGGTCAGCTATGCCATGCGGGTTTCCTCTCTGGCCAGGGATCAAATTGGTGCTACAGTGGCTGGTGATAGCTTGATAGCACTGAGACTTTAAGATATCATATAGTGAAATTACAAGTAACTAGTAATATTAAAAAACAGTGCCTAGAAGTAGAAAACAAATATGATCTATTCTAATTCAAGGCTAGAACAGAACTGAGATTAGATTCCAATTTCTAGGCCCAGATTCCTCAGCTTTTAGACCCCTAGATTAGAGAAGATCAAAGAAGCTAAATTAACAGCTTTCTGGAGAATTGGCTTTCTGTTTCTATTGAAAGTCTACGTGTACTTGAGGCAGTGTGGCGAGCTACTTTTCAAGTGCAACACAATTTTCAAGTGGAAACTGCTTAAAGCTTTTGTCATTCCTGCCTCCACCTCTACCAATCCAAAATACTTTAAAAGAAAAATAAATAATTGTATTGAAAAAGTAAAACCAAGTTGAAACAAAACAATAAAAATAATAGCATATATTGTACAAAAATAATGTAAAAATATATAAAATAATTTAAAATAAATAAATATATAATAATACAGAACCACTAAAAAAATAGAATACCTGATTCTACTTCTTTTTCCTCACAAAAATTTTAAATTGACTCATTTTTTTTTTCTTATTTTTAAATTGACTTCCTCTGGTTCTGTTTCTCTTGAAAATCTTTTGTCAGTCCCTGCCCACCCCCCTCCCACCCACCCCCCCACCCACCCCCCTCCCCCCTGACCCCCTCCCCTCCCCTTTTAGTTTTTCCCTTTTACCTCCTTCTGATATAGTGAATTAAAACTAATAAAAATATTCTCTAAAATGAATTATTCTACAATCAACACCAGAAAATTACCATTTGGATTTTTTTTATCTTTACTACATACATTTCACTTTATCTCAAATAAGAATTTACCCCTATCTGTAACATTTATCAATTCATGCATTTGGACTGCCATTCTCCTGCAGAGAATAGCAACTCCTTTATACACTGTACGAAGGAAAAGTTTTATTTTTCATAAAAATTCCAAGAAAAAATAAGCCCAGTGCTGTTATAGTCGTATTTTACAGAGCTTTTTTTTTTTTATCATTCATGTTAATAAACAGAAGTTACAGAGAGAGAAAGAGGAATGGCTTGGTATCTGTAGCAGTCCTGAAATCAAAAAATCTAGTTAGAAAAGTCAATCTTTGGAGAAGTCTCTACATTGTGTTTAATTCCAGATGATTTGTTCTGATTATCTGAAGCTTTTAAATCTAGGAAGACTCAGAAGAAGTAAAGAGATCTTTGCTTATAGTATTAGTCATGTTGACAAGTTAATATCTTCCATCTGGAAACGCTGAAATATCTGTGCAGAGTTCAGTCCCAATAGCAAGTGATGGTTCTCATAAGACCTCTAGAAGGAAAGATGTTTCTATAAAAGGTATAGCTACAAAGTGTGTTGGGGTACATAAATGGATACACCATAGCAGACAAGGGACTGACTACTTGGGTACTGTAAGGGACGTAAGAAATCATGCATTGGATTCTTGCTTCTTCTGCAGCTCCAATTCAGCAGCCTTTTGAACTGCTGCATCCACCAGCAGCTGAAAGCTACTGAAATCCTTGTACTCAGCTGTCGACACAGGTATGTTGTCACAGGGAGAATATGTAGCTAACGGCTCGCTGGTGGAAAATCTGACCTTTTTCTTTGGCTGGGCCTTTGGGGTCAGCTTATGGCCTGGGGTCAACTCTGGATCCAACAGCTCCTTTCCTGACTCTAGGCCCATTGGCAGGGTACTCAGGGGCTGGTACTGCATCTTGTCTGGATATTTGAGCCCTGATTTGACCTGCATAGATGGTTCAGTGCTCTGCTGCTGGGTCACAAGGACACTCTTGCCTTTTTGGTGGTACAGGGCTATCTGATTGAGGTCACTTCCATCCTGTTGAAGCATTTCCGGAAGAACGCGCCTGCGGGCATTGATGAACCAATTAGAGATCTGCAGGAAAGACAAATTGGTCTGCTCTGACAGCATTCGCTTCTCTGCCTCTGAAGGATAAGCCTTAAACCGGTGCTCATAAAGCCAGTCTCGGAGGATCTTGACGGACTCGGTTGGCAAGTATCCTTTCCGCTTCCTCTTGCCCTCTAGTGAGGTAAGAACTTGATCTGTATCAGTGCTGTTATTAGACTCACATGAAATGCCTTGGGCCAAGCTCTGCGTCTCCGTTGGGCTATCTTCAGCGGCGTCCATGTTCAGGAAGCCTTCCTTTCACGATTTTAGGAGTCGGGGATGGCTGAGTTAGGAATAACACACTTGGGAGTGCCGTGAACAGGCCTGGACAGATCTCCAAGGGGAAGTCTCACCTTGTGTTCCCCAAGTCAACGGCGTTGCCAAGTTAGGAGCTGATGGGCTTCGTGACATCACATCCTTTAGGGCTCTCGTGTCCCGCCCTCTACTTCCGGTTCCTCCTTTACCTGACGTTTCTCCGTTCCATTTTTTCTGTAGTTTCAAATGTATTTGTTTTTCACTCTAGCAGTTTATAGCTCTCCAGAATTTTATTTCTGTGCTTCTGTCACCACTTTCTGTTAACTAAATTAATTTGATTTCTAGTGGTTATATCTTGCCTATGCATAGGCTCCTCACTTTCTTCCGTTTGGGTTTTACTCTGACATTTTAATATGTATATTGTACATTGCAATAAGTATTTATTTTTCTAAGCTATATGTTTATCTCAGACGTATATTTATGTATATATTCTAAGATATAAATATATATTTATGTATGTGCATATATACAAATATATATAATTTACAAAATTAAATGAACCAAAAGATAATGTCACAGAACCATCCCACCATTACATTTATGGCTCTTACACCTAGAATAATTCAGATTTTCCACAAGATATATGTAAAGAAAATGCTTTCTAATTTTTATAAATCTGGCATGGTCTTGGTGTGAAAATTTCACAAAGCATGATTAAAAATAAATCAGAGAGGATTCACTTACAACATCATAAACCATTACTAAATAAAATCTAGATTCATATAAGTTAAAAAACACATGAACAAATGGATTTCAACGATGGAATTCAATCGTGATTTAATATTAGAATATATATAATTGCATAATCCTTTATATTAATAAGTAAAAGAAAAATATTTTGATGGAAGTCAACATCTATTCTACTGAATTCAGAATCAATATATAATCATGCTGTAGTGAAATAATAATATGAAAATGTTTCCTTAGCATAGGCTCAAAAGAACACATAATCTCTAATACTCAACTTTATACATAATGGTAAAACATGATTATTTTAATTTCACAAGCAAAGCAAAGGTGTCTATTTTTACTATTATAAGATTGCTTTGAAGTTGGAGCCAATGAAGTTAACCAAATAAAAATAAATGTAATACATAGAAAGAAAGAATGTAAAATGTACTATTTGTTGATGACATGATTAGCCATTAAGAAAACATTTAAAAATCATTTGAGAAATTATTATAAATAAAGGGCAAGGTTTAATATATACAAATAATCATTATTTACAAAATATATATTGGGGAAATTATAATCATAACTAGTAAACAACAGCATGTGTGTGTGTGTGTATATATGTATATAAATAACATTGGGTATGATTTCCTCCTAACAAATAACTAAAGACCAAATAGATTCTATTTTTTTTCTATTTTTTTCCAAATAGATTCTAAAGCAGTATTGTTGAGTCTGTATGTTGAAATATGTATATTGTTATGTTTATGGTAGCAGTATAAAATGACAGTACCTCATTATTTCCAAATAAAAGAAAAGTGTACTGTTTAATCCAGAAATATTACTCAAGACATAAATTATAAGGATATTATTTGATAAGACTGTAAAAATGAAACACACAATATACTTTTCATAGAATTCATTCATTTGAGAAAAATTAGATTTCCAACATTATGGAATTGGTTGAATTAAAAAGCACTTCCTTACAATAAAAAAGGATATATCAATTAAGTACAATGACATAGACATGTATTCCTATGGAATGAGTTTGCAATGTGAAAAAAATACAAACTATTATCATGAGTGATGAAAGTACCCCATACTATATAAATAAAATTAATTTTATTTTAGAAATCCTTAAGTATACTACCAGGGTCAAAAAACACTTCACATACCTACATGTTACATTCCCAAACATTTATGAAGAGTGAATCATTACAAAGTCCAAGACAATGTTTCCTCTTTATCCTAGTGATTGGAATAGAATCTAGGAAAGGAAGAGGTTATTCACCACCTTTCTCTGGGAACACTTGTGAAATGTTGAAAAATAGGCAATTTTACTCCATATATTCATGTTCTTATTGATGCACTTGAGGATTTCTGAGTTATTTAAGGTTCACAATAAGTTCATAAGCCCTTTTCACCTTAGCTGAAAAGCATCAATTATTTCAAGAGTTTTTAATCTCACGGTGTGGACCTTTTCCTGACACCACATTCTCAAGATTTTATTACTGTAAATTTGATCCTAAGGAAGTTTCTCATAAACTAATATTAAAAACATTTCTCAACATATCTAGAACTCTCATGTATTCTAGGAAATCTGCATACTTAAAATGACTCAAAAACATAGATGCAATTCAAATTTTCATATTGTGAACAGATTCACATTCTTTGAATGAGATAGACTTAATCTAGAATTCTGTGAAAGACAACCTAACCAAGAATTCACTTTTTATTTTCTTTCAATTAGAAAGAAATTACTCTTGGAGGAAAATATAGCTGATTTTTTTGGATGTGAGTTGTTTCCAGATTTTTCCATTTTTTAAAGATTTTTCCCATTCTTTAACATTCCATTTATTTGCAGAAAATAATCAAATATGTCCTTCAAAAATTCCATTTTTGTGCATGACGTTTATAATCTCAGGAAATTCCAATTGATTATCAGAAAGGATGGAATAACTTGATATATTGAAACATATCACAATATACTTAAGAGGGTAGACATACATAAATACAAAATATAATAAATATAAAATACAAAGACACACAATGCTTGTATGATTTTAAGGTTAAGCTGCTGATTTACCTGGCAAGCATTTGACCATACACAAAATATTGCATATGCAAAGAAAAAACCTGAAAATTATTTTAAATTTAATAAAAAGTGCTTATGATAGGGCCTCCCTGGTGGCACAGGTCGTTGAGCGACAGACTGTGAAGCTGTCCACAGCCTCTGCAGCATGGGTTTGATCCCAGCCGGCCAGCGAGAATCCCACATGGAGAAGCAGACCTTTTTTGTCTCACCTGCTGCTCCCCTCAGCAGTGTATTTCGTCAGTTTGCCTGGTCTGTTCCTCACTCTGTCTCTGGTGAATCTTCTCACCCTCCCGCGCATCTGGCCTGTACCCCAGTTCTTGTATAAAAATAAATAAAACTTTTTTAAAAAAGTGCTTATAATAAATGGTTCACAACAGCTTCTATCCAGAACAAGTAAGAAAAGCAAACTATGTATCTCAAAATAATCCATTTATGGTAAACAGTGTCCCCTAAAACTTGGTTAGACCGTAGTTTTTAAGATATGTCAGATAGCTGACTATTAGTATTGATTTATAACATACACAGCATTCTGAAATACACAAGAAAAGAACACAATGTAGAGACAGAAAAAAGCACAAGATTTCATTAATGATTTCATTAATTTTGGTTGCTTTTTAAAGAGCAAGCAGAGCAATTTTGAAGAGAAACACCAATCAAAGGAAATCAGGGGATTTTAGGCACTTATTTGACAATGTGTAGCCAGGGCTTTTGATCTTAAAATTTATTGGCACTAATTATCATCTCTTATTAAGTAGGTCTTAGAAATAATGAGTTCTGTGAGTTCTAGTTTTCCTATGGCTCAAGGAGGTATGCTGCATATATTAGATCTTATATTATTAGAGTTTTATGAAACTTTTGGTTACATTGATCCTATGTCAAACCTTTATGTTTGAAAAAATCATATCCTTTCTTTATACTTTATATATGCTCATGTATTGTCATGTATTTTTAATAATCCAACAAAACATTCTAAATAATGAACATTTATTTGACTTATTTATCAAAGTTCTTATTTCCTAATTTATTTATTTATGATCCTTTCTTTTCCTATTCATTTAACACATTCTTTTTCTCCCAAATTATGTTTATTGAAGTAAAGTAGGTTTGCATTTTTGTACCTGCTCTGGGGGATATAAGTTCAATTCAATCCTCTATCTATGTATATTTTTACACCCTTCATACCACAGTGTCCTAACAATCCACTATATTCCACTGGGCTCCCTATGTCCCCCATTACCACCCCAGCACCCTTACCTCTGGTTGCCTTTGCTCTGCAGCCAGATGGTAAGGGTTTATTATTGGTTTGGTTTTGACCCACCCTTTGTTATATTACCCTATATTCCACATATAACTGAGACCATCCTATATTTGCCTATCTCCTTTTGACATGTTTCACTTACCCATTATCCTTTATAGCTTTATTCATGGTGTTACAAACAGTTGGAGTTAATTCTTTTCATAGCTGAATAGTTCTCCATTGGTCTGCATGTCTGTTTTTTGTTCCAGTACCATAGTCTTTTAATTACTACAGCTTAGTTTGAAGTCTTGGAGTGTGATACCAGCACTCTTCCTCTTTTTTGTCTTTGGTTATTTGAATTTTTTGTGGTTTCACCTGAATTTCAGTATTGGTTTTCCTATTTCTTTGAGGAATACCATTGGAACCTTGACAGGGTTTGCAATGAATTTTTACATTGTTTTGGGTACGATAGCCATTTTAACAGTGTGTGTTCATCCAGTCCATGAGCAGGGAATATCTTTCTATTTCCTTGTGTCTTCTTCCATTTCTTTTTAAAATGTCTTGCAGTTTTCATTGTATAGTTCCTTTAACTCCTTTGTTAAATTTACTTCTAAGTATTTAATTCTTTTGTTGCAATTGTAAATGGTATTGTTTTCTCTTCAAACTGGTTGTGCATAGAAACACAACTGATTTTTTGCAGATTAATTTTGTACCCTGCTATATTCCTGAATTTGATTTATTATTTGAAATATTTTTTATTTTAGCAGGGTCTTCAGGGTTTTCCAAGAATTTCATCATGTCATCTGCAAATAATGAAAATTTTAATTCCTCATTCCTTTTATATCTTTCCCTTGCCTGATGGCTCTAGCTAAGACTTTCAATACTATGTTCAATAGCAGTGGTTAAAATGGGCATACTTGTCTTATACCAGTGTTAGAGTAAAAGCATTAGATTTTTTTACCATTGAACATAATATTAGCTGTGAGTTTGTCATATATAGCCTTTATTATGTTGATAAATATTCAATCTATGCCAAATTTTTTGAAAGTTTTTATCATAAATGGATAAATGGATGTTGCATCTTACCAAATGTTTTCTCTGCATCTAAGGATATAATCACATGATTTTTATCTGTCCTTTTGTTGATGTGATGAATTACTCTCTTTGATTTTTGGATGTTAAACAATCTTTGCATCCCTGGAATAAATCCCACTTGGTCATGTCATATAACCCTCTTGATGTATCATTGAAGAGTCAGTCTGCTAAAGTTGTGTTGAGGGTTTTTGCATCTATGTTCATCAAAGAAATTGGTCTCTATTGTTTTTTGTGATGTCTTTGTCAAGTTTTGGTATCAAAGTGAAATTGGCCTCATAAAATGCGTTTGGAAGTTTTCAGTTTCTTGCTTATGACTGAGATGTTTAGGTTTTTTCTTCCTTCCTGGTTCAGTCTTAGAGGGTTGAAGTTTCTTAAGAATTTATCCATTTCATCTAGCTCAATTTGTTGGCATATAGGTGCTAATAGTGAACTCTTACTGTCTCCTGCAATTCAAAATTGTTGTAAAATCTTTTGTTGATTTTTTTTTCAAAGAACCAGCTTTTGGTTTCAATGATCCTTTGCTTGTCTTTTTTTAAAGATTTATTTTTATTTATCTATGCATCCAAGAATTGGGGTATAGGCCAGAGGTGTGGGGGGTGAGAGGATTCACCTGAGACAGAGAGGGGAGTAGAACAGGTGGATCTACTGAAATACACTGTTGAGGGGAGCAGCAGGTGAGACTGGAGAGGTCTACTGCACCAGGTGGACTAGATCTCTGGCTGGGGATCGAACTCATGCCACAGTGGCTGGTGATAGCTTGATAGCACTAAGACTTTAACCTTTGTGCCACCAGGAAAGCCATGGCCTTTTTATTTCTATTTAATTTATTTATACTTTATTAAAAAAAATATTTCCAGGCCTCCCCTGGTGGTGCAGGTGTCTGAGTGCAGTGCCATGAAGTTGTCTGCAGCCTCTGCAGCACGGGTTTGATCCCGGCTGGCCGGTGAGATACGCACGTGGTTTGGCGGACCTCTCCTGTCTCACCCACTGCTAGCCTTATCAGTGTGTTTCAGTGGGTCTGCCTGTTCTGTTCCCCGTTCTGTCTCTGGTGAATCCTCTCACCCTCCCACACATCTGATTTGTACCCCGGTTCTTGTATACATGAATAAATAAATCTTTATACAAATATATTTCTTTCCTTTTAATTAGTTTTGGTTTCATTTGTTCTTTTTTTAGTATCTTGAGATAAGAGGTAAGTTTGTTTATTTGAAGTGTTTCTTATATCTTGATGTGGGTCTGGATTGCTATGTACTTTTTTTCACTGATGGATTTACAGCATCCCATTGGTCATATATTCATCTCCAGGTATTTTTTTCCCTTTTTCATCATTAAAAGGTGTTTTTTTCATTCTTGATATACTAGAGGTTTTTTATGCTTTTTTTGTTTTGCTTGATTTCGATCTTGCTACCTTTGTTCCTTCCTTGCTGTGATGTATTCCCTTGAGGTCTCAAGAGTCTTGAGGTCTCAAGAGTCTGATGTTTTCTGTCTACCACTTTCGCTGTATTAGATCATCTCCTAGAATGATATAACCTTCAATCATAGCAAATTAAAAGATTCAGAGGGAGCCCAAGAAAGCACATTGTCGAAGGGAGGTGAATACCATTCCTGACATCCCACTTTGGCTACCAGCAAACAGGAAGCCTTTTGTTTGCAAGCTCCCTTCACTGTGGTTACATGTTGACTACACACTCTGGACACAGATGCAGAGTTCCTGTAGCAGATAGCAGTGGTTGTTTGTTCAGTATTTCTGAAAACTGATGTTCAGAAGCCCCCTGTTGAAAAGTCTATGAGGGTTATCTGACTGTTCTTTCCCCTATCCTGGAGCTAAGCAGGTTCCTTTGTTTGCAGATTCTCTGTGAGCACAGTCCAGAAATTGTGTGTGGCCAGGAGTGGGAGTGCAGCATGTGTTCCTAGTCTCTATTGAGCTGGTGGTTTAGACGTTTCCTGAAATGTCTATGCATACAATAAGCCTGGTAGCACTGTACTTTCACCATCAATGCCAACAATGGTGGCAGACAGGTATTCATGTTTACGGTTTCTTTGTAAGCACCAGCAAAGTTTGGAAGCAGGCAGAAAGGTGAACAATGTGCAAGTCCCTAGTCTCTGGAGAGCACATAGTCTAGAAACCCCCTGCAGAAAAGTCTGTGTGTGTGATCTGGCCTGCTATTTCCCCTTCCCTGGAGCTAGACAGGCTCCTTGTGAGCACCATCAGGTCAAGAGTAGTTGGGAGGGGCATTGGGTGGACTTGTTTGCAGTATCAGTGAAACTGTTGTCTAGAAACTCCCTGAAGGAAAGTTATGTGAATGATAAGCCTGGTAGTGTTAGCTTTTCCCAGCAGTGTCAACAATGAAGCCAAACAGGCACCCATGATAGCAGTTTCTGTGAACACAGGCAGAGGTTGGAGCTGGCAGTGAAGTGGTAAGTGTGTGTCCCCAGTCTCTGGGGAGCAAATTGTCTAAAAGCCCATTAACAGAAAATTCTATGCACACGATATGCTCTGTGGAGGCCCTAAACAAGCCATCTAGCAGATAAAGTTCACTGTGTCTCCCATAGCCTCTGAGTAAGTGCACATTGGATGTTTTTCAGATCAAGGGGAGTAGCTAAGTGTTTTTCCTGTCTCCACAGGGTGGTCAAAGACATATCTGTGAGCTCAGATACCTTGCCAGGGTTGACTAAGTAACTCTCTCCACTGCAAAATCCAGTCTCAGGTCACCTGAATGTACCTTGTTGAACTGCAGAACAGGCTATACTATCACAGTGATTCCTTCTCCTCAGGTTGGAGATCCTGGGGAAGAGCTGAGAATCCTTCCATTGAACAAGCATTGTTCCTGACTTGATTATTTGTTTGTTTGTTTGTTTGTTTGTTTATCTTTCAGTCTTCCCTTCCCTTTCCAATATTTTTGGCTCACTTTCCTGCTGAGACACTGATTCTCAATTCTCAGCTCCATTCTAGATGTGGCTGCTCCCTCTAGGCACTTATCCTGAGGTAATGACTTAAGGATCCTGTGAGTCTGCCTTCTTATTATTTTAATACAGTCTTAAGGTAAGCCTTTATTAATTTCCATACCTTTTCATTCATTAATAAAATATTGAATAGTGCAAAACTTTCTCTGAATGGTTCAAATTTTAGGTTTGAAATGTGATACTTTTTAAGATTACTAAAAGATTTGTATTTTCAATTTTGATTTTTAAATTAAATTCACAGTGACTAAGGTTCAATTGGTTAGTCTTGATTTTCTCTGTCTATGGTATAATCTCATTTTTGTTAGAGAATATATTCCATAAGATTTTTAACTTCTCAACATTATTAAACTGATCTTTCTCATTCATTACTAAGTAATATTTAATGAACATAAAAGAGTGCTCTGAATTATGTGATAGGAATACATAGCTCAGAAAAATCAGAATATAGAGAGCCAAAGGAGTTTTCACCACCTCCAACCTGTAGCTTGAACTTTTTGTTAGAAGAGTTAAACTAAACATAATTAAATACTAAGTACCCATTCTCCTCCCTCTCCCTACTTTCTCCACTCCATTTGGTTTATTCTCCAACTGCATTTCTGGGAGCCTTGAGAATTAGTTGTGCTACATCTCTTACAAAATTATCTGTGCTCCTCCAAGATTAATAATACCAGGGCAGGCATCTACTGCTCTTTACAGGCTGTTATCCTGACAAAGGAACACTCTCTGCTGAAGAAGTTTAACAATATATCTCATGAGCTTATACTGCTCTTTTTATCCTCAGACCTCTGAATGTGAAGCCTCCCTCCTTACACATCCTGCACCTCCTCAAATTCCTTCCCCCCTACATAATCTCAGTGCCCCTACCATTTGAAGACCCAGCTTCTTTTAGGGTATTAGTCCTGCCAATAACCTATGTGGTTGACTCATTTAGTAAATTTCTCTATGAAGATGATGGAGGAAAGGATTGGGAGGCGGGGGGGGGGGGGGACCTTAAAAGGAGGTGCCACAAGACCAGAAACCTGGCTCACTCAAGGAGGTGGGGGTAGAAGGTTAGCATAGCTATTGACACAGCTATGAAAACCAAGATCCTTAGGCACCAATGCCTAGATTACAAAGCATAAAACCCAAGCAATTATCAGACTGCTATAGGGAATGTCTAGAGCACAAGCTCAAGGGTAAAGATATGGAGATATGGAGATTGAGCCCATTGTGGAATCTCCCATCCCTTTCAGATTCGACATAGTTATCCAAAATCAGCAACTAACTAAAGGCTCACAAGGAATGACCCCTCCCAAACAGAAGAAGACTATACCAGTGCAGTCTCTGCACAGGCTCAGGGCAGCACTCCCACTGCCCACCCTTGACTATACAAGTGCCTCTTTTCACCAACTCTCTCCCTCTGCAGGGCAGCAGCTTCCTGCCTGCCCATGGTCTGTACCATGCCAGGGCTTCTCTTCACTGACCTCCCTCAGCAGAGGCCACTCTCCTCAAGGCTGCCCGCCTGCAACCATGCAGGCCTCTCTCAGCAAACCTGTTCCTTTCAGAGCAGTTCTTCCTGCCCGCTTGTGTCTATGCAAGTGTCCTTCATTCTTCTGTCCCTTTACGTAATAAACCTGCCCTTTAAATATAACTAAAGTCTCTGTCTCCTGGAGAAACTCGCCTGGGAAACTTGCCACGTGTTGCTGTAACAGGAGCTCTGGTGAAACCTTTCCCAGAGTGACCCCAAGTACCCCTGCACTCCAAACCCAAACTCCAAAAACAGCATCAAAAAGACTTTAATAGCTCAGATTTTGGCTCCCTGGGAAGTGAGTGAAAGGCCCATTTTGGTTTCTCATGGATGGCTTTTGTTACGTTGAAGAAGTTTTCATTGTATGTTTGTATTTCCTGTTTTTATCATTGAAGTATGTTGAACACTGTCCAGTGATTTTCTAGAATCATTGAATATTATGGTTAATGTGATCAGTTACATTGATTGTGAAAGGTCGATACAGGAGGCTGGAGGCAGATGCAGGGGGCATGAGGAAGCCCACCTAAGGGTGAGAATGAGGGCCTGCGGATACCATCAGAAAACAACTCTGTTCCTCCCATCAGAAAACAACTCAGTTCCTAGTCAAACCAGTTCCCCCACCTGCAAGCCCAGTCTCCCTCTCCCATCCTATAAAAACCTGCCTCCCCTGACAATGGGTGCAACTTCACCAACCCCCACCTTGGGTCGGTGAATCTCGCTTGAGAACTTGAATAAAAGTTTTTTCTACCTGCAAGAAACTTAGCCTGGCTCTCCTTCTTTTTACCGCACCGAACCTTTCAGATTGATTTTTACATCTGAAGTTTCCTTTTGTTACAATAATAAATCCCACTTGGTCATGAGTCCTTGGACAAGTTAGGGATAATTAGGCAGGCTCAAAGACAGTGAAGGGACTTCAGGAGAGTTAAGGAAGACTCCACAGATAAGGGCAACAACTTCCAAAGGGATCTAATCAAACATCCCAGGACTAAGGTCAACAGGACATTCCAAATCCAGGACAATAAAGAAAAAAAAGATAAGGGCTAGGACACAGAAACTTAGTTCTGGGCCCAGAGACTTTTAGGCAGTGAATGAGACCACAGAAAACTAACCAATCACAAAGAGACTGGTGGAGCTTTAGAATAATTAGGAGAAAAAGGTCTATATTTCCTCAGACATGACTCCACGTAGGCTTCCTTTGTTAGGGGGAAAAGGATGTCCCAAAGCTAATTCCATACAGGCTTTGTGGACTCCACCCCCACTCCAGACCAAAGCCAAAGACACTGGAAACTCCAAATCCCATCACCACCAAAGGGAAGGTGGCTGGGACCTGAGGGTGGGTTTAAGCAGCCAGGTGGATACAAAAGGCAGACACGTGGGCTTTGGGGGGCTCTCCATTTTTGGCTCTCCGCCAGCTCGCAGCATCCGGCCAGCTCTGAGAGTGACTTTGGGTTTCCAGGTCGTCGGATCGGGTAGGACGCATTAAAGACTTTATTTCCCTATTTTCTCCCTGAGTTGTACATTTTCCTTATTTCCTTTTCCCTTGTAAATAAAGCTTTTATTAACCTTTGTGTATGTCTGTAGTGGAGTATTCATAAGTCCCTTTAAAGCGCGTGGGTGAGGACCCACAGCCAGGAACCCGTTCAATATCGGGGCTGCTCTATAACACCTTGACCCTCCATGGCCTGCTTCCATCGGCCTGGGAGTCACACTTTATTTTTGTTCCTTTTCTCCTCTGTAAACTTTTTCTTTCTCTGAACAAATCTGCCTCATCTTGCTTGCTTGCCTGAGTGTCTGCGAAGTTCCTGCTGTGGCTTCATGAGACACCAACCCATGGTGGTCTAGTGGCTGGGACTCAGTGCTGCCCCTGCAGTCTGGGATCCATTGCTGGCTGGGAGAGTAGGCCTGAAAACCTGCAATTCTGGTATCATTTGGGGGGCTCGTCCAGGATCTCATAAGATTTAAGGTAAGTGAGCCAAGAGGCACAAATTTTCTCTATCCTCATCTTGTCCTATGCTCCTCTTGCTAAACATTTTCTTTTTCTCTGAGCCATTGAAGAGGCCACAAAAAGGGCACTGGACAGTCAGTAAATGCCAAAAGGCAACTGCCTTCAAGACTCCTGTGAAAGGATAAACTAATAACAGACCAGATAAGGAGACTAGCCCATCTTCCAGTTGAAAAATAAAAATCTGGTCTTCATATGAGGGACTATGGTCTCCAAAGAGCTAGACACATACTTTATCTAGAGGCTGTCTGGGAGCTGCACATACGGGGCTGATGTCCTAGCAGCTTAGGCCATCCTCCTCTGCCCTCAACAGAGGAGGAGTTGCCGGAGATCCAGTAGAGGATGAAAGGTCCCAATGTGACAGTTGGGAAAGTCATTCCTCACTAAGCACCACACAGGATCAGACACAGAACCCCACCCTGGCCTCAGAGCCCTGTTAGGATTATTTGAATGGCTCCCTTTGTCTTTCCTTGCTCCCTTTCTCTCTCTCTATGCTCCCCATTTGTCTCTCTCTTACAATGCAATTGATTTACTTCTCTGTTACCTGCGGGGCTTCAGACAGGCAGTAGACATTTCACAAACTTTCTCTCTGTTCTTTATTTGACTACAAAATTAATGGATACCCATCGGCCTGGTAAAAGTGACTAGCATGAGGCCGCCATTCTTAAAGTCTCAGGTGACAGGTTTCTCAGTTGGCAAGGCTTCCTGATCCCCCACTTGCTGAATGGGAATGTTGGGATTCTCTTGTTTTTTCTCTATCATCCGTGGACTCCAAGGGTGCTCAGGATGACCAAACTGTGGCCCTTGGAACCTTGGACATCCAGGAGATCCGATGGTGCAGACAAGGCATTCTGCTAGGCCGGCACCCAGGCAAGAGTCACAGAGGCCTGCCTATTTAAAAAAAGGACTTTTACCTTCTTGATCCCTCCCCTATAGGACAGACTTCTTTCAGCTTCTGTCAAGGCAACTTATAAGTCATAAGGTACAAAATAGTCTTATAAAAATCTTGGGACACCCCTGAGAGCCTTTTCCCTGGTGTCTGCTTTGATTCTGCTGGTTGGCATAGGCAAAATGGGTTGCATTTCATATTATTACAGGGATGTATGTACAGGTTTGTCTCAAATCCTAGGTCCAGCTAATTGATTACACCTGTGGTATAGTAAATTTGTCTCATGACAGTTTTCCAAAAGGGAGTTCAAGACCAGTAAATATCAGGCTCTGAGCTACTGCCAGTCCAAGGGCTATGACTTAAAAAAATCATTTTTGTTCTCTGGCAAATGGGCATCATGGGAATTAGGTCCCAGGACCTGGTCTGTGGCTTGTGTTGAGTCTTTACTATTTAGGTATGTTCAGGGTCTCTTTCATCAGATGAGGAGAGAGGCTTACTATAAGCTTGCTAGATGCTTGAAATGGGTGCCCTGTTCAAAGAGACTGGGTAGTGGTCACCAGTATGGTCCCACAAAAGACTGGCACCCCTTACCTTCTGTTTGGTGGGAGACAGATAGACTTATGATCCAATCACTAGTAAGGGAGTGATTAATTCCAGTAAACTTTATGTGAGGAAGCTGTTAATCACTCACAGTTAGAGCTCCAAGGTTAAATGGAGGGATGCCTCTGGTAGAAAGAAGCTGGTGCTGGACACCTGCCTTCTTATGGATGGGAGCTTCTTCATCAGCCTTGCAAAGGGGCACAACTCTCTCCTGCATCCTAGAGTTGAGAGCAATTTTCAGGTGCAATCTCTTCCTATCTCACCTGTTGCTTCTCTTAGTAAGTCTCTTAGACCCAAGTCTCGACGTAGCCAGTCAAGAGGCCATGGTGCATGGTCCTGGTCAGACAGAAGGGCCTCTGACTTAACTGTAGGTATGCCCCTGCTTCATCTCTGCACCGTTCTTGCGGGTACTTTTCTTTTATTGCTTCAGAGACCATAAAATGCTCTATCTCAACTCCATAGGACATTCCCTTGAGCCATATTCTTAAAAACTAGCCCAATTTGGCCCAGGCTCTAAAAAAAAAAAAAAAAAAAAAAAGCACCCAGTGTTTCTTTATTTTTTTTTTATTTTTTTTTATAGAGGCATGTTTATTTCTTTATTTATTTGTTTTGTTTGTTTGTTCTGTTTACACATGCACTGGGTACAGTCAGAAGCGCGGGAGGGTGAGAGAATTCACCAGAGCCAGAGCGGGGAGCAGAGCAGGCAGAAGGACCGAAGTACACTGCTGAGGGGAGCAGCGGGCGGCAGGAGAGGTCTGCGCGCCATGTGGGACCCTCCTCAGGTGGCGGGGAGCAGCCGGGGATCGAACCAGCGCCGCAGAGGCCGCGGGCAACTTCGTAACCTAGCGCTCAACCGCTGCGCCACCGGGAAGGCCCCCAGTGTTTCTTTAAATATTGCCTGACCCCAGTACAAACATCTAGCCCATAAATGACATTCTTAGCTATAACACTCTTCTTCTAGCTAAACTTCTTTTGCCATAGCTGAGGCAAAAGGTAAAATGCTGGGGACTAAAGTAAGGGACACACTGCAGTTGGCTGGTGGGGGGCTGCCTCTGGTTCTGCAAGCAGCTGCCTGGGCTTTTTCTCCAGTGCTGAGATCATTGGTTTGTCTCTGCTGCCTTCCAGCTGTGGGTGAACTGGACTCTCCCTTTGTCTACCTTGAGATACTGTTTTGGTTCATTCTAGGGAAAAAAAAGTCTATTTCCCTGTGTTTTTCTAATCTTGAAGTCTAGATTGTTTAAAGTAAAAACTGTTGAGTTACTTTGGACTTGCTAATAAGCTATACAAAATGCTTTATGGTTGAGGAAAAAATTCTGAATTGCTTATTGGGCCTGTAAAAGTTGAGTTTCTAATTAAGATTAATTAATATGGTAAAAACCATAAAGTACAAACACAACTCTCTTTGAGTTATATTCCAAACCTCAGATTTCTGATAGTGTTACAGGGCAGGGAGAGGGGCACCCCAGACCCCGCAAACCTGCCTGCTCTAAACGGGTTCTGCCATCCACTGCATCACATCAACACAAAACATATGAGACATTAATAAAAAGGAACTTTTATACAATTAGGAAACAATGCAGGAAAGGCAAAGAATATATTTTCTAAATCAAGCACCCAAAGTTACCCATCCCCTTGTGGGTAAAAGTCTACCAAATGGGATTGGCCCAGAGCAAGGCCCCAAAGCCTGCCATAAGTCTACAGTATCTTCCAGTAGGGACCCAAAGAAAAGGATCAGAAGCAACAAGACAAGTCTGGGAGGAAAAGAGCAAAATCAAAATCAAGACAAAAACTGCCATTGTCACCTCCCCCCGGGTCTCTCACCCACATCTGTTTCAACCAGTCCATGACCAAAAGGCAAGCACAGTTTCTTCATGTGTCTCTCGACTCCATGTGCCTCCTCCAGGTCTCCTTGTGGCTCTCCATCCTGCTTCCTTCCTTCCTCAGTCTCCTCTGCAGCTTCTTCTCTCTGCTCAGCTCCACCCTCCTTTTGGGTGGGGCAGGAAACATGGAACCGCCCTGTTTCCTGGGGACCACCCTGTTACAATAGGAGTCTAAAATCAGGCAAACTGTAAAGGAAGGTCTTTTTTTTTATTATTCTATATTTTTTAAAGATTTATTTATTTATTTATACAAGCACTGGGTACAGTCAGAAGCGTGGGAGGGTGAGAGAATTCACCAGAGCCAGAGTGGGAAACAGTACAGGCAGACTTATGATATACTGCTGAGGGGAGCAGCGGGCAGCAGGAGAGATCTGTGTGCTGTGTGGGACCCTCGCCCCGTGGCTGGGGATTGAACTGGTGCTGCAGAGGCTTGCGGGCAGCTTCTCAGCCCAGTGTTCAACCGCTGCCCCACCGGGGATGCCCTAAAGGAAGGTCTTAATCTACCTCTTCTTCTGTCCTCCCCATACATGATTCCCAAAAGAAAAAAAATGTTTTAAAAATGTGCTTGGTCTCAGTGAGACAAAACAGAAACAATGTAAAGCCGAATAATAATTACTTAGAAATATAAACTCAAAATGTTTTTCTTATCTAAAAAAAAAAAAAGTTTTTCTTATCAAGCAGTTAGTACAAACTGCTTGACTTTAAAATTGATGTGGTCTTGGACCCTAGGTTTTAAGTAAGGGCTAAAATTGGGTACTTGTTCTATGTTAAGAATTCTAGCTTCTATCTTATTAGAAACCTCCTTGGTATAAAAAGATGTGTTAAATGGAGGTGTAAAACTTAAAGAAGTTTTTACTAAACAACTAAAATTTACTAAATTGTAGTTTCTCCATGTCTTCACAAATATTGGTAAAATAACTGTTTCTTAAAATTAGGACACATGGCCAAACATTTTAAATGAAAATCAAGAGATCTCTGTGTCTGTCCTTGCTTTTTGCCTCCGGAGGATTAATTATAAATGGTGCCTATAAAAAAATCCTAAATTTTGAGATTGCAATCTAAAATTGTGGTAAACAAGAACTAATTCAAAATTTAATGATTTAAAGCATACATGCCTTAAGGTTTTAGTGTTGGGTAGTAATACTTTACTCTGTTTAAATGTGTTTCTCATGCTATACAAAAGAAATAATAATAAACCTGGTCTATGCTAACAAACAAACTTACTTCTAGGTTTTTATCTAAACTTCTCTTGATAAGGTCTCTTTCCAGGAAGACTGAGACACTTATTTTTTCCTCTTGGAGAAAACAATACTTTTCTCACAGTAAATGAGTAGACTTCTTTACAAAAAATTCAAGGTGACATATAAAGCCATATGGACAAGTTACTGAAAAATGTATGTGGTATTAGGTCTCTAATTTTTTTCTTGCTTTTGTCAATCTATCTAGTGCTTGCCTAAGAAAAAACTTGGTATATAAAATCGTTACAGTTGCAACTCTGCAGTTGACTTAAAATTCCAGTTCTAAGAAAAACTAAAGCTAAACTAAGGTTTTGCTAAGTTTAGTAATAAAAATTTGTTAATCATTTACTGAACTTTCAGGTTTACATTTTGCTCCTGATTGTAAGGAAACTAAAGTTTAATGTCATCTCAACTAAAAAAATGAAAGATATGTTTGTATAAGCTGTGTAGTCTAAAGAGATGATAGTATAGCAGTTATTATGGTGTCTTACAATGTAGAGATTGGAAACTAGGGTGTGATAATTCTGGATGCTATTAAAGTGAGATGTGTGTGTGCATGTTTAAAAAGAAAGAAATGTATTAAAAATGGATATTCTAAAGGTCCTTAATTTAAAGTAAGATGGGTATCTTTGAAATGAAATGGTATTGAAAAGAAAGCAAAGGAAAGTATTGAAGTTCTGAGAGAGGGATTTTGGGTAGAAAATTTTGTGTTCTCAAATGACTTGCTATGGAATATTTTGGTTAACTTAAAGGTCAGTGGTGCACCTGTGCGGCACCAGGCTTTAGTCCTTTTGATATATAAAATTGTTTTTTGTTGTGAAAACAAACTGAGTCAAATTGGGTACATTGATACCTCATAGAAAATATTCTCATAGGATTGTTTCACCTTTTCCACATAAATGTAAACTAATGAGATTATTCTAAAATACGTAAGACTTCTTAAAACCTAATAAACCAGTCAATTATAAAAGGGTTAAAAAAAGTTACTCAAAAGCCCAAAAATTCCATGTCATTTCAGGCTAAATTTGCTAAGGCTATAAAAAGGTATACTAATCTAGACCCAGAAAAGGACAAACATTTTAGCGGTCTCCTTCATTAGCCATCCTTGCTCTGATATCAGGTGCAGGCTCCAGAGACTAAATCAAGGGCCTAAGGTCCTTTTAACACTTTTGGACATGGCCTTCAAGGCCCACAGTAACAAGAAGGGGACTAGCTAAACTCAAAAAAAAGGGAGAAAGGCAAGAGAAGGGCTCAGTATATGGCAGTTGCCATTGTCAGTGCCTTGCCACCTCAGACTCACCCAAGGCCCCATGTGCCCCAGGGCATTTGGGACCTCAACCTCTTAATGGGCTGCCAGCTTGCTTCCACTGACAGCAACCAGGACACCTCAGCTACAAGAAACTGACCCCAGGGCCATGCCCTCAGTGCCATCGCACAGGGTGCTGAAAAGCTGAAAAGAGGAACTGTCCCACTCTCCAGAGAGGGAGAGGCCAACTCAAACCACAGACCAGGATGGGAGGACAGACTTGACTGTCAGCTGCCTCTGACTCTGAAAAACCCGGTGCAGGAGAAGACGTTCTCTGAAGAAGACCAGAGGTGAGAAAGGCTCCCCTGTTTACTGTTTCTATGGATAAGCCTCGGGTGACCCTAGAAATGGCAGACAAAAAGATCATCGTTTTTATAAATAAGGAGCCACTTCCTCTGCCTTACTCTAATTCTTTGCATTGACCTACTGGTCAATTGTCCCCCTCACTAGTATAGATGGTCAGCCCAATCCAGGACACTTTACAGCACTACTACTTTGTTCACTACAAGACCACATGTTTATACATTTTCAGTATTGTTTTCCTAACTTCCTCTGTTAGGACAGGAAACTGTAACAAAATTCCAAACCAGCAGCCTCCACAGCCACTATTGGCTCTCCTACCTGCTGGTACAAATGATAAAAATGCTACTGAGGCCCTAGTCCTCACTGATTCTGTCATTTTGGCTACAGCACCTCCAGGTGTTTGGGGCACTACAGTTCCAGGCTGAGGTATCTTTGCCATCCCAGTTAGGGTGCAGTTATAGAATTCTCATATCTTCCTGATGGAACCACAATATCCCTCAAGCCAAAGCCCAACAATGCTCGTTAAAATCCCTAGTCTCAGTCGTTATGTAAAACCGCAGAGCCCTAGACCTACTGATGACTGAAGTTAAAGGAGTTTGTGGCCTCCTTACTCTTAAACTAAAATATTTTTTTTTCTTTTTTGTCTTCCTTGGGCCCTGCATCCTCAATGCCCTCATGGAGATCATCTCTCGCCTGGAGACCACCAACCTCCATAGTGTCCTACAGATGTAACCCACTATGAAGCCTCCACCATCTTTTTTCCAAGGTCCCTTAAATCATTGTCCTGTGGTAGAGCCCTGACTGCCTCTCCACATAGCCCACTTTTAGCAGGAAGCAGTCATTGATCAGATCAACTTCCTTTGTCTTAACAGCCATTAAAGACTCCATCTGTAGAGGGGGGAAATGAGTCCTAGGACAAGTTAGGGATAATTAGGCAGGCTCAAGGACAGTGCAGGGACTTCAGGAGAGTTAAGGAAGACTCCACAGATAAGGGCAACAAATTCCAAAGGGGACTAATCAAACACCCTAGGACTGGGCCTCCCCGGTGGCGCAGCGGTTGAGCGCTGGGTTGCGAAGCTGCCCGCAGCCTCTGCAGTGCCGGTTCGATACCCAGCTGCTCCCCGACCACCGGAGGAGGGTCCCACATGGCGCGCAGACCTCTCCTGCCGCCCGCTGCTCCCCTCAGCAGTGTACTTCGGCCCTTCTGCCTGCTCTGCTCCCCGCTCTGGTGAATTCTCTCACCCTCCCGTGCTTCTGACTGTACCCAGTGCATGTATAAACAAAACAAACAAACAAACAAATAAATAAATAAAACATGCCTCTAGGAAAAATTAAAAAAAAAAAAAAAAGAAAAGACAAACACCCTAGGACTAAGGTCAACATGACATTCCAAATCGAGGACAATAAAGAAAAAAAAAAAGATAAGGGCTGGTGCACAGAGACTTAGTTCTGGGCACAGAGACATTTAGGCTCACAGTGAGTGAGACTGTGGCCTTTTTTGTAGTCTGTGGGTTTAGAGTGCGGGCTCCTTGGGTTCACTCTGGGAAAGATTTCACCAGAAGCTCCCATTTCAGCGACATGCGGCTAGCTTCCCAGGTGAGTTTCTCCACGAGACAGAGACGTTAGTTATATTTAAAGGGCAGGTTTATTAGGGAAGGGATAAAACAGTCAAAGACACATTCAGAGACACAAGCAGGCAGGAAGAGCAGCCCCAGAAGGGACAGGTTTGCTAAGAGAGGCCTGCATGGTTGCAGGCAGGAGACCTTGACAGGTCACAGGCAGGCAGGAAGCTGCTGCCCTGCAGAGGGAGAGTTGTTGAAAAGAGGCACCTGCATAGTCACGGGTGGGCAGTGGGATTGCTACCCGGAGTCTGTGCAGAGACTGCAGTGATATAGTCTTCTGTTTGGGAGGGGTCACTCCTTGTGAGCAGTCAGTTGGTTGCTAATTTTGGATAACTGTGTAGAATTTGAAAGGGACCTGAGATTCCACAATGGGCTCAATCTCCATATCTTTACCTTTGGGTTCTGTTGGGTCTGTTGGGCTCTGTCTCCATATCTTTACCCTTGGGCCTATGCTCTAGACAGCAGTCTGATACCTGCTTGGATGTTATGCTTTGTAATCAAGGCATCAGTGCCTCAGGATAGTAGTGCAGGATACTAGAGCCATCCTTGCCTCAGGATACTATTTTCCACAACTGTGTGGATGGTTGTGCCCCCACCTCCTTGTGTGAGCCAGGTTTCTAGTCTTGTGGTGCCTCCTTTTTTAGTTTTTTTTTTTTTTTCTGTTCCTGTCCTCCATCAAGACCATAGAGAACTAACCAATCACAAAGAGACTGGTGGAGCTTTAAAATAATTAGGGGAAAATGGTCTATATTTCCTGAGACACAGCTCCACTTAGGCTTCCTTGCCCCTCCATAGCCTGCTTCCATCGGCCTGGGAGTCACACTTTATTTCTGTTCCTTCTCTCCTCAGTAAACTTTTTCTTTCTCTGAACAAATCTGCCTCATCTCGCTTGTTTGCCTGAGCATCTGCGAAGTTCCTGCTGGGGCTTCATGAGACACCAACCCATGGTGGTCTAGTGGCTGGGACTCAGTGCTGCCTCTGCAGCCTGGGATCCTTGCTGGCTGGGACAGTAGGCCTGAAAACCTGCAATTCCAGTATCAGTCATAGGGCACAATTCTTTCAGTTTGCTCCAGAATTTGGTTTATCCGTGTTTTGTTGAGGGTTTTTGAATAAAAAAATATCAGGGATTTTGGTTTGTAGTTTTCTTATTTGTCTGACTTTTATCAGAGTACTGTTCACCTCATCAAATGAGTTACATGCTGTTGGGGTTGTCAGAGTCAGTGGGTTTGGAGTGCGGGGTCCTTGGGTTCATTCTGGGAAAGGTTTCACCAGAGCTCCTGTTACAGCAACACGTGGCAAGTTTCCCAGGCGAGTTTCTCCAGGAGACAGAGACTTTAGTTATATTTAAAGGGCAGGTTTATTGCATAAAGGGACAGAAGAATGAAGGACACTTGCATAGACCCAAGCGGGCAGGAAGAACTGCTCTGAAAGGAACAGGTTTGCTGAGAGAGGCCTGCATGGTTGCAGGCGGGCAACCTTGAGGAGAGCTGCCTCCACTGAGGGAGGTCAGTGAAGAGAAGCCCTGGCATGGTACTGGCCTTGGGCAGGCAGGAAGCTGCTGCCCTGCAGAGGGAGAGAGTTGGTGAAAAGAAGCACCTGCATAGTCACAGGTGGGCAGAGGGAGTGCTGCCCTGAGCCTGTGCAGAGACTGCACTGGTATAGTTGTCTGATTGGGAGGGGCTCACTCCTACTGAGCTGACAGTTGGTTGCTAATTTTGGATAACTGTGTAGAATCTGAAAAGGACTGGAGATTCCACAATGGGTTCAATCTCCATATCTTTACCTTTTGGCTGTGTGCTCTGATACCTGCTTGGATGTTACCTTTGTAATCTAGGACTATGTGCCTAAGGATCTTGGTTTCCACAGCTGAGTCAATGGCTATGCTAATCTTCCCCGCCCCCTCCACCTCCTTGTGTGAGCCAGGTTTCTGGTCCTGTGGCAAACCTCCTTTTCAGTTTTTTGTATTCCTGTCCTCCATCACATGCTATTTCTTCTTCAATTTTAAAGATATTTTTGAGAAATACTAGTATTAATTCTTGAAGTATTTCATAGAATTAATCAATTAATGCATGTATTACAGATTTTCTTTTGGAGAGATTTTTGATTACTGATTCAGTTTCCTGACTGTTTATAGTCTATTTAGAGTTTGTATTTCTTCAAGAACGTTTCAGAAGGTTGTACATTTCTATAAATTGATCTGTTTCACCTATATCATTTAATATGTTTCCATAAAATTATTTGCTATACCCCCTAATAATAATTTCTCATTTCTGTACAATTATAGTAATTTTCTATTTATTTTTGACTTTAGGTGTTTGGATATTGTTTTTATTTCTTAGAACTTCTATTTAATGTTTTGTTAACTGTGTTACTTTTTTCCAAATATCAACTGTTGATTTCTTTGACTATTATCTTTATTTTCTTTATCTCAGTTATTTCTGTTTTCATTATTATTATCTTTCTTCTGCAAGCTTTCGGTTTAGTAAATTCTTATTTTAAATTTTAGATATCCCTTATTTTACTGTTTTTTTTCTTTATATATATTTTTTATTTGGGTAATGTTGATTTAGAACAGTGTATATGTTATAGAGCAGCCCCGATATTAAACGGGTTCCTGGCTGTGGGTCCTCACCCGCGCGCTTTAAAGAGACTTATGAATACTACAGACACATGCAAAAGGGTTAATAAAAGGTTTATTTACAAGAGGAAAGGAAATAAGGAAAATGTATAACTCAGGGAGAAAATAGGGAAATAAAGTCTTTAATGCGTCCTACCCGATCCGACGACCTGGAAACCCAAAGTCCCTCTCAGAGCTGGCCGAGAGCCCAAAAATGGAGAGCCCCCCCAAGCCCACGTGTCTGCCTTTTGTATCCACCTGGCTGCTTAACCCCACCCTCAGGTCCCAGCCACCTTCCCTTTGGTGGTGATGGGATTTGGAGTTCCCAGTGTCTTTGGCTTTGACCTGGGGTGGGGGTGGAGTCCACAAAGCCTGTATGGAATTTGCTTTGGGACCGCCTTTTCCCCCTAACATATAAAGATATAGGTTCCCAACTCTTAATCTATATGTTAGCATACCACATCCACTACCAAAGTATCCATAATCTTCCACCACTTTCAATTGAGGTTGCTTTCCCCTTTGCTTTCTGAAAAGGAGAGCCAGGCTAAATTTCTCAAAGGGGGGGGGGAATTTATTGTGCCCCCCTCCCCCCTCCATGGTAAAATTCACAGACCCAAGGAGGGGGTCTGTGAAGTTGCATCCATTGTGGGGGGAGATGTCCTTTTATAGGGTGAGGAGAGGTTAGGCAGGAAAACTGGGTTGGCAGAAGGGAAACAGGTTTAGGCGGAACAAAGTTGTTTTTCGTGGAGCTGAGTTGTTTTTCTCCTGTTTACGGCTTCAGTTTTAGTTTGATGGAATCAGGGGTACTGGCATGAGGGCCATCTTATTTTTTCTATGTGGGCTTCCTCATTCCTGGCCCCTGCATCGACCTTTCATACCAGCCTTTTGTTGATAGGAAAAGGGGTGACAGTTCTTTCTTTGGCTACTTCCTGCTGGAAGGGGGCGAAGACCAGGGGCTCAGGCCTGGTTATGACGGTCTTCTGCAAGGATGTGAGGATATGTGTGGAGAAGGAATTGGTTAAAGGAGGTACGGGACATTTCTTGGATCTGGTGTTGGATGAAACAGAGTAAGCATAGGGCAAAAAGAAAAAAAAAAAATAAGGAGATTAGGATCAGAGGCCCTAAGAGTGGTAATACCTTGCCCAAGGCTGTGCTGATCTGGAATTGCCAGGCATAGACAGAAGAACAGGAAGTGACTCTAAGAGATGGGATTAGAAACAGAGGAGGAGAGTCAGAGGGCCTCTACTCTATAGGCTCAGTGGAACCTGGACCAGGGGCGCAGTGATGCATACCTGAGTTGGGCCCAAGCACTCGCATACACACTGCTTGTCCACAGGGACCCATTTGACCCTGGTCTAGTGATGCCAAGGTGTGTTGCCCAAGACCTTGACAGCTGTTGCTGTTGTCAGGATGATCATGTGTGGATCTGTCCACTTTGGTTGAAGTGATTTTGGAGAGATGGCTTTCAGAAGAACCTGGTCTCCAGGGTACAGCAGGTTGACAGGCGCATCAGGTGACGTAGGCACAGGTTGTGGCAAATAGCAGTCTGCATGTTCTCGGAGCAGCTGTCTGAGAAAAGATAAGTATGGAAAATTACCCAGCCAATGGTGTAGGTTGGACTGGGAGTCCATGGTTAGTAAGAAGAGGTCTGCCATACATCAGTTCAAAGGGGCTCAGGAACAAGGGGCCACAGCGGGTGGCTTGGATGTGTATTAAAGCCAGTGGGAACAGCTCCACCCAGGATTTGCACAGCTGAGTGAAGAGTTTGGTTAGGTGGTCTTTGGTAAGACTGTTTACCCATTCTACCTTACCAGAAGATTGTGGACAGTAGGGAATGTGTAGTTTCCAGGTGATGCCCAGGGAGGAGGATACCTGTTGAGTAATCTTTGAGATAAAGGCAGGTCCGTTGTCCGACTGGTGATGGTGTCTACCATAGTAAGAAGAGGGTGTTATCTGTGATAGGGAGTGGAACATCCGTGAGGCCTAGCAGGATTGAGAGTCGAGGATTGGGAGAAGGAGATGAGAGGGTCTTTGACAAAGAGAGTGTGGGAATCTAACACACAAGAGGGTGTTAGAAGGGAGAGAGCCCGGTGAGTGAGTAGGTCCTGGAGACGATGTGGAAAACTAACGTTTACAGGTTGGCCCAGTGTGAGTTTTAAGGCCTGTCTAGTGAAGAAAGCAGCCACCACAAGTGTGCACAGGCAGGGCTGCCATCCTCTTACAGTGGGATCCATTTGTTTAGAGAGATAAGCAACTGGTCTCTGGACTGGCCTGGTGGGTTGGACCAGAAGCCCTAGAGCAACGCCCTGTCGCTCACCTGTAAATAACAGGAATGGCTTTTCCGGGTCTGGGAGAGCCAAGGCTCATCTCAGAGATCTTTGCCTGGATAAAGCAGAGAAAACAGGGTGTAGAAACAAAGAAAAACATGATCATGATCACCGGGCCTACTAGGGGCAGGATCTATGTCAGTAAGGGAGAGCTGATCCAAGTTTGGTAATCCTGGCCCCAGCTTCAGCTGACGAAGAGTCGGTCAGAGGGGGTTTTGCTGGTCAGATGAGCAAGCCCATGAATGCGTTGTAGGAGGTGGAGACACATGAGTACACACAATTTCTCACCAAAATCTCTCTCTTAGACCTTCAACACTTTCTTTTTGCCTTCTTTCTTTCTAATGCCATTTCATTTTATCCATCCTACTGTAAATTATCTTAAGGACCTTCAGAATATTCCTCTTCCATACATTTCTTTTTTCAAACACACATACCTCACCTCACTTGCATTTACTAGACTTAGCAAAACTTTAGTTTTATAAGGAAATTTAACACCATCTAAATAATGAAGAAAAAACACAAATTTAAGATAGATAGCCATTGTATCTTTTCGTTCCTGTACCCAGTGATTTAATTGGCAGAGAACGATGTCCAAAACCTACATCTGTTGGGTGATATTAATGTTTCCAATTTGGCTAAAGTCACCCTGTAGGGTTTGTATTAGGGGAGGAGGTGGGGTGGGTGGCTGTCTGTAGAGGATTTTTAAAAGGGGAAATTCCAGCTGGACTGACTCTGTGTAAGAATCCCAAGCTGCAAAAGTTTCCAGGTGACACTGGATCCTAGGCGTGCTTGCTGCAGGACTGAGATTGATCATAGCCTAGGGCTTACTGGAGTAGGAAGGTGTGCAGATTTTCCAGCTGAGCAGGTCTATGGTGGAGTCGGGCTGGTCTGTGAATAACCTCTGTCCACCTCGGAGAGTCCCGTTTGGACTCTAATATACTGGTCCCCGAGTCTTTCTTAAGGGGAGCAAGAGAGCCTATCTATCTGCTCCTTGCAGTGTATACTTTTTACCATGTGGGGCGTAACAACCCGTGGCTCTGGGGAGTCTGGACTAGCAGGAGACAGCTGAGTCTCAGATCCAGATGGAGTCAGTAGATGGGCCTCACTCAAGTGGGATTCCTGGGAGGCCGGTAGAGGAGGATACAAGGGGGGCCTCTAGGGTGCCCGGGCATATGGTTGTGGTTCTTCTTTATCATCAGTGGATGAAAAGACAGGTTCCTCAAGTTTCTGTGGGATCGGGGATTTTGGAGAAGTCTTTGTCTTTGCAATAACTTGCATTCTGATTTAAAAGGTTGCAGCAGAGGTTGTAAAACAGAAGGAGGTTTCACTGCAACTTTTAACCAAGGTGGCTGGGAAAGGACTATAGTAAGCCAGGAGGCTATATATAGAAATTGGTCTGGGTGACCTGGGTTGCCCATGACCACTCTGTAGGTGGTGTTGAGTGGCTACAACCAGGGTAGAGGTATGCAAGACCATGGGGTCGACTGTGGAAGGAGACAACGGGTAGCCTGAGAAGGGTTAGGAGATGTTTGGAGCAGTACGAGGGTGAGAGCAATGCTAGGGTCTTGGAACCATGAGAGAGTAGCCCCGAGTTTGGTAAGGAAGTTGCGACTCAGGAGTGGTGTGGGGCAAGAAGGCATGACTAGGAAGGAGTGAACTAAGGGCTTGTTGTCTGTTTGGCAAGGGATGGGGCCAACAGCTTAAGGTTGAGAGGGTTGGCTGTCAACTTCCATAACTGAGATCTGAGAAGGGTAATTTTGGCCAGAATAGGAGGAGAGGACAGAGAAGGTAGCCCCCGTGTTGACCAAAAAGGAGATGGACTTACCTGCTACTTTGATCATTACCCTGGACTCCTCGAAGGTTATCAGTGTCGACGAGTCTGGGCCTCTTCAGCCTTCAGCTGCCAAACCCAAGACTGCCAGTGGAGGGTTGCAGGAACTGGAAGGACTGGCCCACCACAGCCAGGTGTGGAGGGACAGTCACTTTTCCAGTGACCCTGGGTGTTGCAGATGGGGCACATTCCTGGTGGAGGGCAGGGATTGGGGCAATGTTTGGACCAATGGCCTTCCAGGCCACACTTGAAGCAGGCTCCTGGCAGTGGACGATGGGCGCCCATGGGGCCCATGGTTGTCCTCTGCCAGGCGGCAGGTGCTGCAGTCGTTGGAGGAGCAGGGCATGACGGCCTCAAGGCAGCTATTAGGGCCTAAGTTTGAAGCTGAGCCTTGTGGTGACTACGGCTCTCTCTATCTTGTCCTGTTCCTCCCAGTTGTGAAATACTTTATTTATTTATTTATTTTTAAGATTTATTTTTTTTATACAAGAACCGGGGTACAGTCAGAAGCGTGGGAGGGTGAGAGAATTCACCAGAGTCAGAGCAGGGAACAGAACAGACAGACCGACAAAATATACTGCTGAGGGGAGCAGCGGGCACGGCAGGAGAGGTCTGCGTGCCATGTGGGACCCTCACTGGCAGCCGGGCATCAAACTGGCGCTGCAGAAGCTGCAGGCATCTTTGCAGCCCAGCACTCAACCGCTGAGCCACCAGGGGAGGCCCTTGTTAAATACTTTAAAGGTCATATTCAGCAGATCCTGGATAGGGGGCTGAGGACGGTCCTCAGTCTTTTTTTTTTTTTCCTAATGCTAGCAGCTGACTGAAATATAAAATGGGTAGCCAGAACTGTGGTACCTCCAGGCGAGTCAGGATCTAACCTAGTGTATTGCTGGAGGGCAATAGTGAGGCAGTTAAGGAAAGCAGGCCAGATTTTTGAGGGGAACTGGGTGATCTCTCGCAGCTTGTCAAAATTAACTGCCTTATAGGTTGCTTCTTGGAGACTGGCTAAGAGGCAGGTGATGAAGCAGTCTCAGTGAGCCCTGCCCCTGCGACCTGAGTCAGTGTCAGTCTGGTATTCCCAGGCAGGCTCCTGGCGGGGAACTGCTTCAGGGCCTGGAGGGGTGGTTGTGTTAGTTAAGTGGACCTCATCTGTATGGTCTTTAGCAGACCGAAAAACACATTCCCTTTTATTAGAGGTCAGAGTGGAAGAGAGGATAACATGTAAATCATGACACATATGTTCATAGGTGTGGGTATGATAACAAAATTCTTTGGTATAGGTAGCGGGATTGTTGGTGAAAGAACTGAGACGTTTTTCATCCTGGGAGAGATCAAACAGAGGGAAAGGAACGTGGACTCTACCTACTCCTTCAGTCCCCGCAAGCTCCCTAAGGGGGCAGAGGATGATTGTGAGAGCAGGTGTGGTGGCTAGGAGGTGGAAGGGGGGGGGGCTGGAGGGGCGGGATTGGGTAGCTGGAGGTGAAGACTGAAAATCTTGAGGATCAGAGAATGCAGAAGAGGGATCCGGAGAGGGTGAAGAGAAAGAGAAGTCTCAAGACTTGGAAAGTATGACAGATTTTCAGGAGGGAGGGATGGTGGGGAGGGACGGGAGTGCAAGAGAAAGAAAGCCTGGACATAAGGGATCTCTGACCATTTTCTATTGTGGTGACAGAAATTGTTTAGGTCTGTAAGGACCGTGAAATCGAAAGTGCCATGTTCCGGAGAGTGAGAGCTATTATCCAATTTATATTGAGGCCATGCAGTGGCCTAAGTCCCAGCGGATTGAGGTTTGAGAGAAGGCATCCCAGTGGAGTGGCTGGGCTAGGCTTGGAATTGGCAGACCCCATGGCTAAGTCGGCTCCTCTATCCAACTAATGGGGGTATAGCGTCAGGAACGCAGCCTCCCACGACCTGATCTGACCTATGGGGGCACAGACCCCAAATCGCAGCATCCCATGACCTGGTCCTGGCCTTTGGAATGGGGGCAGACAAGTGAGTGGGATGTCTCCACCGCTCATTTGTCGCCTGGACTGGGACACCTGGTCTGGACAGGCGTCCCCAAATCCAGAACCAGGTGCAATGGGGGTCAACTGATGTAGGCCCATGGTTTATGGATCAGTCGACCAGGATAGGGGGTTAGGAGGAGAGCCGGGTAACCAGGGGTGAGGGCCCCCTAGGAAGGAGGGTCAGGCAGGTGACTTACCCCAAGGATCAAGGCTGGTGGTGGGTGTGAGGCGTCTGCAATGGAGAGGTCCCAGGGATGGGAAGGCGGCCCCGGTGCCAGGGGACACAGCCTTCCCAGATTTCAGCACCAAGATGAAAGGTTTGGCGCAGTAAAGAAAAGGAAATCCAGGCTAAATTTCTCAAAGGTGGGGGGGGGGCGGTTTATTGCTCCCCTGGGTGAAATTCACAGACCCAAGGTGGGGGTCCCTGAAGTCGCACCTGTTGTGGAGGGAGATGTCCTTTTACAGGGTGAGGGGAGGTTAGGCAGGAAATTTGGGTTGGTGAGGGGAGGGGTGGTGGGGGGGTGGATCAAGTTTAGGTGGAACAAAGTTGTTTTTCGTGGAGCCCAGTTGTTTTTCTCCTGTTTATGGCTTCAGTTTCGGTTTGATGGTATCAGTGGTACTGGTGTTAGGGCCATCTTGTTTTTCCTATGTGGGCTTCCTCATCCCTGGCCCCTGCATTGGCCTTTCACTTTCTACCCCACCCACACTCTCAGGTAGCCTCAACTATAGAGTCAAACATCCAGGGATTTTTTTGGCTTTGATTTTGTCCTTTCCATTGTTTTATTTATTGATATTAAATATATGAGAGAAATCACTTGTTACTTTTCTTTCTCTTTATTCTGCTTAGCAGAATTCCATATAATTCTGTGCATGTTCTTACAAATGGGAATTCATTTTTGTATTTCTGAATAGTATTACTTCATGTATATGTACCAGATATTCTTAATCCTGTTCTCTGTTGTTGGGCATTTAGTATGTTTCCATATGTTGGCTATCATAAATAGTTCTTCAATGAACACAGGAGTGCACATATACTTTTGAATTAGTGTTGGGTATTTTTTTTCATTCTTTGGTTAGATAATGGCGTAGCTTGATATGCTAATTGGCTGTCACTGTCTTCTGTATAGAAGTGGCTATTTGACCCTTTATCCTTTTTTTTTGATTGAGTTATTTGTTTTCCTTTGTTGAGCAGTGTGAGCTCTACTTGTATATCTTGGAAATTAGCTTCTGGTCAGACACATGATGTGCAAATATAATATTTATTGCATGTATTTTCATTTTAATAATTTCTTTTTCTGTGTGGAACTTTTTAATTTGATGAATTCCCATTTGTTTATTTTGTATTTTGTTTCCCTTGCCATTAGAATCAAATCCCCAGAGACATTGATGAAGCCAATATGATGGGGTGATTTGTCTGTTTTCTTACATGTATTTTATCATTCAGTTCATCTAAGTCTTTAATTTTTTAAAAATTTATTTTATTTATGCATACAAGAACTGGGGTAGAGGCCAGAGGTGTGGAGGATGGGGGGCTGGGGGGTGAGAGGATTCACCAGAGACAAAGTGGGGAACAGAAATACACTGCTGAGGGGAGCAGCGGGTGAGTCAGGAGAGGTCTGCTGCACCATATGGGTTGCTCCCTGATGGGGGATCGAGCTCATGCTGCAGTGGCTGTGAACTGCTTCATAGGTTGCATCTTAACCCTTTGCACCACCAGGGAGGCCCTCATCTAAGTCTCTAATTCATTTTGAGTTAATTATTACACATCCAGTGAGAGATATGTTCTAATTTCATTCTTTTACATATTCCTATCTAGTTTTCCCAGGAGAATTTGTTGAAGTGATATTCTTACCTTCGTCATCTGCTCTTAACTTCTTTATCAGAAATTATTTTGTCCATATGTGTAGGTTTATTTCTGGGAGTTCAATTCCATCCCATTGGTCAGTGTGTCTATTTTTATGCCAACATCATACTATTTTGATCACAATGCTTTGTAATAAAGTTTGAAGTATGGGTTTGTGATACTTCCATTCTTCTTCCTCTCTGTGAGGATTGCTTTGCCTGTTTGGGGTTGTTTTTGGTTCCATATAATATCAGGTGTTTACTCTATTTCTCTCAAAAATACCTTTGAAACTTTGGTAAGAATTGCATTGAATCTTTACATTCCTTTGGGTAAGACAGTCATTTTAACAATGTCAACAGGTAAATCCATGAGCAGGAAATATCTTTTCATTTCCTTGTATGTTTTCTACTCCTTTGAACAATTCCTTATTGTTGTTACTTTACAGGCCTTTCACCTCCCTCTTTATGATTATTCCTAGTATTTAATTCATTCTGATGTTATTGGGATTTTTTTCTGAGTCTTATTTTCTTCTAATTTGTTGTTTGTGTATGAGAATGCAACAAGTTTTTGTATATTTTGTAATTTGCTACATTGCTATACTGATTTACTGTTTCTCATAGTTTTGATGGAGAAAAGGAGATACAAGTTCAAGAACCTAACTCACACAAGGAAGTAGGGGTAGAGGGGATTAGCATAATCCATTAACCCAGTTATAGAAACCAAGACCCTTAGGTATCAACGCCTAGATCAGGAGGTGCAACACCCAGAAACCATCAGACTGCTATAGGGGCATAAACCATCCATCCACAAAGATGAGTCCCTCCCTGAAGATGATAAAACCTAACAGCCCTCACAACGGGGCAGCACTTGCCTGCCCACCTGTGACTCTGCAGGTGCTTCCTTTCACCAACTCTCTCCATCTGCAGGGCAGCAGCTTCCTGCCTGCCCGTGACCTGTGCCATGCAGGGGCTTCTCTTCACTGACCTCCCTCAAGGGGAAGCCGCCTGCAACCACACAGGCCTCTTAGCAGCTCTTTCTGCCCACTTGTGTCTATGTCTTTTACTGTCCTAAAAGACCCTTTTTTGATAAATACAACTACTGTCTCTGTCTTGTGGAGAAACTCGCTTGGGAAACTCGCCACATGCCCCCAAAACGGGAGCTCTGGTGAAACCTTTCCCAGAGTGAACCCAAGGACCCCGCACTAACTCCAAAAATGGCAACAGTTTCAGTTGAGTCTTCAGTGATTTCTGTGTATATTATGTTAACTTCAAAATAATGCTCCTTTTCCAAGTTGAATTTCTTCTATATCTTTCATTCCTTAATTGCTCTAGCTAGGACTTCCAGTACTTTGTAGATTAGTAGTGGTGAAAATGTTGATCTTGGTCTTATACCTGATCTTAGAGGAAAATCTACTTTTTTTCACCATTGAGTATCACAACAGCTGTACATTTGTCATATATGGCCTTTATAATGCTTAGGCATATTCCTTCTAATTTCATATTTTCTTTCAGTTTTACCATAAACGGATGTTAAATGTCGCTAAATGATTTTTCTGCATCTTTTGAGATGATCATATGATCTTTTCTTTCCTTTCGTTGATGTGGAGATTTATATAGATCCATTTGTGGACTTTGGACCATCCTTGTATCCTTGGATTAAACCCCTCTTTGTTATGATGCATGGCCATGAGTTTGATTTGTTAAGTATTTTTTAATTATTTACTTATTTATGCATACAAGAACTGGGGTGTAAGTCAGAGTTGCAGGAGGTGAGAGGATTCTCCAGAGAGAGTGGGAAGCAGAACAGGCAGATGTAGTGAAATATACTGCTGAGGGGAGCAGCAGGCTAGACAGGAGAGGTCTGCTGTGCCATGTGGGTCTGCTGCGCCATGTGGGTTGCTTCCTGGCCCGCTGAGGATCAAATTCATGCTGCAGTAGCTGGCAATAGCTTGATAGCTCTGTCTTTAACCCCTGTGCCACCAGGGAGGCCCCTGTTAAGTTCTTGTTGTGGATACTTGCACCTATATTCATCTGGGATATTGATCTGTGACTTCCTTTTTTTTTGGTGATGGCTTAGTCTGCTTTTGTTATCAGAGCAACTGTGGCTCCATACTCTTCCAATTTTCTTGTTCATAATTTCTGTTCTTGTTTGCTATTTCTTTCTCATTCATTCCATGAAGCTGCATGCTTCTAAGAATTTGTTCATTTCTTCTGGATTATCACATTTATGGGCAAATGATGATCATTGTAGTCTCTTATATTCCCCTGTATTTCTAAGAGGTTGCTTGCAACCTTTCCTCTTTTGCTTCTGGTTCCATTTACAAGAGTTTTCTCCCTTTAGTTTTAGTGACTCAAGCTAGAGAGTTGTCTACGTTTTTATGTTTTCAACGAATTAGCTTTGGTTTCATTGAACTTTTGTACTAATATTTTTAGTTCTATTTCATTTATCTGTTCTAATTTTTATTTCCTTCTTCTGCTGGCTTTTCCCTTCATTTTTATCCCTTCATTTTTATCCCTTCTTTTTCTAGTTCTTTATTATTTACTGTTAGAAAATTTATTAGATATATTTCTTGTTGCTTTATTTGGACAAATATTGCTATATACTTAACTGTTAGTACTGCTTTTGCTATATCCTGGTAGTACATATCTTCATTATTTTAACTCTAAGTTTTTTTTTTTTTTTTAGCTTTTCCTTTGGTTTCTTTGATAACCCAATAGTCATTCAGTAGTATTTATTTATGTCTCCACATATTTGAGGGCATTGCATCTTTCTTTGTGTGGTGGGATTCTAGGTTGATACCAATGTGATCACGGAAGTTACTTGGTATAATTTCAATCATGAATTTATTGAACTTGTTTTTTGATGCACTATGTGGGCAATTCTGGTAAATGTCACATATGCACTCGGGAAGAATGTATACTCAGTTTTGGGGGGATGCAGTGCACTATGCATGTCTATTAAATCCCTGTGGTCTAAGTCTTTATTTAAAGCAGTTGTTTCCTTATTGATTTCCTATTTAGTTGATCTGGCTATTGATGACATAGAGCTATTGAATCCAATGTTACTATTATGTTACTGCTAATTATCTGGTTTTTTTAAGTTATGTTTATTGAGGTGATGTTGATTTACATCACAGTATATGTTTTATGGGTACAAGTTTACACCTCTACAATTGTGTGTTATTTTGCCATACCCAAAATCAAAACCCAGTAATCCTCCATTAGACCCCCCTCTCTCCTTTGCTTCCACCTGCCACATCTCCCTTCTGGTAACCTTAGCCATAGCCGAATGTGCTCTTCCCCCTCCTCTTTCCTCTCCTTTCCCTATCCCCCTCCCTCCAGTCCTGGATGCCTCAGAACTATGGTCAGCTTTCAAGGTCTGCCCTTATCTGCCTTTTATTTGATTTCTCTATATTCTACATATAAGTGAAACCATCCAGCATCTTTCTTCCTCTGACTTTTTTACTTAGCATAATTCTTTCCAGCTCCAATTTCTCCAATTTCTGTTTTTATATTTGATAGTTGTTGTCTTATATATTCTGATGTTCCTTCATTTGGTACATATATTCAGATGAGTGCAGTATCTGCCTTATGCATCAGTCCCTTAATCATTATATAATATCCATCCCTGTCTCTTGTTAACCTTTTTTAGCTGGAATCCTATTTCATCTGATAAGTTATAGCCATTGCTGCCTCTTTGTGTGACTTTTACTTCTAAGATTTTCCAACCATTTACTTTCAGCCTATTTGTATCTGGAACTCAAATGAATCTACTGGAGACTAAAAATTTGGGCTGCTTTTTTGATCCAAGCAAGCAGTTTGTGTCTTCTCATTGCTTTGTTCAGTCCATTACATTTAAAATGATTGATTTACTACTGCCATTTTATTTTTAATTTTCAGGTTCTATCTAATTCCTTATTCTCTTTTTTGTTTTATTCTCTTCAATTTTAAATAGGAGACCTCCTTTCAACTTTTCTAGTGTTTGTGCAATCTTTCATGTTCTGTTTCTGGGAAGGCCTTTGCTTTTTTCCCTTATTACTGAAATAAAGTCTTCCAGGTTGTATTGTTCTTGCTTGGCCAGATTTTATTTTTTTAAAGATTTATTTATTTATGCATACAAGAACTGAGGTACAGGTCAGAGGTGTAGGGGTGAGAGGATTCACCAGAGACACAGTAGGGAGCAGTACAGGCAGATCTCCTGAAATACACTGCTGAGGGGAGCAGCGGACGAAACAGAAGAGGTCTGCTGTGCCATGTGGGTAGATCCCTGGCTGGGGATCAAACTCATGCTGCAGAGGCTGCAGACAGCTTCATAAGTTGTGTCTTAACACCTTGCACCACCAGGGAGGCCCATCTTTGTGCATTTTGAAAACATCATTTCATTCTCTTGTTGCTGGTAGGGTTTCTTCTCAGAACACCGGTGTAAGCCTGATTCAAGTCTTTATAGGATAACTCCCTTTTCCCTCTAGCTACCTTCAATATACTTTTTTTCACTTGAAATCTTGATACTTCCATTACTTTGTCACATGGTGCAGTTCTCATTATACTTAGATATCCTGGTGGTCTATAGCTTGATGGACTTTTATACGTAGTTCTTTCCCCAGGTTTTGGAAGTTTTCCACTGTTACATATTTTTATATTTATTTATTTATTTATTTAGATTTATTTTATTTATACAAGAACCAGGGTACAGGCCAGATGTGCGGCAGGGTGAGAGGATTCACCAGAGACAGAGTGGGGAAAAGAACAGGCAGACTGACAAAAAAAACTGCTGAGGGGAGCAGCGGGCGAGATAGGAGAGGTTTGCTCTCCATGTGGGTTGCTTTGAAGCCTGCGGGGATTGAATCAGCACCGCAGAGGCTGCGGGCAGCTTCACAGCACTGTGCTCAACAGCCTGTGCCACCAGGGAGGCCCTCGTTATTTTTTTTTTAATTTTTAAAAAAAGATTCATTCATTTATTTATTTATTTATACAAGCACTGGGTACAGTCAGAAGTGCGGGAGGGTGAGAGAATTCACCAGAGCCAGAGTGGGAAGCAGAACATGCAGACTGACGAAGTACACTGCTGAGGGGAGCAGCGAGTGAGGCAGGAAAGGGCTGTGCTCCATGTGGGATCTCGCTGGCGGCCGGGGATTGAACCAGCGCTGCAGAGGCTGCCGCTAGCTTCGCAGCTCAGCGCTCAACCGCTGTGCCATCAGGGAGGCCCTGTTATTTATTTTTAAAGCAATCTTTGGTCCCTCTTTCATTCTGTCTTCTAGGATACCCATTGTCCTTATGTTGCCTTTCCTAATGGAGTCAGTCCTTGTAGTACTTGTCCTTTTTTAAATCTTTTTTTTCCTTTTTTTAAGAGCAGATTTATTAGAAAAGGGACAGAAGAGTAAAGTACCTTGCACAGACATAAGCAGGCAGAAAAAGCTGCCCCCAAAAGGACAGGTTTGCTGAAAGAGGCCTGCATGTCAGCAGGCAGGTGGCCTTTAGGAGAGCTGCCTCTGCTGAGGGAGGTCAGTGACAAGAAGTCCGGGCATATTACAGGTCACAGGCAGGCAGGTAGTTGCTACCCTGTGGAGGGACAGAGTTGGTGAAGGGAAGCCCCTGCATAGTCGCAGGTGGGCAGAGGGAGTGCTGCCTTAATTTTAATTTCTCTCTCTTCTTCCACCTGGGCACTTTGTACCTTAGTATCTTTCATGTGAATTATTTGATCCTAGATTTGACCAATTTTACTACAGTAGCTATATTTAGAATTTTTTGTCTCACCTATTGTGCTTTTTATAGTCTGAATCTCTACTATTTTTTAAAGACTGATTTCCATGTTCAGTTATATATAATTATATATAATATAATTAATAATTATATTTCTCAGGACATTTTTTCCCTGAATTATGTTGTATCTTTTTGATTAGTTTTTCTCAGTTTTCTTTTATCACTTTGACCTATTTTTTAGTCTTTTATTTCATTTTGTTTTTATGAAAATTTTTACCTCTTTCTGAAGTGGAGATAAAATATTTCATGTCTTTGTGGTTGGATTCTGGAAAATTGTTCTATTCTTGCAACTTCATCTTCACTTGAATTTTTTTTTTTTTAATAGAGGCATGTTTTATTTATTTATTTTATCTGTTTGTTTGTTTTGTTTATACATGCACTGGGCACAGTCAGAAGCGCGGGAGGGTGAGAGAATTCACCAGAGCCAGAGCGGGGAGCAGAGCAGGCAGAAGGACCGAAGTACACTGCTGAGGGGAGCAGCGGGCGGCAGGAGAGGTCTGCGCGCCATGTGGGACCCTCCTCTGGTGGCCAGGGAGCAGCCAGGGATCGAACCGGCGCCGCAGAGGCCGCGGGCAGCTTCGCAACCCAGCGCTCAACCGCTGCGCCACCGGGGAGGCCCTTCACTTGAATTTTTAAGGTATCATATGCTATAATTTTTCTTTTCCCTCTTGGCTGTCTCAGATTTCCTTATTTAAAAAAAAGTTTAATTCAAAAAGAGACCTGCACCCCTATGTTTATTGCAGCACTATTCATAATAGGTAAGATATGGAAACAACCCAAATGCCCCAAAATAGATGACTGGATCAAGATGTGGAATACTATTCAGCAATCAAAGAAAAGATAAATTCATGCCTTTCACAGTAACATGGAAAGAGCTTGAGGGGATTATGCTCAGTGAAATAAGCCAGAAGGAAAAAGAAAAATAAATCATTTCACTTATAGGAGGAATATAGGGGAACCAAATAATACACCAGGAAAAAAATAACAATAATAATAATAAAAATAACAAATAATAACAATAATAATAATAAAACAGCAAAACTAGGAGGCAACCATAAATAAGAGACATTCTGCGGGGGCAGGTGAGGAAAAGGGATCAAAACAGGGTAGAGAAGAGCACAAAGGACTATGGTGAAGGTTCACGGGTAAACTGATGGTGGGAATTTTACAGGGACTACACAATGATGTAAAAGATATAAATAAATAAAAATGAATAAATAAATTATAAATAAAAAAATAAAAAGAAACATAAACAAGGGAGAAATTGGGAAATTAGGGCCCAGAGTGCTAAGGAAACTGTCTGAAAATAAAAGTGCTCCTCTATTCCTGTAACATTAAAAAAAAAGAAATTAAAAATAATGTATTATTGCAGTAACTTAGAGTTGACTATTCCTTTTCCAGCAGGAGGTATTGTGGCTGATTTTAGGTTTTTGCCTTTTTCAGTGTTCTAGGTACTGAAACCTATTTTCTCTTGCTGAGTCAGAGGATGAAGGGAGATGCCTGGATGAGTATAGTCCTTGGTGTATATGTGGTGAGGCAGGGTGGGCTGGCTTGCTTTTGTGGCACATCTTGCTCTTATCTTGGGTTCCAAGTCAGACTCTGCAGTCTGTGAATTTTTTTTTTTTAAGATTTATTTATTTATACAAGCACTGGGTACAGTCAGAAGCACGGGAGGGTGAGAGAATTCACCAGAGCCAGAGCAGGGAGCAGAACAGGCAGACTGACGAAGTACACTGCTGAGGGGAGCAGCGGGCGTGGCAGGAGAGGTCTGCATGCCAGGTGGGACCCTCTCTGGCAGCCGGGGAGGGGATTGAACCAGCACTGCAGAGGCTGCGGGCAGCTTTGCAGCCCAGCACTCAACTGCTGCTCCACCAGGGAGGCCCTTTTTATTTTTTTAAAGATTTACTTATTTATGCATTCAAGAACTGGTATACAAGTCAGATGTGTGGGTGATGAGAGGATTCACCAGAGACAGAGCAGGGAACAGAACAGGTATACTGACTGAAATATACTGCTGAGGGGAGCAGCGTGCAGTGGGAGAGGTCTGCGTGCCATGTGGGACCCTCGACCCATGGTCGGGGAGCGAACCGGCGCTGCAGAGGCTGTAGGCAGCTTCGCAACCCAGCGCTCAACTGCTGCGCCACCGGAGAGGTCCCCCAGTCTGTGAATTTTAAGTGCACTTTACAGTGTCAGTATACTAGTCCAAGTGTGGGCGATTAGGAGTCCCGTCCAGAGAACTATATCTGATCTTCTTACTGGGGTTCCTGGGGTTCTGTCTGTTTTGTGTCCTCCAGCTCCTCAGTAGTGTTTTTCTTCAGTCAAGAGTGTGTTCCTCCACACATTGCTCCCCCGTCCCCTGGTCCCTTGCTGAGCTGATAGCCTTCCAATGTATTCCTGTGTTGATCTCTGTTGTCCATTGGGTGTCCCAGTTTTGCACCAAGCAAATGAACTTTCTAGTATTTGTCTGGTTGAAGTTTAGATGAACCTTTTGGGAATGAAGGAAAGTACCTCCTCTGTCTCCAACTTAGTCCTCTCTCTTTGATATATTCTTTATTTTTAATGTGTTTACATGCCTCTCAACATTTCTTGCACTGAATTATATACATTTTATTGTATTTCATTTTCTTATGTATCAAGATTATTTTCTATTTTTCTCCATGTGATTTCTTTGACTTAATGACTATTTAAAAGTGGTGTGTATAATATGTACTTATTTGTGAATATTCCAGTTTTCCTATTGGCTTTGATTTCAGTTAAAAACATTTTAAAATGAAATGTTCCCTTGTATGATATTAATATTTTCAGTTATAGTAAGTTTATTTTTAAATTTTGTGACTCCATAGCTACTTCCAAGTAAATTCAGCCCACTCACTTTGAGAGAGCTTTGTATCTCTTTGGTCAAATGATCTTCCATCTTTCCCTTGGGAAATATTCTGTGGCACTGCTTCAGAATTAAAGGTGTGTCCAATAGCCAACATATTTCTCACTGTTAGCCTGTGGTGAGGTGGTATCTTTATTTTTGATTGGCATTTCTCTGAAAATACATGATAATGGGCATTTTTTCTTGTCTGTTGGCTATCTGTATGGAGAAGGATGTTTTCAGTTCTTCTATTTTTTATTGGATTAGTTGTTTATATTTGTTTGCTTTTTAGAATTACAAAGGTTTCCTGTAGATCTTGGACATCAGCTCCTAGTCATATATATGGTGTGAATATATGTTCTCCCATTTAGTAGTGTATCTGTTTTAGTGACTGTTTCATTTGCTGTGCATAATCTCTTTCATTTGATATAGTCCTTATTGTTTATATTATCTTTTGTTTCTCTAATCTTTTGTTTCACAGAGACAACACTGAATCATATGCCATGGAATGTTCTTCCACACATTTTAAGTTTTTACATCTTACAACTAACTTTATTTTATCCAATTTGAGTTAATTTTTATGAGTGATGTGAGAGACTGATATAATTTAATTCTTTTTTTTTAAGATTTATTTATTTATTTATACAAGCACTGGGTACAGTCAGAAGTGCGGGAGGGTGAGAGAATTCACCAGAGCCAGAGCAGGGAGTAGAGCAGGCAGAAGGACCGAAGTACACTGCTGAGGGGAGCAGCGGGCCGCAGGAGAGGTCTGCGCGCCATGTGGGACCCTCACCCGGTGCCCGGGGATCGAACCGGCGCTGCAGAGGCTGCGGGCAGCTTTGAAACCCAGCGCTCAACCGCTGGGCCACCGGGGAGGCCCCTAATTTAATTGTTTGACATGTGTTTGGCCATTTTAATAGCAGCATTTATTGAAGAGACTTTCCTTTCTCCAACATATACTCTTTTTTTTTTTTTTAAAGATTAATTTTTCAGAGCAGGAATTTAGAAAACCTAAATAAGGGACCAGGAAAAATGCTGATTATAATAAAGTAAAAATCAAAATCAATAAGCAACTATAAACCAGGGAAACACTATGGGGGAAGATGGGGAGAAAGGAGTAGGATCAAAACAAGTGGGGTGGGAATTGTATGGGGACTATAACCAAGATGAAAATGCATACATTGTGCAAAAACGAAAAATGATGTAAAAATGTATAAAATAAAATAAAATAAAATAAAAAGATTCATTTGTTTATGGATACAAGAACTGGGGTACAGGCCAGAGGTGCAGGGGGGTGAGAGGATTCACTAGAGACAGAGCGGGGAGCAGAATAGGCAGACTGACTGAAATAGACTGCTGAGGGGAGCAGTGGGCAAGACAGTAGAGGTCTGCTGCGCCATGTGGGTAGCTCCCTGGCCAGCTGGGTATTGAACTCATGCTACGGAGGCTGAGGCTATCTTCACAGTGCTGTGCTTAACCCTTTGTGCAACCAGGGAGGCCCTCCAACATACATTCTTGACTTTTATACACATGTGGGTTCTTTTCTTGGCTCTCAATACTATTCCATTGGTCTGTGGGTCGTTTATGTTCCAGGACCATGCTGTTTTGTTTACTATAGTTTTGCAGTATAGTTTAAATTCTGGGTGTGGATACAACCATTTTTCCCCCTTCTTTTTTGAAGATTGCTTTAGCTAATCAGGGTCATTTTGTGTTTACATAGAAATTTTTTAATGTTTTTGATATTTCTTTGAAGAATGTCTTTGCAATTTTGATAGGTTCTGCATTTAATATATATATATATATATATATCTTTGGGTAAGAGGGACATTTTGACAACATTAATATTCCAATACATGTGCAGGGAATTTCTTTCTATTTTATTTATTTATTTATTTATTTAACCAATATCTTATAATTTTCATTGTATAGGTGCTTCAACTATTTTTTTTAAAAAGATTTATTTATTTATTTATACAAGCACTGGGTACAGTCAGAAGTGCCGGAGGGTGAGAGAATTCACCAGAGCCAGAGTGGGGAACAGAACAGGCAGACTGACGAAATACACTTCTGACAGGAGCAGCGGGCGTGGCAGGAGAATTCTTCGCTCCATGTGGGACCCTTGCCAGTGGCCAGGGATCACACCAGCATTGCAGAGGCTGTGTGCAGCTTTGCAGCCCAGCACTCAACTGCTGCGCCACCAGGGGAGGCCCTTCAACTATTTTGTTAAATTACTACTAGGTATTTATTTTAAATGTGACTGGAAAGTTACTTTTAATGCATTCTTTATTGCTTTGTCTTCCTTCTTTCTTCATTCATTTTCTTGAATTCTTTTTTTTTAAGATTATGTTTTGTTTTTTTCTTTTTATAGAGGCATGTTTTTTATTTGTTTGTTTGTTTGTTTGTTTGTTTTGTTTAAACATGCACTGGGTACAGTCAGAAGCGCGGGAGGGTGAGAGAATTCACCAGAGCCAGAGCGTGGAGCAGAGCAGGCAGAAGGACCGAAATACACTGCTGAGGGGAGCAGCAGGCGGCAGGAGAGGTCTGCGCGCCATGTGGGACCCTCCTCCGGTGGCCGAGGAGCAGCCAGGGATCCAGCCGGCACTGCAGAGGCTGCTGGCAGCTTCGCAACCCAGCGCTCAACCGCTGCGCCACCGGGGAGGCCCTTCTTGAATTCTTTTGCATAAAGGAACACAACTAGTAAATTGAATCTGTAAACTTACACTTTACTGAACTAATTCATTACAATAGATTAATGGAGTCTTTAGGATATTCTATACATGTTATCATGCCATCTACAAATATCAATAGTTTTACTTCCTCTTTTCCAATTTGTATTAGTTTTATATATTTCTCTTTCTTGCTTGCTCTTTTAGGACTTCCAATACTATGTTGAACAGTATGAGTGAAATTAGGCATCCTTGTTTTGTACTAGATATTTTTGGAAAGGCTTTCAGTTTTTCAGTATTGAGAATGATATTATCTGTGGTTTTATAATATATGCTGTTGTCATTTTTGTAGTCTGTGGGTTTGGAGTGTGGAGGTCCCTGGGTTCACTCTGGGAAAGGCTTCACCAGAGCTCCCGTTTCAGCAACACGTGGCAAGTTTCCCAGGTGAGTTTCTCCATGAGACAGAGATGTTATATTTATTTATGTATTAATTAATTAATTAATTCTTATTATTTTATTTTAACATTTATCATTTATTTACAATTTTAAGGCAATATTTGCTTCCCCACACCCCTTCAGATTGAGTCCTCCTAGAATTTCCTTCCCCAAGGCACCCATGCACCATCACCACAGTCCCCTGTGCTCCTCACTCCCTCCCTCACACCCCTCTCCCTCCTCCTACCCAGCAGTATGTCTCTGGTTTATAATTGTCTGTTTTTGCTTTGTTGTGGTTTGTACTGTTATTATTTTTTTTTAAACTGATATCTTATTTGGTTTCCCTATATTCCTGTTATAAGTGAAAGCATCCAATATTTTCCTTTTTCCTTCTGGCTTGTTTCACTGAGCATAATTCCATCTAGCTCCATCCGCTTTGCTGCAAATCGCATGAGTTTATCTTTTTTGATTGCTGAATAATATTCCATTGTGTATATATGCCACATCTTCTTGATCCAGTCATCTATTTTGGGGCATTTGGGTTGTTTCCAGGTTTTGCCTATTGTAAATAGTGCTGCAATAAACATAGGTGTACAAGGTGCTCTTTTGAATCACTGTTTTCCTGTCCTTTGGGTAGATCCCTAGTAGTGGTTCAACATCCCTTATCATCAGGGAAATGCAAATCAAAACCACACTGAGATACTGTAATTGGGTGTTCCCCAGGAAAGGGGGAGGTTCCAGATTTCCTGCCCCACCCAAGGGAGGGTGGAGCTGAGCAGAGAGAAGAAGCTGCAGAGGAAACTGAGGAAGGAAGGAAGCAGAATGGAGAGCCACAAGGAGACCTGGGGCAGGCACATGGAGCAGAGAGACACATGAAGAAACTGCGCTTGCCTTTTGTTCCTGGACTGGTTGAAACAGATGTGGGTGAGAGACCCATGGGGAGGTGACAATGACGGTTTTTGTCTTGATGTTGATTTTGCGCTTTTCCCTCCAGACTTGTCTGCTTGTTTCTGATCCTTTTCTGTGGGTCCCCACTGGAAGATGCCTTAGACTTGTGGCAGGCTTTGGGGCCTTGTTCTGGGTCAATCCCATTTGGATGGACTTTTACCCATGAAGGGATGGGTAACTTTGGGTGCTTGATTTAGAAACTATATTCTTTGTCTTTTCTGTATTGTTTCCTAATTGTATTAAAGTTCCTTCCCATTAAAGTCTCCTATGTTTTGTGTTGATGTGATGCGGTGGATGGCAGAACCCGTTTAGAGCTGGCAGGTTTGCGGGATCTGGAGTGCCCCTCTCCCAGTCCTGTAACAATACTACCTTACACCAGTAAGAATGGCACATATCACAAAAACAAGCAATAACAAATGTTGGTGAGGATGTGGTGAAAAAGGAACTCTCCTACATTGCTGGTGGGAGTGCAAACTGGTCCAGCCACTGTGGAAAGCTGTCTGGAGGTTCCTCAGTCTACTACAAATGGAGCTACCATATGATCTGACGTTAGTTATATTTAAAGGGCAGGTTTATTAGGGAAGGGATAAAACAGTCAAAGGCACTTGCAGAGACACAAGCGGACAGGAAGAGCGGCTCCAGAGGGACAGGTTTGCTAAGAGAGGCCTGCATGGTTGCAGGCAGGAGGCCTTGACAGGTCACGGGCAGGCAGGAAGGCTCCTGCCCTGCAGAGGAAGAAAGTTGGTGAAAAGAGGCACCTGCATAGTGGGCAGTGGGAGTGCTGCCCTGAGCCATTTCAGATACTGCAGTGATATAGTCTTTTTCTGTTTGGGAGGGGCTCACTCCTTGTGAGCTGTCAGTTGGTTGCTAATTTTGGATGACTGTAGAATTTGAAAGGGACCAGAGATTCTACAGTGGGCTCAATTTCCATATCTTTACCTTTGGGCCTGTGCTCTAGAGAGCAGTCTGATACCTTCTTGGATGTTTTGCTTTGTAATCCAGGTATCACCTCAGGATACTAGTTCAGGATGCCTCAGGATACTAGTTCAGGATGCCTCAGGATACTAGTTTCTGCAAGTGTGTTGATGGTTATGCTAACCTCTTCTGCCCCCACCTCCTTGTGTAAGCCAGGTTTCTGGTCTTGTGGCAACTCCTTTTTTTGTTTTTATTTTCTATTCTTGTCCTCCCTCATATGCCTTTTATTATGTTAATATATGTTCCATTTATCCCTAATTTTTTCAAGGGTTTTCATCATAAATGGATACTGATTCTTCTCAAATGCTTTCTCAGCAACAATCGATATTATTAAATAAAATTTTTAATTTTTATGGCATCATGTGCTTTGTGTTTCTTTTCTAACCTCTTACTTTGAGTCTATATTTTTCCCTGGATATAAGATATGTCTCCTGGAGGCTTCAACATGTTGAGTATTGTTTTGTGATTAGAGACAGTCTGTGCTTTTTGATTCATAAATTCTTCCCATTTACATTTTGGGTGATTATTGATATACAAGGGTCTGTTACTGTCATTTTGAACTTAGTTTTCTGGTTCTATTTCCTTCTTCATTTTTAGTGAATTTTTTCATTTGTTTTATATACTACAGATCTTGTCAACATTTCTTGGAGGGGAGGTCTAGGTTTGGCAAACTCTATTAGCTTCTATTTGTCTGAGAAGATCTTTATGTCTCCCTCATATATGAAGAGGGTCTTGAAGGACATAGTATTGTTGTCTGGTAGTTTTTAATCTTTAAATATTTTGAATGCATCATTCTATCTTTCCTGCCCATAGTGTTTCTTCAGAGAAGTCAAATATAAGCCTGATGGGGATATATCTGATACAGGAATTGTCAGGCCTAGTCTCCCAGCCGGGATCCGATTTCAGGCTGCAGGGCAGCGCTGAGCCCCAGCCACTAGACCCCCACGGGTTGGTGTCTCACGAAGCCGCAGCAGGAACTTCGCAGACGCTCAGGCAAGCAAGCGAGAAGAGGCAGGTTTGTTTAGAAGAAAAAGTTTATTGAGGAGAAAAAGAGCAGAAATAAAGTGGGACTCCCAGGCCAGGGAACCAGGCCTGGGAGGGGCAAGGAAGCCAAAGTAGAGTCGTGTCTTAGGGAATATATACCTTTTTTCCCTCATTATTCTAAAACTTCACCAGTCTCTTTGTGATTGGTTAGTTCTCGGCTGTCTTACTTAATTTGCTACTGAGTGGGGGATCTTCACATTCCTTATCTAACAGCTTTCTCTTTCCCCATTTGTTGCATCTTTAAATTTATGGCCCAGTCTTCTGGATGGGCATTCCTGCATTGAAGTTAAACAGCTGCCCTTCTAATGTGACCATAAATTAAACCACTCTCCATTTCTCCAATCTCCGCCTCCCTTTACCACCTGAAGGAAACCAGGACCAGCGTTAACAATGTTGTCCTTGGTCCTGGCATGTTTGTTTTTCCTAATGGAATGGGTTACTTTCCCTTGCTTGTCCTTATCTCTGAAGCCTCCCTAAATTTTTCAGAGGTCCCCTCCTGCACTATCCCTAAAACTGCCTAATAACCCTAGCTTGCCCTGTCTCATATCTATAGGTTTTATTCTTCTTCCCCCTAGACAGCTTCAATATTCTCCTCTGTCTTGAAATCTTGCAAGTTTCACAACTATGTTTTGATGTAGGTTGTTGCATTGACCACACCACGCTGACAAACAGGAGTTATGGAGCAAGCTGTATAATGCAGGATGCTGCCCAAAGAGCAAGATCCTTGCCTTTTTATTGATAGAATTATCCAGCATCAGTGTAAGAGGAAGGAGGACAAAGAGAAAAGGGAGAAATGAAACTAGACAATGTTCTGTGTCATCTATAGTTTCAGGGGCCATGAGTCTGCCCCCAACACACTTCTCATCTGCTTGATGACTTGGTATTGTAATTGAAATCAAGCACTAGATCCCCATCCATGGTTTCAATCTTATCACAAGGCTTTCCACTGATCAGCTTCTGAGGTCCCTTGTTATACATCAGTCAAGGGCCCACCGGGCATTCCCCAGTTGTACTTCATGATGCATACTCTTCCCAGGGTGATCAAACTTTCTGCTCTTGATTGATTTGAAAGGTACCTTGCAGGGTTGGGTTCCTGTAACTGATTGACTGGGCAGTTCTGACCTTGTATAAGAATGCAGAACCATAGGTAACAAAACATGGTGGAAACAGACCACTTATGATTAGCAGACCCACAGTAGGTATCATTAAATTTAGAAACCAAGTGTTTTATTAGTTTAACAGACAAGTATATTTAATTACTTTTCCATGTTTGGTAAGATTTCCTCCATTATTTCTTTGAATAAGTTCTCCTTTCCCTTCTCTTTCTGATATAGCTTTTCTTCATGTGATTGGATAATTCTCAAAATGTCCATTTTCTCCCATCAAAGTTCTGTTTCTTCTTTCACCTGAATTCTTCATGTAGTACCATCTTTAAGGTCACTAATTTGATCTTCCATTTGGTTTAGTCTACTTCCATAGCTGTCCCCAGAATGTTTTATCTCCTCTACTGATCTTTTATACATATTGCATCTCCATTATTTTCTTAATGAAAGCTTCAATTTCTATCTTCTGCTCATTAATTTTATTTCTCAGGATATTTGTAAGTGTTTCTAAGTTTTCTTGTATGTCTTTGATCTCTTTTCTGTGTTTAATCCCTTTCTTTGAATTTCATCATGGCAATTTTCTGTTCTATATCTGACAAGAAGAAAAGATCTTCCATGTCTTTGTGGTCGGATTCTGGAGATTTGCTGTTTGTCTGTGTGAAATATTCCCTCAAGGACACCAGGTGTCATGTGGTGTACTTTTATGTCTGCCCAGTTTGCTGTTTTAAGATTACAAAAAAAATCTACTTTTACAGTGGATGGTGCTATGGTATTTTTCTCATTTTTTTTCAGGTTTTCCTGAGTGGGTGTTTCAGAACATTGTATAATATTTACGTGAACTGATCTGCAGCTGCTGAATCAAGAGATGGGGGGAGGCTTGGAAGTGTCCTGTCAATGGTGAAAGTGGTATGCAGGGTTATTCATGCCTATGGTACCAATGATAGCCTTCTTCTCTGGTTTACATACCTGTGTTTTTACAGTCTTCATGCTGGGCTTTTGGTCCTGCTTCTCAAGATCTGCTCTAGTCCTGTGGGAGTTAGTTGAACCTTAGGCCAGCACTCTGTCCTCTTCACTGGAGGTCCCACCTGGCTGGGTCACCCAAGCATCTTTGCAAGTTTCCTTCCTTACTTAAGGGTATGCCTCTACATAAGGAAAATTGCCCCTCCCCAAGCCACCAGCCAAACACAGGAACCTAGATTTTTTTTCACCTCGTCACAGTCTCTGTCACGTCTCTCTACCCACCTCTTGTATAATGTTGAATCTCCTCAGTGTCTCTTATGCTGTGATCTGTGTTGGTATACAATGTCCAGGAGATGCTCTATTATTGCCCCAAATTGCAGAATACTTTGGGCTCAATGTCCCTCTGGACTACCTTAGATAAACCTTCCAGGAACAAAACCCCTTTATTCTTCTTAGGTTATTTTTCCCATAGTTGAATCTTTCCTTATAAGTAAACTAGGGTAAGGGAATAATGTTCTCACTATCCTTTACCTGCTGCACCTATCGCTGAACTTCTGCCTTGAGTGCAGGAATTGGTTGCATGAAGATAACTCCCACCTCTAGGTTATACTTACCAGGAATTTAGCCTTTGCAATATGAAACAGTATGTTGACAAATGTTGATCACCTGCCCTTTTTCATGACAAAGAAAGTAGATAATGACTAGGAACAAGGGGGTGATATCACCATATTTTAGTTACATCTACCTGCAGTAAGGTTACTGTCACAGTGAAAAGTGAAGGGGTAGTTAGAGAGTGGTCATGGTTGGAAGTGGCACAGATTCTTCGTATTTTTACTGACATTTAGTAGATTCTTTTTTTTTATTTTTTTAAATTATTTATTTATATATATTTTACATCATTGTTCATTTTTGTACGTTTGCTTTTTTTAAGATTTTATTTTTATTTATTTATACAAGCACCAGGTACAGTCAGAAGCGCAGGAGGGTGAGAGAATTCACCAGAGCCAGAGCAGGGAGCAGAGCAGGCAGAAGGACCGAGGTACGCTGCTGAGAGAAGCAGCGGGCGGCAGGAGGGGTCTGCGTGCCATGTGGGACCCTCCTCCGGTGGCCGGGGAGCAGCCAGGGATTGAAACTGCGCTACAGAGGCTGCGGACAGCTTCGCAACCCAGCGCTCAACCGCTGCGCCACCGGGGAGGCCCCATTTAGTAGATTCTTTTGAGTAAATATTTATTCATTTGTTGTATAATATGAAGATAATTTCAGGAGGCCTTATGTTGTTTTTAATGTTTAATGATTGTCACTAGTTATGATCATCTTCCTGTAGGTAAGATCTACAGAGCCCTTCATGAAACTATGCTGGAAGTAGTCTCTTGGTTTATACTGATTTTTGTTTGGTTTGGTAACTCAGTCATTGAAGTACTTCCTTGCCTCAATTTCTGAGATATTGGATTTCCTTGAATCTACTTTTACTATTCTGCTTGCTCCCCTGTCTTTTCCTCTGGTTTTTATTTTCCTCCACTTGTTTTAAGAGCACATAATTCCTAAAAGTTAATTCTCAAAACTATTTTTCTCTCTAATTCATTATTTCAAAATATTTCCATGGTTTCACTCTCACTTCTAATTAGATTATTTATATATATATTAATATAAATATGAATACACATAAATGTATGTATGTATATATACACACATGCATACATACACACATATGTGTATATCTACATTTGACATATGACTTATTTTAGCTGCATCCAGGTCATTTTGAGTTTAATGATCAATTATGATCTCAGTCAATACATCAAAAACTAGTTATATAATCTTAATAAACTAAGACGCATTTCCATTAATTCTTATTTAATCTGTGGACTACATTTCATATGTTCCCCATAGGAGGAAAACATAGGCATAGTGTTTGATTCTTACTATATTTTATACCAAATTTTTCCTTTAATACAATTGTATGATATTTTATGTTTTCCACATTAATTGAATTATCTGTATGTTTCTGTTCCTGCTGCTATCACTCCACTCCATAGCTACATGACTGTGACAGCTAGTTAGTCTTCATTTATTCTATATTTTTATACTACATATGCCAATACCTAGCTACAGTGCTGCCATCATATCACTATAATACTCTACAAGTGTTTCTTTTGACTACATCAAGTTCCACAACATAGTATGGCTTCAGGGCTTTCCACATGCATTTCCATATCATCTAGCTAAAGTGATAACACATTTTATTAAGATAAGTTTACTTTACAAGTCTATATGCAGGTATACAGCTTCTCGACACAACTGTACATATCACACTACATCTACCACCAATTATTCAGTCAGCATCCGTCATCCAGCATCCTCAGTTACCTGCTCCAAACTTCCTTTCTAAGTAACTACTTTTCTGTTGCCAGTGTGTAAGGGTGCTTTTAAAATTTATTTTGTTCCAGGGCCTCCCCTGGTGGCGCAGCGGTTGAGCGCTGGGCTGCGAGGCTACCTGCAGCCTCTGCAGCGTGGGTTCCTTCCCCTGCCGCCAGCGAGGGTCCCACACACACCAAAAAAAGAACCCACAAAAAACTATTTTGTTCCATTTTTTATTTCTTTTCTTTCTACAAATGAATGAAATCATGATTTTTTTTCTCCTTCTGACTTATTTCATATGGTATAATCTCCTAAAGTTCCTTCCATGTTGAGACAAATGGCAAGATTTCATATGTTTGTGGCTGAGTAGTGTATTCCATTGTATATATATGTCACATCTTCTTTTTCCATTCATCCATCATTGGGCATGTAGGTTTTTTTCATATCTGACTAATGTGAATAGTGTAGCAGTGAATATAGGGATGCATATATACCTTTTCAAATTAGTGTTTTTAAATTATTCAGTTAAATATTAAAAAGTGTTATTACTTTGTCATATGGTATCTCTAATTTTATGTTTTTGAGGAAACTTCATACTGTCTTACATAATAGAGCAATTTACATTCCTACCAAAGGCGCATGAATTTTCTTCTTTCTTCAGACCCTTTATCTACACTTATTTCTTTGCTTTTTCAAAATAGTCATTCTAACTGATAATAAAGTGAATTCTCACTATAGTTTTTATTTGAATTTTATTAATAATAATTGATATAGAACGTCTTTTCATGTGTCTGTTGAGCATCTGTATGGATTCCTTGGTGAAATGCCTATTTAAATATACTCCCAATTTTTAATTGGTTTGCATGGGTTGTTGTTGTTGTTGAGCTATGTTAATTGTGTATATTATTTCTTGAATATTAATCCATTATCTGATAATATGATTTGTAAATACATTATCCCATTAGGTAGGCTGCCTTTAGTTTAAATAATGGTTTCTTTCACACATTTGTTTATATTCTCTTTTGTTTCTCTTGTTGTTTTAGATGAATCCGCAAAAATGTCACTAAAGTCTATTTCAAATAATCACATATGTTTTCTTCTATGTGCTTTATGGTTTCAAGTCTCACATTGAAGTAGTTTATCAATTTTGAATTAACTTTTAATATATAGTATAAGAGAGCAGTCTGGTTTCATTCTTTTGCAGGTTGCTGTCAAATTTCCCCAGTAGCATTTATGGAAAAGAATTTCCTTTCTTCATTTTAGCTCTTGGCTCCATTGTCATACATTAGTTGTCTATATATGTGTGGCTTTATTTCTGGTATCTTCATTCTATTCTATGTATCTGTGTGCCTGTATTTATTCCAACACCATACAGTATTGATTACTGTAGCTTTGCAGTATAGTTTGAAGTCAGAGAGCATGATCCCTCTGTTTTATTCTATTTTTGTCAGGATTTTTATGACTATTCAAGATATTTTATGGTTCCATACAAATTTTAGGATATATTGTTTTATTTATTTGAAGAATGATATAAAGTTATTTTTATTGAATATTATTACTCTAAGAATGAATCATAGCTATGACCTAACAGAAAGACATTTATTGACTACTTATCATCTAACATGAGTTAGCTTCTTCAAAAGTTGGCATGTGATGTTATATAAATTCTGTTCTCCTCACTTTATCTGAACATTATACCAGTTCCTCATATGTCTATGCTGTCTATACTTTAAAGTTCAATCTTATCTTTTTATAAAGTGATATCCAATTACTTTTGTTCACTTGGATATCTCATTTTTGATGAATTATTCTTGAGACATTTTAGATCATAAGTGTTCTCTATTTATTTAATATCTACAAATTTTATCTTCCCAACTACCTTGTAAACTCATTAAACCCACAAACTACCTCTATACATTCTCAGTTTAAAGATCTCATTTCCTTATATCTGGTACTAATATCTTTGTTGGAAGAGAAGATTACTTAATAGATGCAGTGACATGTGAAATCTACTTACTGAATGTTGACTAACACAATTATATTCACTGCTCATTTCAGTAAGACAGTTCATGAAACCTGGTAAGGTGATGATTAAATTTCAGAGATTATTTCTCTCCCACAATCTGCCTGTCACATGTGAGATTGTGTTGCCACTTCTCTGTATTCTACCCATTTTGGTATCCCCCACATACATTCTCATTAGGCCCTTACAAACCCTATCTTCCTCATCTTTCAACTTTTAAAACATCCACATTCAATCCCCAACAATTTCTCAATGGTATTTAAAAAAAAATATCTCTTTCATCATATTGTTGTATCCTTTTTAACATTCTTTAATACTCATTCTTCATTCTAGTCTTCAATCCTTTCATTATGTATTTCTCTTAACACAAACTCATTTATAAGGAGGCCTTTAGCTTAACCCACAGTCTTATGCCTGTTACAATGTTTTGTTTTTAAACTTTAACTCATATATCCCTTTTGTTGGTCTTTTCATATTATACACCCCTGGAATTTCTTTAGTTTTATTTTTATCCTACTGAAATATCTCTTTATATTACACTTATATGAACATAACAGTTTAAATACCCAGTTCCCCTACTTTCTATTTATGCATATTTCCTGAGCATTATTTTCTCCAACTGGAGTCTATCTTTCCCTTATAGACACAAAATATCATACATCCAGCTAAGTTTAAATATTTTAATACTTTCCCTGCCACTATTGCTTTAACCCTGGAGACTTTGATTGGCAGATCAAGACATCATTCTATTGCCACCCCTGACATTACTTTTTACTACTCTCCAAATATATTTTCTATATGCCTTTTTTCTTTATGCCATTACCCTGTCCAACTTTCATATGTCTCTTTTTCTTACCTATTCATGCCCATTGTAAATTGATTTAAGTAAAAAAGGGCCAATTTAAATAAAACAATTGTGTAAATAATGGAAATGTTATTTGGATATAGAACAGATTGAGGCATTTGTAGATTAACAGAAATTTGCTAAATGCTATTCTTTACATGACTAATACAATGCTATGCATATAGCAGGAACTCAGTAATGTTATTTTTCATTCTAGAGTTTAGGCTTGAAAATTAAATACATTAAGATGGCATAGATATGGTAAGGAAATTGAATCCTCAACTTTTAACTTCTTCCTCCTCAACAAAGTTGAAGGATTTTTAGGGTTCTCCTTTACTTTTCTCCCTTTTTCAGTAAAGAAACTGTAAGTAAAGAAACTATCTCTCACTGGTAGCCTAGGGATTGAGTCTCAGTGCTACCAGCACCACAGCTCTCCTGAGGCAAAGTGGCCTGAGTTGGATCTCGGGCCAGGGAGATAGCCCACATCAAGAAGCAAACCTCTCCTCTTTTGCCCTCTGCTCCCCTTGGCAATGTGTTTCAGTGGATCTGCCTGTTCTGCTCTCTGCTCTTTCTCTGGTGAAGTCTCTCACTACCCTACCCCCACACACTGGCCTACACCCCAGTTCTTCTACACAAAAATAAATAAAAAAGAAAGAAGTGATAAGAAGTATAAATATGGAATGTGAGAATAAAATGAATATTATTAATTTGAATCTTTAATTACTAGATGAATCCTTACTGACAACTTCAAAATAATATGAGTGAGAATTATAGCAAATAGCTAAGTTTGAGAAGGAGTTATTTGAAGCAATTTTCTTGTTGTTTTATCTTTCTAGTGCAGAAGTGTGAATTTGATATATATTCCTTGATACTCGATTTGTTCTTCCATAGTGCACTTGAAAAAGCTGTCTTCTTTTTTATATTTATACAGGTGTGATTTATTATTTTCTAAATGTTTTCTAAGTATACAGAAAGTACTCTCAAACATACAAATGAGAACAAAATGCTCAGTCTATCAAGGTCTTTAATGACATCTAGAACACTGTTATAGTTGCTATTCAAATTTTTACCTTGTAGCTATGACTTTTAAAGTTAGTGATTATACATTTGCCTCTTTTTCATGCATCATAGACTTCCCAGATGGTTTGCTCTTATTAAAACATCTGTTTATTTCTCTGAATCATATTCAAGTTGATGGCTGTTATTAGGTCATATTATCTTTTTCTGTCTCTGTTAATTGTTCTTGCCACCTTTCTTTGATCCACACTGTCTTAGATTAGGTTCACTGGAAAAAGACTTTAAATAGATATTTACATTTAGGAATATGTTTTTGGGTATGGGTTTACAATAGATAACACCACCAGTGAGACAAGATGGGAAGTAGAGTTTCTTAGAGGCAGAGTTTAAAAATGAATCAATTAAAAAGAAAGATTTCAAACAGTTTCAAAATAGCAATGGAGCTGGGTTGGCACTTCAGATATGTCCTGAAATAAGGCAAAGAAACCAAGCTTTTGTATCTTCTCATTGCTCAATAGTTGTATGTGTGTTGGACTGAGATAGAGGTTAAGCCTTGGTAGAGGCAGCTCTCTTGATGGTAATTACCACGGAGGGACCTTACTGTAAGTGGCCGGCAGTCAACAATCACTGATGTTTGGAGAATGAGTATCTCAGTGCTTGATAAGTATGCTTGAGTGTTATATCAAGTGGCATACCATAATAAACACTTACAGAACCATGTCATAATGTAGATTTTATCTTCTAGAGTTAGTTTAGAAATTTCCTTTACACTTTCTTAGATGTCAGCTGCTCCACAGCTGTAGTTTCCTCTTTCCACATATACATAATTGCATAAATGATTAATGTTCTTTTTTGACAGCTGTCTATGCATAATAAAGATTAGATTACATGAATTATTCAGTAGCCTAACGATCTATAGAGAATATAGAGACAATGTATTTGTTGTTATTTCTCAGTGGTGTATGTTTATATATTCACCTTTTAAGGGAAATCATTGAACAATGTTAGTAGTAATATAACTAGTGTGTGCATTCCACTGTATGTTATTTATGCAACAGTGTTTTAAATTACAACATCTTTATTGAAAAATAATGCTTATAGTAAAACATCATGAAAACTGAAAGGATATATTGCCCAATGCTTAAAGATACAAAATGCCAAATATACTAACATATTATTGGATACTTTGGCATAAATTGTGCACCTCTTATTTTCCCTACTGTTTCTTCATTAATATGTAGGTGATAGCTCAATAATAAAATAGTTTTTTGCTCTGACTTTGTTATTTTTGTTGTTAATCTCACTGCAAAAATATCTAGATATTATTAAAACTAGAGTGTGTATAGGTATTATACTATCCAGATGATGTGGCAATTTTATTCCTTGGCATTTTCCCAAAGAATGCAAAAACACTAATTCAAAGAGGTATATGTACTCCTATGCTCATTGCAGCACTGCTTATAATAGCTAAGTTTTGGAAACAACCTAAGTGCCCAATCACAGCTGACTAGGTTAAGATGATATGCTACATATACCCAATGGAATAGTCTTCAGTTATAATAAAAGAAGAACTCTTGCCATTTGTGACAATAAGGATGGAATTATAAGGAATTATACTAAGTAAAATAAATTGGAGGGAAAAGGAGAATTTTGGATGATTATGTACATATGTGGAATATAGAAAAACAAAACAAAGTAACTGACAAAACTAAACCAAAACAAAATCTAGAAATATGACTACAGAATTGAGCCTGTGGTGGAGTGAAGTACAAAGTAGGGAGGTGTCCAATGGTATATAAAAAAGAAATGTGGTAGTTCTGGTGGGGGGTGGGTACATGGTGAGGCACATCTGAGTAGATGTGAACCTGTTCTCCTTAATCATAACAGTGCTGTAAACCATTATTACACATAAATAAAATAAAAAGAATAAACAGATGATAAAGTTTTCTAATAGCATTTAATTTAGTGAAGGTTAAGTTATTTATATTCTATATACACAGATTATGAAGCAATAACGGATATGTAACTTCTTCCATTCATATAAATGCTTTTTTGTTGGTGAAGTTTATAATGATAACTCCTAAATAATTCCAATATTTTTTCAGTTAGCTGTTTCCACTCCCACATTCATACAAGCTCTATCAGTTATCCACGTTAAGGTCTCAATGTTGCTCTTTGAGTCAACTGAAAGAATAGAAACTCTCACTAAATTAATAGCAAAATTTGGTTAAGGATTTTATTTACCCATTTTCTTTCAACTGTCAAGAACTATACAGTGTTTAAGATTTTACCTTGCTTTAAGGCTATGAAGATAAACTGCCACATTTTCATGGTTGTTGACAAATGACAAGAGACTCCTGGGTCAGCAGCAAAGGACTTTATTTCCCATGGCTGAACAGGCAACATGTTTTATATTTTAATTGTTTCCCAATCCACTCAGGAGTGATGCAGTTAGATTCTGTACACACAGCAGGTTTGTGTCCTAAGTAAGGAGCCTTAAATTTAGGAAAGGCTTAATTATACGAGGGCTGTTTGCAAACTTACCTAATCTTTACCTTTGAAGGAGACATTATGTTTATTATCCTGGTTAGAAAAGACATCTAATACATACTCTACCCTGGGAAAGATACTATTTCATTTCCAAGGCTATTTGTTATACATACATTTGTAAAAAGTTATGAATAAAAACTGCCTGTACCTTTTCACAAGGTGTAGAAACTGCACACATTTTATATAAAATATTACACATTATATAGCATGAGTTATATTTATTCTTAGAAAAATTAGAGAATTTTGCATTTAAACCATTCTTAGGCTAATGCCCTCTTCTTTTTGCTCAGATCAAATAATAAGAACAAGAATAGTAGGTAATTTTATCAAATGTAAAGAAAATTATAATAATTATTCTATTGTATAAGAAATGCTCTATTTTCTTAGTAGAATACTAGAAGAAATATACTTGCTATGAAAGTTTTCTCTTTGATAAATTAAGTTTTAAATTTTTAGATCAGTTCTTAACATCATAATAATCAAATTTTATATGACATCTGTAAAGCATTTCAAGATAATGATTTCATTAATCAAATAAATTTTACTTCAAATTGACATGTGAGGAAATAACTGCTGACTACATCTTATTAAAATAAATTAAAAACATGGCAGAATACAAGTTTGGGATAATCCTCTCCCTTAAAAACAACTATAAAAAAAAGACTGATATGTGCTCATAGGAAATTCCAGATACTTAATCCCAGCTATATAGCCAAGGACTTCCCCAAGGAGTTTGAGAATTAAAGTTGGTGGCCTCTGAGGGAAAATAAAAGGTGGAAGCAGAAGGGAGCATATCCAGTCCAAGACAGAAATAGAGAAGGAGACAGAAATAGAGAAATTATCTGACAACTTCAAAATATCAATAATAAAAAAATGTTAAATGAGGTGCTGGAAGGTCAATCAAAGACTGATAGGTCAATCAAAGACTGATAGGCAGAAAATTTCAGGAAAGATATCCAGGAATGAGAGAGGTTTTCACCAGAGACTGAATATATATAGCAATCACAAAATAGAGATTCTGAATGAAATACAGACAAATTTAGAACGTGCACTAAAATGGCAGAAGATAGAATTTAAGCTGTAGAAGACTCAAATTAATAAATTAAGCAGTTAGAAGAAGAGAGAGCATCAAGACAAAGGGAAAATAGGCAAACTTTACAAGAAATATCAGACTTAATTAAAGGAGGGAACGTAAGAATGATTGGGCTCCGAGGAAGGGAAGAGAGAAAAATAGAAGCAGAAACCTTTTCAAAACAAAAAATAATAAATGAGAACTTTCCAAACCTACAGGATGAATTAAACATGGTAGTCCAGCAAGCAGAGAGAATCCCTAAATCCTTAAATGCAAAAAGACCTACTGCCAGACATATTATTGTCAAACTATAAAAGCTCAAAGATAAAGGAAAAATATTGCAGGAAGCAATAAAAATATAACATATAAGGACTCCCTGAATTTCAACCTAGACACTCTCCAAGTAAGAAGTGAGTGAAAGGAAATATTCAGTATTGAAAGAAAAGAACCGCCAGTCAAGAATTCTCTACCCTGAAAAATTATAAATCAAGTATAAAGGTGCAGCAAAGGTTTTCTCAGAAAACAGACGCTAATGGAGTTTGCTACCACCAGACCTGCTCTTCAAGTATACTAATAGCTCTTCTATAAGAAAAGAAAAACGGAAACACAAACTCATTATCAAAATGACAATAGCAATGCAACACAAATAGCAAGAGGGAAAATACTACATGTCAAAAAATACTACGGGGAAGGAAGAAATGCGTAGAACAAGTATAGTTAAATGTTAGAGAGCAGACACCGGCTGCATAAAGGACTAAAACATAGGAATTCAAGTAAAATCTCCATGTAAACTACTAACCAAAAATTGAAGAGACAAAAAAGCAAAGAAATTGACAGAAATACTAAGGAAAGCCATGGAGAAAGACAGAAAAAAAGGGAAAAAGAAGCAACAGAAAAATGAAACAATCAAAACCAAAATAACTGATAATAAACAGTTCATATCAATAATCACTCTAAATGTGAATGGTTTGAATTCACCATTAAAAAGATATAGGCTAACAATGTGGGTGCAAATTTTCCTGTCATAAATACTTTGTTTATAACAGATTCATTTGAAACTGAAAGACAAAGACAAACTCAAAATAATAAGCTGGAATAAGGTCATACATGTTAACAGAAGGAGTAAATCAGGAACTTCTTGTCTCTGATAAGGTAGAATTCCAACTAATAAAGATACTCATGTCCAGGAGCCTCCCTGGTGGCACAGGCGGTTGAGCACAGCGCTGTGAAGCTGTGCGCAGCCTCTGCAGTGCCGGTTTGATCCCTGCCGGCCTCGGAGCAACTCATATGGCGAGCAGACCTCTCCTGTCTTGCCTGCTGCTCCCCTTAGCAGTGTGTTTTGTCAGTCTGCCTGTTCTGTTCCCCGCTGTCTTTGGTGAATCCTCTCACCCTCCCACGCACCTGGTCTGTACCCCGGTTCTTGTATGAATGAAATAAATCTTAAAAAAAAAATAAAGATACTCAGGTCCAGAGCACAGTTCATTTTTTCTGAGCCCTAGGTGCCAGTGTGACTAATTCATACTCTTTTCTGAGCCACTATGCGTGGCTCATATATATGTGTCTCATATATATTTGTTTGAAAATATAATAAAAAGGAATAAAAAAAGGTACTCAGGGCCAAAATGGACACAATATAATGATACAATGATCAAGGAAACAACTCTCCAAGAAGACATAACTCACTTTAATATTTGTGTTCCAAATATAGGAGCACTTAGTTATAGAAAGCAACTATTAATAGATCTAAAACAACATATCAACAAAAATACAATAATTGTTCGGCACTTCAACACACCACTGACACAAAATGAGACTTCATTCAGGCAGAAAATTAGCAGAGAAGTAAGGTCTTAAATGAAGTATTAGGTCAGCTGAATTTCTAGACATAGAGTTTTTCATCCTAAAGGCAATGAATACACTTTCTTCCCCAGTGCACATAGGACATTTTCAAGACTAGAGCATAAGCTAGGACATAAAACAAGTCTCAGAAAATATACAAAAAATAGAAATTATATCAATGAGTATCTTCACAGACCACAATACTACTGAGCTAGAAATGAACATAAAATGAATCTTCAACAAACTGAAATGTGTGGAGATTAAACAAAATGCTTCTGAACAACTCTAGTGTCAATGAAGAAATTAAAGAAAAGATAAGAAAGTATTTAGAGACTAATGAACATGAAGAGATAAGTTACCAGACCCCATGGGATGCTTTTGAATCAGTAATATGTGGGAAGTTTATAGCAAAAGTCTCACATTTAAAAAAAAAATGAAAAAAATCTCAATTTACCAATCTTACTCAGCAGATAAAGAAACCAGAAAAAGAAAGCACCAAATATATAAATAAATAAATATCAGTAAAGGCAAGAAATAATAAAAATTATAAGAGATAAATGAAAATGAAAACAAAAAGACAGTTCAATCAGTGAAAAAGAGTTGTATCTTTGAAAAAATAAACAAAATTGTGGCTTCCCTGGTGGCACAAGGGATTAAGCACAGCACTGTGAAGCTATATACAGCCTCAGCAGTGCAAGTACATCCCCGGCCGACCAGGGAGCTACCCACATGTCACAGCAGACCTCTCTTGTCTTGCCCACTGCTCCCCTCAGCAGTGTGTTTACTCAGTCTACCTGTTCTGTTCCCTGCTCTGTCTGTGGTGGGTCCTCTCGCCCTCCCACACATCTGGCCTGTACCCCAGCTCTTGTATAAAAATAAATAAATCTTTTAAAAAAAATAAAATGGCCATGTTACCCAAAGCAATTTGTAGATTTAACACATTACCTATCAAAATACCAATGACTTTTAAAAAAGAAATAGAACAGGGCCTCCCCGGTGGCCCAGCGGTTGAGCGCTGGGTTGCAAAGCTGCCCGCGGCCTCTGCGGCGCTGGTTCGATCCCTGGCTGCTCCCCGGCCACCAGAGGAGGGTCCCACATGGCGCACAGACCTCTCCTGCCGCCCGCTGCTCCCCTCAGCAGTGTACTTCGGTCCTTCTGCCTGCTCTGATCCCCGCTCTGGCTCTGGTGAATTCTCTCACCCTCCCGCACTTCTGACTGTACCCAGGGCATGTATAAACAAAACAAACAAACAAATAAATAAATAAATAAAACATGCCTCTATTAAAAAAAAATAAAAAAACATTAAAAAAAAGAAATAGAACAATCATCAAATTCATATAGAACCCCAAAATGCCCCTGAATAGCTAAAACAATCTTGAAAGAAAAGTGGAGACATCACACTTCCTGACCTCAAATAATATTATACAGCAACAGTAATCAAATCAGTATGCACTGGATCAAAAACATAAACTCAAACACATGCAAGAGAATTGGAAGTCCAGAGATAAATCCATTATAAATATGGAAATTTAATTTTCAAAAAAAGAGTCATGGCCATATAAGAAAAAATAGCCTTTATAATAAATGGTTCTGGGAAACATGTACTGCCAATGCAAAAAAATAAATACAGTAAGAGCTATATTTAACTCCTACACAAAGTTAATTCAAAGTAGATTAAAGATCTGGACATAAGAACTGAAACGATAAAGTATTTGAAAGGTAATATAGGTGATAAATTACAGGACATCTACCACAAAGATGTTTTTAGGAATACAACCCCAACAGCAAGTGAAAAATAAGCAAAAGTAAACAAGTAGGACCATATCAAATTTAAAAGTTTTTAAGAAACCATCACAAAAGCTAAAAGACAACCTACAGAATGGGGAAAAAATTGCGTAACATACATCTGACAAGGGGTTAATCTCCAAAATTTGCAAATTTACTTAGACAAAGAAAATCAAAGAAAGAAACAGCCCGATTTAAAAAAAGGGCAAAGGACCTCAATAGACAATTTGCTAAAGATGACTTTCAGATGGCCTACAGACATATGAACAAATGTTCAACATCACTTATTATAAGAGAAATACAAATTAAAACATCACTGACGTACCACCTCACCCTGCGGCAATGTCCCTTATAATAACATGAAATTAACAAATTTTTCAAGAAAATAAAAATGGAAATTCCGGATGAGCCAACAATACTCCTATAATGTATTTATACAAATAACATGGAAATCTAATACAAAAAGTCTATTGACACCTGTGTTCATAGAATCACTGCTCAAAATTGACAAATCATGGTGCCAAAGCAATGCTCTTCAACAGCATATTATACAGCTGTCAGGAAAGATGAAACAGTGGCATTTGGGACACATGGGTGGAGATGATTATTTTGAGTGAAATCAGTCAAAAAGAAGGAATTCTGGATGGCTTTCCTCATGTGTGGAATATAAATATCAAAGCACAATTACACTCAAACAATAGAAGGAATAAAAATTTGAACTCAAAAAGAAGATAATGGCTACCAGAGGGAAAAGAGAAAAAGGTGGAAGACATGGGGGAGGGAAGCAGATTGAGTCTGGGCATGGGTGTTCTGGTGGAGGGAAAACATTTTTAAATAAATATATATATATATGTATATATATATAATAAATAAATATATAATTTTTTCATTCATGGGTTAAATAGAAGTCTGCTTAAAGTTGAAATGTTTTATTGAATATGAATGTCTATAGGGCTGGATTCTTAAAGTGTAATTCCAATGTTTGGGAGCTTTCATTTCCAACTCTGATGCAAGAACAAATTCAAAATTAAACGTTTGGGATGCCTACACTGTCAGACCCTTTATTTCTATATATTAAAATGAGTCATTTAAACTTGTTTCTATGTAAAATGAAAGGTGTTAGACACTATACTAAATCTGCCCACTGAAAGTGAGTGAATTCAGATATTACTTGTTAACTCACTTTGATTATAATTTGAACAAGATTTCCTGAAATATTTGTCATGCTTTCATTTTAACTTTTTAAGAATTTTGCATAAATTCAAGTAAAATGATCACATATGTGATAGATTACTTTAAAAACCTGTACATTTTGACATTATATATGTCACAAACATAACTTACAAAGAAATGTTCAACACACTGATAGCATAAATATGAGGAAAATAGAAAACTGGTGTAAGATGCACTTTTGAAATAAAGTGTAAGAATAAACACTTAAATTGTAACATGTACAAATTTGAGAGCATTAATATGGTAAAATAATGTCATCTTCATGTTATATAAGCTTATTCATTCTAAAAATGTATTCTACTTTGTGTTGGGAATATAATTTACTGGTCCTGATGATGTTAATGCAATGTAATATTATGAATATTCATTACTATTTATATATGAAATAAATATATTACCCTGTACCTGCATTTTAAAATATGTTCTGTGAAGGAATTATGAAAATTACTAATACAGTAATAAAGGAAAAAATGCATGTATATAATAAAGGAATAAAATACAATAAAGGAATAAAATGCATGTAATAATAAAGGAATAAAATGCACCTGTATCTTTGAGGAAAAAAAATAAGTACACCAGTGATGTGTTGTTAGTTTATAAAAATTTAAAGATAGAAAACTCAATCTTTTAAAACATTAAACTACATTATTCATTCATGTATTTCCAGAAAAAAGCTTGGCTTCCCTCCATATAGAATTTAATAATCCAGAATGAAGCTAGGATTCTTTTTTTTTTTTTAGAAACTAGATTTTATTCATTTATTTAGTCATTCATTCATTCATTCATTCATTCGTTCATTTATTTATACAAACACTGGGTACAGTCAGAAGCGCAGGAGAGTGAAAGAATTCACCAGAGCCAGAGCAGGGAGCAGAGCAGGCAGAAGGACCGAAGTACACTGCTGAGGGGAGCAGCGGGCGGCAGGAGAGGTCTGCACGCCATGTGGGACCCTCATCCCTTGGGCATCCCGGGGATCGAACCGGCGCCACAGAGGCAGCTTTGGAAGCCAGCGCTCAACCTCTGCGCCACCGGGGAGGCCCTGTAGCTAGGATTCTTTATTTTATTTTTTCTGATTTCATTATTTAGTCTTAATTCTGATTCACATAGTCATCTCTGAAATTTTTATTCAACAGATTTGTTTGCATTTAAAACAAAAATGTGAAGAATATCCGTTTTAACTACAGTGCTCTATATTTAAATTGTTTTCAAATGTTGTTAAAATTTTCCAGCTAAAATGTGGATTCTATTGATAAAATGACAATGATAAAACATAGTTTTTAAATTCATTTCTAATTTTTATTTTATGCCCAGCAAAAATGAAGGTCAAAATAGTTACATTGTTTTATTTTTATTAATATCTACCTGATGGGTTATATTTTTACAAAGCTGTATTTCATATCTCATTTTCATTAATGAGATTAAAAAGCAAAGTCGTGTGTATTGTTTAAAAGAGAAACATTTGATTTAGTTGCCTTCATTGTCTAAATTAGTTTATTTGTTCACAATAATTCTTTCTTCACATTGAATAATTGTTTCTGAAAGTAGCAAATTTACCTCCAGATGAACAAAATTGACATGCTTTAAATATATAGCCAAAATAACCTTCATTTTATGAGTTTAGAACTTCTGTAATAATGTTTCTCTATGGTCTAGAAAAATTCTATATGTCATTCCATGCATACATATTGATTAAATAAGGTATAATGTGCAAAAAACCACCCATTAAGATAAATTGCAGTTATATTATATTTTTAAATTAAATTTATATACTTATTTTCTTGCATCATTGTTAATTTTTGTACAGTATTTGATTTCCCTGCTCAGGTGTGTAGTCGCCACAGTTCTCTCACCACCATGTCATCCATGATCCATCACCATGGTCACTTGTGGTCTTCCCTCCCCTATTTTGACCCCTCTCACTCTCCCTACCCTACTCTAAGCCTCAGATCTATATCACCTTGCAAGTTTTGTCTTTTTTTTTTCTGAACCTTTGTTCAGTTTCTCTATATTCCACATATAAGTGAAATCATCCAATATTTCTCTTTTTCCTTCTGACTTATTTTGCTAGCATAATCCCTTCCAGCTCCATACACGTTGCTTCAAATGGCATGAATTTATCATCTTTGATCACTGAGTAGTCTTTCATTGTGTGTATATATGACATCTTCTTGATCCATTCATCTGTTTTGGGTAATTTAGTTTGTTTCCATATCTTAGTTATTGTAAATAATACTGCAATAAACATAGGAATGCAAGTTTCCTTTCGAATTAGTGTTTTTGTGTTCTTTGGGATGGTTCCTAGAAGTGAAAACACTGGATCATATGGTAGATCCATTTTTAGTATTGAATATTTTGAGGAACCACCACTCAATTTTCAGGGGGTGCTCCCTTGGGGGTAGCTAAGGGTCCCCAATATAGAACAAGGCATTGCAAGGCCCAGGCTAGGTTCCAGTCTGCTGGGAGGTGCTGCCAAACTGAGTAGGATTATATACTGGATTCTTTTTTTTTTAAGATTTATTTTTTTTTATTTATGCATACAAGAGCTGGGATATAGGCCAGAGGAGCAGGGGTGTGAGAGGATTCATCAGAGACAGAGCAGGGAGCAGAACAGGCAGATGTACTGATGTGCACTGCTGAGGGGAGCAGCGGGCGAGACAGGAGGGGTCTGCTGCACCATGTGGGTAGCTCCTTGGCCAGGGATCGAACTTGTGCTGTAGTGGCTGCTGATAGCTTCATAGTGCTGAGATTTAACCCATTGAGCCACCAGGTTGGCCCCTATATACTATATTCTTATATGATAACAATATTATATGCTTACTAAATATGTGACCTGGAAAAGTTACTCAATTTTCTGGAAACTGTCTTTGTACATTTAATTTTTTCATAAAAATGAACACATGTAAGATTACTGTGATTAACAAACAAAGGCAACTATCCTAGCATAGCATTTCACAAGTAATGGTTAACCAATAAGCATGTTGATGGAGAAATGTAGTTATGGAGTCTACTTTAATTTTTATGAAAGAAGAGGTGCAAAAGTTTGAGCTATAAGTAGGAAAACAAAGAACTTTTAAAAATGTGTATACTTGTGTGTATATATATATATATATATATATATATATGGACGTGTAAAATTTGTGTGTTGATGGTAGGCAATGGTAACTTCAAGAAAAAATGATTTAAATTGTATGGCACCATTTTAATATCTATTCACTTATATATCAAATTATTTCACCTCTATGAAATTATTTATTTTTATGAGTTTAATTTTTATTTTGAACAATCAAAATTATTATCTAAATATGACATTTACGACACTTGAAAATTTTTCTAGGTATAGAATTTTTATCTACTTATAAGCATACAATGGAATTCTGAATGACTTTAAAATGATTTTTATTTAATTTATAGAGAACATGTTTTACATTAAATGTAGCAGTCTCTAGAAGCACATAGAAGGACTTTGGTTAGCCCTCCAATGTTTGCTATTGTTGTTAAGATCCTGTAGATTTGTAACTCGATAATACTGACAGTGTTCTTATCTGCAGAAATATAAGAAAGCACAAACTTTTTTTTGTTCAACTGCTAATTTAATATAGATCAAGGATCCGATGGTTTGATGATTGGTTTTGTAGTAACACAGTATAAGCAAAAGTTTCCTCTTCTCAAAGGTGTTATATGCTGTAATTGATGTTCCATTCTGTAACTCCATCTAACACTAGTAAAACATGTTTAAGAAATTTGGACTCAAATTGTTAGCCGAATTATGTTTTTTTTTTAAGATTTTACTTTTAAATTTCATCCTGATTTTATTTAATTCCTAAGTTAGTTGCAGGAATGTGCTCTAAATTCAGCTAAATTGTTGAAGCTACTCCCACAGATGGGACATAGGTATTTCCAGGCATTATTTATGTTTATGATCACAACCCTTATGTTACGATGAGCTCTCAAATGATACCCAAAAGTTTTTCTAGCCAATGTATTTCGAACGTGGGCCCGTGGGACATAGAACACAGGCCTCACAAAAATGTGGATTCCACCTTTCCCTTTACTAGCATTTGACTTGAAAACTTTTCCTGCTGCTATTCTGTCAGTGAGGGGTTGCTGGTAGTACATCCTCAAAGGTCTTCCAAATAGTAAGGCACTCTCGCCTTGAGTGAGAGCATTTGGACGAGGAAGTAATGCTATATATTTTTGTTTCACCCATGTGGTATTTTGACGTCTGATGGCCTGAGAGAAATGTCTGCTACATAGCAGACGGAGAATCATTCTTCTTATCTCATGATTGCTAATGAATGGAATTCTCCATGAAGTTGAGAGTTGGAAAGGCATTTTGTAATTTATGGTGTGATAACATAAATCACTTACTTTTATCTCTATTTTTCTTGAGTAGAACCTTGCACTATCAGTTAAGTGATTGTTTTTATCATTTTTTCCTAGTTGGATACTCAGATTGGTAATTCTCCCTAATCCAGAAATAAAAAGGATCCATTTCCTAGGAATGGGAATCTGAACTATGAGGGATTCTTCTCTTAAATCTTCTTTTTGGGAATCCTCTTGGGTGTTCTGTACTTCAGACTTATCAATTGTTGCTGCTTCAGGAACAGCATGTTCTTCTTGGATGTTTGCTGTGCCTGGCTCTGTGTTGGTTGGGATGGTTTCCACTTCAGACGTATTGGGATTAACAAGTGAAGGCTCTACCTCTGTATTACAGTCATTTGGAGCCTCATTTTCTATATTTTTGAGAGGTTGGTCTGCTGAACCACTTTCTTCTTCAGTAGGAGAAGACATCTTGGGTCCTATATTTAAGAAAGTACACAAAGATCTATTAAATTGAAGAATTTTAACTTCATAAGAATTCAATTTTTTAACACTGCCAAAGGGCATTATTGATCTTTCTCAAAATTTTAAATACTTTATCATTGTCACAGTCCCACAAAATAAAAAAAAATAAAATAGAACTTTTATTAAGTAGGTCTTCTCATCCCTGAGTTCTGTATCAACTTGGCATAATACAAACTTGAATTAGGCTATTATCTGAATGTACACTAATAGGAAGCCCAATTATGCCTTTTTTTGGACTGTGGATTAATTACAATTGTCATTTAATAAGATAGATCTGAATTACTGACTTGGGAGTTTAAAATGAGACTAAAGTAGAAGGCAGGTTTTTTTTAATGATTATGTATGTTTAAGAGAGAATAAAGACTTGTGAAAATAAAATTGTTCCATTTGTGTGAAAAACAACCTATTTATTCCTTTGGAATTTTTCATTTTTAAATTATTTTATCTGTTCTTTTTAAGCAATGTCTGTACTAAGAAAAACAATTATAAATTATGTGGGAGGGGAAGACAAAAGAGGTAAGAGTGATTACAAACTGAGGAAAATAGTGATTACAGACTGAGTCATTTATTAAAATGTCTTTCAAAGTTACCACTTCCTTTTCATTCTCACTGTTTGTCTAATCAAATTGGTAATCACCTCATGCTTCCTTTATTGCTGTTAGTAGCTGATTTCCTTGACTCAAAACTGTTGGTTCAAGTCTCTCCTTTTATCTATTTCTCTCTCCATGGCCCCTACCTGCTTAAACAACTTCGGTGAGTACTAATTCTCTGAACCATGTATTTAACACTCTTGTCTAGGAGGAAACATTAAATATTGGGAACTTCGAATATTAGGAATGTTGGGAATATCTTCTAATCTGAAGATTTCTTCAGAGTAGAAACAAGGATTTTTTTTTCTTGTTTCTTACTGAAGTTTCTTACTGAAGTTTCTTATTGAAGGCAATGGTGGATAAAGGCAAATGCAAATGGGCTGACAACAAATCTAAAGGAAGTTTAGGAATTAACTAAAATGGCTTTCATTTTCCATAGCTAGCTTCCATGAGCTAACCCAGATAGAATTTAGGGATTGGTCCGCCTGACTTGAAAACATAGAATGGTGTAGCCATTTATATCATACTGCAGTCCTCAGAGGCCTTTTATAATCTGACTCCATTTTCCTTGTCACATTTTTTCTTGTATTTCCTCAGCATGATTTTTCTGTCCTGATATTGCTGGCTTTTTTTTTATTGTTTCATATTCACATTGAAATAAAATTTAACCTTTAATTTCCCCCAAATTTGATAATTCAAGTGTGACTATTTTACTCTCGAATTTTGTTTTATTTCTCCTGATGTGAGTGTTCACAGTGAGATTTTATTCTGTATGTTCCACTCTCTAGTGATGTTCTACTATGGTCATATGATTATACACGCTTTATCTTTCCCTACTTTTCCTACTTGGCCATTTAGCACCACTCAGCTCATAGCTTGCTCCTCATTGGTCCATTCTATGATCCAGGCACCAAGTACAACAGGAAACTTGGTGCCTGTATAGACCCAACCTGCCTTGTTCTCTAGGCTGTTGGGCTCCGAGGAATCACAGCCAGAGCCAGCCAGTGGTGGAGCAGCAGAATGAGAGACCATTGCACCATCCTGCTGCTGAGGTGGCTTCTGACACTGTGAGGGGTTCCAGTTTCAATATACCATGTGATGGTTCACTAACCTTCTGTTTCCTTTATCCTTATCTAATGTGTCTTTGTTACATCTCTACTCTTTCTAACCTTTGTTTTTGTCCCCTTACCTTTCCCCCCCCTTCCCTCTCAACACTAGAACCTTCATGATATTTGTTGACATCCAGTAAGTTTTGAAAGGATTTTACATTGTTTAACTGTCTGTGATGTGAACGTCCAATATTTATTTTTATTGTTTTGACTTGATTTATGGCATATATTTTTCAATTACCTCCATTTTGTTGAATTGTTGCATTTCTTCTTTCTAACTTTTAAATGTAGGTATTCAACAGGATTTATATTTTAATGATTTAGTTTATTTCTTCAGCATCTTCATATAGTCCAGAAATTTCAAGGAGTGATTTATTTTTTTCTTTTTTCAAATTTTATTTTTATTTATATATTTTTTACATCATTGTACATTTTAAACAATATTTGCTTCACCCCCCACCCCCAGGTGTAGTCCCCATAGTATTTCTTTCACCAGTGCACTGGTGCAAGATCATCACAGTCCCCTGTGCTCCTCCCTCCCTCCCTATGACCGTTCTACCTCCTCCCCTGCAGGATGTCTCTGGTTTATAATTGCTTGTTTTTGTTTTGTTTTGTATTGTTAATTATTTTTTCCCCTGATGTCTTATTTGGTTCCCCTATATTCCTGCTATAAGTGAAATCATCCGATATTTTTCTTTTTCCTTCTGTCTTATTTCACTGAGCATAATTCAAGTTTGACTATTAGATAAGCTCTCTACCAAGATATATCAGCATCATCAGAGTTATAATCAAGAGTCTACATTTTAGAGTATGTTTAAAATAATCAAATTGGACTCATGATGTTCGAGGAAAAACTCACTAGCCGCTTCTCAGTAAGGCTGAGATCCAGTAGTTCGATGAGAATGGAAGTTATTGGAGGCCATCTAGATCTTATCGGATTCACCCTGAAAATAAATCAAGATTTTTTTTTTTATAAAACAGATGAAGAATTGTCAACTCTTGTACCTCCTGCATTCAAGTCCATTACCTATTTTTCTGTGCCCTTTGGTAAATGGTCTTCTCTTTCCACATACCAGACTAGCTGTGAGATTCATTGTTCCCTTCCATAGCCTGCACTGGCATGTCATCTAAGACATATAAGAGAGTATAAGTTAAAACTAAAAGCTTGTCCTCTGCAAAGTATTCCCATCAGAAATCTGTGTATTGTGCCTCCCTGGTGGCCTAGGGGTTAAGTCTCAGTGCCATAACTGCTACAACCTGAGTTCGATCCCCAGCCAGGGAGCTACCCACATGGCACTGCAGACCTCTCCTGTCTCACCTGCTGCTCTCCTCAGCAGTGCATTTCAGTACATCTGCCTGTTCTGCTCCCCACTCTGTCTCTGGTGAACCCTCTCACCTCTCTACATCTTTGGCCTACACCCCAGATCTTGTATGCATAAATAAATAAATCTTTTAAAAAAAGATAAATGTAATATAACTGATAACTTTTAAAACTACTTTTAAATTTCTAAATACACATTTTAACTTTGCCACTGGATCCTTGAGAAAAAACATTATTAGTTATATATTACTAAAGACTAATTTCATAAAAAGTTATGAAACATAAAATGTAGTTATATACCAGGGTTGATGTTCTCAAATATTTTCTTTCTGATTCAGATTTTTACATACAAGACCTGCTTAAAGTTTAAAATAAACATATATAGAGTTTAAAATGAACCTGGCTATAACAAACCATTCTAAATCAGATTCAAGTAGCCTCCATATTGAGGGCAGTTTGTTTACATTCTAATAAAACTGTCATCCAATGCCCTTAAGCTGTGGGAAGTTTGTTTCTCCCCCTCCACCCCCCCCAATTATTTTTATACACCAAATTGTATAAATGACTCATCTGCTTAGTCAAATCTTGTTTACATGAATTGTCTCATTTTTCCCTTTTGAAAAACTCTTCAAAATAAACTTTCACATTATCTTGGATGAAATGTTGTCAATTAATATATTTCTGAACTCCACATACTTATGAGTGTCAGTGAAACCCTTAACCATCACACAACCCTTTCACTTAAGGAAACTTAACTTCCTCTGTCCTCTTCAAATTTAATTTTACCTTTAAAATGATCTTGTCATTCAAAAATGTAATGAAAAAAATGAGATATTTTCTATATTTGAAACATATTCACAAAATCAAATAAACATATTGAAGACCTGACCAAAGGAACAAGTCTCAGAATAGCATTATATCAAATAAACTTAAATCAATCAACCAAAGCAAATTTAAGTAAAATTTTATATGCTATAAAAAGGATAGATAGACTCAGAAGTACTTAAGATCCCTTAATATTCCCTTTTTACTTTCAACATACCCTTCATATCCATTCTCAGTAGTAAAAATTCCTTCAAAAGATGTGCTTCACTTTAGTAGGCCCAGCCTCTTCTCCTACTTTCCTTCAGTCCCTTCTCTCTCTCTTTATAACTCTCATGGCCATTATGACTGCATCATAATAATCACAAAACTTGGAAACCTAGCAACCAAACAGATCACATTGCAAATGGTGGTAGAGCAAGTAACTGAAATGGCAAAGTGAGAGTCATTTTAAATGATAGTGAGGAGTACGAAGTATGGGAATACACATAAATTCATAGTTTTTGCCTGATCACAGATAAAAATCCTAATTATATAGTGTTCTAAGTTTGGAAGAGCAGAGAAGAATTGTTAGATAAAGTACAGGACATTCAGTCAAATTTGAATTTCTGACAGAATTTATTGTAATATAAGTATGTACCTCTATATATGTGTGTGTATATATATATACATATATATACATGTATATTATTATATATATTGATGGCTGGAGACACACTTGTACTAAAATATTATTGTTTATCTCAAATTAAAATTTTTAGTGGAATTTCTTATTTTTATTTACTATATCTAAAAATCCTATATGGAGGTAACATCACAGATTGTAATATTTTACTAACTTGGTTTACAAAATTACACACATATATATATATATATTTATTTATTTTTAAAGATTTATTTATTTATTTATACAAGCACTGGTACAGTCACAAGCGTGGGAGGGTGAGAGAATTCACCAGAACCAGAGCAGGGAGCAGAACAGACAGACCGACAAAATACACTGCTGAGGGGAGCAGCGGGCGTGGCAGGAGAGGTCTGTCGCACCATGTGGGACCCTCGCCAGGGGCCGGGGATCGACAGGTGCTACAGAGGCTGCGGGCAGCTTCGCAGCTCAGCCCTCAACCACTGTACCACCAGGGGAGGCCCTACATATTTATTTTTATCTTTTTTTTTTTGACATTAATGATTAGGTTGTAGTTATTCTTTTTTTTTTTTATAAATTTTATTGTTATATTCCCCATACAATTGCAGCCCCCCCATTCTGACCCCAATCCCTCCCCTCCCGCCCCAGCCCCCCTAAAAGTGTCTCTGGTTCATAGTTTTTTGTTGATTTTGATTTTCACTTTCTTATATTCATTTTCCTGGTCCCTTATTTAAGTTTTCTAGATTCCTGCTATGAGTGAGACCATCCGGTATTTTTCTTCCTACATATTTATTTTTAATACAAAACTTCCTTTACAAAGTTGTGATAAGTTTCATGCCCTTTAACAAAGACTAATACCTGTGCTCAAGTGTTTGCCAGTGACATGGATATTCATTCCTCTTGCTCTTGCTTTTGTGTACCTTCCCATAGAACTTTTTCATCTCTTTCATATTTCCTGATTTTTTTTGGGTGGGGGGGCAACATTAGTTTACAGCACTGTATATGATTTTGGGGAATATGTTTATATCTCCTCAAATGTACGCCACTACACCACACTCACCATCAAAGCACCCATAATACTTCAACGTAGACCATCAGGTTCCTTGTGTTCCCACCCCAATCATCCATGTCCTTGTAGTATCCTCAATTTTGCTAATATTTGTAGAGTTTTTGGTTTAGTTTTGTCAGTTCTTTTTTTTTTTCTATGTTACACTTGAGAGTGAAAACATCTGCTATTTGTGTTTATCCTTCTGACTTTTTTTACTTAGCATAATCCCTTCCAGTTCCATCCATGTTGTTGCAAATGGCAAGAGTTCATCTTTTTTTGTATTAATGGTACTCCATCATGTATGTATATATCACATCTTCTTAATCTACTATTCTGTTGTTGGACACTTAGGTTTTTCCATAACTTGGCTATTATAAATAGTGCTACAATAAACATAGTGAAATGGGTGGACTAGGCAAAAGGGCAACAAGGCAGGAGGCCAGATGGAAGGAATGGTCACCCACCTGCCCAGGCTCTGAGACCAGAGAGCCACCAAAAAGCCCCCAAAGGCCAAAAACCCAAAACCAAGGGCTATAGCTTAACAAAGGACAGTGCCTGATAAGAGGACAGGTCACTGTCTGTGGTCACCTGCACACATAATTGCAAGAAACTTCAGGCTCCAGGAACAACCACCCTGGGATTTATTTTACAAATAGCTTACTGTATCCACAAGTGGCTGTCTATCTCACCCAGATAGTATAAGTGATGATCACCACTTGTCACCAGGTGTGCTGGACAGCATTGGCCAGTAGTGATGGTCACCACTGGACCTTCAGAGGTGGTGTCGGAGACACTCCTGTTAACAGCTCTTTGTGAGTTGTTGGGTTACACCAACAACAAACAGCTGTTTGAGACACCAGGCCCAGGGCCTTTGGTGCTCCTCTGGCCCGGTCTCTGACAGAGGTCATTGGCTTCTCTTCCCTCCTTGGAGGTCAGCTACTGGATACTTCTTTTCCTCTTTCTTTGGAGGCCAGGAATGGAGTCTTCCCCTTCTTTCTCCTTCCTCTAGAGGCTGGAACCATCTTCTTTTCTTCAGGGGCTGGTGTTATTTCTGGCTTGTGTCCTCTCTCCTCAGCTCCCTCCGTCTCTGGCTTATATCCTCTTTCAGGGTGCCCCACCCACAAGTCTGATTGGACTATTTTTCAATCCTGTGGCTGATTGAACCATTTGCCAATCAGCTCATAGCACCTGATTGGTCCATTCCATAATAGAGGAAATACGATGTTACATAAAATGGCTCTGAGGAGCAACTGCCACAACAGACTCGTGGTGGTGAAGCAGCAGAGTGAAAGAACACCAACTGCTCCTGCCAGCCCCCACTACTGAGGTAGCTGGGTCCTGGTAACAAAAGGCTGATTGGACCATTTAGCACCAATCCAGCTCATAGCTTGCACCTGATTGGTCAATTCCACAATCCAGGAAGTACACTGTTACATACATAAAAGGTCTCTGAGGAGCAACTGCTACAACTGACTTGTGGTGGTGCAGCAGGGTGAAAGAACACCACTGTTCCGGGAAGCTCCCACATCTGAAGCAGCTAGGTTCTGGTAACAATAGGAATACATATATCCCTTTGAATTAGTGCTTCCGTTTCTTCAGGTAGATATCTAAGAGTTAAATTGCTGGATCATATGGGAAATATATTTGTAATATTTTGAAGAATTTCCATTACGTTTTCCATAGTATAGTTCCACCAACACCAAAGCACCCATAATTTTCCACCATAGTCCATTTAGTTCTCCCTTCCCCATTTTCTCTCCTCCCCATCTCCTATCCCATGCTTCTCCCTTCCTGGATACCTCAGATCTATGGTCAACTTTCACGGTTCAATTTTAAAGTTTGTCTTTGTCTAATCCTTCATTTGATTTCTTATTTTCTACATACAAATAAAACCATCCAGTATTTATCTATCTCCTTCTGGCTTGCTTCACTTAGGATAACCTCTTCCAGTTTCACCCACGTTCCTGCAAATGGTATGAATTTTTCCCTTTTTTTTCACAAAGTATTATCCCATTATGTGTACATACCACATCTTCTTGGTCCACTCATCTGCTTTAGGGCATTTAGGTTGTTTCCATATCATGACAATTCTAAATAGTGCTATTATAAATACGGGAGTGTGATTTTTCTTTCAAATTATTGTTTTTGTGTTATTTGGATAGATACATAGGAGAGAAATTGCTAGGTCTTATGTCAGATCTGATTTTCGTATTTTGAGAAACCCCTGCACTTTTTTTCTATAGGGCCTTGACCAATCTACATTCCCACCAACAGTATAAGAGGGTTCCTTTTTGTTTACACCCTCACCAGCACTTGTTTCTGTTTTTTGTTTTTCATATGGGCAATTTTCACAGGTGTGAGGTGGTGTCTCATTGTGGTTTGATTCACATTTGCTTGATAAGTGATGATGAACATCTTTTCATTTGAAAAGAATGTTTCAGATGGCATGTTTTCCATCTGCATGCTTTCTTTAGAGAAGTGCTTAATTATCTCTTCTGTTCATTTTATTTATTGGACTATTTTCTTTTTGTTGAATTGTATGAGGACTTTAAAAATCTTTCATATCTGTCCCTTGTTTGATGTGCGGTGTGCAAATATTTTCACCCGTTCTTTAGGATGTTTCTTCATTTTGGTTATGTCTTTTTCGCAGCACAGAACCATTATAATTGGATATAGTTCCAGTTGTTTATTTTCTCATTTGATTTCCATGCAGGTTGAGAAGAATCTACAAAATGTTCTTGAAGTTTCTGCCATTGAGTGTTTTGCCTGATTTCTTCTGTGTATTTTATGGTTTCAGTTCTTACATCCAAGTCTTTTATCTATTTTAAGTTGATTTTCAATTAAAGCATGAGATAGTGATCTAATTATATCTGTTGCATGTGGTAGCTTAATTTTCCCAACACCACTTATTGAAGAGAGTTTCCTTTTTCCAGTCTATATACTTCATTCATCAGATGATATTTGTTCATAAATGTGTGGTTTTATTTTGGGCTCTCAACTCTATTCCATTGGTCTGTGTGTCTGTTTTTGTTCCAATACCATGCTGTTTTAATTATTATGGCTTTATGGTATATTTTTCAAACTGTAAGTGTGATACATCCACTTTTTCCTTTTTCACTCAGGATCACATTGGTTAATTCAGTCTTTTGTGTTTCCATATGGATTTGGGTAATATTTGTTCTATTTCATTTAGATTTGCCATTGGGATTTCTACTGAGATTACATTTAATCTGTATATTGCTTTGGGAATGATGGCAATTTTGATGATGTTGATCCTTCCTACACATCGGCAGAGAATATATTTTCATTTCTTTGTGTCTACTATTTCTTTAACAATGTTTTATAGTAGTCTTTTTTGTATAGGTCCTTCACTTTTTTTGTTAGGTTTCCTGGTAGGTATTCACTTTTTTTTTTTTTGCTTACAGTGTAAATTACTAATTATTTCTAATTCTAATTACTCCATTATTTCTTCTTTGTGTTCATGTTTTGCATGTAAGAAGGCAACTGAGTTTTGCATGATGGTTTTGTAGCTTGACACTTTGTTGAACTGGTTTATTGTTTTAGTTAGTTTTTCTGTGGAGTGTCTGGGGTTGTCTATGTATATTATCGTATCACCTGAAAGTAATTATCGCTTTACTTTTTCATTCCCAATTTGGATTCAATTTAATAGCTTACCCTTTCCTAATTGCTGTAGCTGTGACTTCTAATACTATGTTGAGTAGTAGTGATGAAAAAGGACATCCTTGTCTTGAACCAGATCTTTTTGGAGAAGCTTTCAGTTTTTCAACATTGAGAATGATATTATTTGTTGTTTTGTAATATATGCCTTTTATTATGTTAAAGTATGTTCCATTTATCCCCAGTTTCTCAAGGGTTTTCATCATAAATGGATGCTGAATCTACTCAAATGCTCTCTCAGTAGCAATTTATATGATTAAATGGCTTTTATTTTTCTTTTGTTGATGTAGTAAATTATGTTGATTGATTTTTGGGTGTGAACTATCTTTGTGTTCCTGGTTTAAATCCCACTTGGACATGTTGCACAATCTTTTTAATGCATTGTTGGATTCAGTTTGTTAAGTTTTTATTAAGGATTTTTATATCTGTGTTCATTAGAGAGATTAATGTCTAGTTTTTTTTTTTTTATTTGTGTTGCCCTTATTTGGTTTTGGTATTACTGTAATGTTGGCCTCATAAAATGTGTGTGGAAGTCCCCCTTCTTTCAATATTTTTTGAAAGAGTTTGAGTAAGATGGGTATTAGTTCATGTTTGAAAATTTGGAAGAACCTGCATGTAAAGCCATCTGGTTCTGGATTTCAGTTTTCTTGGAGAGTTTTTATTACTGTTGCTTCTGATTAGTTCATCAGGTTTTCTACTATGGCCCTTTTCAGTTTTGGATGAGTGTATAGTCCTAAAAGCTGTCCATATCATCTAGGTTTTTGAATTTGTTTGTATAAAAGTGTTCATAGTAATCTCTTATTATACTCTTATTTTCTGCTTCATTCTGATTCTACTTATTTGAGTTTTCTACCTGTTTTTCTCAGTTAGCCTAGCCATAAGTTTGTTGATTTTGTTGATTTTTTTCAGAGAAACAACTTTTGATATTGATCTTTTAAACTGTCTTTTTTATTTATATTTCATTTTTTCCCCTGTTCTAATTATTATTTCCTTCCTTCTACTAGTTTTTGTATTTTCTTTTCCTTCTTTTTATATTTCCTTGAGATGAGAGATAATGTTGTTCATTTGAACTCTTTATAGTGTCCTAATGTGGACCTGTATTGCTATATACTTCCTTTTTAGTACTACTTTTGCTGTGCTCCATGGCTTCTGGATGGTTGTATCCTCAATATCATTTGTCTCAAGGTATTTTTGATTTCTTCCTTGATTTCCTCAATAACCCAGTACAGATATTATCACCACATATTAGAGTATTTCTTTGTTTTATTTTTGTAGTTGAATTCTAGTTCAGTAACTTTATGGTTAGAAAAGATACTTGGTATGATTTCAATCTTTATGAATTTGTTGATTCCTGTCTTTTGACTCAGTATGCCTTCTATCCTGGAGAATGACACATGCCCACTTAAAAAATGTGTATTGGGCTTTTGGTGTTTTCTATGTTTTGGGAAATTGTGTCCTTATTTTCTGTCCCATTGATCTGTCCACTGATGAGAGTAGGATGTTGAAGTCTCCAACCACATAAATTATTTTCTCCTATGTTTGTTTTCAGATTTGATATCAATTGTCTGGGTTATTTTGGTGCTCCTTCATTTGGTGAGTATGTTTCACTGAAGAGTGCTATGTCTTCCTTCTGTATTGTTCCCTTAACCATTATATAGTGTCTATGCTGTCTCTTTTGCCTTTTTAAGCTGGAAGTCTATGTTATCTGATGTAAGTATGGCTGTCCCTGCTTTCCTTTGGGTGCCACTTACTTATAGAATTGTTTCCATTACTTTACTTTCAGGCTAAGTTAATCCTGGTACTTAGGTATATTTCTTAGAGGCAGCAGAATGTTGGATTTTGTTTCCTAATTCAACTAGATACTCAGTGCCTTTTAACTGGTTATTACAGCCCATTGACATTTAGAGTAATTATTGATATATGAAGATCTGCTACTACCATTATTTTCCTTTGCTTTGTGGTTGTATTTGTTCAGTTCTTTGTGTTTATTCTTCTATTTAAATACTAGAGCTGGGCCTCCCCTGGTGGCACAGTGATGGAGCACTGGGCTGCAAAGCTGCCCACAGCCACTGCAGCGCAGGTTCAATCCCTGGCCTCCAGCGAGTGTCCCACATGGAGCGCAGACCTCTCCTGCCATGCCCGCTGCTCCCCTCAGCAGTGTATTTCGTCAGTCTGCCTGTTCTGTTCCCCACTCTGTCTCTGGTGAATTCTCTCACCTTCCCATGCTTCTGACTATACCCAGTGCTTGTGTAAACAAATAAATAAATCTTAAAAAAAAAAAACTTTAAAAAAAAAGAAATACTAGAGCTCCTTTTAATATTTCTTGTAGGGGGTGTTTAGTGTGTGCAAACTTGCTAAGGTTCTGTTTGTCTGAGAAGACCTTTATTTCTTCATTGTATCTGAAGAAGAAACCTCAGATAGAGTATTCTTGGCTGGAAGTTTTTATCTTGGAGTGTTGGGAATATGTCTCTACCTTCTATCATTGCTTTTAGTGTTTCTTCAGAGAAGTCTGATGTTAGTTTAGCCTAATCAAGTTTCCTTTACATGTGATCTGGTTTTCTCTCATGTCCATTCCATTTTTTTTAAATTACCCTAGCTACAGCCTTGTCAACTTTGCTTATCTTTTCAAAGAACAAAGCTTTTGTTGTTGTTGATCTTTTTTTTTTTTTTTTACTATTTCTCTGTTTCTATATTGTTAATTTCTGCTCTAATTTTTTTTTTATTATTTTCATCTTTCTGGTGGGTTTTTGTTTCCTTGTGCTTCTTTTTCTAATTCGTATGTTTTATTGTTTTATTTTTGTGTAGTATGTGAGATTATCGATTTGAGATCTTTCTTTTTTTCTTGATATAGTCCTGTATTTCAAGTACTTTATGATTTTGGACCATATGTCCAAATCTTTAATCCATTTTGAATTAATTATTGTGTGTAGATATAGCTATGGATCTTGTCTCTTTTTTTGCATGTGGTTATTCATATTTCCCAGCACAATTTATTAAGTAGATTATTTTCTACTTTGTATAGCCATGAGTCCATTGACAAAGATTAACTGCCCATATTTTTGTGGTTTTATCTCTGGGTTTTCTATTATATTCTATTGGTCTGAGTATCTGTTCTACTACCACACTGCTTTGAATACCATTGCTGTGTAATAGGGTTTGAAGTCTAAAAGTGTGATGCCTCAGGTTTTCTTCATTTATCTCAGAATTGCTTCAGCTATTCAGGGCCCTTTTATTTTGGTTCCATATACATATTATCATTGTTCAATTTCCTTGAAAAAACTCATTAGGATTTTGATAGGTACAACATTGAATCTGTAAATTGCTTTAATAGGAACATTTTATGAGCACAGGATAGCTTTCTACTTCTTTGTGTCATCTTTTATTACCCTTATAGTTTTCAATATATAGATCCTTCACCTTTGTTAAGTTTATGCCCATGTATTTTGTATTTTATTCATTTTGGTGTGATTGTAAATGTTTTTGTTTTATTTATTTCCCTTTCTTCTGACACATTGTTTACAAATAGAAGTGCAATTGACTTTTGTGTATTGATTTTGAATCCTGCCATTTTACAGTATTCCTTTTTTAATTTCTATTGCTTTTTTGGTAAAATTTTTTTGGTTCTCTATGGGTATATTGTCATGTGATGTGCAAATAGTGCAAATATTGACAATTACACTTCTTTTCCAGTTTGCATTCACATTATACCTTATTCTTGCCTAATTGTTTCTGTTATGTCTTCCAATAATGTGTTGAATAATAGTGGTGACAGTGGACATTCATGTATTTTTTCTGATCTTATTGGAAATGCTTTCAGGTATTCACCATTGAGTTTTTTGTTGGCAGTGGGTTTATCATATATGCCTTAAATACACATATAATGTTTAAATAAGTTCCATTTACTACAATATTATTGACTACATTTATCATAAATGGATGTTGAATCTTGTCCAATGATATTTTGGTATCATTTGAAATGATCGTGTTACTTTTATCTTCTTTTTAGTCAGTCTGGTGAATGAAAATGATAGTTTTACATATATTGAACCAGTCTTGCTTTCTCTAGATGAAACCTCCCTCACTATGGTGGAAGATTCTTTTAATATATTGTTGTATTCAGTTTCCTAAGATTTTGTTGAGGCCTTTGCATGTACACTCATTATGGACCTTGGTTTATAATTTTAATTTTTCATACTGTCTGTTTTGTTGTGTAATTAGGTTACTATTGGCCTCAAAAAATATCGTAGGTAGTTTTCTTCCCTCTTTGATGTTTAAAAAGAGTTTGATGTTGGCGAGGTTGTGGAGGAAAAGGAACTCTCCTGCATTGCTGGTGGGAGTGCAAACTGGTCCAACCACTATGGAGAGCTGTGTAGAGATTTCTTGACCTACTAAACATAGAGCTTCCATTTGATCCAGCAATTCCACTCCTAGGTATTTACCCAAATGACACAGAAACATTAATTCCAAAGGACACCTGCATCTCTATGTTTATAGCAGCACTATTTACAATAGCTAAGCTTTGGAAACAACCCAAATGCCCAAAAACAGATGACTGGATCAAGAAGATGTGGTACATATACACAATGGAATATTATTCAGCAATCAAAAAAGATAAACACATGCAATTTGCAGCAACATGGATGGAGCTAGAAGGGATCATGCTCAGCGAAATAAGTCAGAAAGAAAAAGAAAAATACTCAAAAACCCCTCTTAGTTTCACTTATCTTTTGCACTATCTTTTTGTTTAATATTTCATTTATTTCTGCTTTTATTTTATTTTTAATACAAAGTAAAAATCAAAATCAACAAGCAACTATAAACCAGAGACACACTACGGGGGTGAGGGGAGGGAAGGGGAGAGGAAGGACTAGGGTCAAAATAAGGGGTGGTGCAATTGTATGGGGAATATAATCAAAATGATAGTGCATACATTGTGCAAAGATGAAAAAAAAGTAAGAATTATATATAATAAAATATTAATATAAAAAAGAGTTTGAGTAGGTTAGTTATATCCTCTTTGAATATTTGGCAGAATTCTGTGGAGAAACTCTGGTATGGGATTTTTATTGTAAGATAGGGTTTTTATTACACTTTTAATTTCTGCTCTTGTGATCAGGCTGTTCAAGCTATTTCATCTTGATTCAGTCTTGAAATGTTGTATGTATCAATCTTAAATTTTATCATTTCTTCTAGGTTATCTAGGTTGTTTGCATAGAGATGTTTGTTCTAGGTTCTTAAGATCTCATGTATTCTGTGGCATCTGTTGTAATTTTTGTCTTTTTCATTTCTGATTCTATTTATTTAGGTTTTCTCTCTACTTTTTTCATAAACCTAGTTAAGGGTTTACCAATTTGGTTTATTTACACAAAAACCCCTCTTAGTTTCACTTATCTTTTGCACTATCTTTTTATTTAATATTTCATTTATTTCTGCTTTTATTTTTATTATTTGTTTCCTTCCTGGATTTTGTATACCTTTGTTTTCCCTTTGTAATTCCAGCTGCAGAGTTTGATTGTTTATTTGAATTTTTTTCTTCTATGTTTTATACACGAGTGTATTGTTATAAAGTTCCACATAGTATGACTTTTAGAGCATTTCATAGGGTCTTGTACCTTGTCTCTCCATTATTATTAGTTTCCACATACTTTTTGATATTTCTTGGATTTCTTCATTGACCCAGGAGTTGTTCTGAAGCATATTGTTTAGTCTCCATGTATCTTGATTTATTCCAGGATTTTTCTTTTTGGCAGTTAACTTCTAGTTTTATATCCTTATGATCTGTGAAGATGCTTTATATAATTTTTATTTTCATATATTTTCTGAGACATGTTTTATGTCCCAGTACATTATCCATTCTTGAGAATGTTACATGTGCACTTTAGAAAAAAGCATATTCATGTCTTATGGGATACAAAGTTCTATAAGTGCCCATTAATTACATCTGGTCCAACACTATTTAAGGCTCTTATTTCTTTATTAATTACCTGTATGGATGAAATATCCCTTTGTATCAGTGGTGTGTTTAGGTCTCCAATTATAATTGTATATTTACCAATGTATTTTTTACATCTGTTAATAGTTGCTTTATATAACTGGGTTTCCCTGTGTTAGATGCATACATATTAATAAGATAAATTTTCATGATGAATTTCCCTTGATCATTATAGAGTGTCCATCTTTGTTCCTAATTACCTTTTTAAGCTGAAAGTCTAGTTTTTTTTTTTTTTTTAAGATTTATTTATTTATACACGATCTGGGGTACAGACCAGAGGCGCGGGAGGGTGAGAGAATTCATCAGAGACAGAGCGGGGAGCAGAACAGGCAGACAGACCAAAAACACTGTTGAGGAGAGCAGCGGGCAAGACAGGAGAGGTCTGCCGCTCCATGTAGGTATCTCCCTGGCCAGCCGGGAATTGAACACGTGCTGCAGAGGCTGCAGACAGCTTCACACAGCTGTGCTCAAACCGCTGCGCCACCGGGGAGACAGAAGCTGAAAGTCTTGTTTATCTGATATTAGAATTGCAATTTCTGCTTTTCTTTTCAGATTTTTGTATGTAAGATCTTGCTCCAACCTTTTACTTTAGTTTGCTTTTGTCTTTCAGTATTGAAAGGTCATTTGTACACAGAGTATAGACAGCTGAAACTTTTTTCAACCACTTTATCAGCCGATACTTTGTAAATTGCTGAGTTCAGGCCCTTCACATTTAGGGTGATTATTGCTGTCATTTTGCATTTAGAAATTTGGGTGTTCTCTCTGCTCCCTGGATATCCATATTTAATTCATTCCTTAGGTTTTGGAAATTCTCAGTTATTATTTCTTTGAATAGGGTCTCTGCTCCCTTCTATCTCTTTCCTCTTTCGGGAACACCATTACGTTTTCCTTCCTAATTCCCCTTGTAATTCTTGTAGTATTTCCTCATTTTTCATATACCTTATTTCTCTCTCTTTTTCTAATTGGATTATGTGTTCATTTCTTCATTTGAGTATTCTGTTTCTGAAATTCTTTCTTCTGTCCGTTCAATTCTATTGAAGTGGTTTTTATATTTGTCTTCATTTTATTCAGAGCTTATTTTTGTGTTCTATTAATAGTGTCAGTCTCCTTGGGGATGAATTATCTTTGGTCCTAGATCTCATTTCTAAGATCTCTCACCTGCCTATCTACCTTTGACTGACCTTCTAGTAGCTCATATAGCATTTTTAATATTGTTTTTCAAAATTTTTGTCTGTTAAGTGCGCTATTTCTGTATGCTTTATAATTGCTCCTTCTGTTCTTCTTTTTTTTTTTTAAGATTTATTTATTTATTTATACAAGTACTGGGTACAGTCAGATGCGCGGGAGGGTGAGAGAATTCACCTGAGCCAGAGCGGAAAACAGAACAGGCAGAACGACGAAGTACACTACTGAGGGGAGCAGCGGGCGGCAGGAGAGGTCTGCGTGCCATGTGGGACCCTCGCCGGTGGCTGGGTATCGAACTGGAGCTGCAGAGGCTGTGGGCAGTTTCACAACCCAGCTCTCAACGCTACGCCACCAGGGGAGGGCCGCACTCTTGTCAATTTTGAAGAGTCCACGAAAGCATCAATTTATCTTAACCACCGAGGAGGTCCTTCTGTTCTCTTTTTACTTATCCAATTTGTGCTCCAATGTTATTTGATTCCTAGGCATATGTGTTCCTTATTTACTTTTTTTTGTGGTTAGAGCACTCTAGGTTTAGTTTTGCTTGTTTGTTTTCTTAGTTTACCTTGGCGCAATATGGGGGCAGGAAGAAGTCTGCATCTTAAATACTCATTCTCAGTTTGAGCAGTAAAGTGGTTACCTCTGTCTCCCCTCCTTTCTATCTACAGCAAGCTCTGATTGGTGTTTTCATTGACTTAACTTCCCATCCCTCCTTCCTGCTGCTCATTCCTGCTGCATATTGTGATCTATGAAGCTTGATTCTTCCGTTAAAGGGAGCTAGCTCTGGTCTACAGGGCTGACATTTTGGGAATCACTTGGACTTGGCAGACAGGAGAGCCTGAGCATATTTCCCACTGTCCAGCTATATCTTCAAGCCACTCTTACCACTGCTGTGCCACTTCTGAAGGATCTCAGAGGCTGCCAGCTCTGCATACTATTTGATACTTACCAAGGGGTCACTATTTTATGTCATCAGTCCTTCTATCTGTCATTGGCTGGCAAAGGCACAGAACCTGGCTCAGCCTGGAAGATCTTTTATCTCTTTTGGGAGGGGAAAGAAGGGCATTTCCTTGTCCACACCAGTCATGGAGTTCCAAATATCCTGGATCTTACCTACATGAACAAATTTCCTCCAGGGAAATTCACCATGTGCTATAATGCTTTGTTTTTTCCCTGTATATCTCACTCCCCGCCCATTGTACTGGCTGAGCATCTACCCTCTGAGTCATATTCTACTTAGTTTCCTCCCAATTCTTTGCCTCAGCAGTCACCAACCTTAATTTTAGTTTTCGATTGGAATATCAAGGGACTCTATCGGGGATCTTCTGAGTTTTGTTTTGAGCAAAAATCTTATTGCATTATGTTGTTCCAGAATCTATTTTCTAGAACTTAGACATGTGACAACATTTGATGTCAAGTGAACCATTCCTGAATGTCAATAAGAAGCTTAGATATTTAACATGTCTGTGAGGCAGCCATGCCATAGCTGCTGCATAGCTTTCTATATTAACTATATATGTGAAAAATAGTTTTAAGAATTTTTCGTATTTAAGCACTTTTGAGAGGTTAACTTGTGAAACCTAACACCTATTTAAGGGAAATAAATAACTGTACCTTCATTTTTCCATAACAGTAAATACTGTCAAACAATTCATGATACTAAATGCAAACTTGGATATTTGAACTGAATTGCTGGTGGATGTAGTTATAATTCATGCCAGAAATAAAAACTTGAAGCAGAAAATTACAGAACCTTGTAATGGACAGCAATGTTTTTGCTCTTAGCTACCTAGTTCACAAACTAACATATATTTCTTCACATGTGCTATGCTTACCTTGTCACTTTTTGTTTACCAGCTCTTGCTTAGAATAATTCACATCTTTTCAGTTATTCCAGTAAGTACTGTAAAACTTAAAAGCATTGTAAGAAAGTATTTTCATATTGTAAATCACAGTTAAACTTTGTTCATAAGAAAGCTTTTCCATAAAAATTATTGGAAGTAAAGGTTAAGTTAATAAGATAGAATTTGGAGAAGGGAAAAGATAGTAACCAAAGTACATGATATAAAAAGCAAAGCTCAATTAAGATATGGAATGACTGAAGTATAATTTTGAATAGATAGAATGTCATTACCAGATTTAAAAATACAACTTCCCTGAGCTAATAGATGTTATAAATAGAAAATCATTAGTCAAATTAATTCATCATTGTTATTTGATAGTTCAATAAGTTATTTTATGTAAGCAATATGAACTGATAAAAAAATAATTCTAATATTAAGAAGCAGAGTTATTTGAATCCAGTAAGTTGAAAAGTACTTAATAATTAATATATAATATATATATATAATGCAAGTTGGCTCTCTAGTTTCTTCATCTTTTTGTCATTAAAACGTTGAATGACAATAAGCTGGCAAGTATATTAGGTCACCATCGAATTGTGATTCACTCAAAACATGATTAAGAAATAAATACAAATCATGTAATATTTCCAATTCTGATTGCCTTGGGGGGAAAACCTGTACTTTAGATCAGCATGCAACAATTTTGAATATTAAGAAAGGAAATAAAATGAAGTTTCAGCAGAGATGGGAAAATACAAATCATCCCGAAGTTAGTTTTCTGCTGCATTGTGTTTTTCCTTATATACATCAATATAATGAAAAAATATTCCTCTATCAATATAGATTAATAATGCAGTATTCTGTTTCTCATTGTGACCTTTACCACAAAACTTTTTTTTTAATAGCAGACTGTGGGAGGAAATATTTTCTTAGTTTTTATATATTTTTAATAAATTGATTTATCTATTTTTAACTGAGCTAATATTTGGGGTACCCCCATCAAGTATTACCACCATACTGCATCCAAAATCAACTCACCCATATTCCACCACCATAGAATATTCTGCTTCCTTCCCTCTTTGTCCTTACCCTTCCCCCAAGCTTTCCTCCACTTGTTGTTTCAGTTCTGTAATCAGCTATCACGGCTTAATTTTTCAGTTTGTCTTTATCTGATTACTGATTTAGTTATTTTATAATCCACATATCAGTGACACCACACAGTATTTGTCTTGTTCCTTCTGACTTATTCCATTTAGCATTATCCCTTCAAGCTCCATCCATGATGCCGCAAAAGGAACCAGTTTATGTTTTTGGTCGCTGAGTAGCATTCCATCATGTATATATACCACATCTTCTGGGATCCACTCATTTCTTTCCTGGGGCATTTAAGCTGTTTACAAAGTTTAACTATAGTAAATAGCACTACAATAAACATCGGAGTGATAGTTTCCTTTTGAATTAGTGTTTTTGAATTTTTTTGTAGCAATGCCTAGGTGTGTAATTACTGGGTCGAATGGCAGAATCATGTGAACGTTTTCAGACACCTCCATGCTTGTTTCCATAGGGGCTGGGCAAGTTTGCATTCCCACCAGCAGTGTAGGATGGTTCTCTTTTCTCCCCATCCTTGCCAGCACTTGTTGTTTCTGGTCTTTTATTTAGCCATTTTTTCAGGTGTGAGATGGCACCTCATTGTAGTCTTGATTTGCATTTGTTTAACAATAAGTGATTGTGAAAATTTTTTAAAAAATCATATGCCTGTTGGCCATTTGAATGTCTTCTTTGAAGAAGTCTCTTTAGTTCTTTCGCCCATCTTTTGATTGCCCATCTTTTGATTGCCCATCTATTGTTTTTGTAGTTGTATGAGTTCTTCACATATCTTTGATATCAGTCCTTTGGCAGATATATGGTGTGCAATATATTCCCCCATTCGGTAGGGTGTCTTTACATTTTAGTTATGGATTTTTTGATGAAGGTATTTGTTTTATTTTTTTTTTTAAGATTTACTTTTATTTATTCATACATGCAAGAGCTGGGGTGTAGGTTAGAAGTGCAGGGGATGAGAGGATTCACAAAAGCCAGAGTGGGAAGCAGAACAGGCAGATCTACTGAAACACACTGCTGAGGGGAGCAGGAGGTGAGACAGGACAGGTCTGCTGTGCCATGTGGGTAGCTCCCCGGCCAGGTGAAGTGGCTGGCTATATAGCTTGATAGCACTGACACTTTAACTCTTGCACCACCAGGAAGGCCCTAAGTTATTTGTTTTCTTTTTGTTGAGTTGTATACATTCTTTTGTATTGATCCACAGATTATTTTTGGTATAGATTTCCAACCTACAATATAGACCTGCCACCAACCGTTTTTTGAAGTCCTGTGCCCTTCAGAACCAATGCAGTTTTGGTTTCCCTGACATAATAAAATACATTATCTTACTTCTTTATAAAAATCTTTCATTTAATGGTTAAACCAAAATATAAGAAAAAAAAAACTATAGTTAATATATAACTAGACAGGCTTCTAAATGCTGGAACTACATATTATTAGCTACTTTACTAGTAGTATGTGGTCTCTTCACAAAATCTCAAAGCTTGGAATTAGTAAAAAATGTCTTCTTCAGACAAGTGTCTATGTGTTTTAACCATTTTTTAAATTGTATGTCCTGATTTTTGAATTTTTGTAGGGTTTTATAAGTACTTCATGTATTTTGAAAATTAAACCATTGTCAGATATGTGATGTGCAAATAACTTCTCCCAGCCTGTAAATACTTTTTTCCCTCAGTTTTTCAAAATTTCACTTGTTTTCAAATTTGGACTCTTTTGTCTTTTTCTTTTTTTTCCCCCTTCTGGCTTGATTTTATATATTTATTTTTTCATCTTTTTAATTTTTTTTAAAATTTTTTACATCATTGTTCATTTTTAAACAATATTTGCTTCCCCCCACCCCCTCAGGTGTAGTCCTCATAGAGTTTCCTTCACCAATGCACCCGTGCACCATCACCTCAGTCCCCTGTGCTCCTCCCTCCCTCCCTTTGATCCCTCTCCCTCCTCCTCCCCTGCAGTATGTCTCTGATTTATAATTTTCCGTTTTTGCTTTGTTGTGTTTGTACTATTACTTTTTCACACTGATGTCTTATTGGGTTCCCCTATATTCTTGCTATAAGTGAAACCATCCGATATTTTTCTTTTTCCTCCTGGCTTATTTCACTAAGCATAATTCCTTCTAGTTCCATCTGCATTGCAGTGAATGGCATGAGTTTATCTTTTTTGATTGCTGAATAATATTCCTTGTGTATATATGCCACATTTTCTTGATCCAGTCATCTTTTTTTGGGCATTTGGGTTGTTTCAAGGTTTTGTCTTTTGTCTTTTTCATTCCTAATTGTTTTGGCTAAGACTTCCAATATTATGCTGAGCAGTAGTGAAGACTGTAGAATCCCTGACTTGTTCCTGATGTGAGTGGAGATGCCTTCAGCTTTCAACCATTGAGTATGATATTGCCTGTGGGTTTGTCATAGATGGTTGCTATAATGTTTAGATAACTTTCATTTATTCCCATTTCATGGAGTCTTTTTGTCATAAATTTGTGCTGAATCTTATAAATATTTATTGTTGGCATCTATTGAGATGATCATGTGATTTTTATCTCCCTTTTTGTTGATCTAGTGAACATCATTGATTGATATGTATATGTTGAACTAAGCTTAAATCCATGGGATGAAGTCTTTTAATATGTCACTATTTGGTTTGCTAGGAGTTTGTTGAGCATTTTTGCATCTATGTTCATCTGAGATATTGGTCTATAATTTTCTTTTGTTGTAATGTCTTTGGTTTTGGGATCAGGGTAATGTTGGCCTCATAGAATGTGTTGGGGAATTTTCTCCCTCTTAGATATTTTTTTGAAGGATTTGAACAGGATAGATATTAGATCTTTTTTGAAGGTTTGTTAGAATTCACAAGACAAGCCATTTTGTTCTTGGCTTTTGTTTTTAGGGTGAACCTTTGTTACTTTTTCAATTTCCACACTTGTGATTGGAATGTTTAAGCTGTCTGTTTTATCTTGATTCAATATTGGGAGGTTGTATGAGACTAAAAATGTGTCCGTTTTTCTATGTTGTCCAATTTGTTTGCATAGGGATATTTGTAATAGTTTCTTGTGACCCTATGTATTTGTGCAGTATCTGTTGTAACTCTACCTCTTTCATTTCTGATTCTATTAATTTGGGTTTTCTCTCTTTTGCATAAACCTAGGTTAGGGCTTGTGAATTTTGTTTATTTTTTTCAAGGAAACCACTCTTGGTTTCACTGATCTTTTCAACTGTCTTTTTGTTTTCTATTTCATTTATTTCTTCTTAAAGTGTTGTTGTTTCTTATAATTTACTGACTCTGAATGCTTTTGTTCTTTTTGTCTAGTTCCTTCACCTTCAGAGCTTATTTTAGAGATCTCTCTCTCTCTCGCCGCCCCACCCCCCCAACTCTCGTACTTTAATATGGGCCTCTATTGCTGTGAAATTCCCACATAGTACTGCTTTAGAGCATCTCTATGGTCTGGTAGTTTGTCTTCCATTTTTATTAGTCTTGAGATACTTTTTGATCTCTTCCTTGAGTTCTTCATTTACTAAGAAGTAATTCAGAAGCATTTCATTTAGTCTCCATATATTTTAGTTTATTCCAGGATTCTTTTTGTGGTTAATTTCTAGTTTTACAGCACTGCTGTCTGTGAAGATGCTTGCTATAATTTCTATTTTAATATGTTTTCTGAAACATGATTTGTGTCCCAGTATATGATCTGTTCTTCAGAATGATCCATGTGCACTTTAGGAGAACATGTATTAATTTCTTTTGGAAAGAAAGCTCTTTAAAAGTACATCAAATTCATCTGGTCAAATACTTCATTTAAGGCCATTTTGTTTGTTTTCTGCCGGGATGATCATCACTTTGTGTGTGGTATGTTGAAGTTTCTGATAATAATTATAATTTTGTTGATATGTTGTTTTAGGTCTATAAATAGTAGCTTTATGTGACTGGTTGCCCCTGTTTTAGGTGCATAAATGTTAATTACAATTATATGTTCTTGGTGAATTTTTCTTTTGATCATTATACAGTGTTCATATTTGGTCCTGATTACCTTTTTCAGTTGAAAGTATATTTCATCTGATATAAGAATAGCAATTCTTCCTTTTCTTGGTGAGTCATTAGCATGTATGACCTTGTTTCAACTGTCTGTTTTTGTTTTTTGTCTTTTGGTTTTATATAGGTCTCTTGTATGCAAAATATAGAATGCTGAGACTTTTCAATCTACTTTTTGTGTTTTTGTCTTTTGATTAGTTAATGTAGATTATTCACATTTAGTGTGATTATATATATATATGGTGTTCATTATCAGACATTTTGGTTGTCTTTTTCTGTTTTTCTTTTTTATTTGTTTCTATGTGTGCTTTCTGTATAGTTTTCCTTAGTAATGCTATCAATGTCTTGTTTCTTCACTATGGGCTTCTATTCTAGATTTATGTTTAGTGGTTACCATGAGGATTTTTCTTAAATTCCTATGACTTAAACATTTTATGAACTGTCATCTACTCTCCAACATTTAACTATATAGGGTCTGTACATTTCTTCCATTATTGTTTTTTTTTTTTTTTTTTGTGGGACCCTCACCGGCAGCCGGGGAATAAACCAGCACTGCAGAGGCTGCGGGCAGACTTGCAGCCCAGTGCTCAACCGCTGCGCCACCAGGGGAGGCCCTATTTTACATATGTTTTTATATCATTTTTCATTTTTGTGCAATGTATGCTTTTTCATCTTGGTTATAGTCCACATACAATTCCCACCCCCCTTATTTGGACCATAATTCCTCCTACCCTTCCCTCCCCATAGTGTGTCTCTGGCTTATAGTTTCTTGTTGATTTTGATTTTCACTTTATTATAATTAGTCTTTCTCCTGGTCCCTTATTTAGGTTTTCTAGATTCCCGCTATGAGTGAGACCATCTGATATTTTTCTTTTTCTTTCTGGCTTATTTCGCTGAGCATGATCCCTTTCAGCTCCATGCATGTTGCTACAAATTACATGACTTTATCTTTTTTGATTGCTGAGTAGTATTCCATTGTATATATGTACCACATCTTCTTTTTTTTTTTTTAATGGTTCATTCTTTTTTTTTTTTAAGATTTATCTATTTATACAAGCAGGAGGTGTAGTCAGAAGTGCAGGAGAGTGAGAGAATTCACCAGAGCCAGAGTGGGGAACAGAACAGGCAGATGTACTGAAATACACTGCTGAGGGGAGTAGCGGGCATGGCAGGAGAGGTCTGTCATGCCATGTTGGACCCTCGCTGGTGGCCGGGGATTGAACTGGCACTGCAGAGGCTGTGGGCAGCTTTGCAGCCCAGCACTCAACTGCTGCACCACCAGGGGAGGCCCAAGTACCACATCTTCTTGATCCAGTCATCTATTTTTGGGCGTTTGGGTTGTTTCCATAGCTTAGATATTGTAAATAGTGCTGCTATAAACATAGGAGTGCAGGTGCCATTTGGAATTAATGATTCTGTGGCCTTTGGGTAAATACCTAAGAGTGGAATTGCTGGGTCATATGGAAGCTCCATCTTAAGCAGGTTGAGGAATTCTCCACACAGCTTTCCATAGTGGTTGGACCAGTTTGCACTTCCACCAGCAGTGCAGGAGGGTTCCTTTTTCTCTGCATCCTCACCAACATTTGTTGTTGCTAGTTTTCTTTATATGTGCCATTCTCACTGGTGTAAGACGGTATCTCATTTTAGTTTTGATTTGCATTTCCCTGATTGCAAGTGATGCTGATCATTTTTTCATATGCCTGTTGGCTATTTGCATTTCCCCTTTGGAGAAGTTCCTTTTTAGCTCTTCTGCCCATTTTTTTACTGGATTATTTACTTTGTTTTTGTTGAGACTCTTCAGCTCTTTATAGATTTTTGTGATCAATCCTTTATCATTAGTGTTGTGTGCGAAAATTTTCTTCCAGTGGATGGTGTGTCTGTGTTTTGGTTACTTTCTCTTTTGCTCTACAGAAGCTCTTTAATTTGATATAGTCCCAACTGTTTATCTTTGCCTTCGCTATCGCTGCTTTGGGTGATGAGTCATTAAAGATGTTACTGAGGTGTATGTCATGTAGTGTTTCGCCTGTATTTCCTTCTATATATTTTATGGTTTCAGGTCTTATGTCTAGTTCTTTAATCCATTTTGAGTTGGTTTTTGTGCATGGTATGAGGTAGTAGTCAAGCTTCATTCTTTTGCATGTGGTGGCCCAGTTTTTCCAGCACCATTTATTGAACAAACTTTCTTTGCTCCAGTGCATATTCTTTGCTCCTTTGTCAAAGATTAGTTGACTGTAAATCTGGGGGTTTATTTCTGGTTTTTGTATTCAGTTTCTTGAAATTCTTGGGATACAAGGAATATACCTCAACATTACAAAGGCCATATATGACAAGCCCATAGCCAATATCATTCTCAATGATGAAAATTTGAAAGCATTTCCATTAAGATCTGGAACAAGACAAGGATGTCCACTCTCACCACTGCTTTTCAATATAATACTGGAAGTCCTAGCCAGAACAATAAGACAAGAGAAAGACATACAAGGAATCCAAATAGGCAAGGAAGAAGTCAAACTATCACTATTCGCAGATGATATGGTAATATATATAGAGAACCCCAAAAACTCCACAGAAAGACTAATCAAACTAATCAATCAGTTTAGTAAAGTAGCAGGATGCAAAATCTACACACAAAAATCAGTAGCCTTCCTATACACAAATAATAAATCTGAAGAAAAAATCAAGAAAATCATCCCTTTTATTATTGAAACAAACAAAAAAAATCAAATACTTGGGAATAAACCTAACAAAAGAGGTAAAGGGCCTATCAAAGAAAACTATAAAACATTGTTAAAAGAAATAGAGGAAGACACAAAGAAATGGAAAGATATCCTCTGCTCATGGATTGGAAGAATTAACATTATCAAAATGGCCATCCTACCAAAAGCAATCTACAGATTCAATGCTATTCTAATAAAAATTTCAATGATATTCTTCAAAGAAATAGAACAAATATTGATGAAATTCATATGGAACCACCAAAAACCCTGAATAGCCAAAGCTCTCCTAAAAAAAAAAAAAAAAAAGAAGAAGAAGAAGAAGAAGGGAACGGGGGCATCACACTCCTAGACTTCAAACTATATTGTTTTATTTTTGACTCGTAAAACTCTCGCTCATGTTTCTGGTTTTGTATTCCTGTTGCCATTTTGTTCAGGAATTTATTTTATTTTATTTTTACTTTGCAGAAGATTTCATTTCAACATTTCTGAAAGGACAGGTCTGGTGGTGATAGACTCTATTATTTTCATTTTGGGAAAAAAACCTTATTTTACCTTCATACTTGAATGATAATTTTGCAGGATAGAGTATTCTTGGCTGACGGTTCTTATCTTTTAGGGTTGTGAACACTTACTCCCTCTCTCTTCTTTCCTTGAACGTGTTTATGTTGAAGATTGGGAGAACCTTTGTATGTTATATTCTATTTCTTTGCCTTATTTAATTTTTTTTCTTTATCTCTGATTTTTGATAATTTGTTAATGTGTCTTGATGTAGGTCTTTTTGCATTTAAAAATTTGAGTGTTCTCTCTGCTTTCTTGACATTCATATTTAGTTCATTCTTAAGGTTTGGGAAATTCTCAGTTATTATGTCTTTGAATAGGGTGTCTGCTTTCTTCTGTCTCTTTTTGCCTTCTGGAATCTGACTTATTTTTAACTTTCTTCTCCTATTTGAGTTTCATAGTCCTTGTAGATTTTCTTCTCTTTTCCTTTGTTTTATTTCTCTCTCTTTTTCTAAATGGGTGATTTGTTCCTTTGAGTCTTCTGTTTCTGAAATTCTTTCTTTTGCCAGTTTAATTCTATTTAAAGCACTTTATAAACATTTCTACATTTCATTCAGAGTCTCTTTTTGTGATCTTTTAATATGTTCAATTTTTCTGATGAAGAGATCTTTTTGTTACTGGATCTCCTTTCTAAGATTTTTCAACTGTCTGACTGACTGACCTCCCAGTAACTCATTTAGAATTTTAATATTGTTATTTTGAAATATTTGTCTGATAAGTCCTCCAATTCTATATCTTTCATGCTTGTTTCAGGACTTCTGTTCGTCTTATTTCGCTTTTCCATCTTGTTTTCCTGTGCTCCTTCCTTCCTAGGCATGTGTGTTGCCTTATTTGGTATTTGTGTGTGTGTGTGGCGGGAGGGTGGGTGGCTGGTGCACTGTGGTTAGCTTTGTTTCTCTTCTTAGTTTACAGTGGCTTGAGATGTGGTCAGGAGGGGAATCTGGGGCTTTAATCCTCAATCTCAGTTTGAGGAGTGAAGTTGGTCACCTCTACATCCTCTCCTTTTGGTCCACAGCAAGCTGTATTCTGTGCTTAGTTTGTCTTAACTTCCATCCCACCATCCTTCTGCTTTTTTCTGGTGCTGGTCTTGATCTATGATGCTCAAGTCTCCCAGAAGGGAAATCTAGGTCTGAACTGCAAGACTCATTATCCAAGTCTTAGTTGGGCTTGACAGAGAGGTAGTGTTTTCAACCGTGACAGGAGTGTTCTACCTTGTTACTATGGCTGCCAACAATGGCCATTGAAGCCCTGCCTCTACCTCTGCTCTAGTTTCTGCAGGACTGCAAGATCTGTGTGCTATATGTTTACTTTCTCAAGAGATTAATGAGTCACATCATAGGTCCTTCTCTCTGCTGTTGGACCTTTTATGGAGTCTGATTGCACTCTCCTGACATCTCTTTGATCTCTCTCTCTCTCTTTTTAAAGATTTATTTATTTATGCATACAAGAGTTGGTGTAGAAACAGTGAGGAACAGAACAGGCAGATTAACCAAAGTACACTGCTGAGGGGAGCAGTGGGCGAGCCAGGAGAGGTCTGCTGTGACATGTGGGTTGTTCCCTGGCTAGCCAGGAATCGAACTTGTGCTTCAGTGGCTGTGCATTGCTTCATAGGTTGCATCTTAACCCTTGCACGACCAGGGAGGCCTCTTTGATCTCTTTAGAGAGGAGGGTAAAGAGAGACTTTTGGTGCATATGCTTACTATTTATTTCCAGATTTCCCACATCACACCTGCACCAGCAGAGTTCCCAATGCCCCATGTTGGGTCTGTGCCCAAATATGTGTCAGCAAAGTTCCTCAGGGAGTTTCACAATACACCAAGTTGCCCCATCATGGCTTAAATGGTTGATCCCCTGCCCATTATGCCAGCTGGGGTATCTATTCTTCCAGTCAGGTTCCCCTTAACTTTCTCCCTCTCTTTCCACTCAATTGACCACCAGCCTCAGTAATCTCTATGGGAAAGTCCTGGGACTGCACCAATGAACAGAGTTTCTGGGTCTTCCATTGAGCCAATGTTATTTTTTATAGTTGTTTTTATGGAGAAGGGTGACCCCAGCCTCTCTATTCTACTATGTCGTGCATGGAGTCCACTATTAAGTCTTTGAATACGTTCTCTGCTCCATTCTTGCTCTCTCCTTCCTTCTTCTGAGATGTATATTAACCTTACATTCCCTCTAATAGATTCATATAGTTCTCATAGAGTTTCATAAAAAAATATTTATTCTTTTCCTTCTTCCACCTAGATACTTTAAACCATTACTATCTTTTTTTTTAAAGATTTATTTATTTATGCATACAAGAGCTGGGGTACAGGCCAGAGGTGTGTGTGTTGGGGGTGGGGGAGAGGAATCACCAGAGACAGGGTGGAGAACAGAACAGGCAGACTGAATGAAATACACTGCTGAGGGGAGCAGCAAGTGAGACAGGAAAGGTCTGCCGCACCATGTGAGTTGCTCCCTAGCTGGCCGGCCATCGAAATCCTACTGCAGAGGCTGCACTGCTCTACAGTGCCCTGCTTAACCACTTGCGCCACCAGGGAGACCCCCTAAACCATCACTATCTTTCAGGTCACTGATTAAATCTCCCATTTCTTTAATTTTGTTTCCATATATTTCTCTCAAGTTTTTATCTCATATATTGATCCCAATACATACTGAATTTTTCTATTTTCTATTTTATTTTAAAATTTCTACTTTCTATTCATTTATTTTATTTCTAAGCTTATCCATTTGTTTTTTCTGAATTATTTATTTTCTGTTTGATTTGCTCTTCTGAGTTATATTACTTTGTCTTGTTTTCTGAAATTTCTTCTGTTTCTCTTATTTTCTTTTTTTATCGAAATTTGAATTTCTGTCAGTAGATATAAACTTTCCTGTTTTTGTAGTTGGGTCTGGATAGTGGTGCTCTCCTTGTGATGCCTTATTCCCATGATAGTTCCTGTTGTCATGTGTTATTTTTTGTCTATCTGTTTGATACTTTAAATTTTCCTATTTCTTAAAATATCTGTAGTAGCAACATAGAGAGTTAAACTACTTTCTATTTAACCACAGGTGGTGCTGTAGTCTGATTTGGTTATTAGGCCTTTCCATAATCCATTATACACTTAGACTTGTGTTTACAGTTCTTATGTCAGCATGATCAGATTGGTGTTTGGAGGGGTTCTCCTGCTGGTGGAAATGTGCTGGGGAGACTGCTTTGTGCTTGTGGCACCACAAATCACACTCTTGCAAATACAAGACTTGTCAGTGTGTGCAATGGCAGCATACTTCTTTTTTTATTTTCAATTGTGAACTGATTTTATTTCTTTTTTATAAATTATTTTATTTTATATAATTCTTACACCATTTTTCATTTTTGCATAATGTATGCATTTTCATTTTGGTTGTATTCCCCATACAATTTCCACCCCCTTTTTCTGACTCTAATCCCTCTTCTTCTCCCCCTGCCCCCAACTGTAGTGTGTCTCTGGTCTATAGTTGCATACTTCTTTATGTCAGCATCAAACTTGGAAAAAAAGTGTCATCATTTAGGGTTTTTTCTCTGTTCCATTCCTTTCTGCGAACCTGAACTATGAAGCTACCACAGCTCCTTAGTATGGGTTTTCCTTTCAAGAGTGTGTGCCCCTGCACTGTTTACACTATTCCATCATCATAATTTGCTAGCAGTGTTGCTGTCCATGTCCACAGGCCTGGACTTCATTCAGCTTGCAGGTGTCTGTCTACTTGCCTCTATTTCAATGATGCATCAATCTCTTCTGTATCTCCTTTGTGTAGTCTGTTATTCTCTGATGTGCATAGGCTACTTCAGTTTCACCTCATAGGGGATTATCTTGGCATAATGGCCCTCTTAGACTTGAAAGTGAAGCAAGGAATCTCCTCTATCGCCATCTTGGTGAGGTATCGTCAGGCATGTAAACTACTAATTGTATTAACGTCATTTCCTGGTCTTCCTTTTTGATAGTTTGGGTGAATATTTATTTTGACTACATGAATTCCCTTTATATTGTCATCTTCCAATCATCAAATAATAGGAGATCATATATTTCAATACATTTTTGACATTCCAATGTATTGTAATTTTTATCATGTGTAAAGAACACTTCTAATTTCCATCTGCTTTCAGTTGTGCCGGTATATTAAAATTCCTCTTACATGTGACCCAAGGAATCTCAGAGATGATATATTCGAGTGTCTCTCATCTAATGTGAAACATATCCTTAAGGGAATATAAAGGGTGGCTGATGAGAAAGAGTAAAACCTGAAGGCTGATATAGGTCCTGTGTAAATAACTAGAATAAGGCTTACGTAAAGAATAGAAGACAAACAATGATATCAATATTGAACCATTTGTCTAGAAAAAAAAAGGAGTAACAAATGTAAATCAGATGTATTTTGAGTTGACAAGAAAACAGAAACAATTTGATTGATAGATATAGATGTGTGTGTATGTATGATTGATAGATACATTGTTGCTGAATAGAATAGATAAATAATAGAGAGATAAGATAGTTATAGAGGTTGATGTAGACAGAAAAATTATATGTATGGACTAAAGTATAATTCTACTACTAGGGATGTTCTTCACTTTCAGTACATTCCAGAGCAAACTCAGAAACTGACTCAGCAACAATATTAGCTTTGAAACAGCCACGCAGCCAAAATGCACAGAGGATTCCACATATCAAGTCTATCTCCCTATCATATTGTGAGTTCTTAGACGAGCCAGAGATAATTGCTGAACTGTACAGCTTGGCCCTCATTTCTGTAGGAACATTTTTTGGGATAGCTCCAGACCTTACATATTCCAACACAGAGATATCATTTGTCTCTGCTGAATAAAGGATTCTTTTGAAGTGGCAAGCATTATACCTCCTTTATCATTAACTGAAAGAATAAGAATGTTAGAATTTAACCAGATGTTTTTGTTAGAGAAGAATTATATAGTCTTTCTGCTTCTGTATGTGTAGGTCATGTAGGCAAAATTATATAAACTGAAACCAAACTTCTGAATGGCAAGACCAGCCAGCATTCAGAAATCTGAAGTTTGCTTCTCACAGGTCTACGCCCTTAGCTTTATTTTTGATAACTTCTTTAATGAGCTACTTTTTTATTGAACCAATGAGATATTTTCACAACAATGATTATTTCACTCAACATAAGTGATTCACTTATATGATTGTGGTGATTGAGAAATCTCACTATCTGCCATCTGCAATGTGAAGGCCCAGGAAACCTGTGGTGTAGCTCCAGTCCAATCCCCAAAGAATGAAAACTCAAGGAGTAAACGGTATGTCTCATTCTGAGTCTAAAGGCCCACAATCAATAGCTCAAATGTTTAGGGCAAGAAACGTAGATGTATGTTTAAACTCAGGGAGAAAAAAAATTCCATTCTTTTGCCTTTTTTTTTACATTCTAGTTCCTCAAGGGATTGAATGATCCCCACCACTATCCCCACCACTATTGGTGAGAGCAATTTTTTTTGTAACTTTTGTTTAAATTTATTTATTTATACAAGCACTGGGGTACAAGCCAGAGGTGCAGGAGAGTGAGAGAATTCACCAGAGACAGAGCAGGGAGCAGAAAAGGCAGAAGAACCGAAATACACTGCTGAGGGGAGCAGCGGGCACCACAGGAGAGATCTGCGGCACCATGTGGGAATCTCCCTGGCGGGCTGGGAATCGAACCAGCGCTGCAGAGGCTGTGGACAGCTTCACAGTGCTGTGCTCAACTCACTGAGCCATCAGGGAGGCCCGAGAGCAATTTTTTTTTTTTTTTACTCAGTCTACCAATTCAAATAATAGTGACTTCCAGAAAAAAAAAAAATACAACTCAACATTTCAGACACTCATGGAAAGAATGTTTTACTAGCCATCTTGGTATGCCTTAGCCCAGTTAATATGACCAATAAAATTAACCATTAGAAATTCACCACATTTCACCCTGACAATTATATGAAGCTACTTAAACCATACTTAACATCCAAATAAAGACAATAACAAAGTCATAATTCTGCCTAATATGACATAATAATACTGAATACAACCATAAATGAATTAATCTCTCCCTCCAAGGAGGAGATAAAGAACACATAATTCTTCTCTAATTCTTCTCTTGATATCCCATACTTACACACTTTGATGCAAAATTAACAGTATCTAAATATTCTTATAAAGTCAACATATCTTATGTTACATGGTAAGGGGATAAGTGAAGAAATAAAATATGAATATTTAATTAATGTGTGTTTATATACACTTAAATATACTCAAAAATAAGGAGGATATTCTCATGACAAGTAGAGTACTCATTTTGGTAACTGCTCACACATTTGTCACTGGTATTTATAACATCCTTCTTCTACTAGTCATTCTGAATTCCATTTGCATTCAGCAAGTACCTCAGCTTTTTTTTTTTTTTTTTTTGTGGGATCCTCACCGGTGGCCAGGGATCGAACTGGCGCTGCAGAGGCTGCGGGCAGCCTCGCAACCCAGCGCTCAACCGCTGCACCACCAGGGGAGGCCCAAGTACCTCCGCTTTTTGTGTTTTTTTTTTTTTTTTACCTTGGCAAAGTGACCCAAATTTTCATTGCTGATGGCCATATGCCATTTGTAGTCTCTGTGGACTGGGTTGCTTGTAATTTTCATTGACACTTAATCACAGGGTGTGACAATAATAAGACAAGTCCTAAAAAGTTCCCTTCCTTCCTTCCTTCCTTCCTTCCTTCCTTCCTTCCTTCCTTCTTGCCTTCCTGCTTGCCTGCCTTCCTTCCTGCCTTCTTTTCGTCTTCCATTCATGCTCTTCCTCACCTCCTTTGTGGAGTATTAGTAGAATTTCCCCTTGTAGTCAGTATCAATACCCCGTCAATAAATTAACTCCCTTATTTGTTTGTTAATTCAGAGACATTAGCAGGCAGTATTAATTTCCAGCTTAATGGAATCATTGCTGTGTCTCTTGATGAATGCAATCCTCCCTTTAGAACTAATAGCACTAGATCAGCAGAAGTTTGCTAAGATTTTATTGAGGATTCTTGCATCTATATTCATAAGGGATTTTGGTCTGTAGTTTTCTTTTTTGTGTGTTGTCTTTGTGTTTGGTATTAGAGTAATGTCGGCCTCATAGAATGTGTTTGGAAGTATCCCTTTCTCTCAATTTTTCAAAAGAGTTTGAACAGGATATGTATTAGCTCATCTTTGAAAGTTTGGTAGAATTCACTTGAGAAGTAATCTGGTCCTGGACATGTGTATTCTGGGACAATTTAGATTTCTGCTACAATTCCTTTACTTCTGATTAGTTTGTTTGGATTTTCTTTTTCTTGTGAATTTAGCTACAAGTTTATTTTTTTTTTCAAAGAACCAACCTTTGATTTCATTAATTTTCAGACTACTTTTTGATTTCTATTTCATTTATTTCTGCTTTAATTTCTATTATTTCCTTTTTCTACTAGCTTTTGGACTTTTTGTTTTTCTTTGTCTAGTTCCTGGAGATGAGAAACATTGTGACCCCTTCCAATCTCCATGCAGCCTGCAAACACCTTGGTGAGTGACTCATTCCCAACCTAAACCCCATGAGTCCCCAGCTGCCATGACCACATCTAACAAATGTCCAAAATGGTTTGGTGTCAAGACTCATGCCCAGAAGAAGCCCCAACTACAATGGCACAGACCAACAAATTTTTAGAAGTCTGAAATCAATGTGCAGGCAGAATTGGTTCCTTTTGAGGAACTAATGGAAATATCTGTTCCAAGGCCCTCCCGTTGGCCTCATCTTCCCTTTGTACATGTCTGTCTCCAAGTTTTCACTTTGTGTAAGCACACCTGTCATACATGTTTGGGACTCCCTTTACTCCGGCATGATCTCATCTTCGCTGATTACATCTGCAATTTCTTTGTTTCCAAGTAAGGTCACATTCTGAGCTATTAGAAGTTAAGAATTCAACACAAGAATTTTGATGGGGGACACAATTCAAACAATAACACTGTCTGTCTTGTACATGTAGTAGAATAGTCCTTGTCTTTATAATTATCAACAGCAGTGTTAAGTAGGATGGATTTTCTACCCACAATAGACAATTTTAGAATACCAAGTTGATATTAATATCATCAATATTCTTGAAATCAATCATTTTATTCATATTTTATTAATTGTATATTTTCAACTCCATCCTTCTTGATTTAGGGACAGCTGGCTATTTGTGAGATTTTTTTTCCTCTTCCCAGATTATTAGCAACTTTATTTTGTACTGGCTGTATGTGTTTACATACCACGTCCACTAATCCCCAGCTCAGGTACATGTGCACTCAAGTGTGAGTCAAGTCATGCATTCAAAGCAATTTACTAATCTTCAGTGTACTTTAAAGCATATATACAGGCAATGTTGTTATCGATACAATATTCACTATAAATTGAGACTAAATACACTTCTAATCAGGAAGGAGTTTGTTCTCAGTCCTCAGATAAAAGATTTGAATTCATTCTTTATTATGCCATCAGCAGAATTCAAAGCACATAACTAAATTGATCTCAAAACCTAAACAAAATGTTGAAATCCTTCAAATAAGGCACAGTGTTAAAAGTAACTATTTTGGGGAAAGTGGTAGCAATTGGCTGAAATAAAAGACTCAAACAATTTCACGTGTTACAGAAAATAATTTTGAAATAACCTTGGAAGGAATGTGCATTTATACTACTTTTTCACTTCATAGAAATGTGATCAGAAACTATGGTTTTCTATTGTTTATCTCATGCTGCCATCTAGTGTGAAACTTTGAAAGTGTAGTTTTTACTAAGCATTACAGTGCTTATTAAACAATATTTTACAGAGATTCTCTTATGCATTTTATCTTAAAGATTAAAAGTACAGGAAGAAGTCTGAGTCCAAAAGTTTTATAACTGATTCAGTTTAGGGAAAAAAACTTTCATAAGATTATATATTATTAATCTAGCTGTTTTATTTCAGTTTCACTAAACACTTTCAGTTTCACTAAACACTTTTACTTTATTAAAATTCAGCTATAGATTCAATTTAACAAAGGGAGATTGATTTTGCTGCTATAGTAAAATAGGAAATTTGCTTTGTATGTTCCTTTATTAACAACAATTAAGTCACTGAAGGCTAGTATGCCATATGTGAAACATAAAAGTTTTATAAACATTTTTTTCACATCACTATAGACTTATGTAACTCTTATCATAGGCTCTCAGAACCACAATTCACTTTTTAATATTTGCACTTCTTGGGCAATGCAACTCTAGTTAAGTCATAGCGTTATGTAGTGAGAAATCACGGACAAGTAACAGACAGTTATAAGTATTCATCTTGTATCTACTAATTGCAAATTTCTTCTGAGCTAACTACACATGAAATACACTATTCCTGAAACTACAGAAATTTAAACCACCCCTAAAGAATTGCATCATAATGCCCTAGCATACACAATAATATTTCCCCTTGGTGGTTAAATTCATTGAAAAATAGCATCAGTTCTCCAGCCAAATATTGCCACAGTGTATTTATTATCAGCTATTATAAGTGAGAATACCTTTCAGAGCCTCTGGAACATAAGATGGGTATAGAATAAATGCTCTCTTTCTTAAATGTTATATGGGGAGACATTTAACTATATAAAGCCAAAAACATTGAAGCATTATTAAAATCACTACAATTGCTATAAAATTGCAAGTTATTGCAGCCAGAATGTTGGTAATTCTTAAACAGTCAGTTTTGTTGGTGGGGTAGGGTGTAAGATGCCTGAGACTATAGGAGTCACCCAGGACAGCGGGAGCTAACTCTCACTGGAATGTGCTGAGTCTGTTGTAGTTCGCAGTTGCCATGGAACCTGCCTGTGGCAACAGGAGTCTACTGGTGCTGGGGTAAACTTGGATCCTTTTTTTACGAGTCCACAAAGTACCTGGTGTTAGGGGAGTTGACTGGCATCATGGTGGTCTGGGATCTTGCAGTCAGTGGACCTGCCTGGGACCATGAGTATAGGAGTATATTGGGGAACTTAGTTCATAGGCACACTCTATCAAGGTCTTGGAGTCAAAGAACATAACCTGAATCTCAGAATCACCTGTGGCCACTGGATAGCTGGAATTGGTAGAGCTAACCAGTTACTGGTGGGCTGAAAGCCTGAGTTTTCAGAGTCCCTCTGAGAACTTGGAGTGGTAGAAGCCTCCTGGAACCACTGGAGGTATAGCAAATGGAACACATCAGGGGAAGACTGGGATTCGTCTTTGTGAGAGCCTCCTGGAAGCTTCCGGTGAAAGCTACCTGAGTTGAAGGAGCTGTCTGAGGCCCCTGGAGTTGTTAGGGAACAGGTTGAGACTAGGGGCTTGGGTTCATGTGACCCCAAATGTGTCCTAGTGTCAGAGATGCTGCTGGAGCCAACGGGTGATGGAATGAACTAGAGCCTAGAGTTTTAGAGCCTGTGGAGAGCCTAATGTCATAGACACCATCTGGTGCCCTGGGAGCTACTTGGGGTCACTGGAGCTGGTAGGTGCCAGAGTGAGATGGGGCTTAGGTTCATAAGGGCCTACTTGATGTCTCGTGGCAAAAACATTGCTTGGGACTAGGAGAGCTGGCCAATGCCAGAGTAAACCAAGGTCAGGATTCCCAAAAAACCTGCTGAAACCTCATGTCATGGGAGTCAGGTAGGCCTGGAATTGTTTAGGCATTTGAGTGCTATGGGAGCCTGGGTTACCAGTATCCTACTGGCAGTCCTACCTGAAACTATGGCAAGTGCCTGGGATTTGAAATAGGCAAATGCCAGGGTGAGCTGAGACCTGGGTTGTGATAGCTTGGTGGGGGTTCTAACATAGAAACCACTTGGGATGCTGGCGGGAACTGGACACTGAGTTCATGTAAGCCCACCAGGAAATTTGCATCAAGAATACCATTTATGACCATCAGAGTTAGCAGACACCATTATGAGATGAGATGGGAACCTGCATCCCAGAGAACATTTGGAGAACCTGGTACTACAGGTTTCACCTTGGTTGCTGAATTCTGCAAGTGCAGAGGTCATCAGGGGCCTCAGTGCATATGATCCCATAGGAAATATTACAAAGGACACTACCTGGGCCTGTGCTACTTACTGATGTTTCAGGAGCAGTTGGTGCTGGGATAAGCTGGAATCTGGGTTGACATTAACCCACTGGGAATTTGGTGCCAAGGATGTTCTTTGGAGCTGCTGGAGGTGGGGAGAGATGAGAGGATTGGATTCACAAGAGCCTGTAAGGAGCCACCTATCACTGTAAGAGTCAGCCTTGTAAGTGGGAGAATATGGTATCAGAGGTGAAGTTGATCACAGTTTGCTCTCCTTCTTCCACAGGAAGGTGTTTCTCTTCACACTGGACTGCCTGAATTTGTTGGAAGGACGATGAGGTAATGTGAATCTATCTTTCCTACGCTTCAATTAATCATTTCTGTTTCAGCCAAATGTTATGATGTCTCACCTGAAATTCTGTTCTCTTATAAAAGTATTGTCATACATGGAGAGTTGTCAGTTGTTAAATTGCTGTTTGGTAGGGGACAGTTGAAAGTAGGGATCAATAGTAGAAATTTCTATTCACCATTTTGCTTGATGTCACTCTCTTCAAAGAACTCCTGATTGTGTCTTTTCTGGCTTATTTTTAAATAATACTCTGATAGTGAGAACCTCTATGTGTCCCAACTCTGATAAAATCCAATTAATTATGATCTGTACAGGATTACTTAACCATTTATAAATTGAATTTAGCATATGTAATTGGGCTGTTGAATGATGCTTTCCATCATGCTAGGTGAAATGAAGACTTCGCAAATTCTGATTCTTCATCCCTTCAAATAAAACCTAAATTATTTATACCTGGATTTGGTAGATGTCCCAACCCACGGGATTCGTAGGCATGAAAAGAGAAGGGCTGAGGATGAAATGAGGGGCTTGAGACAACTTGACGCTAGCGCATGCTTCTTTATTTTTCCTTTTCCTTCTCTTACTTTTCCATGTCTTTCTTTTCCCTGTCTTTCTTACTTCCCTGGCCTTCTCTCTGCTCCTCTCGCAGCACTCTCCTCTCTGGTGGTTCTCCTCCTAAATCTCTTTTCTTCTCTCCTCTCTCTCCCGCATTCTCTTCTTATATCCTGGTAGCTCCTCCCCCCGTTCCTCCCAGTCTCCTGTGATTTATGGGAAAAACCTGTGGTTCTCCAAAAGCTAAACGGTAAAGCGAAACTTAACTCATGGCACGCATACGCAAAACTGTGCATGCTCTGGACGGCTCCGGACATCTCCCCCTTTTTTCTTTTAAATGAGACACCTGGCCTGTCTTAGGTTGGCACATCCCGTGACCAGTTTTACCCGTCATTGCTAGTCCGGCGCACTTGGTCCAGACCGCTGTCTTTGGTTGGTCTGGACGGGCTACGCTCTTACCAGTCCTTGTCTCACAGGTTCTCTAGGGCTAAGTTGACCCATCCAGGTGCCACTGGGAAGTCCTGCTCGAGTACCATGGTGCCAAGTGCTTGCCTGACCGCAATAGCACGTTCGTTGTTTCACTTCCGTAGCTGACGGAGAAACCATATGCCAAATGCACAGAAAGCCAAGAGCTAAGGTTACCACCCTGCCCCAAGCTTGCAACTCTGGGAGGAGTCCTCTAAACCAGGCAATGAGACCCTCACCTGTAACAGGGGTAACACAAATAAAATGGTACAGAGGGTTACAAGGTATGTGAGCAGTTAACAAAAGTGTGTCTATCCCTTCTTACATTAGAGCTATCTGCTGATTAAGCATAAAAAGTCCATTTCATAAATGTCCATTCATATCTTGCTGTGTTGATAACGCAGAAGCAACACTGGCAGCTAAATTGTTTATAGTGTCCGTATTTGCAGCAGCTTGAGTGACAGTGACGGCGGCAGCAGCCGCAGCCACCGCTATTGAAACGGCGACAATAGCTGCAGTGATGCCAAAATCACGTCTCCCCCTGAGTAGAACAGGGGAAAGATGTGCAGAAACATCCACGGGCATGATTAAAATAGAAGGTAGATGAACGATCACCGCCCTCTCCACACTCCGGGCCCAGCAGGCGAGAGGGCGCCGGGCTCCGCTGAACAGTTCAACACAGTGGCATTTCCTGTATTATTGGAGAGGACAAGAAAGAAGGGAGGGGACAAACAGACAGCAGCAGACAAACTCTTCGACCCATTATTCTGGACACTAATGGATTGTTCAAAGGTACTGTTTGCTGAGTAAGTGCCATTATATAATTTCACCTCACCCTGGCCCACCAGGGCAAAAGGGCACCAGTCCAGACATGAACGATTATTACATACACAAATATCCTAACAAAGTCTCACATAATCATACAAACTAGCCTGAGCTTTCCAGGGTCTAATAGCTTCCTAACACCACTTATTAGCATTTTCAAAATGCAAGCTGTTTAACTATCGGTAGGGAGGCATCAGTGTTACCTAGAATTCGGCCAGCTGCAGTCATCAATCTTGCTAGGAACTCCGCGTATGGTTCTGTCGACCCTTGAATGACCTTTGTTAATTAAATGTCAGCTCCTCCTCTATCTCCTATTGCCTTATTCCAATTGGCACTATCGACCTGATCCTGCCCCAGAAACCACTTACTAGAGATACTAAGGGTCTCTACAAATCTTTTAAGAATTTTTCTTACTAAGAGGAACCCCAAACTTTTTTAGGAGAGCTTCCAGGGAAATAACTAACCGCCCCTTGGACATTGAATTGCCCATGAATCCCAGCTACCTACTCTTACTTGCTGGCTCACCATAGCTGGTCCTTCAGCGGTTCCTTCGTTCTTTTTTGTGCCCCATGTTGGGCGCCACCTGTCCCGACCCGCAGGATTTGTAGGCACGAAAAGAGAAGGGCTGAGGATGAAATGAGGGGCTTGAGACAACTTGACGCTAGTGCATGCTTCTTTAATTTTCCTTTTCCTTCTCTTATTTTTCCATGTCTTTCTTTTCCCTGTCTTTCTTACTTCCCTGGCCTTCTCTCTGCTCCTCTCGCAGCACTCTCCTCTCTGGTGGTTCTCCTCCTAAATCTCTTTTCTTCTCTCCTCTCTCTCCTGTGTTCTCCTCTTATATCCTGGTAGCTCCTCCCACCATACCTCCCAGTCTCCTGTGATTTATGGGAAAAACCTGTGGTTCTCCGAAAGCTAAACGGTAAAGCGAAACTTAACTCATGGCACGCACACACAACACTGTGCATGCTCCGGATGGCTCCGGACAGGTAGATTTTCTAAATTTATTTCTAATTTACCTATCACCAACACCAAAGAAACAGTAGATACTTATAAATTTTTGTGACAAAAGAATTCTATTTTTGAAGAATATTAATGATTTTATCTTTAAACATTTACTCATATATGATGTTCCCATTCTTTATGTGTTCATTTTCTTCATTGTCTGTATAGACTGTGTGTGTCTGTTCTGTAAGAAGGGGGATTATAGTTAAAACTGATACAAGGCAACAAGGGGCACTAAAACTGGCCAAAGAAACTGCCCAAATAGTTTATGAGTCACTGTCTGAGTTCTTCACTTGACTACTCAGGTTCAGAGAACAACAACAATGGGATTCATTTAAAAAAACAGGGAAGGGCCTCCCCGGTGGCGCAGCGGTTGAGCGCTGGGTTGCGAAGCTGCCCGCGGCCTCTGCGGCGCCGGTTCGATCCCCGGCTGCTCCCCGGCCACCAGAGGAGGGTCCCACATGGCGCGCAGACCTCTCCTGCCGCCCGCTGCTCCCCTCAGCAGTGTACTTCGGTCCTTCTGCCTGCTCTGCTCCCCGCTCTGGCTCTGGTGAATTCTCTCACCCTCCCGCACTTCTGACTGTACCCAGTGCATGTATAAACAAAACAAACAAACAAACAAATAAAGCATGCCTCTATAAAAATAAATAAATAAATAAATAAAAATAAAAAAACAGGGAAAAACAAAAAGTTACTGACCAAAAATGGCTCACACTCACCAAAAATGGCTGTTTACCTCACCCAAAGCTGTGTCCAATGCTTTCAAGTTCTAAGCAAAAAGCATCTAAGATGGTGTCTTCCCACCACTGAGGATGCACAGCTCCTCTCCTAAACAATAGGCCATATGTTCGAGATGGCATCTTCCTGCCACTGTGGACCTGAAGCACTCAGCAACCAGACTATAGACCAGGTTCCAACTCACGAAGACAACAGAAGACACAGCAAGAGATGTTCCTGGAGCTGCTGAGATGCCTTAGCACAGCACCAGACAAGCGACACTCAAAACAGCAGCTGCAGTGACTGAATGGCCACACTCACACAGTTCAGCAAGGTGCCCAGCTCTGTGTCTTTGCCTTCTCTGCCAGCAAAATCAGGAACAGTTTCGGTTGCTTGACTACTTGCAAAGCTTTCGAACTTTCCTCTCTGAGGTTGGCTTCTGGAGGCTTCTCCCCATTCAGAGGCCTGCAACAGCCATCGAAAAGATGGGTGCAGTGGGGGCCAAAATCACTGACCCCAAAAATGCTAAATCCCAAATTCTAAATCCTCAAACGCTGAATCCCAACCATGGAATAATCCGTGGCTGCTTCTGCGTCCCTTATATTTCTTATCAGTGGCTCCACCACAAAATGTGATACTTTTTAGCATTTTCCCTGGGGCTATCTATGCTCATCAGCAACCCCCTCCAGGGGCACCAAATTTAACAGTCGTTGGCTTCAGCCACCAAGTACAAAACAAGTACAAAAGGATGTCAGTACTTGTGGAATCCCCAACCCTCTTTATTTTCAGGGCTATTGTCTTGGTACCCACGGTTCATGCTGGTCAAGCTAAAATGTAGAGTCAGGCAGAAGGCCTCTCACCAGGGCAAAAGTCCTGGTATGAGGAACATAATGGGAAACCAGTATCTGCTGAAAACAGCAGGCAGACATAGCCAGATTAGCAAGACCAACTAGAATACCTTACTTGTAACGATTAGTGGTGAGACTAGGGATTAGAGATAGTGTGCTTTGATTAGCAGGAATTATGGAGCCCCAGAAGCAATAGCCCCTGGACACTCCACCCTAGCTTGCACCAGACAATAATTATCCCCAATAACACACCCCCACACATGTACATTCCTTCACATACTTACCATTTTTTTTCTGAAACAAGTTCTAAATGAATATGAGACTGAGCATAGATTGGGGCTGCACATTTTTAGGTGTGAGTCCCTCTAGACCTCTCTCACTTGGATTTAGAGTGTTCTTTCTCTCATCCTGCACCACCTCCAAACCTGGTGCCCTGCTGGCAACAAATGTAAAACATTTAGAGTCCAGAATAAGACTTTTCCTTGTCTGCAGCAGGCATCAATCTTGTCAAGTGAGGAAAAAGCTTTAAAAAAACTTTTTAAAAGCTTTACTTTGAGATATAGTATTAGGTGAAATAGGAAGTTCATATAATATCTTTCACAGATTAGATACTTATTCCCATCATTCAGGTTGGGGCTTGCTGTCTCCAGCAAGGGAGATATAAGGGAAATCCATGCAAAGAGAAAAAGTAACTGAAAATTGTCCCTTCTACCTTAGATAACTATGGTAGGAAAAAGAGGACAGAGAATGATGATATTTGAGAAAGCATATGTTTTATGTTCTTTGTTTTCTGGGTTACATGCCAGAGTCTTGTTAAAGAGCTTAAAGGAAAATCTGAAATTGGAGTTTTTGTTCCACACCCCACTTGGGAATATAGGTGGAGACTTCCTTTCAGTGTTCCCTCCATTTCAAAATTGGGCAGTAAAAATATCTGAGTCACGGTGATGGATGGCATGGTTAGGGAAAGAAAAGATCTGAAATTAGTGCCCCAGATTCTTCTTTAGCTTCTGTGCAGTCAGTAGAGAAGATTTTTAGAAGATCCAGTGTGCCTGCGGAAATACAGGGAATGTAGCTGATGGTGTCTAGATAGGTATCACGATACAGGTTAAGAGTTACAGAGTGGGGGCCTCCCTGGTGGTGCAAGGGGTTAAGCAACGCTCTATGAAGCAATCCGCAGCCTCTGCAGCATGAGTTCGATTCCTGGCCGGCCAGGTAGTAACCCACATGGAGCAGCAAGCCTCTCCTGTCTCACCTGCTGCTCCCCTCAGCAGTGTATTTCAGTCAGTCTTCTTGTTTTGTTCCCCGCTGTCTCTGGTGAATCCTCTCAACACCCCCACACCTCTGGCCTGTATCCCAGCTCTTTTTAAAAAAGATTTATTTATTTATTTATTTATTTATTTATTTGTTTGTTTGTTTGTTTGTTTGTTTGTTTGTTTATACAAGCACTGGGTACAGTCAGAAGCGCTGGAAGGTGAGAGAATTCACCAGAGCCAGAGCGGGGAACAGAACAGGCAGATCGACGAAATACACTGCTGAGGGGAGCAGTGGGCAAGACAGGAGAGGTCTGTCGCGCCATGTGGGACCCTCGCTGGTGGGTGGGGATCGAAGCGGTGCTGCAGAGGCTGTGGGAAGCTTCGCAGCCCAGCGCTTCACCGCTGCACCACCAGGGGAGGCCCCAAAATACATAAATCTTAAAAAAAAAAAAGTTAGAGTGGGGAATCCTGAGCAAGTTCTTAAGTGATTACAAAAAAATCAAGAACATTTTCTTTTCAATTTGAGTATAGTATGCAAATGTGTGAACCTTTATACTTGTTGAAAGAATATATAAATTACTTCCTTATCCTTGTTAGCTTAAACCACTCCTGATAGGTCAGATCCACTCTGCCATAGTGACAAGGGGACTGCCCTTATAATTCCCTTTTACAGCAAAGTTTTAATGCGGTAATCAGTTTTGATTTCATGCCCTGGGCCTCTACAGTTTTCCATATTGACTCCTAAGATAGGCTCAGATTTTAGCAGCCAGTTAGGCTATAGCTGTCCAAGCACAATTTGCAAGTGTAGCTGTGCAGTGGTGATCTTGGGCAAATTATATCCTCTCTCTTATCAAAATGAAATAAGTCCAATTGGACCATCAAGAAAAAGGTTTCCAATATGTTTGCTGACCAGTCATGACACTGGACACCATCTCTTTATTGGTGCCATCTGTAAGTATTGATAAGTGAGCTGTGACAGGGCCTTTGATCTTTCCCATTCCCACTAACTGACACTCTCATTTGATGGGCCAGGGGGCCTCCCTGAAGGTGCAGCACTATAAAAGTCTCAGCACTATAAAGCTATCACCAGCCACTGTGGCAGGTGATGGTGCAGCAGACCTCTTCTGTCTCGCCTGCTGCTCCCCTCAGCAGTGTATTTCAGCATATCTGCCTGTTCTGTTCCCCACTCTGCCTCTGGTGAACCCTCTCACACTCCCCTCAACTCTGGCCAACACCCCAGTTATTTTATGCATAAATAAAAAAATGAAAAATAATTTGACTGGCTAAATTATGTTATGGGATAAACTCTACCTTTACACTGATTTGGATAGGTATTAATTTAAAAGAGCCAAGAGAGATTGCGTGTGTGTATGTGTGTTTTCACAACATCTGTCTCTGTCTCTACATCCAGGACTTAAGATGTCAATAGACCTGTATTTAGAATAAAAGACACATCGCTTCTCGGCCTTTTGGCTAAGATCAAGTGTAGAATAAAAGACAATGGGGGCCTCTCTGGTGGTACAGGGGTTAAAGTCTCAGTGCTATCAAGCAATCTCCAGCCACTGTGGCATGAGTTCAATCCCAGGCCAGGGAGCTAACCCACATGGCACAGCAGACCTCTCCTGTCTTGCCTGCTGCTTACCTCAGCAGTGCATTTCAGTAGAACTGCTCCCCATTCTGTCTCTAGTGAATCCTCTCACTATCTACACCTCTGGTCTGTACCCCAGTTCTTGTATGTGTAAATAAATAAAAATCTTAGACTAAAAGACAATAGTATGGATAACAAAGGTGCGAAACTTTATTTTTGTATTGAAATATTTTAGCTATTGAGACAATAAATACCAGACTTAGTTTAAGTTACACTTGACGTATTTCAAAACCACTCTCTTTGTAACCAGAGAAAATAGATTTTATTTAGTTCAATTTGTCAAAGTACACACATCTTTGTACAACTTATGTTGGTCTTTATTTAAACTTAAATGGTAGTAGTACATTTTATAAGCCTCTCTCTCTGGATTATATTTGCTGATTTCACAAATACGATAAAAGTCCTATTTAAAAGAACATACTACAGAAATTCTAAAATTGTATATTTACTTGAAAAGTTACTTTCAGTTGTTTTTTCAACATTTTATCTAAAATTTTTTGATAATGGAATAAACAGATGAATGTAAAGGTAAAATGATACTCAACTAGATTTTTTTCATTTTTAATTTAAACTTTTTTTGTAGTAAGTATCTTCTTACTATTTTCTACTGGATGAGAATAATATTAAAATAAAAACAACTATTGATACATAAAATATAACTATATAATTAACAATCGTTATGGAAAATTCTAGTGTTTCTGTGTGTTAATATTGTAGAACATTTTTGCAATTTCACTGCGCTTTAAAAACTGTTTTTTAAAACTTTCATTTCATGTTAGGTTGTTACAGAATTCACAGAAATGCTTGAGGGGAATATCAATTTCTATACAAGTGAGGCCCTGACACTCTAAGGCTGAGGTCACAGTTTGTATCAATATGATAAATACTATTTTATTGTATAGATTATGTATATGAAATTACAATAATATTTTACTGGTAACAAATATAAGACAACCTGTTAAGGAATACCAAAAATGTATTTGTACTATGGAAGAAGGTGCTGTGAAACAATAAATCTGTGAAAAATGTAACATACTGTGATCAGCATAACATTATGTCAAATAGCAATTTGTTTTTAGGCTCAATACAATAAAAGCTGTCCTCCTGATAAATGTGAGACATATTTAGCTGTTTGAGATACTGTTCGAATAAGAGAATGATGATGTCTTAGAGAAAATCAGACTTTATATTTCAAATTTTAATTGTTCTTTCATACCAGCTATATTTAAGAGATTTCTTTTTTTTGAAATGAAAACTGTTTTAACCTCAAATTCTACTCTTAAAAATTACCAGTGCCTTTATAACTTTTCACACATTAGTCATTATCAATTTCCCTCAAATATTTAAACATTTTATAACAAGGCTAAACCTAGACTACTGGATTCCCATTTATATCATAAGCTGCAGCAATACATATGTTTAACACCTACATGTAGTTCATGTCTGACATTTTTTGGCTTAATAAATGAGAATATAGTAAAACGACGCAAACATTTTCAGCTGATTACTAATTGAAGATTTTTTTTCCTTCCTCTCATCTTCTTACTCTATTTCATGAAATTATCCAGTTTTCTTCCATTAGATAAACATAGCTTAAGGTAATTTTACCATCACAACACATGCGCCAGCTCGTCCAATGTTAACAGGAACTTCCTAAGACAAAAGAAAAAAAAAACAAACAAGGGGAAAATGCTACTTGAATCAACTGTCCTTAGCATAATATGGAACATTAGATTTGTAAGTATCATTAGCTATTCTGGTATAAACTTTACTTTGTGTAAAACTAAGGGATACTACAGCCAAAATGAGTCCAGCGTTGTAGAAAGAAAATAGTCTTTAAAGTAATCTTTCTGGGGGGGCGGAGCAACATGGCGGCGAGGAGACGCTGCGAGTAAGATCTCCCATTAAAAAAAGTTAATAGGGAGGAAAAGCGGCAGGTCCCAGTGAGAACTGGGACACGGAAGATAAACGGACGACTCCAGCAAACTACCCGAAGAAGAAAGTGGCCATAAAAGAGGACTAGAAGGGAGGGAAGCGCAGAACCCTGCTCCCCTCTCCCGCCCACAGAGTCCACACTCTCCGACCAGCAGAGAGGAGGGAAACAACAAACCAAAACGGCCAACAAGAACAAAGGACACAGCAAGCGGGACTGTGAGTGGAAAGGAACTATTGCAGCCACCACACCCCGTGAACGGGAGCTGTGGAGAAACCTGCAGGATCTGCCGTGGAGGTGAGCTCCAGGCGCCATTAAAGAGAGACCCGCCCCCCAGGAGGAGGCCGGCACCAGCACACAGCCCCGGCCGCCCGGTAAGCTTGCGCGGAAAAGCAGCGCGCTGGAAAAGCAGACGCGGATCGGGATCGGGATTGCGTGGAAAAGCAGTGCGGTTGAAAAGCAAATGCGGATCCGGATCGGATCGCACCTGCCCAGGTCCCCGGGCCTGCGACCTAGGCTAGCAGGGAGATGCGCGGAGGCCCTCCCTGAGTGAGCAGGAACCAGGCGCCCAGGCACGGGAGCGGGATTCAAAAGGCACCATTCCCGCGCCACTGATCTGGGCTACAGCCCGAGTCCTGGAACTGAGGGCTTTGAACTGAGACCCGGGGCAGAAATTAGGGGTGTGGGTTCCCCACGACGGTGGGGCACAAGGCAGACACAGCACCCCAAAGCCGTTGAGGTGTACCCTACCATCCCCGCTCTGTTCCCTGTCCCACGGGGTGGAAAATCAGCTCCCCAAGGGCTCTAGGAGAGATCTCTGGCGCCACCTAGCGAATTCAAGCCAGCAGAGGCTCCTGAAGGAGCCAGTGGCCAGCTGGGGAGTTAGCCCACGCCGGGCCCCTTCCGACCAGTAGTCTGAGCCCACAGGGAGAGCGAGCACACACAGCCGGGGCAGACCAGGCGCCCAGATGAGTGTGCCTGAGACCGGACGCGCAGGGAGTGTGTCCCACATCACCATTTTAGAACAGGGACATTTCTTCAGTAAAGTCTAACTGCAGAAGGCTTCCTCAGGAGCCAGAGGTGAGCGGGGGAAGTTCGCCCATGCCAGACCCCCTCTGGCCTGCAGTCCAAGCCCAGAGGGGGAGCAGTAACCCACCGCCGGGGCAGACCAGTCGCACAGGGGAGTGTGTCCCCACATCGACATTTTAGAACAGGGACCTTTCTCCAGTAAAGACTGCTTGAAACTGACAGATGACTCCTGGAGGAACCAGAGGGGAGCAGAGAAGCCCACCCAAGATGCCGGCCAGTCCCAACAACACACTGTCCCAACGCATACGGCAAATTAGAAAACAGACAGTAGGGAGGAGAAGAACCACACGCAACCTAGCAACTCTCCAGAGAAAAAGCACACCACAAAAAGAAAAACAGCCCCCAGATTGCAACTACAATAACTTGGAAGAACTTATGAGCCTTCCAGAAAGAGAATTTAAAATTGCTGTGATTAAAAAACTGACAGAAGTCATAAAGGAAAACAATGATAAGGGAAAAATAATCAACGATCAGAAGAATGCAACTGAGTCCCTAGAGAGGGAAAACAATGGTCAGAAGAAAGAAATTGAGTCCCTAAAGAGGGAAGTAAAAGAATTGCAGGAGATCAAAGAATTAATGGAAGAACTAAAGAATTCTGGGAAAAGCAATGAAAGCAGAATAGATGAAATGGAAGAACGAATAAGTACTCTTGAAGACACAGAAATAAAAAAGGACCAAAACAGAAAAGGAAAGAGAAGTACAAAGGAAAAAGAACGAAGAAAGACTTCGGGAACTATCTGACTCCATGAGGAAAGGAAATATAAGAGTTATAGGAATACCAGAAGGAGAGGAGAGAGATGTAGGAACAGAGAAAATATTCAAAGAGATAATTGAAGAGAACTTCCCAAATGTGAAGAAGGAGCTGAAAATTGATATACAAGAAGCAAGAAGAACACCAAACTTCCACGACGAAAGGAAAAATACAGCAAGACACATAATAGTAAAGCTCCCAAGAATACAGGACAAGGAAAAAATAATGAAGCTGGCAAGAGGGAAGAAACAGATAACATTCAAAGGAAAGCCAATCAGGCTGACATCAGACTTCTCTGAAGAAACACTACGGGCAAGGAGAGAGTGGAGGAACATAGTCAACAGACTCCAAGAAAACAGATGCCAACCAAGAATACTCTATCCCGTAAAGCTCTCCTTCCTCTTTGAAGAAAAAATATGGACCTTCCCAGACAAACAGAAACTCCGGAATTTCATTACAACTAAACCCCCACTCCAAAAAATACTACAAGGAGTCCTAAAGCCAGAACCTCAGAGGGACGAATAACAATGAAAGAAGGCCAAAAAAAAAGTTATTCAAAAAATAAATAAATAAAATCATAGGAAAGACAATCACAATGGCAAATACAGATGCTAACATATCAATATTAACTCTAAATGTAAATGGACTAAACTCTTCAATAAAAAGACACAGAGTTGCAGCCTGGATTAAGAAACAAAACCCAACCTTTTGCTGTCTCCAGGAAACACATTTAGCTACAAAAGATAAAAATAGGCTCAAATTTAAAGGATGGAAAACAATCCTACAAGCAAATGGACCAAAAAAGAAAGCAGGAACAGCTATACTTATATCAGATAAAACAGATTTCAAACTCAAAAAGATAAAAAGAGACCCCAATGGTCACTATATTATGATCAAGGGGACAATACTTCAAGAAGAAATAACACTCATTAACATATACTCACCAAACTAAGGAGCACCAAAATATATCAGACAACTGTTGTCCTCTCTGAAAACAGACATCAGAGAAAACACATACGTAGTGGGAGACTTCAACACACCAATATCAACAATGGATAGATCAACAAGACAAAAAATAAGTAAAGAAACCAAAGCTCTATATAAGGACCTAGAGCAATTGGGCTTAACAGACATCTATAGAACACTAAACCCCAAAAAAACGGAGTACACATTTTTCTCAAGCGCACACAGATCATTCTCCAGGATTGATCACATACTAGGGCACAAGACAAACATCAACAGATACACCAAGATTGAAATCATATCAACCATCTTTTCTGACCATGAAGGCATCAAACTAGAAATAAACCATAAAAAGAAGGCAAGGAACTTTCCTACCTCATGGATATTAAAAAGCACACTACTGGAAGACCACTGGACTAATGAGGAGATCAAAGAAGAAATTAAAAAATTTTTTGAATTGAACGACAAGGAGGACACCAATATCCTAAATGTAAGGGATGCAGCAAAAGCAGTAATAAGAGGAAAATATATAGCAATAGAAGCTCACATCAAGAAACAAGAAAGAACGCAAAGAAACAACCTAATCTCGAAGCTCAAAGATCTAGAAAAAGAACAACAAAAAAAACCCAAAACCAGTAGAAGAAAAGAAATAATAAAAACCAAAGCAGAAATAAATGAAATTGAAACTAAAAAAACAATCCAAAAGATCAATGAAACCAAGAGCTGGTTCTTTGAAAAAAATCAATAAAATAGACAAACCCCTAGCCAGGCTCACAAATGAAAAAAGGGAGAAAGCACAAATAAACAGGATCATCAATGAAAGAGGAGAAATCACAATGGACACAGCAGAAATCAAAAGAATAATCAGTAACTACTATGAACAGTTATATGGAAACAAGTTTAACAATCTAGAGGAGATGGACAAATTCCTACAACTCTACAATCACCCAAAGCTAGATAAAGAAGAAATAGAACACCTAAACAGACCAATTACAATTAGCGAAATTGAAATGGTAATCAAAAACCTCCCCAAAAACAAAAGCCCAGGACCTGATGGATTTACAAATGAATTCTACCAACATTCAGAGACGAATTAGTGCCTATCCTTCACAAACTCTTCCAAAAAATTGAGAAGGAAGGGACAATACCAAACACGTTCTATGAAGCCAACATTACACTAATACCAAAACCGAACAAGGACAACACAAAAAAGGAAAACTACAGGCCAATCTCCCTAATGAACACTGATGCAAAAATCCTCAATAAAATTTTAGCTATCAGAATCCAACAATGTATCCATAAGATAATTCACCACAACCAAGTAGGATTCATTCCAGGGACACAAGGATGGTTTAACATCCGAAAATCAATCACCATTATCCAACACATCAACAAAAAGAAATATAAAAACCATATGTTAATATCAATAGATGCTGAGAAAGCTTTCGACAAAGTGCAACACACATTCATGATAAAAGCCCTTGAAATTCTTGGGATACAAGGAACATACCTCAACATCATAAAGGCCATCTATGACAAGCCAACAGCCAGTATCATTCTCAATGGTGAAAAGCTGAATGCAATTCCACTAAGATCTGGAACAAGACAAGGATGTCCACTCTCACCACTGCTTTTCAATATAATACTGGAAGTCCTAGCCAGGGCAATAAGACAAGAGAAAGACATCCAAGGAATCCAAATAGGAAAAGAAGAAGTCAAACTATCACTATTTGCAGACGATATGATATTATACATAGAGAACCCCAAAAACTCCACAGAAAAACTAATTCAACTCATCAATAAGTTCAGTAAAGTGGCAGGATACAAAATCAACACGCAAAAGTCAGTAGCCTTCCTATACACAAACAATAAATCTGAAGAAGAAGAAATCAAAAAAACCATCCCTTTTGTTATTGAAACAAAAAAAATCAAATATTTGGGAATAAATCTAACAAAAGAGGTAAAGGACCTATACAAAGAAAACTATAAAACACTGTTAAAAGAAATAGAAGAAGACACAAAGAAATGGAAAAACATCCCCGGCTCATGGATTGGAAGAATAAACATTATTAAAATGGCCATCCTTCCAAAAGCAATATACAGATTCAATGCTATTCCAATGAAAATTTCAATGTCATTCTTCAAAGAAATAGAACAATTATTGATGAAATTCATATGGAATCACAAAAAATCCCGAATAGCCAAAGCTCTCCTGAAAAAAAAAAAGAAGGGAATGGAGGCATCACACTCCCAGACTTCAAACTCTACTACAAAGCCATAATCATCAAAACTGCATGGTATTGGAACAAGAACAGACATACAGACCAATGGAATCGAATAGAAAATTCAGAAATAAACCCACAGACTTATGGTCAACTAATCTTTGACAAAGGAGCAAAGACTATGCATTGGAGCAAAGATAGTTTCAATAAATGGTGCTGGGAAAACTGGGTCGCTACATGCAAAAGAATGAAGCTTGACCACTACCTCACACCATACACAAAAATCAACTCAAAATGGATTAAAGAACTAGACATAAGACCTGAAACCATAAAATATATAGAAGGAAATATAGGCGAAACATTACGTGATTTGCACATCAAAGACATCTTTACAGACACATCACCCAAAGCAGTGATAGTGAAGGCAAAGATAAACAGCTGGGACTACATCAAATTAAAGATCTTCTGCACAGCAAAAGAGACAATAACAAAAACAAAGAGAAACCCCACCAACTGGGAGAACATTTTTGCACCCAACACTAATGATAAAGGACTGATCACAAAAATCTGCAAAGAGCTGATGAGACTCAACAACAACAAAGAAAATAATCCAGTCAATAAATGGGCAGAAGAGCTAAAAAGAAACTTCTCTGAAGAGGAAATGCAAATGGCCAACAGGCATATGAAAAAATGTTCAACATCACTTGTCATCAAGGAAATGCAAATCAAAACTACCATGGGATACCATCTTACACCAGTGAGAATGGCACCTATTAAAAAAACTAGCAACAACAAATGTTGGCGAGGGTGTAGAGAAAAAGGAACTCTTCTGCACTGTTGGTGGGAGTGCAAACTAGTCCAACCACTGTGGAAAGCTGTGTGGAGATTTCTGGACCTACTAAACATAGAGCTTCCATATGATCCAGCAATCCCACTCCTAGGTATTTACCCAAAGGACACAGAAACATCAATTCCAAACAACACCTGTACCCCTATGTTTATAGCAGCACTGTTTTCAATAGCTAAGCTTTGGAAACAACCCAAATGCCCAAAAATAGATGACTGGATCAAGACGATGTGGTACATATATGCCATGGAATATTACTCAGCATTCAAAAAAGATAAACACATGCAATTTGCAGCAACATGGATGGCGCTGGAAGGGATCATGCTCAGCGAAATAAGCCAAAAAGAAAAAGAAAAATACCGGATGGTCTCACTCATAGCAGGAATCTAGAAAACTTAAATAAGGGACCAGGAAAATGAATAACTATAAGAAAGTGAAAATCAAAATCAACAGAAAACTATGAACCAGAGACACATTTTGGGGGGTGAGGGTCGGGAGGGGAGGGATTGGGGTCAGAATGGGGGGGGGCTGCAATTGTATGGGGAATATAACAATAAAATTTATTATCTAAAAAAAAAATAAAAATTAAAAATTAAAAATTAAAAAAAGTAATATTTCTCATTTTAAACTAGAAAAAGATGAACAATCAAAATCTAAGCCAGTAGAAGGAAGGAAATAATAAATATTAGAGATTAAATAAAGGTAATAGAAATTAAAAAAGACATTCAAAAAGATTAATGAAGCCAAAAGCTGGTTCTTTGGAAAAAAGTAACAGAATAGCAAAAGCACTAGCCATTCTCACAAAGAAAAGGAAAAACACTGAAATAGAATCAGAAAGGAAAGAGAAATTACAAGAATAATCTGAGAAACTAAAAGGATCATAGAAGATTACTCTAAACTTTTGTATGTTAATAAGTTGAATAAACTAGACAAATTCTTAGAAATATACAATCATCTAAGAATGAATCAGGAAGAAATAGAAAACCTGAACAGGTAAATTTAAAGTAGGGAATTAAGACAGCACTCAAAAGTCTGCCCCCCCCCAAAAAAAAAAAAAACCCAGGGCCTCCCCAGCGGTTGCGCGCTGGGTTCAGAAGCTGCCCGCAACCTCTGCAGCGCCGGTTTGATCCCTGAAAACCAGGTGAGGGTCCCTCACGGCAGCAGACCTCTCCTGCCGCACACTGCTCCCCTCAGCAGTGTACTTTGTCAGTCTGCCTGCTCTGCTCTCCGCTCTGACTCTGGTGAATTCTCTCATCTTCTTGCACTTCTGACTGTACCCAGTGCTTGTATAAATAAATAAATAAATCTAAAAAAAAAAAAGCCCAGTAGTGATGACTTTACAAGTTAGTTCTACCAAATCTTAAAAAATGAACTATGACCACCACATACAAAATAATGAAACTAGACCACTATCTCTCACACCATGCACAAAAATCAAATCAAAATGGATAAAAAAAATTGAACTTAAGACCTGAAACCATAAAATATATAGAAGAAAAGATAGGTAAAACACTACATGATATACATCTCAGTAACATCTTTAGTATTCCCCAAAGCAAAGAAAGTGAAGGAAAAGATAAACAGCTAGGATTATGTCAAACTAAAAAGTTTCTGTACAGCAAAAGAGACATTAACCAAAAGAAAGAGACACCCTACTGATTGGGAGCAAATTTTTGCACTCCGAACAACTGATATGGGGCTGATCACAAAGATATACAAAGAACTCACAGGACTCAACAAAAACAAAGTAAACAATCCAGTCACAAAATGGGTGGAAGCGCTAAAAAAGATACTTCTCCAAAGAGGAAATGCAAATGGCCAATAGGCATATGATAAAAATGTTCAATATCCCTCATAATCAGGGAAATGCAAATAAAAACCACAATGAAATACCACCTTACACCACTGAGAATGGCATATATTAAAAAAACTAGCAACAACAAATATTGGCAGGGATGTGGAGAAAAAGAACTCTCCTGGACTGCTGGTGGGAGTGCAAACTGGTACAACCATTGTGGAAAGCTGTGTGGAGGTTCCTCAGTCTACTAAAAATGGAGCTACCATATGACCCAGCAATTCCACTCTTAGGAATCTACCCAAAGGACACAAAAACCTTAATTCAAAAGGATACCTGCACCCCTATGTTTACTGCAGCACTATAATAGGTAAAATTTGGAATAACCCAAATGCCCAAAAATAGATGACTGGATCAAAAAGATGTGGTATATATACAAAATGGAATACTATTCAGCGATCAAGAAAGATAGACTCATGCCATTTGCAGTAACATAGATGGAACCAGAAGGGATTATGCTCAGTGAAATAAACCAAAAAGAAAAAGAAAAATATAGGATGTTATTGTTAGCTCAGGACATCCTTCCCCTCTAACAGTATCACTTATAGAAGAAATGTAGAATGTACATAGAAAATTCTCTTGACCCACCAGAGGTCATTCAAAGCATTTCCTTTCCAAAATACCATGCATTTTTTCCCATTTACCCTACACTTCCTTAAACACAATAAGCTAGAATAGGAAGAAGTTAAGAAAGCAATCCCATTTACAAAAACAAAACATTAATCAAATACCTAGGGATAAACAAAGGAGGTGAAGGACCTATACAAAGAACAATAAATGTTTAAAGATATAGAATAATATACAAATAAATTGAAATATTTTCCCTGCTTATTGGAACAATAAACCTTGTCAAAATGGTTACCTTAGCCAAAGTAATATATGTATTCATGCAATCCCTACCAAAGTTTCAATGACATTCTTCAAAGTAATAGAACCAAGAATAAAACCATAATATACATAAAATAAAACATAAGTAAAACACTATAATATGTAGGCTTCAGATATGTCCATGGATTAATTTCAGTAGCTGGAAAACAAAGCAGTGTAGGGTAAATGGAGGTGATCAGGTTTTTTCCACCCTCCCACCATTAGCGGCTATCATCTACACCTGTGGGCTTACATGCATGCCTGATAACAGCACTTGGAGTGTGTTGTGGGCGTGCGTAAGTGGGAGACAGAGACAGAGCATATAAAAGGCAGCAACATAGAGGAGCATGGCAGCAGAGGGCAGGGCAGTGGAGTGCAGTAGGGACCAGTGAAGAGACCATGAGAGAAGGCCAGAGAGCCCAGAAAGAGTAAATATTCGCTGAGGGCTAGGAGGCCTGCCAAGCTCCCAGGCCCCCAGGCTCCTGCCTCCTTTATCTGTCTCCCAAATTGATAGAAAACCTGCACTGGGCCTTTCTCCACTACACAGAGGACAAACAATTGGGACTATATTTAACTAAAAAGCTTCTGTACAGGAAAGGAAACGGTAACTAAAACAAAGAGATACCCAACAGAATGGGAGAACACATTTGCACACCATACATCTGACAAGGGTCTGGTATACAAGATCCACAAAGAATAAAGTGAGGGGGGTGTCCTTCATATTATTATAAATAATTGTGGTTACCTTGGTGGTGTGGGTGGTGTGGTAACAAATACTTGAAAGGTGTGATCCTATACCTCTAAATCATATACAGTATTATACACTAATGTTATTTCAACAAAAAATAAAAGCAGAAGATATACACAAGTAAAACATTTAAAACATTAATTAATAAAATTATATAGAACTGAGTTTGAGGAGCAGATGATTTTGCATGTTTCACTTTTCCAATTAATTTTTTCACTTTAGAAATTTAATAATTCCCTTCAAAGTTTTTGTGAGGATTAGGTGAGATAATAAAAATAATCTGTAATATAGTAGTTATAATACCATTATTTGTTCTCTTTCACTCATTCCAAGGTCACACAATGAAAGAGTGAAATGTAAGGAATAGAATCTTCAGCTCATAGCTACTTTTCTACAATTTTCATAAAAATAAATTCCACAAACTTAGACATACTTTTTGATGATTCTATTTGCCCTAATTTATCATTTGCTAAATTCCTTTCTTAAATTTCCAGCTGGTCCTAAGCATTGACAAAGTAAGAAGCTTCCTACATTGCAGAATTTGCATGTTTCTGAGGGTCTTAATGAATCAAATTGTTGGAGAAAAAAGAAACCAATTATCAGCTTTCATTATATTAATGTATATATATTTATAAGAATAACCAGTTGTACTATTTAGATATTTGTATACAGATGTCAGTATAAGGTGCCAAATACAAGATTTGGCTGTTTATGGAAATGCTGCATTTAATTTCTCTTCGATTTTTTAAACCTATTATTTCATTGAAAACCATTAGGTATTTTGGAATAAATCTAGAGCAATTCCTGGAAAAAAAATCATAAGCATTAAGTTTCCCTTTAGCAACCCACGATATCCTCTCATTGCCACTTTCTGAACTTAGCTTGAAATTTCTTCTATTAGATGTCCTGCATTCTTGATGTCATTTAATTCTAGTCTTTTACTATATTCTAAATTCCTTGAATGACTGATTAAGCGTATTCAGTGTTGCAGTTTATACAATCTATAAGGAGGAATTGAAAGACTTTTCTTCTGGGCACCAGTCAATAAGGAGTGGCAGACATTTAAAGTCGAAGACATTATCTTTGGTTCTTAAGCCATAATACATGCATATATAGAAAGTTGAACTGAGAGTAAAGCTATTGAGTTATTGAAACTGATTTACTTTTCTGTGAAAAGAATGAGTAAATGAAGTCGAGAGAATACTCTGTCCTGTTTCATATAATTAGTGATGATCCTGCTAATGGCCACCTATATTGATATAGGGTAGGTAAAGCACATCTGACAAATTTTACTAAAATGATCTGACTGAACCCTAGAGAGAAAGAGAATGGAATGCTCATATATTTTGAAATCTTTTTACAGAAACCTGAAATATAGCAATTTGAGTACCTCTTTCCATTCATTTTTCTGTGCATCATATGACTCAACAGTGTTCAAGTAATTATGCCCGTCATATCCTCCAACCACATACAGCTTGTCTCCGAGGGTACACACTGCAACAGCATCACGAGGAACATTCAGAGGTGCCACAGTTGACCATGAATCAGTTTTTGGATCATACCTTCAAGTTTACAAACACAATTGAAAGGGGAAGCAAATACTGTTAAAATTAAAAATAACAGGCATCAATAAACTATGTACTTATCTAATAAAACAATTAAAGACTTTATAAATATCAAGTGTAATGTAATGTTAACAGTATGTACATAGAAAATTCTCTTGACCCACCAGAGGTCACTCGAAGCATTTCCTTTCCAAAATACCATGCATTTTTTTCATTTTTCAGATTGTCTATGAGAAAATCATGCTAGCATTTTAAAATTATGTGAAAAATTCCCCCTTACTAGTTCAGTGTACTGTTCATCAAACTTATACTGTGAGACCCCATCCTGTTTACATGACAGTTGATATTTCAAGAAATCCAAATATAACTTCCTTTAATTTTATAGGATGAAGTACTATGGTTTTAATACTATTTGTACTTGAATTACCATAGTCTTGTCCTATCTTTTACTCCCACGAGAGTTCCTGTTTATCTCCAAGTATCCTAGGAATTTTTCCATTTTAATCTGAAGGTAACTCCTTATCCTAATTTTATTTAGCAAAATGAAGGGGGAAATAGTAATATTAATCAAAATATTTTCCAGCAACATTTTCCTAAAATTTGAAGGCTATTTAAAAAACATATAATGAAAAAAATATAAAATTGGTGAAAAATAGGAAAACTCATATAATTATACGAAGAAATGGTCTCTTTCTATAGTGGCCTATTTCTAAAACCTAAATATAAAACATTCATTTTACAAAAGAGATGTTCATTTACCACCTTCTACTAATTTCATAATATTTCCATTATCCCCCATATTTCTGTTTTTTACTTCTATAATCATATTCCAAATTATCTAATCCAAGATTCAATTTGAACTTGGCTTCATATCCAGCCTAGCATTAGAACATCAACAGTCAGTCTTGTGAGTAAATGAGCCTTTTGATCTTCCGGGGTCAAGCCTTTGCTCCATCCAACTAAGTCTTCAGATGTGGTAAAGGAGAAACTGTGCCCTGAAGTTTTGAGTCCAAGAACCCATGAAAAATAATAAATTATTATTGTCCTAAGCTACTAAGTATTGGGCTAATTTGAAAAAAAAAAAATTCCTACTTGTGTTATTATGAGACACTAAAACAGCGTATTTTCGATATATTTCCTATGATAGATCTGAAATGAGTAAGGGAGATTTGGTCAAAATATTTTGTACCTAGGAGTAAATGTAAAGTTTACAAAAGTTTAACCCTCTGAAAGGATTAACATTTATTTGCAAGACTACTTTCTGGTAGTCTAAAAATCTTCCTCATATATTTATATATACACACACAGGATTATAGACCCACACTCTCTCTCTCTCTCTCACACACACACACACACAAACACACACACACACACACGGAAATATATTACCGTTCCACACAATCAGAAAGCCTGGAGCAATGATTAGAGGCAGGAGCATCATGACCACCAACAACATATAAGAATCCATTGTATGTCGCAACTCCCACACCTCCACGCCTTTTGGACATTGGAGCACACAGACTCCACTTATTAGTGTGTGGGTCAAAGAATTCCATCGATTTGAGGCAGGAACTTCCATCACGTCCACCAATAGCATATAGTCTAGAAAAAAGACAGAATTGCATATGTGTGTATATGTGTGTGTGTGTGTATAAACAAATAAATTCTGGTTAGTGCACAGAATAAAAATTAGAGAACCTTGTACAAAGCATTTCAAATTTCTGACTATGTATTCTGCTTCCTCATTCTTTTGAAGCTTATGACCTGAGTTTGTGAATGAAATTACTGAAGGGCACCTTGGTTAAGGTTTACCCTACACCAAATCCGCCTGACTGCATCATTTTTATGAAAATTACTTTGACAAGTACTATAGATTAAAAGATCCCATGTGAAATGAAGTTCAGAGAAAGGATGGAGCTGAGGGTTGGCAGTATTTCTCAATTATGCTTCAGTAATTATACCTCAATAAACTCAGATTTTAAAAATGTAGCCAGAATGTTTCCATAGACCAACTCCAGTTATCTTACAATTATACCCAGGTTCAAACTGTTTATATGAACTACTTTATTTATTTATATTATTTTATTATTTTTTAAATTTTATATATTTTTACATCTTTTTTTCATTTTTGCACAATGTATGCATTTTCATATTGGTTATAGTCCCCAAACAATTCCCACCCTCCCTTTTTTTGATCCTATTCCCTCCTCCCACCCCTGTAGTGTGTTTCTGGTTTATAGTTGCTTATTGATTTTGATTTTGATTTTATTAGTCTTTCTCCTGGTCCCTTATTTAGGTTTTCTAAATTCCTGCTATGAGTGAGACCATCTGATATTTTTCTTTTTCTTTGTGGCTTATTTTGCTGAGCATGATCCCTTCTAGCTCCATCTATATTGCTGCAAATTGCATGAGTTTATCTTTTTCGATTGCTGAGTAATATTCCATGGTGTATATGTACCATATCTTCTTGATCCAGTCATCTATTTTTGGGCATTTGGGTTGTTTTTATAACTTAGCTATTGTAAATAGTGCTGCTATAAACATAGGAGTGCAGGTGCCCTTTGGAATTAATGATTCTTTGTCCTTTGGGTAAATATGTAGGAGTGGAATTGCTGGGTCATATGGAAGCTCCATCTTCAGCAGGTTGAGGAATATCCACACAGCATTCCATAGTGGTTGGACCAAAATACTTTATTTAGCATAAAAAGCATTTGTCACTAAGAACTTAGAAATTACATTTTTTTTTTAGGAAGATATACTGAGCATTTCTCCCACAATCTTTAAAATACCAATTCTTTCAATGAGTTGCATATTTAATCTTATTTACATTAAATGTTGCATCAATAATGAATATAAACATTTACTAAATCATATATCTATATGTTGTTCAGCTGTGAACAACAGCAAATCAATGAAATGGGTCATGTTCAATGATTTTAGTTTGCTATGCAATAGGAAGGAGATTATGGCACTGTACAATAATCACTACCATGGTCAGGAGATTGACATTACTCAGGTCAGACCAGAGATGATCCTATTTAGGAGTATCTTTAGCTCTAAGTCACTATAAGGCTGTATTTCTTCTTGACTATTTCCTATTTCTTCTTATGCAAGGTGCTAAAAAATATCTGTGTTGTAATGCCTATTGGGCTCATTTATACAATGAGTTAATGATTTCATCCATAGTCAGTACAGACACAGAAGGTTATATACGTCCATTGATCCATCCTGGTGTCTGAAATTCTAATCAATCAAGACCCTCCTATATGCTGGACATTGTCTCCAAAGGTTTCTTGTTCAGAAAGCACATACCTACCTGGAAGAGCAACAATTCAATTTTTAGCAACCACTAACATTACTGAGTTTTAATATATTTGTTTTCTCTCACAGGCAAATGATCAGGAAGAGGGAAATATTCAGAAAGTTGGGACTAGATGTATTACTAGAGGTGGTAATACTCAGGAGTGGGAGCATAAAGAACAAAAAGACTTTCCCTCTATAGTATAAATATAGATTGAAATTTTGATAAATCAAGAATAAGTCAATGTAAAAAGTGGTAGACTGAGGGCAAAATTGGAGTTGGTTTGCATATAAAAATGTTTTTCAAGTTTAATATGCATGCAAGTCATTTGAGGATCTCATTAAAGATGCTGATTCTGATTCTGATTCAGGAGGTCCAGAGTGGGGCTAAAATTCAGGATTTCTAAACAGACTTCAGATAATACTGATGTTGATAGTCCCTGGATCACACTTTATTTGCAAGGAACTACAGAATACTTAATTAAATGTTCATTTTAGAAAAGTATTGTCTATCATAATGAAGAGGTTTCAACAATGCCCTTTTATTTTTGATAACTATGATGTCCCAGTCATTGGGTATGCTTATTGATTGATGGATCACACCACTGAATGCTGTGTCATATGACCTGTGACCAAAAACCTGCATGTTTTGGTTTACTTACTTGTTGTTTAATGCAACAACACCGACTGTGCTTCTAGGAGTTGACATACTGGCCACATAATTCCACTGGCGTCCCTCAGGATCCCATCTTTCTACAGTATTCAGATAACTCCATCCATCATGACCACCAACAGCATACATTGGTCCTTCAAGTGTGGCTACACCTAAAGGATAAAAATATTATGACTGTACATAATGGATTATGCCACACATAATGGATTTTATGCTGCATTATGCAAACAACTTAAATTTGTTCTTGTTTCCTGAATGGTTTTGTGTACATGTGAATAATTTACTGATCCTGATATGAAATTAAATATATTCTTTAAACCTTAAGAAATTTTAAGGCATAGTTACCATACCATGGAAAGGTATCATTGTAATAATGGAGTCAAAAAATATATTGGAACATACCATTTCTAGGGATGTAGTAGAAAAATGAATCTGCTTTTTTTTCTGGCACAGCTACAATGCCATTTTTGAATGTAAGATGTAGATAAGTTATGATACTTAATGTTAAATAATTCATAGAATTATAGGCTAACTCCAGTAAGTCTCTCTAATCCAGTTTTTTATCATAAGGATAAACAAAGATTCCTGTGAGAAAATTAATTAAAGCTTTTTGAGGTTTAGTTAGAAGTTTGTTCTATTAGATATTATAAATAACCCCTTTTGAATTGTTTCTTATTGCTCCAAACATTCACATTATTGCCTTTCCCCCCTGCCTTGCTTACTATCTCAATTAAGCTCTCTGTGGTATCACTTCTTTTATCTCTTTAGTACTATCAGTAAGATTTTTAAAACTTGCTATGATTTCTCTGTAAGGCAGGTTTTCCAAGTTATATCTGGGGTCACACTGACACAACTGATGTGAATAGTTACAGTCTATCACTTGACATAGGCAATTTATCAGATATTTGGGAGCAAACAATGCCAGTTCTAGATGTGACAATTTTGAGATGTGTAAAAGTCATTTCTTAAAATACAAGGTAATTAACGTTTTTTAAAAACAAACTGACAGAAAACCAATGGAATCTAGCATAAAGAAAGGTGTACCCTGTCAAATATTCAGAAGAATCAAAATTTCCCACTGTTCTAGAAGTCTCCACTCAATAATTTTTATATTTTATATTTATTAACTGATTTATAACATTGCATATGATTTAGAGGTATAGATTCACACTCCTTCAGGTGCATGTTACCAGATAATGCCCACCACCAAAGCACCCAAATACTCCAACACCTTCCATTGGGCAACATCCCACCTTTGCTCTCTATAATCCCAGTCCCTCTCTTATAGCCTAAATTCTACAGTCTGATTTCTAAGGTTTGCTTTGGTTAGATTGTGTTACTTTTTTTTTGTTTCTCTATATTCCAAATTTTAGTAAAATCATCACATATATGTCTTTCACTTTCTGATTTGTTTAGCATAATCCCCATCAATTCCATCCATGTTGTTGCAAATGGCAAGATTTCATATACTTTTTTAAATGAATAGTATTCCACTGTGCATATATACAACATCTTCTTAATCTGTTGCTCTGTCATTGGACACTTAAGTTGTTTCCATATCTTGGTTAGTGTAAATTGTGTGAACTAAAGAATATAAGAGTGCATATTCCCCTTCTAATTTGTGTTTTTGCATTCTTTGGGTAGATACCTAGATGTGGAATTGCTGGATCATATGGTGATTTATTTTTAATAATTGGAGAAACCTCCATACTCTTTCCTCAGGGAGTGACCAGTGTATAGTCCCATCAAAAGTATATGTGGGTTTTGATTTGCATTTCCCTAATGATATGTGATAATGCACATTTTTCATTTTTCATGAATCTACTGACAATAGATTGTTTTCTTTGTTGCCCATTTTTGGATTGAGTTACTTATTTTCTTTTTGGTGAGTTGCATGAATCAGCCTTTTGTTGGGTGTGTTCTGCACAAATATTTGTGTTTTTATTGACAGTTTCTTTTGCTGTCCAAAGCTTTTTTAGTTTGATGTAAATCTATTTGTTTACAATTTGCCTTTGTTTCTCTTGCCTTTGGAGAACAATCCACAAAGGTATTATTGAAGCCGATGTCATGGAGTGTTTTATCTATTCTTTTCTTCCAGATATTTTATAGTTTCTAATCTTATATTCATGTCTTTAATCTATTTTGACTTAACTTTTGTGACACATGTGGTCTAGTTTCATTCTCTACATGTGGCTGTTCAGTTTTCCCAACACTATTTGCTAAAGAAACTATACTTTCTCCGTTGTATATTCTTGGCTCATAGACAAACACTGCATGGATATGAGGGTTTATTTCGGGGCTCCCAATTCTATTCCATTGGTCTGTGTGTCTCTTTTTGTTCTACTAACATGCTATTTAAATACTATAGCTTTGTATTATAAAGTATGGGTGTGTGATACCACCACTCTTTCTCTTTCCTCTAAAGATTACTTTGGTTATTTGGGATCTTTTTTTTAGCTCCATATAAATTTCTGTAATTTTTTTTCCATTTAAATTGCTATTGGTATTTCATTGAATCTGTAAATTGCCTTGGGTGTGATGGTCATTTTAAGAATGTTAAATCTTCTAATCCATGAGCAAGGACTATCTTTACTTTTCCTTGCATCCTGTCTTATTACTTTCATTTAATAGACCCTTCACCTCCTTTTAACTCCTAAGTATTTCATTGCCTTCCTTGAATTGTAAATGGGATTGGTTTCTGGATTTCCTTCTCTTCAAAATTGTTGTCTGCATATAAAAACACAATATTTTTTGCAGATTTATTTTGTAGCCTACCCCTTTTCTGAATTGATTTATGATTTCAGTTAGCTCTTTAGTGGGTCTTCAGGGTTTTTCATGCATATCGACATGTCATCCACAAATAATGAAAATTTTACTTCTTTCCCAACCCAATTTGATTTCTTTTGCATCTTTCTATTGCTTGATTGCTCTAGTTACCACTTCCGATACTATGTTGACTAGCAGTACTGAAAGTGCATATCCTTGCCTTGTGACAGATCTCAAAGGAAATCCAGTTTTTCACTATTGAATATGATATTGGCTGTGGGTTTATTATGTTGAGACATGTTCCAACTATCCCCAGTTTTCTGAGTTTATCATAAATGAATGCTGAGTATTATCAAATGCTTTCTAGGATGCTTATTTTGCCTTATGATGATGTGATAAAATACACTGATTTTCAAATACTGAACCACTCCTGTGGTTTTATCTATTTATCATGGAGTTTTTATCTATTCTTCCATGTATTTTATAGTATTTAATCTTATATCCATGTCTTTAATCTATTTTTAGTTAATTTTTGTGAAATGTGGTCTAGTTTCATTCTTCTACATGTGGCTGTTTAGTTAAAGGGACTATCTTTTATCCTGTGTATATTCTTGGCTCATAGATTAACTGTCCTTGCTTTCTTATTTTTAACACTATTTTTAAGCCCTAACCCTAGACTAGATAGATCCCTATTGCTCATGATATACAATGCTTTTGATGCATTGTTGGATTCAGTTTGCTAAAATTGACAACTTTTGCATCTATGTTCATCACAGATATTGATCTGTAATTCAATTTTTGTCATGTCCTTGTTTTTGGTATCAGAGTAATGTTGGTCTCATATAATGTGTTTGGAAGATTTTCCTCCTTTTCTGTTTTTTTGGAAGAGTTTGAGTAGGAAAGATATTAGTTCTTCTTTGAAGGTTTGGGTAGAACTCATTAGTGAAACCATCTGGGCCTGGACTTATGTTCTTTGGGAGACTTAATTACTGGTTCAATTCCCTTACTTATGGTTGGTCTGTTCAGGTTTTCTATTTCTTCCTGGTTCAGTTTTGGAGGGTTTTGATTGCTAAGAATGTCTCCATTTCATCTAAGGTATTCAATTTGTTGGCATGTAGATGCTTGTAGTAATCTGTTATAATCTCTATTTGTGAAATGTCTGTTGTGATTTCTTCTATTGTGCTTTTTATTCTATTTATTAAATTTTTATCCTTTTTTTCTTAATAAGTCTAGCGGATATTGTTAAAAATCAGATTTTTTTAATTGAACATTGGGACTTTTTATTTCTATTTCATTTATTTCTGCTCTAATTTTTATTATTCACTTTCTTCTACATGCTTTTTATGTCATTCATTCTTCTTTTTTCAATAGCTTAATGTGAGAATTAAGGTTGTTTGAGTTACTTCTTGTTTCTTGATAGATTGCTATATACTTTCCTCTCATTGCTTCTTTTGCTGTGTCCCATTGATTCTGATAGATTGTGTCTTATTTTTGTTCATCTCTCAGTATTTTTTAGTTTTTTTCTTTGATTACCTCATTTATCCAACAGTCATTAAAATAACAAGTGTTGGCAAGGTTGTGGTAAAAAAATGAAAGCGCATATACTTTTGATGAGAATGTAGACTGGTCTAGCCACTATGGGAAAAAGTATGGAGGTATCTCAAAATATTAAAATACTTATACGATAGGACCCATAAATTCCACTCCTAGGAATCTACCAGAAGAATAAAAAAAAAACACTAATTCAAAGGAATATATGCACTCTTATATTCATTGTCCATATTTAAAATAACTAAATTCTAGAAACAGGATACATGCCCAAAGACAGAGGATTGGATAAGAAAAATTAAACCTATAATTACAAACACACACACATACAATTAAATACCACTCAGTGAATGAACCACCACTTATGATAGAATGTAAGGAAATGGAGAGGATAATGTTAAGTGAATACATCTGAAGATGTGTGATACTATACCTTTGAATCACAGACTGTGTTGTAAACCAATATTACATCAATTAAAACAAGTCAAAAAGAAATTAAACAAAGGAACAAGCAAAACTATTTTTTTATCCTTCCTGAAGTGATACCTCTTTGAAATGAGTAATCAACACTCCCTCAATTTTTAAAAATACTGGTGGAAGGGAAACAGATTAATAAGTACGATATCTACAAGAAAAAGGTTTTATAGGCTTTCACAATTTGCTTCATATTTTCAGCATGCTGGAGACATTTTTACCCAGAGTTTGGATAAATCCCCACAATGTTCAGCTGAATATAATTTTTAAAATGTTCTATTAGCCATACATTAATTAGAAACTATATACCATTAAGTTCTTACCTAACCCATGCCTATGTGTTGACATGGGGGGCATCACAGACCAGACTTTGCCAACTGGATTAAAGCATTCTACAGTATTCAGAGTTTTTAAACCATCTCTTCCTCCCACGACATATAGCTTATTATCAATAACTGCAACTCCAAATTGAAGCCTACGGCCACTCATGGTACCAATATGTAGCCAGCTGTTGGTCCTGAGGTCATATTTTTCAATTGTAACGGTACCTGTTAAAAGGACATTAAACAATGGTAAAAGTCCATTGTATAAAAATTTTTATTGACATAATTCACGTTATATTCATATCTATAAATTATAGGCTGAATCAGTGATTGCAGCTCAAATTAAAGTAAGTAACCAAGATGATTTTCCAACCTGTGAGACATGGTAAGGGTAATATTTTATCACCCCTGGATCCAAATGGAAAAAAGTCAGAATAAAATTAGTTTATTTGATATATGTGATTTTTTGCACTCTAATGGGCAGAGAACCCGTCCATCTTGGTGAGTGTCTACACCCCATCCAACCTACCCTGGCTGACTAAGCCAGAGCCCAGGGTAGCATCAGGGGACAGCCACAAAGACACAAATCCCCTCCAGCTCCCATGTGCTCTCTGCACCAAATCCAGAACTCAGGAGGCATCAGCTGCTGAGACCACCATCAGATAAGATATTGTGTGTGGGAACCCATGCCCAGGAGAAGCCCAAACAACAGCAATGCAGGCTCCAAAGCAAACAATAAGGAGAAAGAAAAATACAAATGACCAGGTAAGTCCTTAGAGGAAAAATACACCACGCAGAGAAAGCAAATCTCCTGAACTCAACTACAAAGGCATGGATGAGCTTTTCTTTCTATTAAATGCAGAATTCAAAATTTCCATGATAAAAATATTCAAGGAAATTGAACAATACAGAGAAAACACAGATAAGCAAATCAGAAACATACAAGAAAATTCAGAAAATAGTATAAGAAACATAATCAATGAGCAGAAGTTTGAAACTGAAACTCTAAATAATAATGGAATTGCAGAATATGAAAAGATCAGTAGAAGAGATAAAAAATTTAAAAGAAAGCCATGGAAGATGAATAGACCAAATGGAAGAGCATATCAGTGAATCCAAATATTCAGAGAGGGAAAGACATCAGATAGAAAAAGAAACAGATCAGACTCCATAAGCAAAGGAAATACAAGAATCACAGGAATCCCACACAGGGAGAGAGAGAGAGAAGGGAAATGAGAAGATTTTTAAGGAAATAATAGCTGAAAACTCCCCAAACTTGAAAAAAGAACTAAACATAGAAATACAGGAAGCTAAAAGAACAACTAACCAACCTAAATAAAATGAGACCTACAGCAAGGCATAGAGTAGTAAAATTTCTGAAAAAAAAAATTAATGAAGCTGACAAGAGGAAAGAAACAGATAACCGGTAAAGGAACACCAATCAGACTACCATCAGACTTCTCCAAAGAAGTCTGGCAAGAAGAGAATGGAACAACATATTTAAAATACTACAAGATAATAACTGCCAGCCAAGGATCTATCCTGCAAAGTTCTCATCAAATATGGGTGAGAAATAAGGGCCTTTCCACACAAACAAAATGTTCATCATCACTTATCATCAGAGAAATGCAAATCAAGACCACTAGAAACCACCTCAAACCAGTGAGAATGACCCATTTTAAAAAGACCAGAAACAACTAGTGTTGTCAAGGGTATGGAACCCTTTTACACTGTTGGTAGGAGTGTAGACTGGTCCAGCCCCTATGGAAAGCATTGTGGATGCTTCTCAAAAGACTAAAAATAATGCTGCCATACAACTCAGCATTTCCACAACTAGGTATATACCCAAAGAATATAAAAACACTAACTTGAAGCAGACTTTTACTCCTATGTTTATTGCAACACTATTTACAATAGCTAAGATATGAAAACAACCTAAGTGACTTAAAACAGATGGGTAGATCAAGAAGTTGTAGAATATGTACACAATGGAATACTACTTAGCAATCAAGAAAGATCAACTCATGCCATTTGCAGCAACATGGATGTATTTGGAAGGGAATTTGCTAAGTGAAATAAGCCAGAAGAGGGAAGATAAATACCAGATGGTGTCACTTACATTGGAATATAGAGAAGCCAAACAAAGAGTCAAACTTTAAAATCCACCCTTGAAAGCTTACCATGGATCAGAAGGATCCAGGAGGGGAGGGTTAGCATGAGGGGTGATAAGTGGGAGAAAAGAGCACAATGGACTATGGTGGTGGGACAGCTCAGTGACCACACTGAGGGGGGAAATACTAAGTTGTCAAAATATTAGTAAGGGTGTAAAACAATGGCAATTCATTAAAACAAATAAATAAAAAGAGTGAAAAGTCAAGATATAGAGAATGCAACTTAGTAAATATTTAAGATAATACACTCCTAATGTATTTTTTTGGCTATACTATGCTACTAGGAGTACTAACACCTGTGTTGTCTATATTAAAAAAAAAAAACCTTGGAATTTATTACCATTTGTACATCCACTGCAATTTTAATATTCTATGACTATTCAATATATTAAATTATGCCATTTTTTATTCAGTTTGACATGTGTGTATGTGTGTTTATTTGGTGTGGTGTGGTAACATATACCTGAAGAGGTGAGGCCCTATATTTCTGAATCATATACAGTGTTCTGAACCAATGTTCTTTCTTTCTTTCTTTCTTTTAAAGAGGAGCCGGGCCTCCCTGGTGGTGCAGCGGTTGAGCGCTGGGTTGCGAAGCTGCCTGCGGCCTGTGCGGCACCGGTTTGATCCCCGGCTGCTCCCTGGCCACCAGAGGAGGGTCCCATATGGTGCGCAGACCTCTCCTGCTGCCCGCTGCTCCCCTCAGCAGTGTACTTCGGTCCTTCTGCCTGCTCTGCTCCCCGCTCTGGCTCTGGTGAATTCTCTCACCCTCCCGCGCTTCTGACTGTACCCAGTGCATGTGTAAACAAAACAAACAAACAAACAAATAAATAAATAAAACATGCCTCTAAAAAAAAATAAAATAAAGAGGAGCCAATGTTCCAATATAGTAAGAGAGGCTTTGTTAATTTTTGTTCATTTACCACCATGAATCACCTGTGCCCATACCCTTTCTGCCTCTGTGCCTCATGAACCAAGGTTACCACAATGAAAATATTTGAAAATAGAAATTGAAATCTATTAAAACAAAAGCTTTTGAATCCATGGAATTTAACTTGAAAAAATAAAAAAACATATTGGTTATTTTAAAAATTACAAAAAATTAAATTACTAAAGGACCAGGAATTAAAATGAATTTAAACGGCCTTTAATGCTCTGTGATGGTAGCACAAAGACTTGTAATTAACAATAGGATTATCATTTACAGTAATTATGAATATAATTCTGAGATATTATCTCCTTTATGTATTAAAAATCATTTTCTACTAAATTACTGAAATATCAATTTTACTACCATTATATACTGTCATAATTGCCACAGTAGGTTGTCAGTACTTCATAATAAACTATTGCTTGTGTAAACAATACTTATTACTCATTTATGATAGCTACAACTATTTTATAATAAAAATAATCTTGCACAACAGGGAAGTTTCGGCTAATTGCCACATTGGGAAATTCTATACATATATTATTCACACATATATAGTGTCCCTAAAATAGATTGTAACAGATAAATTGGTGGTTCTGTATCTTGAATTCTGAAGATTTATTCAGCCCAATTACCCACCTTCATTGCTGCTCCAACTAAAGTGTAAATACTCCAACTGTCTTACTATGCAGCCCCATATTTCAGGAGAAAACTTAAATTAGATTTTTAACTGATCTCTCTCCTTAGACCAATTTTGTAATCTTTCTGTGCAAACTGACCTCTTGCCCTAAAACATTGTAAATATTAATCAGTTCATTTCTAAATTCCTAGTCAACTCTCCTTATTATCTGATCAGGAGGAAACAAAACCAACCAAATTTCATAGTATTTTTGTGAACACGATAGTTCCTGTAGTTGTGATAGTTGTGATAATTCCTGTTTCAGTGATTTCCTCCATTTATTTTAAAAATAATCTATAAATGACTACATTAGCTTTTAATTTCTCCCTTGCCACACTCTCATAATAATATTATTTAAAATATTTCATTTATGTTTTATTTATTTTTTTAAGATTTATTTATGCATACAAGAGCTGGGGTACAGGCCAGAGGGGTGAGAGGATCCATCAGAGACAGAGTTGGGAACAGAACAGGCAGACTGACCAAAGTACACTGCTGAGGGGAGCAGCGGGTGAGTCAGGAGAGGTCTGCTGCGCCATATGGGTTGCTCCCTGGCTGGCCGGGGGATCAAACTCGTGCTGCAGTGGCTGCAGACAGCCTTGTAGGTTGCGTCTCAACCCCCTGTGCCACCAGGGAGGCCTCATAATTATTTTGAATAAACGAAAAGTTACTGAATACTTTGTACATACAAAAAGCCAAAGTTTACCATTTGGCCACTTAAAACTTTTGACTCTGTGATCATACTTACACATTTTTGAAGATTCTTTTAATGTGCATGGTAGGAGTTATAGGTAACCACAGCTACTTGTGTAATATCTATATTTAACAACTAATTCCAAGTCAATTGTATGAGTCAGTGAGGAAACTAAATAGGGAGGAAGTACTGTATTTCCTGGACATCAAAATGTGAGAGTTCAAAAATAGCTTTAAAAAAGATAAATGAAACAGCACACTGTAATAAAAGGTGATCATTTATAAATTCTCTTCTATACTTTTGTAAAGGAATATAAATTGAAACATTGTTTAAGCACCATACAGATTCCTACAGCTAAATGGTATCTCTAAAATTTCTACTATACTTAGTTTTTTTCTTTATCATCTTTTTTGTTTCTAAATATACATTCTATTTTTTTTTCAATAGATTCTAAGTCCCTCAAAGTCAGTTTTGTTGATAGCACTGCTTCTTCTAAAAAGGTGACAGTATAGCAAAAAAAAGAATAGAAATTGAGTAAAAATTCCATTTCTGGTTATTCTAGATGTTTGACCTTTGGTTGGCTACCTAGCCTTTATAACCTTAGTATCCTCATTTGCGAAACTATAATAAAATCTATCTTGTAGCATCATTATAAGGATTAGGAATGATGTTTGGAAAATTCCAAAGATTGAGTACTTGAAAATAGTAATTTTTTCTATTATTCTCATTATCTTCAATTTTCCATTGAGTATTTTATATTTCCATTCAGTAGGTACTCAAAGGTTCTCAAAAGATGGACTCTCTTACATATCAAACTGTAGTAATAGAAGCAAGGGATTAGATTCACATTCCAGTCATATTTAGAAACTGATAAGAAGTTATAGATACTTATATCATTTTTTTGGTAAAATATTCCTTTATGTAATGCTAACTTAAGCAAGGGGAGGCTGTAAATGTTAACAGTAGAAATCAAATACTAAAGCCAAACAAATAAAGTTCCCATTTTTTACTTTGTATATGTTAGAGCTGAAAAAATTTCAGGAAGATAGGATATCTACACTTGGTTTTGTACTTAATGCCCTTTTAAATTAAATATCAAATGAAACTCCTGTAATATTCTTTCTCTTCATGAAATGCAATTAAATACCAAGTTGTGAGACTTGAAATTAATTATAGAATCTCAATTTATTTGTCATTTTCTGAATAGTACTTTCGGTGATGTATTAGTTTGGAAATAATTACATTACAAACTTTTTTACATAGGTTTATGAGTATTTGGCATATTTCCTAAGATATTCTTCTAATTTCCAGTTACATTTATCACAAGAAAGAAGTTGTCCCCTGTAGCACAGAACTTTGACTTTGGCATCATTTTCTACAAGCTATCAAAGTGCATTTGTATGCATGATTTGGCAAATTTTAAGTGGATTGATTCCATTTCTTGGACAGGCACCTCTTGATTATAAGCTTCTGCATTGTTTTTTTTTAAACATATAAGTCTATAAACTGATAAATCAAGTATAAAAAGGCAGAATTATATATTAAAAAAACTCACTCTAAGAAGGGTTCAAGATAAGAATGATGGCGTTAGAAACATTTTCCTATTCACTTTTATCAAATTCTTTTTGAAATCATTACTTTATTCCCATTTTGAATTGCTGATTTTGTTATTAACACTTCAAGATTCTTTGTTAACTGGTCTTTCAGGATCTAATAGGAAATTGACAGCAAGGAGTTAGAGGCCACCCTTTTATTTTTGTCGACATCAAATTTGGATGATCTCATCCCTTCCGTTTATAATAAACCTTAAATAGATTTCCCTGAAAAGATATTGTACTAAAAAGCAAATACTAAAATGTAAAAAAAAATGCTGTCATAATATAAAATATCCTACTAAGAATTTATGCTATACTAATTGTGGACATATCCCTTAAGGAAGAAAATAAGGGAGATCAGAAGATTACATTAAGGGCCCTATTTATAAAAATTAGCTTTATATGCATGCATTCAAGATTACTTTAACACTACCCTCATAATTTGGAGGCTGTTAGGAATATTTCTTCTTCTTTGAATGATAGTTTCTAAATTAATTAATTTCTTCCTGTTACCTTTCATAGCATCCATGCCTCCTACAGCATAAAGTGCTCCCACAGTTGATTTTCTAGGCTTTGTCCGCGGGCTTTGCAACATGGGTCTTCGCTCAGGTAAGAGATGATATTTCATAGCTTCCATGAGGAGCTTCTGACACTCAAGATCACCAGTAAACATGGAGCTATTTTCAAGATCTGCCAGTAACTGAAAAGAAATGATACATGTTATATGAAATAAAGAACTCACCATTAGAAAAAATATTTTTGCTTATATAACTTTAGAGAAAACTCAAGCTAATTGAATTTTGTATTATTTCATGTCATGTTTTATTTAGTAAGATATTTTAATCATCACTTGATTTACTAAAAGCTATGAGTAACATGTTTATTCAGCATATAGTGTTCAGGAATTTTATAATGCTCAGCATGCCAAAGGACGACGTCATCATCCTGATTCAATGATCTCAAAAATTTCCACGGTAGCCTGCTGGAGGTCAAAAAGGTTAACATTCTTTTAGACCTATGGTGTCCAGGATAGTAGTGGCTGGCTACATGTCAGTATCATATTGAAATGTGTGGCTAGTCCAAACTGATACGTGATGTATTAAATAAATACAGGATTTCAAAGACTTCTTATGAAATTAAGGATGTAAAATACCTCAAAAATCATATTGTTAATATTTTTAAATATTTTAGATATATTAGGTTAAATGAAATACACTCAAAATTAAAAATAAAATTCTAAAAACCTGATAGTGGTAGCTGAGGATTGAATGCGTACACATGTGATCTCAGGGAGTGAGAGAGAATAGCTGTGTCTGCACAAAAGACACATCTACCAGACTACCTCATATAGCCCAGTTAAAATAAAATATCACTATAGGAAATTTCATCCTTATCATCAAATCATTTCTATAGACTATTCTGAAAGAAGGTGCTTTTTATCTGGGTACATGTGTTAGAAAGTAGCCAATACAGCAATAGTAGATGGTCAATCTAACCACATTGCCTGACAGACAATAAAACCCTATTTGAGTGGAGTAAAGGTGATGAAATATTCTTTCTGACTGTCATAAATAATGCTGCAAAGACAAACTTTAAAACCAACCCTTGAAAGCTGACCATAGAGCTCAAGCAAGTGGGGGGAGAGAGCACAATAGATGATGGAGGAAGACTATGAGTGCTTTGGTGGTAGGAGTGCTATAATGACTGCACCTGAAGGGGGAAAATCCTATTCTTCCAAAACATTAACAAGGATGTAAACCAGTTGTACTTCAATTAAAAAAAATATTTCTGATTTGAGAGGCTAAGATTTTGTTTCAGAATTTTAACAAGGATCATTTAGATTTGTTTCTTAGAGTTTGGGGTTCACAGTATCATAAGATAAAGAGAAGAATTGCAAGCAGTTTATTGGACTGGCAGTGCTAATCTAATTCCACAAAACTTGTTTGAAATTTCTTGCTCTATGCTGATCACCCCAGCTCTGGTCTCCCCGCCCCCAACTGTTATTGTTGATGGATTACTCTTTTGACTGGACTGATGAGAATCCAGGCATTTCCTTATTGTGTATGCTACTGAAAACTGGGCTATATAATATTTTTTTTCCTCCAAAATATTCTTCAAATATGAAAACACTAGTACGAAAAGATTTATGCAACCATCTGTTCATAGCAACATTATTTGTAATAGTGAAGACACGTAATCAACCTAAAAGTTCAATGACCAATGACTGAATAAATAATTTGAGGTATGTGTACTTAATGGAATAAATACTACTCTCAATGACTACTGAGGTGATTGTGCTAAGTGAAGAAAGGCAAATATTGATAGACAATTACCAGATTTTTTCACTCAAACTCACAAGACAAAACAAAAATTATTCTTAGACTGTGAAAAATATGGTGATTACCTTAAGGGAGGGAATGGGGAAAGGAATATGTGAACTGGCACTGGGGCTTTGATGGAGGGTGAGTGAAACCCGCACATGATAAAGTATGAAGTTGCTCGCTCAAAATTCTATAATCATGCAAATAAATGGCAAATAAATAAAATTTAATTAAAAGTATTCCTCAGAGATTTGTCACCATTCTTCTCAAATATTTCAATTCTAGAAAATTCTTAAGTTTACTTTTACAATTGTTTTGGAAAGTTCATATTCTGTATGCTGTTACCACGCCACCTTTAGGAAAGGTTAACATAGTCCACATTCTAGGCAAAAATACATACTGAGAGGTGGGTGGTCAAGGTACTGCTGGTGGTGTGTTTGGGCTGAAAATTATACACCTTACAAATAAGAACAATTCAAACTAAGCACTTTGCTGAGAGAATGTCATATAGAATTAAAACAGTGTCAAGAACCTCTGATCTTTTACACCAATGCATCTCAATTCTTTTCATATCTAAAAATCATCTGGTGAATTTGTTAAAACACAGAGTCCCTGGCCTCACCCCAGAAGATAGTTTTAGTAGGTCTGTGATGGGGCCTGAGTTTTTAATCAAGTTCTCTGTCATTGTTAAGTTTGCTAGCTTAGGGACATTTTGAGTAGCACTGACTTAAAGAATCTGATAAATCATGCAGACCCTCTCATAAGAATAACAGACATAAGTGCACACACATTCACACAAATACAAAATTCTATAGATAACTTTGGGTCTAAAAATACATATATATTTTAATGTTTCTCTTTCTGGTGTTACAATTGCCTTTCCCAATAGATAAATTTGTTATCCCCAGGAGGCCAGAGGTCGGTCCAATGTTCTTTCATTGCATATGGATAAGTTCTTTTTTTAAATCTTATTCATTCTTTATTTCCCAGCAGGTGCCTGCTATATACCAGACAGTCAAGAAATGACTTGAATTAAAACAGAACATTAAAATTATAAAATTTAATTTTTATACACGTTAGTAGCCTTTAAATATTTAATTTTTTACTGAAGTAACGTCACAACTTGTATACATACTACATTAAGTTCACTACTAAAAGTTCAAATCTGTAGATTCTTAAAGGTAAATAAGTAGTTCCATGGGATTTAATTAAGAGCTAAATGCGAAAGAAAAGCAATCGTTGCAATAGCATTCTATATTTCCTTTATGGAGGCAACAGAGGCTTACAACACTATACATAACTCAGATATAGGATCATACCTCTTCATATGTATGTCATCACATCAATAGAAACATTTTATTAATAATGTTGTTAAAAGTGAATTAATTCTAACATTTATGAAACTATTGGTCCATAAGTACAGATAAAGTTTTTCCTTTCAATTGGATATTTGGGGAGTTCAACAACAATGTGTCCAACATCTATATATGATGTGTGCATATGAACAATCTATTCACATATATAATACATTCATATGCTCATGTACATGATCTCTACTATTAATAAACTTGCTACAGAGAAAAATTGTGATTATCACCAATGGTAGAATTATATATAAAGGGACCACAGACTAACCTCACTAAATTTCACATACTAAAGCTCAGTATAAAATGGGTCAATCCTGAATGTTACCTAATGTTTATTTTTAGAATCACTTTTACTATAATCCTTCAGCATGCATGATGAGGATGTCATTACAGTGGTGTTCTACTGCATCAGAAATTACTATAGTCTGCTTTCAATCTAAATACCCACGTTAGTGGGTATTATACAGGATCTAACTCCTTCACAGAGTGTCCTTTGGGAAGAAATTGTACTGTTTATCATTGCCTTGCCTAGAAAATAAGCAGGAAAATAAAAAAAAGATTTAGCCTTTTCATTTTCTCTGCTTGTTACAAGTGCTGTTCCGTGAGAGAGGAAAGAAATGAGTAGGCTGAAGTTTAGGGATTTATCTGTAGTTTTTGTTTTTTGCTTTTTAATTCTGTGTCTTCTCTCTTCCTCATTAAATATTGCTGATTGAAAGTTGCACATGTCTTTATGGGAAACAAATCCTATATACTCCAAATATCAGAAATCCTCTGAATAAAATCAGACTAGACAACGAAGCAATGAACTAGTGCCTAGTAGAAGAACTATAATTGAAATTACCTGTGGTGGAAGCAATGGCAGTCTGATGTAAGAAAGCAGCATTGCTAGGTCTCGCTGCCTAGCAGACACGTCGTGCCCCACCCACTGCATAAGAGCATGGAAAATGGTTTCTTCATCAGGCACATTAATATCATCACTACACAGAAGTTTTGAAATTTCATTAGCTGGAAGCAGGAGGAATTCCTGGTTCTTTATTACCTCTATGAAGTGTTCCTAGAAAAGAAAGGTCTTCTACTGAAATTTTGTACTTTAGAAACATAATAACAAAGAAGTTCACACATTTTAAACTTCAGACAAAGCCAGAGAGACAGATATATGCATTTATAACAAATAGATTCTATTGCTGCCTGTGAGAGGGAGCCTGGGGGAGCCTTCTGAAGCTGAGGAACCAAATGCTTCCCCTGTGAATTATTTATTGAACACAAAGAGAAGCCTTAACTGCTTCAAAGGTCATACTGATAGTGTCCAAGTTGATACCATTACTTTTCTTTCCCAGTTGTTGTAGATAACAACAGCTTAACATTCCAGAACTGACTGATGTTGGGTTGATCTTTAACCAAAAACCTTAATGTAAAGGTTGAAAAATTTCAAGGTAGAGGTAGCTCTGGCTGTGCATTTGAGGTGGCTCAAATGAACTCCTCTGAGATGAAAAAAAGAGGCTGATGAAGTCTTACTTCTTATAAGGAAACATTATCTGTTAGCCAAGACAAAGGTGTCTTTAACAATGGATAATGATCTTCAAATTCAGGACAATCTAAAAGGGACTCTTATGGAGTTATTTTTTGGTGAGACAGTGGGGCTTTCAATTTTTATATACTATACCTCAGTTCTCCCTTTTGTGTTATCTTACATTTTGTCAAGTATCAAATTTCAGACAGATGTGTTTTAATTTTTTTCAGCAAAACACCACTATACTTTTCTAGTTTATACATTGTTCTTTGACCACAAAATTATTATTTCTAACATTTTTCATGGTTTTAAATGCAATAAAATAAACTTCTGAAATGGAGATGACCAGTGTAGTTGGTAATTTATATTGTAAAATAAGTAGATATTCTGGCAACAAGACCACCTTGAATAAATGTAGGGGAGAGAAGTGGGGTTTATGATAAATCAAATCATTCCCTCAGATTCAATCTGAGTTCATTCCATTAGAACTGAGTTCACCTCACAGTAAAATTAACCATACACCAATCATCAAGTTTGATAGACCCACGGGGAGCTCTGATTCTATAAGATGTAAATTAACTTGCATATTTAGGCAAAAGCCCTCTTGAGATTAAGGCAAACAATTGAGAGAGAACTGCTCTTCTTACCACAGCAGATGTCCCCAGTTGAAAACACTTTCACCTATAATGAAGCTAATAGTACAACTAGTAATGCATTATACTTGCATAGTATTAAACACTCTACAGAATTCTTTCACAAACATTGAGTCATTACCAATGTGAGCTTGTGAGAGATGGAATTCTGATGAGGAAAGAGGCTAACTGAATTGTTTGATCTCTCATGAAGTAAATGGCATAAGTTTAGCATAAGTTTTCAGGTCTACTTCATTTGGTTCAGTATCATGTCTATTATAAGTGACAAAATTTTTTTTTTTTTTTTAGAAGGAGTGCTGAACAGGCACCTTCCACATCTTTTTTTTTTTTTTTTTAAGATTTATTTATTTATTTATTTATACAAGCACTGGGTACAGTCAGAAGCGCGGGAGGGTGAGAGAATTCACCAGAGCCAGAGCGGGGAGCAGAGCAGGCAGAAGGACCGAAGTACACTGCTGAGGGGAGCAGCGGGCGGCAGGAGAGGTCTGCGCGCCATGTGGGACCCTCCTCCCGTGGCCCGGGAGCAGCCGGGGATCGAACCGGCGCTGCAGAGGCTGCGGGCAGCTTCGTAACCCAGCGCTCAACCGCTGCGCCACCGGGGAGGCCCACAAAATTTTTATAAAAGTGTTAAGAAAAAGACAAAGCACTGTAAAATATGTTTACCTATTATTGGTAGTGCATGTAAACTCTGAAACTGTGTTAATATTATGGAAGTCCCTGTCTCCCAATCCCCTTTTTAGCCATTCTCTAATGAAAGAAGAAAAAGAAAATGAGAGTAAGAATGAGGGCAAAAGCAAAAGCTAGAATGAGAGAACAAAAGAGAGATACAAAGGTAGATTGACTCAGTTTGTAAAAACTTCTCAGTGGCTAATGTGGATCACAGTAGCATCTATCAAATTTGATTACCCATTTGAGAATGTTAAGAAATGATGAAAATGGTTTATTAAGAAATGATTAAAAAGGTCATATTCACATATGGCCAGAAATTAGATTTTTTGATAGAAATTGTTATGGCCTCAGAGTGACTACCTGATGAGGCTACTGAAAATCGCTTGACGATATTATTCTAAATCATAAATAAATGCATAGGGTCAATATATCATTTTGTGGCACTGCAGTATTCTGTATTATAGAAAAATACTTGTTTAACTTAAAGACTAATTCTAAATTGTCTTATTTTGGAATTATTTTGGCCTATTTCTTTTTTCTCGTCAGTTGTTTTTCTTTTCTTTTTTCTTTGTTTTTTGTAATTTTAATTTTACTCCTAATTTCTATGTAAATACTTTCTTCTATAGTTCTGTATTTCTTCCCGAGTCTTCTTTTGAACCTTTGATTCAAAACTGATTTTTTAAAATCCACATTTACATTGTTATAAACTTTATTAAATGAATATAGCATGTTTGCAGAATGTTTCACTGAATAGCACTATTTATTTGATTATGATAGTTACTTTTATATGCCAAATTGAGCCACAGAGTGTCCAGTGTTTTTGTCACACTTTATTCTAAAGTGTCTGTGAGGGAGTTTCTGGATGAAGCCCAATCACATCAGAGAGGGCAGTCTGTTTTATTCACTTTATGATTAATATAACTGTACCTGAATTCTTAGAGTTTAGCATTATTTGTAGACTTTAAAATCATTTGCATTTTATACTATCATTTGCATTTTATACAATCTTTTGCATTTTTATACTATCAGTTTTTATTTCTATAAAATCATTAGCATTTTTATACTATGGTCTTTAGTTATTAATTGTATTTATAATAGATGCTAAAATAACTTGGGAAAAAAAGGTGATTAAAGGAGAGAGTATTACCCTTTGATGCACATCCTGCTTTAACACTCAGCTTAAGGCACTTACTAGGAAAAGGAAGGCATGTGCGTTTTGAGCAACAAAAATAATTCAAGCTGTTTATCAGAATGTTTTGTCTGCAAGCGTAAGATACCAGACAGGAAACTGTTAATATTTAGTTCAAGAATCTAATTAAACAGGAAGTTTTTATGTTTGGCTTTTGTGGTAGGATAAACCTTTCAACTATATAACTGTTATCCCTATAGATTATATGGCATCTGTATTTAAGTCAGAGGAATATAAAAAACATAAGTAAATGCCATTATGCTAAAATGAAAATCCAATAAGATGTAATTATCAACATCAAGGTTTGTTTCAGGAATATGTTTGAAACTTCAATTTTAAACAATGATCTGGGATGGGAAGAGAAGGAGATAGTTCTACAACAACTTTGTAGAGAATTAAAATGTTAGAAATTTGAAAACATTAAGATCCACAGACAACATTAGAAAAATGTTTCTATGTATATCAATCCTAAAATTGTAGACGACTTATTTATTACTTTTAAATGTGATTCTTTATCATATCATTCACTTTTACATACTTGCTTTTTATTTTAAGCCTTAAAAACTAGAGAAATTTTCTTTTCTTGAAATATTTATCTTTTGATGGGGTTTCTAATGTTTTGTTCCTTGCTTATGAGGTTAAAAAGTTTGTTTTCATTGTAACAGAGAATTATCAGCATTAATAAATAGCATTTATTTATTAGCCTCCATCTATGTTTTCTTGCCTCCCTACACATAATCTATATTTCATGTCATTTTTACTGGATTGAGTAGAGCTAATCTTATCACATGCAACTTTTAAAGAATGAACACATATGAACAAGTTTAATTTATTATAATAATGAATAGAATTGAAAGAGATTTTTAGTTAAGGATTAAATTTCAAATTTTTTAAACCAAAATGCATATTTTTAAGACAAAAGATCCATTCAATAGACTTACTAATTTTGATAGTTCTTAAGTTCTAGTTAATATTGATTTCCTATTGAATATTTAAATTTCATTAAAAATTATAAGTTCTATAATTTTACAAACTCACATTTTAATGCTTAAAAACACGAGGAAAATCTTATTTTCTTAAAACTGAGGATTCTACTTGAAGTATGTATTTGTAGATTTTAATTTTTGAAAGTATTTTCATTTTTTTCAAGCTTTGAGATTTAATTTAACCATTTTAGTTTCAAAAATAAGAATCTTAAGTACAGCTCAATCAGACAAATACTTTTTATCTATTACATGCAAGACATTTGCAAACTGTGTAATTTATATTGCTTTTTAATTTTACCCCAACATTATAATCTTAATTTTGAAAAGATTATACACATGCACACATATCAGTAAACAAATGAATTAGCTAAGTATTGTGTTAACATAGTATTAATGCAACTTAATTTGAAGCAATTATTTTACCATTGTGTATTTATGTGCCACATTCAGGAGCTCGGTACAGCCCTGGGCATCTCCAAATGATCGAATCCCTAGGCAGTTTGAAGGATGGAGCTGCTTTATGAGAAAATTGGAGCAAACTTCAATGACCTGAGTCAGCTGTAAGAGACAAGCTGCAGCCAGCAAATTTTCAATAGTATCTTCTTTCAATTGCAGGATGCCTATATGGTTTGAAAAAGTAAAGGATGATTATATGTCCCATAAATTAAGGTACAAATATGATAGCTAAATGAATTTTTTCAATTTCTCTCAGTACAGCTATCTTTTCTAGTTTGCATTAACAAGTAAGGAAATACCTTGAGTAACTTATGCAAAGGAATATGTATAAGCACTAATAAGACAGCTGAAGGAAGCTAAAATAGATTATCAAAAACAACTGTAGTAAATAAACAGTGACAAACATCATTGCAAAAATCAAAAGCTTGATATTTCTTTATCATCTTAGATCTTCATCTATATCTTATATGAAAAACTGCCTACATTATAACTTAAGGAGCATTATGTCATATTATATAAATAAACATCATGCAATTGACCATACAGATAACTTATTTGTGTGGGAAAACACCTTGGTAAAGAAGAACAGAGAGCTTATATGTACATTTCTATTTTTTTTAAAGATTTATTTATTTATACAAGCACTCGGTACAGTCAGAAGCGCCGGAGGGCGAGAGAATTCACCAGAGCCAGAGAAGAGCGCAGAGCAGGTAGAAGGACCGAAATACACTGCTGACGGGAGTAGCAGGCAGGACAGGAGAGGTCTGCTCGCCATGTGGGACCCTTGCCAGCAGCCAGGGATCTAACCGGTGCTGCAGAGGCTGTGGGCAGCTTTGCAGCCCAGCACTTAACCGCTGCGCCACCAGGGGAGGCCCTTATATGTACATTTCTTTACATGTGCTTTTGTTACCAGATAGGAATGACCTTTCAAAAATACTATGCCTGGAATTGATGTCTGATTCTGTTTCAAAAAAAAAAATGTTTCCAAGAGTCCAAAAGTAAACTTTCAACAATTACCAAGCCATGGAATCAATCTAAATGCCCATCAGCAGATTCCAGAAATTGGAATCAAATAAAATACAATATCAAATTAAATACAACTCAGCTATTATAAAAATCTTTTGCAACAAAATGGATGGAACTGGAGGTGATTATTCTAAGTGATAAACATCAGAAAATGTAAAATGCTGGATGGTTTCATTTATCTGTGGAATATAACTATACATACATACACACACACACACACACACACACACACACACAGGCAAAATACAACAAAATGAAATCTTACATCTTTCTATCTGCTCTGGGAGTTATATTGCAGGTTCAAATCTTTACAAACATACTTTCATACTCTGCCCGCTCTACCAATGCCCGCTCCAAAAAAAAAAAAAAATTATCAAACCATTCACACTGTTTGGCAACTTAAAATAGTTCGGGCAGGGCATGGCCTCCCTGGTGGCACAAAGGGTTAAGACACAACTATGAGGCTGTCTGCAGCCACTGCTGCATGAGTTCAATCCCTGGCCAGGGAGTGACCCACATGGCGCAGCAGACCTCTTCTGTCTCACCCGCTGCTCCCCTCAGCAGTGTATTTCAGTCAATCTGCCTATTGTGCTCCCCACTCTCTCTCTGGTGAATCCTCTCACCTCCCACACCTCTGGCCTGTACCCCAGTTCTTGTATGTATAAATATTAAAAAAATAGTTTGTGTATACTTTACCATGATAAAATGTTTTGTAAGCAAAAAAAAAAAAAAAAACTTAATGAAAAGTTACTGGCTACCAGAGGGAACAGAGGAGGAAGAAGCGACTAGTGGAAGAGGAAAGGCATTGTCACAGGAGGTGTCAGGGACGGTGAGTGAAGCATTTGCACATGGTGGAGAAGTAAAAATGTAACCCCAAATTTATGCAGACATGTGAACAACTGACAAATGTAATTCAACATTAAAAAAACATAAAAATGATGGTATGATTATTTTAGGCATAAAGAGATTCTATTTACAAAATATCCAAGAATTTCTTTTATTATTTTTTAATAAAATATTGATTTACCATTGGTTTACAATGCTATGTAAGTTTTGGGAGTGCAACTTAACGTCTCACTATATGTATATATCCCACTGCAGTCACCACCGTAGTGCTAGTATCATTCACCATTATCAAACTGACCCCCTTTTACCAATTCCTCCTAATCAGCATTCCATTCTCCTCTAGAAACCACCATATTTTTCTGATTCTCAGATTCATTTTTGTAGCTTTTTGTTAGTTTCTTTGCTTTTATATTGCACATTATGAGTATCTGTCTTTCAATTTCTGACATTTAAAATGAGATTAGAGCAATTTAAATAATTTATATTGCCATAACTATCATTTTTAGAAAAAGCATTATTGATAATTACTGCAAATATTGTGTGTTATTTTGATAAGCTATATTTTTACTTTTTTATTGTTATTGCTAAACTATAAGTTATGAAAAATATTTCATACCACTTATATAAACTGAGTACATTATCCCTTTATGTTTGCCTTGTAAAATAATTTCATATGGAACTTATGTGGTTGTATCACCACAGAGAAAACGATAATATGTACTGTGAAATTCTCCATACTTCGTTTGGCATCTAAAATATGTTGTGAAGAGGTTCAGTCCATCAGCAAACATTCCAGTACTGCTTCTTTGCCTGGATTTTGATGAGGAAGCCCTATCCATATATCATGATCTACTGAAGTATGAATTACTCTCAGATTCATATCTAAGGATTCACCAGCTATAAACATTGAAACTTGACCTGGTTATTAAGAATATTCATTTCCTTTGGCCAAGTATCCAAGGATGATGTAATACCCCTCCTTCTCAGACTCTTCCAAATTATTGAGGAGGGAATGCTCCCTAACTTCTTTTATGAGACCAAATGATGCTGATACCAAAACATGACAAAAAAAGAAAATTTCAGGTTAATATTGCTGATGAATATAGACACAGAAAACCCCAACAATATATAACCAAGATGAAAATATATACATTGTGCAAAAATGAAAAATGATGTAAAAATATGTAACATAAAATTAGCAGCAAACAGAATTCAGCAATACATTATTCTAGGGATGTAGATGTTTCAGCACATGTAAATCTATCAATGTGATTCATCAAATGGACAAAATGACAGATGCAAATCATATGATCAATAGATGCAAAAAGAAAGATTTGATAACATGCAAAAATCCATTTATGATTAAAAACTCTTAATAAAATGATGATAGAAGAAAAATACAATACTTAATAAAAGCAATATATGTAAAACCTGTAGCTAGCCTGGGTCACTAATTGAGAAAAATCAGTGGGGGAAAAAAAGAAGGCTTTCCCCCTAACATCAGGAGAAGACAAGGGTGCTGACTGTCACCACTATTATTTAACATAGTATTAGAAGGGCTGGCCAGAGAGATTAGGCAAGAAACAAAAAAAGTTACCCAGATTAGAAAGGAGTAAAACTGTCACTATATGTAAATGACATATTATATATAAAGAAAACCTGAAGGACCTCACCAATACACTGAAATAATAAAGGAATGCAGTAAAGGTGTAAGCTACAAAATCAATATGCAAAAATATATTGTCATTCTACATGAAAACAATTATGATCACATCAAAAAGCATAAAGTATCTAAGAAACAATTTAACCAAAGACATGAAAACTGAAACTATACACTGAAAACTACAAGATTCCAGTGATTAAAGTGAAAACACAAATAAATGGAAAGTCAGTCTGTGCTCATGGGTCAGAATAAACAATAATGTCAAAATGGTCTTTCTACTTAAAGCAAAATACAAAGTCAGAGAATCCCTATTTTACAATCCTGAAGGCATTATTCACATAAATATAACAAAATATCCTAAAATTTATATGGAATCACAAAAGGCATCAAATCCTGAAAAAAACAATCCTGAAAAAAAGAAAAATGTAGGTATCATGCCCTTTGACTTCAGGTATACTACAAAACTGCAGGTATCAAACAGTATGGCATTGGAATAAAAACAAGCACTCAGATAAATAGAATAGTATAGAAAGAGCTCAGAAATAAAACCACAATATATGGACAACTAATTTATGACAACGGAACTAAGAAAAACAATGGAGAAAGAGAAGATCTCTTCAGTAAGTGATGTTGGATAAACTGGACAGCCACATGCGAAAGAATGAAAATAGACCACTCTCTTATACCATATACTAAATTTAACTCAATATACAAAATACTTGAATGTAAGACTTAAAAATCATGAGATGCATACAGGAAAATGTAGGTGATAAATTCTTTAACACTGACTTTAGTGATGTGTTTGTAAATTTGTCTCCAACAGCAAGAAATAAAAAAGAATAAAAACAAAAAGTCCCATATCAAAGTAAAAAAAAAAAACACTTCTATATAGCAAAAAAAGGCATCATTAAAATGAAAAGGCAGCCATCTGCAACTGAACAGGAAAATATATTTACAAACCATATATTAAATAAGGGGTTGATATCAAAATACATAAGAAACTCATTCAAGTCAATGACAACAACGAATAAAACACACACCTCAAATAAAAAGTAGGTGGAGGATTTAAACAGACACTTCAGCAAAAAGAAATATTGAAGGCCAACAGTCACAGCCTTCATATTGTATCATTAGAGAAATACAAATCAAAATCAGATAAGATTTTGGGAGTATTTTGGGGGGGTATATTTGGCTTTTTGAGGGTGCAGTGCTGTATAAATATCGATTAGATCCATGTGGTCTAGTTCTTTGTTTAGGGCAATTATATTCTATTTATTTTTCTTTCATTGATTTGTCCATTGGTGAGAGTGGGGTGTTTTCAAGTCTCCAATCACATATGTATGTTTTCCGATGTCTGTGGCTTTCAGAGGAGGAGGGATAGAGGGGAGAAATGGGGGTTGAAAAGAGAGTACAGTGGACTGAGAGAACTATGGGTGTTTTGGTGTGTGAGCACTACAGTGGCTACACCTGAGGGGGTATATGCTATACTGTCAAACACAAACAAGGTTGTAAAACAATGGTACTTCAATAAAAATAAAATATAAAATACATTAAAACAATAAAAAATGAGCGATAGCCAGACTATATTGCTTTCTTTTTTATTTTAACATTTATCATTTTTTAATTTTTTTAAATATTTGCTTCCCCCCCACCCCCTCAGGTGTAGTCCCCATAGAATTTCCTTCCCCAAGGCACCCATGCACCATCACCACAGTCCCCTGTGCTCCTCCCTCCCTCCCTCTGATCCCTCTCCTTCCTCCTCCCCTGCATTATGTCTCTGGTTTACAATTGTCTGTTTTTACTTTGTTGCGTTTGGTACTGTTGTTATCATTTTTTTACACTGATGTCTTATTTGGTTCCCCTATATTCCTGTTATAAGTGAAACCATCCAAAACAGAGATAGCCCACTGATTGGGAAAAAATCTTTGTACTCCATTCAACTGATAAGAGACTGATCACAAAGAACTCACAGGGCTCAACAAAAATAAAATAAGCAATCCAGTCAAGAAATGGGCAGAAGAACTCAAAAGACATTTCTTCAAACAGGAAATGCAAATGGCCAACAGGCATATGAAAAAATGTGCAAATCAAAACCGCAATGAGATACCACCTTACATCAGTAAGAATGGCACATATCAAAAAAAACAAGCAACAGCAAATGTTGGCGAGGATGCGGTTAAAAAGGAACTCTCTTATATTGCTGGTGGGAGTACAAACTGGTCCAACCACTGTGGAAAGCTGTCTGGAAGTTCCTTAATCTACTAAAAGTAGAGCTACCATATGTTCCGGCAATTCCTAGTAAGGGATCTACCCAAAGGACTGACTATATTTCTAAAGAAAAATGCAAGTGGCTAATTAGTAACTGAAATGGTACTCGAAACATCACTAATCATTAGGGAAATACAAATCCAAAACCACAATGAGCTATTATTGCCACACACTTGTTTGTATGACTATTATCAAAAAGAGGAGATTACAAATATTGCTCAGGACTTGGAAGAAAAGGAAGACTAATTCAGAGTATGAAAACACTAATACAAAAAGACTTATACCCTATATCATAGCAGCATTATTCACAAAAGTCAAGACAACTTAATCCTCATCCATAGAAGAAATATATATCAAGAAATTGGAGTATATATCCTGAATGAAATGGTACTCATCCATTTAAAAAGATGTGCTTTGGGGGACAAAATTAATGGACTTAAATTTGATTATCTAAATAAAAAAATCACAAAGTGAAAGAATTAACTGGGTAGTTTCACTTATTTGTGGAAAATAAATAAGCAAAAACAAACAAAACAAAACAAAAAAAAACAGGCAAAGCACAACAAAAATGAACTCTTTGACCCTGTGGAAAATATAGTGGCTAACAGGAGAGGGGATGGAAGAAGGAAAGGCGAGTCATATGCAAGTATTAGTGCCAGAACTTTGGTGGAAGGTGAGTGAAGCATGTGGATATGCTGAGGTGTGGTCTACTTCAAAATTATGTAATTATGTGAACAAATGGTAAATAAATAAAATTTGATAATCATTTCACATGTATAGCATATCATGTTGTGTACACTTTAAAAATATACAGACATATTTTTGGGTTATTTTAATAAAATTTGAAAAAATCAATTGCATATATACAATGTATATATGTACACATATACCCATCCCATTACTCCTTTTGTTTTATAATTTGACTAAATATGACTTTACAATTTCAAAGTAACAGAAAATTAGAATATTCCAACTCCACATTTACAAATGTGAGACGTGCTTTTGTATCATTTTGTTGAAAGAACTCTATTCTCTCCTGGTCAAAATAATTTCATAGACTATTATTTACCTATAGCTCTTTTATTCCATTGAAATTAAATCCTCACCTTTCCCCTTATTACATTTGGAAAGTTACTTAACTGGTCTATCCTTCACTTTACTTGTACAGTAGGGATAAATAATAATAATGACTAATAATATGGGTCCTATAGTGTATAGCTATTGTGAAGATTGGATGGGTTAACAGATGCCAGGCACTTACCTGTGTAAGCATACTGCACTAAGGAATTAAGTGCATTAGGATCAACCCCTTCCATCTTGACTTCTTCTTGTTTGGCTTCAAGCACATCATTTGTAAACATTGCAGCAAAATAATCAGACACTGCACTGAGAACCAAGCTGGAAATAGGAATGTTTCATAGGAACTTAACTCAGTTTATAATCTTACTGAAAAGCATGAAATGTAGTCAATACGTTTGCTATACTGGTACGCTTGCTTGCTGCTAATTTCTTTACAGTTCAGTAAAGTGTAGTGAAATTAGAAAAGTAAATTAAGTAATTGACTTTATTTTAGAGGGCTTATGTTTCTTCATCAATTACTCTAAAGTTTGACTCTTCTATACATCACGCAAGGAACTAGGTCACATATGCCAGTGTTTCATCAACAGTAAAGATAAAAAATATATTTGCCTTAATTTTCCAGTTTGTAATCAATAGTCTGATTTTTTTTCTCATTGATACACATTCTAATAAAAAAAAAACTGTATATCTGAATAAGGATACTTACCGATGGGCTGGGATTCGAAGGTGTCCAGCAATTAGTAGCACATCACACAGTTGTTTTTCTTTCAGGTAGTTCTCCATTTTATGTAGCATTTCCTGTGCATGGTTTACAGCATAGAAATGCTCCTCAGACCTGTTGACATTCATTTCCTCAGGATGTTGGGTAGCTAATCTGATAAGTGGATTTTAATAATAAGAATATAGCTTATTCACCTAATGAGCATATAAGTATGCTATGGAAATTTAAGTAAACCTGTTTCTAAAAGAAATATGAGATTAGGGCCTCCCTGGTGGCACAGCGGTTGAGCGCTGCGCTAGGAAGCTGTCCGCAGCAGCGTCTGCAGCGCAGGTTTGATTCCCGCTAGCTGGGGAGAACCCCACATGGTGCAGCAGACTTCTCCTGCCTCGTCTGCTGCTCCTCTCAGCAGTGTCTTCAGTCCGTCTGCCTGTTCTGCTCCCTGCTCTGGCTCTGGTGAATTCTCTCACCCTCCCGCGCTTCTGACCTGTACCTCAGTTCTTGTATAAAATAAATCTTTAGAAAAAAGAGAAATATGAGATTAAAGAAAATTTAAAATTTACCCTTTGCAGGGACAATCAGAGTTACAGCAGATAAGATATTCAGCTTTAAAAAGTAATCAGATAGAGATGGACACTGTAGGGTAGGTAAAAGCTATCAGGCTTTTCTGCCCTCCCGCCATTAGGATAGATGAGGGAACCCTGTGGTCCTGAATGCATGCCTGATGGTGGGCACCTGAAGTGGGTACACCTGGGCTGAGAGACGGGACTTTTAAGGGTGGCGTCACGGGGATGCCAGCAGCAGCAGAAGTGGAGAGAGGTAGGAGAGAGGTAGGGGAGAGGGAAGAACGCCGGAGAGCCCAGATAGAGTGAAGACTTGCTGGGGGTTGGGAGGCCTAGCCAGCCTCCCTGCCCCCCAGTACCCCTGCCTACTCTGTACCTGGTAAACCCCAATAAAAGCCTGCAAAAAGCCATGGAGGACTCTGACTCCTCCTTTACCCGGTCTGCTGGATCATAGAAAACCTGCTCTGTGGTCTCCCTGACCCTACAGACACTATATGATAATTAAGGGAACAATATATCAGGAAGATTTAACACTCATCAATATATATGTACTAAATGAAGGGCATAAAAAGACATAAGGCAATTATTATCAAATCTGAAACCAGGCATTAGCAGCAACACAATAACCATCAGGGATGTCTATACATCAGTTTCACCAATGGACAGATAAACTAGGCTGAAATTAAACAAGGAAACAATAACCTTAAAATGAGGATTTAGGCCTGTACAGGCAGGATTGGCCTGGAGCAGGTTTTCTAGGATCCAGCAGACCAGATAAAGGAGGAGTCAGTCCTCAGTGGTTTTTGCAGGTCTTTTATTGGGATTTACCCAGTACACAGCAGGCAGGGGCGCTGGGAGGCTGGCAGGCCTCCCAGCCTCCACTAGGTCTTCACTCTGGGCTCTCCAGCCTTCTCTCAGCTTCTGCTTCTCTTGCTTCTCTCTCGGCTTCTTTTTTGGCTTCTTCTGCTCTTCTCAGCTTCTGCTGGCATCCACGTGACGCCGCCCTTAAAAGCAGTCTTAGCTCAGGTGAATCCCATCTACCTAGACCCACACCCTATTCCAGGTGCCCGCCATCAGGCATGCATTCAGGACTGCAAGGATCCATCATCTATCCTCATGGCGGGAGGGCAGAAAAGCCTGACATTTTTTTCCTTACCCTTCAAGGCCATATGGGCTTAATGGAAATTTATAGGACACCAAACCTGCAAAAAGTTGAATACACATTCTTCTCAAGTGAATATGGAACATTTCCAAGATAGTCTACATGATTGGTCACTGTAGTACCAGAAAGCACAGGGCACATTCACTATCAATTTGGACAAATGGATAAAACAGAGTCCCAGAGCCCTCAGTGGGGTTTTCAGGATTTAATGCTCTCAGGGAACCAGGTACATAGGGACACCAGGCAGGGAGGCTGGCATGCAAAGAGGCAGGCATGGGCCAGGCAGGGAGTGCTAGGAGGCTGAGAGGCAGTGTAGTGACAGGAAAGCCACAGAGCAGGATCTCTATGATCCGAGCAGATGGGTAAAGGAGAGTCCTGGAGCCATTGGTGGCTTTTCAGTCTTTTATTGAGCATTTACCAGGTACACAGCAGGCAGTGGGGCCCTAGGGCCTGGCCTCCCAGGGCCGGTGGCGAATCTTCACTCTTTCTGGACTCCCTGCCGTTCTCTTAGTCTCTACTTCTCTGCTGCTCTGCTCTCATTCTCTCTGCTCTCATTCATTTCTCTTTATCTTGTTTCTCTTCTCTCTTCTGCTTCTCCTTCATTCTCCCGCTAGCATCCCCATGACGCCGCCCTTACAAGCCCAGTCTCAGCCCAGGTGTACCCACCTACGTATGCCCACAACCCACTCCAGCTGTCCACCATGAGGCATGCATTTAGGACCACCGGGATCCATCATTAATCCTAATGGTGGAGGGCAGAAAGTCCTGATAATAACTTATTCTACGGGCAGGCAGGCAACCAAGCCCCCCCAACCCCCCATGAATCTTTATGCTCTTTCTCTGGCCTCACTCTAGCATTTCTCTCTCATGTTGTCTTATAGTCTCGTCTCTTCTGTAGCCATGTTACTTGCACTCTCACTGCCGCCCACGCTGCTGCTTTTATTCCAGCCAGTAGGCTCAGGTGTGCATACTTGCACATGACCGCATGTGCACACACCCATACTCCAAGTGTCCACAATCAGGCATGTGTTTCCCATGCCCACGCTTCCAAGCGCCCTCTACATTAACACGATCAAGGTTACAGGTGATAGCCACAGAGGCTAGTGGCATAAAAATCCTGATTAATTCATATACCCTACTGTAGGGTAAAGAAAATATCAGGCTTTTCAGCCCTTCTGCCATCAGGATAGATGATGGATCCTTGTCCTGAATGCATGCCTGATGGCGGGCACCTGGAATAGGGTGTGGGCATAGGTAGATGGGATTCAGCTGAGCTAAGACTGTGCTTTTAAGGGCGGCGTCACGGGGACGCTAGCAGCAGCAGCAGAAGCCGAAACAGAAGCCGAAAGAGAAGCCGAGAAGCAGCAGAACGTACGCCAGAGAGCCCAGATAGAATGAAGACTTGCTGGGGGCTGGGAGGCTGGCAGGCAGGCCTGCCAGCCTCCCAGCCCCCCAGCCAGCACCCCTACCTGCCATATGCCTGGTGAACCCCAATAAAAGACCTGCAAAAAACCACTGAGGACTCTGACTCCTCCTTTACCCAGTCTGCATGGGATCAGAGAACCTGCACTGTGTCCATTCCAGCCTTTACACCTACAGTCACCCAAAAAGTATCATTAAATTCATAAAGATCAAAATCCTATCAAGTATCTTCTCTAACTGCAATGACACCAAACTAGAAATTGAGCACAAAAATACAGTAGGAAAACGTCTAATATATGGACATTGAATAACACACTTCTGAAAGCCTATTGGATAAATGAGGGAAAAAAAAGAAATTTAAAAACATATAGAGATGAACAAAAATAAATAAACAAGCTTTCAGGCTCTATGGAACACAGCAAAAGCAGAAATAAGAGGAAAGTATATAGTAGCCTAGGCCCACATCAAGAAACAAGAAAGAGCTCAAGTAAACAACTTTACCTCTCACATCAAGATTTTAGAAACATCGGTAGAAGGAAGGGAGTAATAAAAAAAAAAAATAGAGCAAGAACAAATGAGATAAAAATCAAAAAGTACAAGGCATCAATGAAATACAAAGCTGGTTCTGTAAAAAAATCAACAAAATAGAAATGCCTCTAGCAAGACTCACTAAGAAAAAAGGGATAAAAAATCAATGGAAGCAGAAACAAAAGATGAAAAATCACAACAGGCATTTCAGAAATACAAAAGATCATGAGGTTACTAGGAGCAACTATATCAACAAATTGAAAAATCCAGATGAAATGGAGAAATTCTTAGCAATCTACAACACTTCAAGACCCAGCCAGGAAGAAATAGAAAGCCTAAACAGACAAACCACAAGCAAGGGAACTGAAACAGTAATCAAAAAATCGAGGTCCAGAGGGTTTCACTAGTGAGTTCTAACAAATCTTTAAAAATCAACTAATACATATTTTACTCAAAACTCTTCCAAAACTTGAGACAGAGGAGAAGATTCCATATACTTTTTTATAAGGCCAACATCACTCTGAAACCAAAACCAGACAAAGAGAATACAAGCAAAGAGCATTACAGATCAATTTCTCTGATGATCATAGATACAAAAATTATCAACAAAATTTTAGCAAACCAAATCAAACAATATATCAAAAGAACTGTACATCATGACAAATGGGATTCATTTAATGACAAAGGGATGGTTCAACATCTGAAAATCAATGAATGTAATTGATTAAATCAACAATAAGAATGAAAAACATATGATTATATGAATAGCTGAAGAGAAAGCATTTGATGAGATTCAGAATCCATTTATGATTTAAAAAACCTTAAAACACTGGAATAGACAGAACATTCATCACCGTAAAAGCCATATAAGACAAACCCACAGCCAACATATTACTTAATAGTGAAAACTGAAAGCTTTCCATCTGAGATCTAGCACAAGACAGGGATGTCCAGTTTTATCACTACTATTCAACAAATTACTGGAAGTCCTAGATAGAGCAATCAGGCAAGATAAAGATATAAAAGGAATCTACATTGGGAAGAAGTATAACTTTTATTTTTGCAGATGACATAATATATGTAGGAAAAAACCTTAAAAACTCCACTACAAAACTGATTAAAATCATAAATCAATTCCCTAAAGTGGCAAGGTACAAAATCAACCTGCAAAAATCAGTTGCATTTTTATATACAAACACATATGAAGAGAAGAAATCCAGAAAATAATCCCATTCACAATCACAACAAAAAGAGTTAAATACCTAGGAGTAAACTTAATAAAGGAGGTGAAAGGCCTATACAATAAAAAATATAAGATATTCCTAAAAGACAGAAGGAAATTTAAAGATATCCCCTGTTCATGGGCTATAAGAACAAACATCACTATCAAGGATCTAATGGCATTCCTCAAAGAAATAGAAAAAACATTACAGAAATTCATATGGAATAAGAAAAGACCCCAAATAGCCAAAAAGTTCTTTTAAGAAAAAAAGTGGTGGCCTCCTACTCCCAGACTTCAAACTAAACTACAAAGTTATGGTAATTAAAACTGTATGGTACTGGAACTAAAAGAGAAACACAGAGCAATGGAAATAGAATTGTGACCCAGAAATAAAGCAACGGATCTATGAACAGTTAATTTATTACAAAGGAGCCAACAGTATACATTGAAAAAAGGAAAGTCTCTTCAACAAATGGTGTTGGGGAAACTGGACAGCCATGTGCTGAAGAATGAAACACCATCTTACACCTTACATAAAAATAACTCAAAATGGATTGAAGACATGGATATAAGACTTGAGTCTAAAAATTAAACATTACAGAAATTAATTGAGAGAAAATATAGCTAGAACACTCTACAATATTGGTTTGATAATATCTTTGTCAGCTGGTCCCCAATACCAAGAGAAAAGTAAATATAAGCAAATGGGATTACAGCAAACTAAAATGCTTCTGAAAATCAAAAGAAACTATCAGTAAAATTAAAAGACACCCTACTGAATGGAAGAAAATATTTGCACATACACATATGACAAAGAACTAATATCCAAAACATGTAGAATTCTCATGCAACTCAAGAAAAAGAGAACAATTAACTCAATCAAAAAACAAGCAAAAGAACTAAATAGACACTTCTCCAGAGAATTCATGCAGATGGCCAACAGGGAGTCTAAACTGGCCTAGCTCCTATGGAAAACAGTATGGAGGGTTCAAAAAATTAAAAAAAAGGATCTATCATATGACCCCACAATTTCAGTTCCAAAGAATATCTACTTGAATTGTACAAACACAGTATTTAAAGAAATATTTGTACCTTTATGTTCACTGCAGTTCTGTTTGCAATAGCCAAGTGGTAGACAGAACAAGTACAAGGCACTTAGAAAAATTTGGTCTAAATCTACAATGAAATACTACTCAGCTATAAAAATAGATGAACACCTGCCACTTGTGCAAAATAAATGGAAATGAAAAGATAATGCTAAGCAAAATAAGTCAGAAGGAGCAAGACATATAGTAGACTGTTTCATATGTGTCATAGAGAGAAATAGCACAAAGGGGCAGTCAAAACCAAACCAGTAATAAACTTTTAACATCTCACAACAAAAATGAGGCTATCAGAGGAGGGGGAGGAGGGTGGAGCAAGATGGGAGAAGGGCCATTATGGATGATGGTGAGGACTGTGGTTACTTAGTGGTGGATGTGGTATGGTAATCTGCACTTGAAGAGGTGGAATCCCGTATTTCTGAATCATTCTCAATGATGTTAAAGATAGAAAATGTTTCTTTTAAAAAGGAAATGAAAGAAATAACCTTATTATTTTAATTCACTAATAATCCATTTTAATTAATCACCAAGAAAATTTCTCACATTCCATCCACTGCTTTTATTAAATTGACAACATCAAAATATTACATTCGAGTTACTCACTTTAGCAAATGAGGTAAAGATGCCTGTAATTGACTAGTTTATAAAGATATGAGGAAATTACCTCAAATGATAAATTAAATGATGGAATTGGCAAAATAACAAAGACATATCTACTATAAAATGAGTACCTGAATGAGTAAGCCATAGATAAATAATTAGGAGATATTTTTATCACCTGCAAAACCTGTAGTATGCTTAACAATCTGCTATCACATAAGATGAAAGAAGCATGAAGAAAACTGTATAAGTAACACCGTTCCAACAACTTAGTATTTGTTGCTTCACTTAGTCTTCCACACAACCATCTGAGATAAGTGCACACATTTTCCTCATTTTAAAAATGAAAGAAACCAAAGCACAAAGAGTTTAAATAACTTAAGGTCATAACACACATTCGTGGCATGGCAGGACTGGCCTATGACATCTGATACGATGACACGTATGCTTTTATATAAGATATGGAAACATAATGCCCCAGGACACAAAATATACTTTACTTGGATTGGGTGTGGAGCCATAAATAGCTATTTTTTTGGGGGAGGGGAGAACATTGAGCATTTTCAGTTAGTGGACATGACTTGAAGTTAGTTTCCACTGCTCACATATATTTTTTCTTCAGCATATTAGTCATTTCATCACATGATTTTCTATTCCCATTAGTTCTAAACAACTAATGGTATCTAACAGTTTGAGAAAATTGAATACAAACTGAGGTAGATGATGAAAATGATTCTCCTAGGGAGAACAAACCATAAACTACAAAGACACACTTTGCCTACTATCTAAAACAATTACTAATCATTCTCTATGTTTGCAGCCAGCAGCACAGAAAAGTTTGAGACAAGAGAAAAAGTGGTTTGTACTTGTTACAGCAGCAACAGAGTATTATTGCATACAAGCTCAGAGAAACCTGCTTAAAATTCATAGATATTTATTCAAGAAACTAATACTGACAAATTTCCATTCTTGCTTTCCAGTCACTCTGAAAATCAACTAGGTATATTTTTATGGCATGTTATTTTAGATAGTAGGCAGAGAAATGATAAATCATGAAAAATAACACAAAGCAGGGTGTTTAGCATAGCTGAAGCTCAGAATAAATATCTGAGTGCAAAAATCAGATATATCAATCTATACAAATATAAATAAATTGCCATTAATATGGTATTTTAGCAGAAGAGGCTAAGTTACTTTCATGATATGCAGGTGACATAAAAAGATGCTGAAGACTTGGTGAAAAATTGAAACATTTTATATTTAAACAAAAATGATGACAAGAAAGTTGAAATGAAAAAAAAAATGTTTTCTATCCTTCTTACTACACTTCATTAAATGTAGCAGGTACTGAATATTGATTAGGAGCCCTCAGGAATTTCCTGAGAAACTGGCATAGAAAGTCTCTAAACCAAAGTTGACTTAAAGTCTTAACATTACTGAGACTATATGCATATGTTATGTGTATTAGACCACATGTGTTATATGGAATATAAAATATATATACTCTTCATTCTTTTTTAATTTGCTAATCTCATTAAATTATAATTTGTAATATATTGTGAACTACTGTACTGAAATAATGTATATTTTAGCTATAATTATTCATAAAATGGGAAAATAAAATGAAAAGTTGCATGTGTTTTATTTTAGTACTTAAAGTGTATATGGTCTTTAACAAAATCTGAGAAAGTCAAAAGTTTTGGCAACAATGAGAAGCAACAGAAGAAACTCAAATACTGGATACAGGTTTGAGATCTGTGGTGTCTTTCTGCTTTCCAAGTTTTCGCACATAAATTCTTGCATTTAAGAGAAAAAAGGCAAAGAAATGGGGATAAAGGATGTAGAACTAGGTGAAGCTCATTCTCAAAACTCCATGAGTGATACACTGTGGCAGACTTTGAGGCTTTTCCTTATTTTCACCAGCAAGCTGTCACAAAATAAACCTCTTCCTTCCTTAAAGAAATACAATAGAGTTCAAATTTTGATTTCCTGAGATGATCAGTGTGAGTGTAATTTACTAAATAGAAATTTCTAAAAATAATTTCCTCTTTTAATTAGATACCCTATTTATAGTAGCAGTCTTCAAAAAAATGCATTGTCACTCTTTTCAAGGCCAATTCTGTCACATTAGCTTATTTGTTTGTTCTGCTAATTAAATTACCACACCTACAAAAGTTAATGTAATTCCAGTAGTTTCCAGAAATAAATATCTCATATTTCATAACTAGTTATTTAGGCATGATATTTATGACCCAAAGATATAGTCAATCCTAACATGTGTACATGTATGGGTTTCATATTATCATATACTTTTATTCTATGTTGATGTTTGTAATACTCTGAAATCACTGTTGTGATGCAAAATTATAGAAGGAATACTTTTCCATACATAAATTCCTACTCCTGATCATGCTTTTTTTAAGAAAGGAAGCAAAATAGTAAATAAAGATCAAGAGAGATAGAGAGAAGATTAAACATTGGAAATTCACAAGAGCCTAGCTGTTGTCTATAACTAGCATAGAATAGAGATCTGTAGTCATACATTTAATTTTTTATTTCCTAGATTATTATTTGACATAAGGATAGGACCGAAATTTTCCAGCATACCAGCCTCACAGTTAAATGTGTGTCCCAACAAACATTTCTTAATAAAATATCAGATAGATGGTCATAGGTAGTCTGTTCAATTTTTAGGTACCTGACATTAATTAATAACAAGAGCTATATCACTATGAAATTTCTCCATGTCCCTTTTATTCTGGTCACATGTCTTAGTTTTCACTAAATGAGAATGAGATTTATAGCTATTGACACAATAATTAAACATGGAGCAAATTTTAAAATAAGTAAATGCTGAAGGGTATGTATGATACTAAAATTAAGCTAACGTATTTAAACATTTCATCAGTAAAACAAATCATATTTAGATAATTATACCTTGAGAAGAGGCCATGTTTTTCGAAAGTTTGACCTTCATTAAGCAGTTCAGGTGTGTGTGTGTGTGTGCACATGCGTGTGGTGTGTGCGCAGGCTGAATGGTATCAGGGACCTTTGAGAGTAAGATCACAGAGGTCATTCTTCTAATTTCCATTTAAAGTTGAAAAACTGAGGTGGAGTTACAACATTTCAGCATATCTGGCTGCAGGCATGTCTCTCTTCCAAACACAAAGAGAAATTAACTGTCACCCATATGTAAACCTTACCAGTTCATAACCAGCATCAATAGAATAGACCATGAATTTTTCTCCTGGGGTGTGTGCTTAGTCACATTTTAAAGAAGCTGGGAGATGAAAGGGAAGATGTGGCAATGGTGGTGCTTAATCCTGGCAGAGGAAAAACTGGGGAAGGGCATATACTCTGCTGAGTCCAAACTGGCACAGGGGACCTTAACAGTGAACATGAAATATTTTGCTGTTTGCTAACTGAGCTTTGGGAAGAATGATCAGTTCCAGAAGGCTGGACTGGATGTAAGGAGATCAGTAGTGGTGGATGGAGCCCAGCCCCCCAATCACTTAGGAAGGGAGGATTTCTGAGGATGAAGAGACACCTGCCCACGGATGGGAATTTGGTCTGATTGTAAAGAAAGCAGCAGCAGCTTAGGTTTACCTGCTTTTGTATGACCTCCCCCAACTCCAGACTATGAAGACTGACTTAAGCATTTGAACTCCACTTCCATACACTCCCCCTCCCAAAACTAAGCTCCCAGTATCCCTGTTACCAAACTAAGCTACCAAAAGTAAGCTCCCAGTACCCCTGCTGTGGAAAATAAAAGAAGGCAAAACACATGCAAAGGGGATATCACCACAGGGAACAGGGCATGCAAAAGCTACCAGAGAAAGATATAGCAGCAAATACAAGCATTCTGACACAGAATTGCAGGGGCTAACAGACAGAGTTTAGAAAAGCAACCATGAAGAAACTCAAAGAAGTTCTAGTACCTCAATTAACCACAGAAAGGTAAGTTAAAGATATCAAAACATTTAAGACAATGGCAGGAACAGAATCTCATATATCATTAATCACCCAACATGTAAGTGCACTTAATTCATTAGGAGTGAAACTGCTGGGTCATATGATAAATGCATTTTTAATATTTTGAGAAATACCTGTACCATTTTTCCACAGGGCCTGGACCAGTCTACACTCCCACCCACAGTATAAGAGGGTTTCTTGTTCTCCACATCTTCACCAACACTTGTTGTTTCTGTTCTTTTTGATATGAGATAGTCTCACAGATATGTGATGGTATTTCATTGCAGCATTATTTACAACAGCCATGCTATAAAAACAAGCTAAGTTCCCCAAAACAGATGAGTGGATCAAGATGATGTGGTTTATATACACAACAGAAAATTACTTAGCAATCATAAAAAAAAATAAACTCATGCCATTTTCAGCAACATGGATAGAATTGCAGGGATAATGCTAAGTGAATTAAGTTAGAGATATAAAGATAAATACCAGATGGTGTCACTATTATGTGGAATATAAAGAAACCAAAATAAGAATCAGAGCAAGATAAACTTATAAACTAACCCTTGAAAGCTGACTATAGAACTGAAAGGAGGAGGGTGTGGAAGATAGATAGGCAGGAAGCACAATGGACTATGGTGGTGGACTATGGGTGATTTTATGGTGGGCATCCTATGGTAGCTATATCTGATGGGGAAGAGCCTAATGGTACCACAATTAAAATAATAAATTAATTTAGAAAATGGATAGTACATCTGATAAAACAATTTACCAAAGAGGAGATACTGAAGGCCAACAGATACATGGGAAAACGTTCATTATCACTTTTAATAAGGGATATATAGAGCAAAAGTGCAATGATATATCATCTCACACCTGTGAGAATGGCATATATTAAAAAGACCTCCAGGGCCTCCCCGGTGGCGCAAGGGGTTAAGCACCACACTATGAAGCAATCCACAGCCTCTGCAGCATGGTTCGATCCCCGACCAGCCAGGGAGCAACCCACATGGTGCAGCAGACCTCTCCTGTCTCGCCTGCTGTTCCCCTCAACAGCGTATTTCAGTCAATCTGCCTGTTCTGCTCCCCACTCTGTTTCTGGTGAATCTTCTCACCCCCCATACCTCTGGCCTGTACCCCAGTTATTGTATGCATAAATAAATAAATCTTTAAAAAAATAAAATAAAAAGACCTCCAATAACAAGTGCTGAAGAGGATGTGGAGACCCAGGAACTCTAATAAATTATTAGTGGGAATGTAAATTGGTGCGGCCATTTGGAAAGTGATTTGGCAAGTACATTAAAAAACTATAAACATATTATTGGGCCTCCCCGGTGGCTCAGCGGTTGAACGCGGGGCTGCGAAGCTGCCCGCAGCCTCTGCAGTGCCGGTTCGATCCCCGGCCGCTGGCAAGAGTCCCACATGGCTCGCAGACCTCTCCTGCTGCCCGCTGCTCCCCTCAGCAGTGTGTTTCGTCAGTCTGCCTGTTCTGCTCCCTGCTCTGGCTCTGGTGAATTCTCTCACCCTCCTACGCTTCTGACTGTACCCAGTGCTTGTATAAATAAATAAATAAATCTAAAAAAAAATGCTTGCCTTTAAAAAAAAAAAAAACTTTTATGATCTAGTGACCCGACATTTGGTTATCTATCCATGGAATGTGAAACCATCAACTAAATATATATTTTGTACAATGTTTATTGCAGTATTATATACAAAAGCTAGGATTTGGAAGCCACCAACATGTCCACTAACACAGGATTGGATTAAAGTGATGTGGCATAACCATACAATGGAATACTATTCGGCTACAAGGAAAGATAACATGTTATAATTCACTGCAAAGTGGCAGGAGCTCAAGGTAATTATAGGCAGTAAATTCGGGAACGGAAAGAAAAATGTTAGATGATTTCACATATATGAGAAAATGAGGAATCAAAGTGGATGAACAAAGCAAAATAATTGTGAACTATTGGGCACTGATCACCTAAGTAAGGTATCTGAGGTTAAGAAAAAGGGTGAAAAAAGAAAAGATATGGTGGGGGGGGGGCCTGAATGGAATGAATACAGGTGAATCTGAATGTAACGAAAATGTATTCAACACGTATGTAACACGTAGTTTTGGTAGTAGAAAAATGACATAAATAACAGAGTCAAGTTTAGGTTTTCTCTCTGAAATTAAAATAGTGAAAACATATTTTCAATGCCTCATTTGGCTAATAAAAAATGAATAAACAGTCCTGCAACTTCTCGCTTTGTACTGGGGCATGTTGTTCTGGAAACATACCCAGATCATCAGCATTCATATTCGATGGTCTTGAACACAATGAGGAATTAATTGAATCTGTCTTAGCGAAAATGCAGTTAACCACTGACATACACCTGGGTACTCATGTAATCATTTCTTTAATAGCAATTGATAAACATTATTTAATTTTTTGTGATTTATGCACTCAATCAGAAGTAGCAATTTTATTTTGATTCATATTCCAGCTCCAATTGTTTGATGATGATGCCCAGAATATGGTGTTAAGAAGGATTCGGAAATCAAATTTGAACTCAGCTGCAAAGAATATATTGATATACACACATACACACACACACACACTACTGATGGTTAGAAGTGGGTGGAGAGATTGTGAATGCAATGCATTTGATATACATTTTATTTTGATCATCATTACCTAGCATGGTGTCCGGTACATGACAGAGCTTGGACACGGAAGTTAGACAGTCTGGGATAAACATTATTTAATATAGGTAACTACATAACTAAATTTTTCTGTCATATAGGGATCATGATCATAAAACTTAAAATATTCATTTTAATTTTGGAATGCTGGGGTTAACATAAAGGAAAAGAAAGGACACTGAGGAAGGTATTTACAGGGAAGCAAAGATTAGTGTTAATAGGACCAAAAAAAATGATAATTGAGCCCATGCTCTGATGACAAACATACTGTTAATTGAATACTCAGTGTGGTCTCCTGATACAGTTATTCCTAAATGGAGTACATAGGTCTATTTTGATTACATAGGAATATATCCAAGGTATTTATCACCAAACCAACATTTTTTAATACCTTGGTTTAATATCATTTTTTTAAATGTAGGTTTTTCTTTCATATTGTATGATAATAGATTTAGTCTATTCGTTTTCATTCCTGCAGTTTTGTGGAAAACAGGGTGGTTTAAAACCCTCACTTTCCCCTCGCTGTCAGGGCCTATCTTGTACTAGTGTGACCATTTTCCACATGAATACTGGTTTTGTTTTTGGTTGTTTTCTCCTCACCAAAATAGTTCTATTGAGGGGATGGCAACTTGTCAGGATTTTTTTCCTCTTGCTCCCTAATCTTGTTGAAGAAGAAAATCAGGACATAAAAGACTCCTCAAACTCTCCTTGATTGAGAACTGGTAATGACAGATCATATATCAATTTATAAGGTGTTCAATTTACCCCTTTCCTTCTGCTGAAAATATTCTAGCAACATCTATAAAATCACTTCCTGTATTTTAAGAAAATACGTTCCACTGTAACAGAACATTTTTTAAACATAAAAACTGTCTAGAGAAAATAAAAAGACAAATATATGTATATATATTTTCTAAATATTGCTAGGCGGCATGTTATAATTGACATTTTATCTGGATTTTTTCTCAATAATTTAGTTTATTGAATTGTACAACTTTATTGCAAATATTCTCACACTGGAAAATCAATGCAGGGATTCGCAAAGAATTTTGTCAGGCAGTCACAGTGAATAATTTAAATATTTCTACAACACAGTCAAATGAATTTATTAACCTCCAAATTCAGCAGTTTTAAAAGTTGTTCATGGTGAGGCAAGACAATTTGAAAACCTATTAAAATCTAAAAGCACAGATTTTATATTTTTTGAATGTTCAATTAGTTGAACCAAATGTAACCTTCAATCCGAACAGTCATATAGCATTATCTTGAGTAATAAAAATACTTAGGGAAATTCATAATGCACATTTTTATTTATTAGTCTGTATCAAAATCTATTATTATACTTTAATCATTTCACAAAATCATTTGCATGTTTACATTTCAACAAGAAGACTGTATTTCTCTAAAGGCTTCATTTTGCACAGTTGACTTTTCTTTACCATAATGTCGTTGTACTGCTTTTTATGTGTTCAATTTATGGAAGCAAGGAACTGTCAGGCAGACATAATTGGAAAATTTTCTAACAAGAAGTAAATTTGCCAGTCCTTTTCCTCTATATTGATGTTGAGATATACTATGCCAAATATCCAAATTTCCAGATAAATAGCTTCATGTTGAACTTTTATATACTTCAAATCATATAAAAATACCTGTTTTTATAGCTCTTTTACACTTTAATTACATTGTTAAAATCACTAATTGTGTCTACCATATGCTGGGGAAATAAAATCTGATACTGAAAAAGAAAAAAAAGTAAAGATCGACTAAGTTAGACCAGATAAAACTGAGGAGGGAACATAATTTCCTTCCACTATAATACAAAAATAAAGTCAAAATTAAATATTCTATGAACTATTACAGAGCTACTCCTTATTACCACTTCCCAACACACTTCAATATCCTGATATAGCTGATGTGATCCATTCCCTACTTTAAATTTTCACTGCCATAAGTAGCATTTTATTACCGACTTTAAGCAAATATTTTCATAATTGCAAACTAGCTGCTAAATTAACACAACTTGAAATAAATTTCAACTGCCAAAAGAATTTGTTTCATGTTCTGGCATAAAGGTAATATATTTATCAGCCATCAATATAACAAATTACTAAAGGAACAGAGGTTTTATTTTGTCAGAGCCGGCCTAACTCACAAAGTCAGAAAGATTTATATGTGATTTATCACACTTGCACAAAGAATCACAGGTATTTGAACAACCAAGACACAGATTAGTTAGTAATTATGATAAACACTCCTTAAAATTGAGACGGAATTCCTAGTGGAATAAGAACAGAATAGGAAAAATAAACTCACAACGCTAAAATATTTTTTCCAATAATTATCTAAAACCTAAGTATTCTTACTGGTTTCCCTACTGTTTTCTTGGAGACCTTGAATGACTGCACACAAATTCAGTGATTATTACAGAGCTTCTATTTAAGCACTAAATTAAAGTTTTATAGGTTAAGTTAACCCTAAACTATAGCTTTCATTATGCAATCAAAACTCCTACCTCACTGTAGAATCTTCTGTATTGCCATCAACCATCATCTCCAAATTTTGTGAGTGTTTCTCACAAGCTTCTTTGAACAAATTTTTCTCTGGAACTGCTTTAGGAATATCTTCATTTGCTCGAAGATGTTCTATCAAGTTTTGTTGGTGCCAATTCTGAAGGGCTCTTTGATGGGCAGGGGCTGGTCCTGGCACTGGTGCTAGTATGTTGTGGTGGACAGGACTGTTGCTTTTCTTCAGTCCATTTCTGTCCCGAGAGTGGTTCTTCAACCTGCCCTGAACCGGGGTCCCTCTATGCTCATATCCTTCCTGCTGAAGGCAGCTTCCACTGTTGGGCGAACCTTGAGAAGGATGACTAAACCACCTCCAACGTAGCCGTAGGATTTGTTTCACATCAAACTCTTTCTTGCCAGACACTGACATCTTTGCAGGAGGAAAGACAAAAGCCGTCCCTCACAGAAAGGAAACGGAGCCTTTGTTATCTCTTGTTTCTCTGCCTCTTCTGTAGAGCTAACAAAAGCACAAGTGCAGAGAGCAGCCTTTCACCCCTCCCCCGCTGCCTGTGGTACATACACTGTGAATACTTCCAGCTTTCTAGATGAAGCAGAAAGCTGCAGCTAACAGTGTAGGTGGGAACCCACACTGACAGGATGATGAGGTCAGACCTTAAACAAGTAAATCAGCTTAGCACAGGAAAGCAGCTACCACAACAACACACTCCAGCTGCTAGATTTGCACATTTGCAGCCCTCCCGCCTGGATCTGCAAATCTAACCCAGCTTGTTCCTAACCAAAGTACAGTAGCTTAAACCCCCCCAAATGAGACAAAGCAGTGTTTAAACTCAGTTCCTTCTAGATCTTCTCCACTCACCCCACTCCCTGCAAGATTCATTTCCCAGCAGCCTACTTCTAGAAATGTGCCAATTTGTCCTAGGAAAATTTGTAAAACTGGATTATTAAGACTTATTTTGGATTTGTACTTATGAAAATTTTGAAGGTGGATCATTAAGCATTTTGTCATCAGTCCCCTCATGCAAATGAATAGTTATTTTTACAAAACCGGCAACGTGGATGACTTTATATTTATATAAACATTTGCTTGAAAACTTGAACAGTTTAGAAACATAAGAAAGTATTGGTTACCTGTTACTAAACACACACATCCCACAAGAGAATGTAAAATCAGACTTTTAAGAGCACACCTAAGGGAAAAGAGCAATGTTTTCTAAGCTCTTTAGGTTAGAAAAGATGTCTTCTCTCAGTGACCAAAACTTGAAAACAAATAGATCATTCTGGCTCCATGCCTGTATAAACATCACCTTATCATGCTCTTTACTTTCACAGGCAATGTTAAAGGTCTATTTTCTTTGTTCCAAAGTCCTTATAGGAGGATGCAAAATGACATGTTTTGAATTAACTACAAATTGTCACATAACTCAGTAATAACTGCACAAAAAAATTTGTGATCAACTTGACTTTGGACAGGGGTAAATATAAGAGAGAGTCGTGTATCAAAAATATATTGACAATACCATTTTGAAATTCAGTTTGAATTGTATCCCACTCCCATGTCATGTAGGCAAGTGATATGAAAAATTGTACTAGTATATCCTTAGAAAGAATCTTGAAATTACACATTTTGGGTGTAAGTTCTGGTTTTATGGGTAATGAACTGTATGAACTTGGACCAGTCACTTTACTTCTTTGCAGCACATTTTTTTTCATATAAACTATGGAGAGACAGAACGGATTTCTAAGTTTCTGCAAGCACCAAAATGCAATTGCAAACTTGGAAATAGAGAATAAAATGAGGATCTTTTTGTAACTACTGGTATCTTACCCACAGTTTTCTATAAATCCAAGTACACTTTCTCTTGCCCCTCTTATTTCTGTAGGTCTAATGGTAAATTTATGTATCAACTTGAATAAGCTTATGGGCACTGATAAACAATAATAAACATTATTTATTTTTTAATTGAGGTATCACTGGTCTAGAATACTGTGCATAATTTAGGGGAATGGGATCAGATCTATGTTACCACATCTCACCCACCCTTAAATAACCATAACCCTCTACCATAGACCATTGGGCTCCCAAAGGATTTGTTCCCACTCCCAACCTCCCCCGCTCTAGTAACCTCAATTCTGCAATCATAATTCTAGGGTCACACACTATTTTGGGTGTTTCTGTGAGGGTATTTATGGATGAATTTAACATTGAAATCTATAGCCTCCATAATATAAATGCCCTCCCTAATAAGGGTTGGCTTCTTCCAAAAAGTTGAAGATCTGAATTAACCGAAGGCTATCCCTTCCCTGAATGAAAGGGGATTCGGGTCTGCCCTGATGGCCTAGGGACTAAGTCTCAGCACCAGCACCACTATGGCCTGAGTTCAATCCCCTGGGTCAGGGAGATAACCCACATATGGCACAGCAGACTTCTCCTGTCTCGCCTGCTGTTCCCATTAGCAATGTATTTCTGTAGATCTGCCTGTTCTGCTTCTCACTTCACTTTGGCTCTGGTGAATCCTCTCACCCCCAACACCTCTGGCTTACACCTCAGTTCTTCTACATAAAAATATAAAATAAAAAAATAAAATAAAGGAGGATTCCTTCTTACTGATTGCTGTTGAGCTAGGGCACTTTTGTTTTTTTCTCTGTCTTCAGATTCAAAATGAAATATTGGCTCTACCTCACACACATTCACACACACACATGCATGCACACACACAAGACACAAAAATTCTATTGGGTTCTGTTTCTCTGGGGAACCCAGACCTACGGTATTTTCTAATAGTACAAATATAATAAATATACACTGATATATATATATATATATGTGTGTGTGTGTATATATATATGTTTGTACATATATCTATAGATTTTATACCCCTGCAAACAGGTTACTCTCATCCCTATATTCAAGAAAAATTTTAAGCCTCAGTATTAACATATATCATCACATTTCCTTACTGAATATGTTGCTTGTTGCCAGTACTTAGCATAAAATACATGAAGAGAATGCCAAATAGTTCTTCCAATGAGCACCAGCCATATCAATGACCGCTGTCAATTAAATGTAAATTGTTTTCCTGCTATCTGGTTAGGTAACAAATCCAAGTAAATTCCTTCAAAGTCAAAATCTATATTTTAGAGCTTTATATTTCACATGTTTCTTAAACACAATGTTGGACATAGAGTAAGCAAAGTATAAATAGCAGGAAGAATACATTTGTTATTGTAGTACAAATGTTATGTGATAAGAGCAAGAATAAGTACTAAATTGACAATCTAAGTAGTTCTAAACAATACCTTTTTGGATACCAGGTGTCTACAATCTTATTTTTCTAATTTGTTTTCTGAGGTTGTTATGATTCAGATACAGTTTTACAATATAATGAATAGCAACGAATACCTGTCAAAATGCACACAGTCATAGGACAATGCTCTACAGATTTTCTGAGAATACATTTTTTCTTTTAAATATTTATTTTTCTTTATGTATGCATACAAGAACTGAGGTAGAGGCCAGAGTTCACCAGAGACAGAGTGGGAAACAGAACAGGCAGATCTACTGAAATACACTGCTGAGGGGCATAGCTGGTAAGACAGGGAGGTCTGCTGTGTCATGTGGGTTGCCTCCCTGGCTGGGGATCAAAATCTGGGGAATCAAACTCATGCTGCATTGGCTGGCGATAGCTTGATAGCACTGAGACTTTAATGCTTGCACCACCAGGGAGGCCATGAGAATA